>NC_046170.1:24859335-25556835 GCF_011064425.1 Rattus rattus
CTTCTCACCCTCCCTGTTCCTTTTTTATTTTGAGATGAGGTCTCACTAAATGGTCCACATCAGCCTCCTTAATTCTCCTGCCTTAATCTCTTAAATAGCTTAAATTACAGGCCTGAACCACCAGCCTAGAATATTTTGATCTGCTATTTGCATGGCCGTACTGGGCTTATGCAACATACATCTTCCAAATCTACCTGTTGGAGTTATTGAGCCACACTGGCCTTTCCTCGTGCACCAGTTTGCCTTGCATATTTGCAACTTCAGAATTCCTAGGCCCCACCAAGTGCAAATCAGATATATTCTAAAATGCAAGTGCAACAAATCAAAATTAAAAATAAAATAGAAAGTGTCTGTTCTACACAGGCACAGACTGTTTTTGTTGTCATTATTCCTTAAGCGATGTGGGCCATTAACCACTTCCCAGCATTTACACTGTGCTGACTCTCATGAGTAGTCTATGAATGATACATTTGAATCTCAAAATTATGGTACGCACTTCAATCTCAGCAAGTACATGACAGGAGGATCTCAAGTTGAAGATCTGTGTGAGCTGCACAGTGTGTTTGAGGCAGTCTAGGGAGACCCTGTCTCAAAATCAAAGTAAGGTGCTGGGGCTTCCACTGCGCATACAGCTCAGTGGTAGAAGGAAAACATGCCTAGCACATACAAGTCACAGGGTCAACCCGGTACTGCAAAAGAAGTATAGGGTTCATATAGGTCATGTGCAAATACTTCCCTGTTTCATGTAAGAGACTTGGGCATCCCAAGATTTTGGAATCTGGCAGTTGGGAGGGACTTCTGGATCCCATCCTTCAAAGACACCACTGAAGTGTTTTACTTTTGATGACAGCAGAGACAACGGACCTTACAATATTGAAAGTATGCTTTACTTGGGCCAAATGAAGCAGCACTCGCCTGTAATCCTAGCACTGAGGAAACTGGGACTGGAAGATAAAGACCACATCTTTCAAAAGAACAATAATCCGCTTAGTCATCCTTACTGCAATCTTAGATTCTTAGTGCCCTTCTTGTATGGATTTTCCAGCGATTTACCCAAGGTCACACAGCAACAGAGCTGGGGTTCAAACCCAAGCAGCCTAGCTCACAACCACCACACTATGATGGCTAATGCTGCAGATGCTTATGAAACTCGTTATTGCCAACCCTGGATCACGTCCTTGCTGTAGCTGTCCTGTTTCTTCTTGCTTCCTTTCCAGTAGCGTTGGAGTAAGGCTGTTGTCAACAAGGCTTTATGAGACTCAACCTGTCAACAAGTCGTTGTGTATTTTGGATAGTCTCTCAGATCAAATTTCTCAAAGGACATAGGCCATTTCCAGGCTCTTGCTCCATGTCGTACCTGAGGAGACATTGTGTCATTACCTTGCTTGTGATCAGATGAGATACCTACTTAGCCAACAGTGAGGGTGTGGTAGGGAGGAGATGCTTCCACGGCCTTTGAGACCCAAGTCACGGAAGATGAGCCCCACATCAGCACATGGAATTTGCTAGAAAATTGTCTGGGAGTGTGAACATAATTCCCAGACCCCTTGGCCATCTGAGGCTGGAAAGGGCATGAGGAGATTGTACTGGGTAGAAATTGGGAGTTGGTGCCTTGCTGTGAATCCCTCTTCTTCCCACCCACCCTCACTCTGTGTATATGGGCTTATGTGTGTCTGTATGTGTAATGTGTGCACATGCATGCTCATGTTTACATGAGTGTGTGTGAGTATGTACTATGGTGCATATTTAGAGGTCAGAGAGCAACCTCGGGTGTCAGTCTTCACCTTAAACCTTGTTTAAGAGGGGCTCCTCATGTTGGCTTTTTCTGCTGTGTACACCTTCTGAGCTGGCTCATGAGCTACCCGGATTCTCCTGTTTCTGCCTCACATCTCACTGTCGTAGCACTGGGAGCATAGATGCATGCTACCACACCCAGCTTTACATGGATTCTGGGAATGTAAACTCAGATACCCATGCTTGTGTGGCAAGTACTTTACCTACTGAATCATCTCTCCCAGCTTCCCATGGGGATCATTCTTAAAGGAATATAAGACTGAACAACAGTGCCCACTATGGAGGGGCTTGTCCAGCCCAGAGCCTGATACCAGCGAATGGGACACTGTAGCCTAATATTGTGAATGGAGAACAGACTACACGGAAATTGGTTATATCCAACCATACCAGATGGTTCCCACGTTGACCTTGTTGACCTTGAGCCTGTCTGAGGCCTGCCTTAGTGGAGTATGGAGCACAATCAATGATGATTAGGCAGTGAACATCATATTCCTGAGGAGAGAGGAGAAGCCACAGGAATGGGAAGTGTGGGTAAGGATCTCAATAAAGGACATTTCTGAGAACTCAATGAAAGGACCTTGAGAAAATGGTGCATGACAATGACTTGCTGGACCTACAGAGCTGGACACCAGAGGTCAGTAAGAAAGACGTGCCCTTACCTTCTACCCTCCCAGTGCAGAAACCCCCAGATACCCATTTCCCAAAGGTATTCCAAGCTCTAGGACTCCCACCTGACCTGTTAATAAAAATGGACCCATCTTTTGCCATCCAGCCCCACACTTGCTACCTCAAGCATCAGGCCCGATCTCCCTTTTCCGGTTGATTCCACAAAGGTCAACCTTTATTCCCAGGGAACCTTCCCTCACTCAGCTACCCTGGTCTCAGTGATTGAGCCTACTCATGGTTGCCTTTAGGTCTTTACTCCAGCTGGAATGTGAGAATGGGAATAGTCTCCACACTGACTTTCTGTTCCTGACACTGTCTGACCCTCTATGACAATCCTGTCTGAGAAACCCCAGGCAGAGGAACACACACAAGAGCCTGCACAAAGCAAGGGCAGTCAGGGAGGCCCAGGGCTCTTAAACCCACAGGGAGCGCACCTGAGGGCTCCGGTCTTCTCCTGATCAATGGGTGAAGCCTAACTTGTACTAGCCAAACTTGTAAGCCATTGCCAAATGAGCAAACTGGGCAGGGATTGCAGGCAAGCCAGTTTGGTTGAAGAGTCAAAATCATATAGTGTGACCTGTCACCCCAAGGAGGAGGGACAAGGCTCCACAGCTGGGGAGAAGCTGGTCATAACTCCTCCAGCCCCAGCCTCTGATGATGGGAATCGAGAAGATAAAGGCAGAACTTTCTGGTGCTTGCACACTGTACTCAGAGCTCCTTTCTGATCCCAGAAGCGTAGGCATCACCGCAGCCCATGGCAGAAGCTGGCTGGAACATGAAGTGGATTCTGGACTTGAGCCTCACCCTGTGCCTGGTAGTCCAGACAGCCTTAGGTAAGATCTTCACCTCTACTGGGGGTGCCAGTCCCAGCTCAGCCGCTTCTGAACAGCGGGCCTTAGACAAGGTCTAGGCAAGTGGAGGGCAATGTTTCAGAGCACTTGTGTGATACCAGCGAGAAGTCTGAGGAAGTCATTTGTCCTTTCTGAATCCCAGGACTGCTCTGCAAAGTGAGCACTGTGCCTCCTTCCTCCTGGGATCAGTGGGGGACCTGAGAATATGACATGTCCCTGTCCCTCTTTCTAGCCTTTCCCCACTCCTTCCTGCCTTTTTTCTCCTAAGCAGGAATCCCACTTCTGCCTCCCTGTGCCCTATATGGCCTCATTATTATCTATACTTTCTTCTCAGCGTCCTTCTTTCTAAAATGAGTGTTATCCTCTGAACTGTGAAAACAACATAACACGTTAACAACTGTTTATTAAGGTATTAGATATACATACAGCAAGGTGTACATATCTGAATATATGTATATACATACATATATATGTATGTATATATACATAATCTAGAATACTGCCAGTATCCTATGTGCCATTCCTCAGTTAACACCTCCAAAGTAACCATGTTCTGGCCTCTATTGTAAATTTATTGTGCCTAAAAAAAAATTACATGAGTTTTTTCTTTTGCTTTGTTTTTTTTTAAAGATTTATTCATTTATTATATATAAGTACACTGTAGCTGTCTTCAGATACACCAGAAGAAGCCATCGGATCCCATTACAGATGGTTGTGAGCCACCATGTGGTTGCTGGGGATTGAACTCAGGACCTCTGGAAGAGCAGCCAGTGCTCTTAACCGCTGAGCCATCTCTCCAGCCCTTGCTTTGTTTTTTTAAAAGATTTATTTATTTTTATATGAGTGCACTGTAGCTGTCTTCAGACACACCAGAAGAGTGCATCAGATTTCATTACAATGGTTGTGACCCATCACGTGGTTGCTGAGAATTGAACTCAGGATCTTTGGAAGAGCAGTCAGTGCTCTTAACTGCTGAGCCATCTCTCCAGCCTGTGTTGTGTTTTGTTTTGTTTTGTTTTGTTTTGTTTTGTTTTGTTTTGTTTTGTTTTGGAGAAGCTTTGATAAAACTGCTTTTAGCATTTTGTGGTATGTATATTTACACATAGCTGTGACATTAGCATGTACGCAATTTTATTTTTAAGATCTTTTAATTATACTTCTTGAGTGTGTATGTGTATGTGTGTGTGCGTGAGTGCATGTGTGCTTGTGTATGTGTGTGCTTGTACATGTGTGTGTATGTGTATTCTTACTTGTGCGTGCCACAGCACACTTGTGGAGGTCAGAGAACAAGTCTCAAGAGTCCATTTTTGCCCTCTAACCAAGTGGATCCCAGAGATCAAACCCAAACCATTAGGCTTACACCATGCACCATTGTCCTCTGAACCATCCTACTGGCCCTACTGTTTTGCTGTTGTTGTTAATTTGTTTTTTTATTTTACTTTTAAGTGTTTGCCTGCATGTGTATCTGAGTAAGGCTGTCAGATAACCTGGAATGGGGCTTCCAGACAATCTCTGGATGAGCAGTCAGTGCTCTTAACCCCTGAGCCATCTCTCCAGCTCCCTGCCCTGCAGTTTTATACGCTACTTATTTTTTCCACTTAAATTCTTATGGAGAGTAGTTTATAGCTTGGGTTTTTATTTACTTTGCTTAGCTCACAGATACGAATGAGGTTCCAGTAGCCACTGGAGTTCAGATCAATTTTTGCTTTAATTAAGTAGCCCATCAGTTGCTAGGGATGTTCTAGATCCTGATCAGACAAGGATATGTATAACTAGCATCATATAGCATTGTACAGGTAATGTATGAGCATCTTGCTGTGTGCATATCTTATACGATGGCTAATGCACTGTTTTCACAGTTCAGAGAATACTGATTTCAAAGAACAGATTCTGGGACCAGAACTCAGGTCTCTTTGCAAGAACAGTGCTCTTAATCACTCAGCCATCTCTCCAGCCCCAGGAATATTGATTTTTATTTTGTATTGTTGGCTGTGGGTTTTTTATTTTTATTTTTCCCCCAGACAAGGTCTTACTGTATAGCCTAGTATAAAGTTTGTGTGGGGGGGAGGGTATAGGGGAGAGACAAAGACAGACAGACAGAGGCAGACAGACAAAGTGCATGAGTAAGAGACAGAATGAGAGAGGGGAAGCATACTTGTGTATGTAAATGCAGCTCAGAAAGCAATCTCACCTTCCCCCTTGTTTGACACAAGGCCTCTTTGTTTTCTCCAATCCCCAGCTAGGTTTGCCAGTCTAACTGGCCCAAGAGATTCCAATGATTCTCCTGTTTCCACTTCCAGTCTCCCACTAAGAGCAGAGTGATTAAACACTTATGCCATGTATTCAGCTTCTATGTGGGCTCTAAGGAATAAAACCCAGGTCTTCACGCTCGCACAGAAAATATTTCTATCCACTGAACCATCTCTCCAGCCCTGAACTCCAGGCCTTGAACTAGTGGTCCTCCTGCCGCTGCATCCCGAGTGCTACCACAACTGGTTCAGAATATTCTTTTCCTAAGTGCTTCTGTTGTGCTCGCTTCGGCAGCACCTATACTAAGTGCTTATTATGTTCTCCCTCTGGGTAACGCAGCTGACACTTGACTCACCACACCACCCCTCAGCAGCAGTTTAGAACTCTTTCACATGATTGTGACTGGCTCCCTGGAGACCGGAGAGTCAACAAACACCATGGTGTACACCAGTCACGAGACATTCTATATGTGATGTGAGCCTTTGAGCCTTTGATGTGTAGAAGAATTTGGGGTACCGGGAGATGGTACACATCTATAAGCCCAGTGCTTATGTGGCTGAGGCAGGAGGATCACAAGGGTTGTTCCACATGTGCATGCATGTGTGTGTGGTGTATGTGAACACATGTATATAGATATGCTCCTGCAAGCAGAAGCCAGAAGACAGTGTTGGATGTCCTGTTCTATCCTTTTCTGCCTTTTTCCTTTAAGGTCTCTCACTGAGCCTAGAGCTTGCCAGATGTACAGCAAGTCCAGCAAGGATTATGAGTTGGGGGTCAGTTTGGGCTGCAATACTTTGCAAGACTTTGTCTCAGAATCAAAAATAAAAGCAAACGTCCCCTGGATGTGATACACACATTTAGTCCCCTCACTTGTGAGGCAGAGGGCCTAAGAATTTGGTTTAGATTGGATGTTTATGAGACATGACCTCATGAAGTCCAAATGGCCTTGAACTCCTGTAGCCAAGGATGATCTCGAACTCATGATCTTCTTGCCTCGGCCTCCCAAGAGCTATGATTTCAGGTATGTGCTACCTTGCCTGGCTTGGGGATCTATAGTTTGCATCAGTCCTTAAGTGATTCTGATCCATGGCTAGGATATGTAATAACTTGGGTCATATTTGCTTCCTGTCACTTTAGTGAATGAGTTCCAGGGAACAGGAACAAAGAGCAATTCTGTTCTGATAAGGGAGGAGAGGGAGAAACAGACAAGGGCACTTAGAAAGGGACAAAGAGTGTGAGGCCTCACCAACCCTTGACAGTACAAGTGGGGCAAGATAAGAGCCTAGAAAGAGAGTGCTCACAGACAAAGGTTGGATTCAATTAGTCTATCTCGTACCTATTCCAAAAGCTGTCTATGATTTGAGTATGCTTGCAGCGTGCATGCGTGCGTGCGTTTAAAACAAGTGCATACACACTATGGATGAATACATTATAAACCATTTATAGTTACACTTGTAGGTATATGTATATTCCTGGTGGACATGCATTTGTGTGTTTCTCATGTATTTCTCATGTGTTTCTCATGTTGCATGTGTACACATGCAAAGGTGCATGGTATATATATGTAAAAATGTGTATGGACAATTCCATCCCAGAAATGAACCAGGCAGGGGCTGAGGAGGTGACTCAGCCAGGTAAGTACTTTGTAAAGAAGTGTGAGACCTGAGTTTAGATGTCCAAACTCATATCAAAATCCAAGCACAGCAGTGCATGACTGTAACCCCAATGCTGAAGAAGAAGACAGAAACAGGTACTGGACAGCCAGTGTAGCCACTCAGCAAACTCTGGGTTCAATGAGAGACTCTGGTTCAATAAAACACAAGGTAAAGAACAATGGAAGAAGACACCAGAAATCAACCACTAGCCTCCACATGCATATGTACAAACATCCCGGGCACACTTACAGGAACATAAAGATATATATACACACCACATGGGAGGGGGAGCATATGAAAAAGAGATTCATCAGAAAACTAATTAGCAACCAGGAAAAATGTGTAGTCGTATTCATATCAAACAGAAGTCAAGGGCTGGAGAAGATGCTTCAGCGGTTAGGAGCACCAACTGCTCTTCCAGAGGTCCTGAGTTCAATTCCCAGCAACCACATGGTGGCTCACAACCATCTGTAATGGGATCTGATGCCCTCTTCTGGTGTGTCTGAAGAAAGTGACAATGTACCCATATCCATTAAATAAATAAATCTTTTTTAAAATAAATAAATAAAACACAAAAGTCAAAATAAATGTCCCTTTCAACCTGGCATTGTTGTGCACACCTTTAATCCCAGCACCTGGGAGGCAGAGGCAGGTGGATCTCTGTGAATTTGAGGCCAGCCTGGTCTAGATAAGAGAGTGAAAGGACAGCCAAGGGGTTGGGGATTTAGCTCAGTGGAAGAGCGCTTGCCTAGGAAGCGCAAGGCCCTGGGTTCGGTCCCCAGCTCCGAAAAAAAAAACCAAAAAAAAAAAAAAAAAAGAAAGGACAAAAACTACATAACTGAGAGAACATCTCAAAAAAAACCTCAAATACACAAATAAACATAGATGAATGCTCCTTTTATTGATATTAAATAACTCAAAGAGAGATGGGTAGTATAGCAGACACAAACTTTCATGTACCTACCAGCATGACTTTGAAATCTTAAATAATGAAGAAAGTCCTGATAGAAAGCACAAAAAAAAAAAAAAACAGATACACGATTGTTATTTTTAAACCTCCAGGGTATTTTGTTGTTGTTGTTGTTGTTGTTGTTGTTGTTGTTGTTGTTGTTTTGTTGTTTTGTTGTTGTAAGAAGAAGAAGAAGCAGCTAGGCTGAGGAGATGGCTTAGTGGGTAAAACACTTGCTACATAAGGACCAGAATTCAGACCTCCAGAAACAATGTAAAAAGGCTGCATGGTTTCACCTGCCTGCCTGCAACCCCCAACCATGGAAGGCAGAAAGAGGGAATCTCTGGATCAAGATGTCTAACCAGACCCTGGGCTGGACGACAGATCCTGTCTCAGTACATAAGGTAGAAAGCAATCAACTAAGACATCTGATGTCCACCTCAAATCTCTATATGCACAAGCACCCTTGTGCACCTACATGCACTTACATACATGAACATACACGCATTAAAAAGTAGTTGACTGGGGTTGGGGATTTAGCTCAGTGGTAGAGCGCTTGCCTAGGAAGCACAAGGCCCTGGGTTCGGTCCCCAGCTCCGAAAAAAAGAACCAAAAAAAAAAAAAAGTAGTTGACTGGGGTTGAGGATTTAGCTCAGTGGTAGAGCGCTTGCCTAGCAAGGGCAAGGCCCTGGGTTCGGTCTCCAGCTCCGAAAAAAAGGAAAAAAAAGTAGTTGACTCAGGGCTGGAGAGATAGCTCAGCAGTTAAGAGCACTGGCTGCTCTTCCAAAAGAGCCAGATTCGATTCCCAGCACCAACACGGCAGTTCACAGTCGTCTATAACTCCAGTTCTAGAGAACCCAACCCCTTATTCTGCACTGATGTACACGCATGTGAAATGCTCATAAACGTAGGATTTTGAAGTACTTAAATAATCATTGGTTTGTGATATGGATATTATATGTATATGTATGTGAGTATATGTATGTATATTTTGTGTATGTGCATTGTATATGTGTGTGGAGATGGGTGTATTGTATGTGTGTGTGTGTGTGTGTATGTACCAATATAAAGCAAGCAACAGCAGCTACCTGGGTCTGGTGGCACACTTTTGTAATTCCAGCATTTGGGAGACTGAGTTAGAAGGATGATGAGTTCAAAGCCAGCCTGAGTTATACAGTGAGACTCTGGAAAGAGATTGGAGAAGAGAAGAAAGAAAAGAAAGAGGGGACAATGGAATCCATGGCTGAGAATCATGAGACAGAGTGACAGTCCCTCTTCTCTTCCCAGGTGCTTTGCACACCAAGGAACCTCTCCTGATCACCAAACATGGGATCCTACAAGGAAAGCAAGTGCATGTGGGAGACACACCCATCCGAGTCTTCCTGGGAGTCCCCTTCTCTCAACCTCCTGTGGGCACACGCAGGTTTGCTCCTCCAGAGCCCCCGCTACCCTGGAACGGAATCAGAGATGCCACCACCTACCCCCCTTCGTAAGTGCCAGAGGATTGTGTGCTGGTAGATATGCAGACCTGAGGAACAGAGCGGACCAGAGCCTAGAGTATCTCACTAGAAACACCCTGTGACTATAGGAAACCTGGAGCCTATTCTTGGCCTCAGTTTCGAAATCTCTGTAATGAGATTAGACCAAATTTAAGGTACTGATTGTAATGTTTAGGTTAGCATGAGAGTGAGAGAAATCTATACAAGGGGGATGTGGTGACTGGCTGTGCCCCAGGACCTTCTGGGAAACTGAATTTCCCAAATGGACACCACCACCAGTTCTCATCCACATATCCCAGACCTGTCCAGCTTCGTTAATAAACCCACGCGGCACTACCAGTTACTACCTGAAGAGGGCGCTCCAAGATGAGAACTACAAGGATTGTTTCAGCTTTGACATTCTTGCTGCTTGCAGCCTTCTTATAGCAAGACTTGAACAAGGACTGCCCTTTGAAGCCCCAGGCTTGGCAGTTCAGCCAAAACAAATATATTTACTGTTTATTCAGACTACTGAATAATCTGCTGTCCAGAACATTGTGTGGCAATCATTAACAGTGTTCAGCATCAGCGGATTAAAACACAGGGTTTAGAATCTGAGTGTCAGCTGATATTTTAAAAAGAAGAGGGGTTGGGGATTTAGCTCAGTGGAGGAGAGCTTGCCTAGCAAGCGCAAGACCCTGGCTGGGTTCGGTCCTCAACTCCGAAAAAGAAGAAGGAGGAGGAGAAAGAGGAGGAAGAGGAGGAGGAAGGAGAAGAGGAGGAGGAGGAGGAGGAGGAGGAGGAGGAGGAGGAGGAGGAGAACGTCCTATAACTCCCACTTTGATGCCTATTTTTAAGAAGAGTTCCACTGTTGGGACATGATAAGTAGGTATCAAAGGTGGTTTTGCTCTATGCTAACCATAGGTGAGGTACAGGCTCAAATTCAAGCAATATATTCTGGGGCTTGAAAATGTATGTGTGTGTATACATACACAGTATATACCATATGTCATATACCATACAACATATACCATCTACCACATACAATATGGTATACGTTATGTGTCGTATATTATGTATTATATTATGTATTGCACATATAATAAATTATATATTATATTATGCATATAATATGTGCTATATACATATACTCAAGTCGCAGGCATTCTGATCATTCTCTAGTTACTGTTTGGAATCCCTGTCATCAGAACATGGGGTAACCATTGTTTAAAATTGAAGGTTTGGAAACAAGGGTGCTCACTGTATACTCATTTGGGTGTCAGTCATTGAAACTCAGAACAAACTGTCAGAACAAGGGAAGTTTGAATCTTAGAGACTCAAGAGTAAGAATCTGTGGGTGACTCAGACCATTCTATAAGGCAACAATAGAAGGAAAGAGGCGATGCAGAAATGATGACTTCTACAGGGACGCTGGAAGTGATTGAATTCTGGTATTTTTTGGAGAACTGGGTGTGAGCCTCATGATGGAAAAGATAATTTAATATGACGACAACATTTTGCTCAAGAGAATAAGATTGTCATTTCCCAAGTCAAGGGCAAGTAGGTTTGGGCAAATAAAAACTTCATTTGGCTACCAAGCATGATGGCACACACATTGATAGTCTCAGTAATTTGGAGGCTGAGGCAGCATGTGCGTGTACACAACCAAATAAATAAAAGTAATTTTGAAATTAGAAAAAGGAGAGAGAGAGAAGTCAAGCGCAGGAACAGAAACGTTGGCTAGAAGCAGAGTCCTTCCTAGCATGCCCAAGGACCCGGATTTGATCCTGGCACTACAAATTTTCAAAGGAGAAGGAAGCCAAGCAAATATCAAAGACAGAGCTTCAGAGCCAGGCACATTGGCACACATCTGTTATACCAGCACTTGAGGGTGCAGGCAGGAGGGTTAAGAGTTCAAGGTCAACCTCAGCTACATGGTAAGTTCAAGGCCATCCTGGGTTACAGAAGACCCTGTCTAGAAATAGAGGAAGGAAGGAAGGAAGGAAGGAAGGAAGGAAGGAAGGAAGGAAGGAAGGAAGGAAGGAAGGAAGGAAAGAAGCAAGATAGATAGATAGATAGATAGATAGATAGATAGATAGATAGATAGATAGATAGATAGATAGGCAGGCTGCTTGCTGGTGACCTTTGAGGAGGGCAGGTGAGGTAGAGGGAGAACAATAGATTGGGAATTGATCCTGGGCTGGGGAGATGAGCTTAGTAAATGTGAGGTCCTGAGTTCAAGCCTCAGAACACACACACACACACACACACACACACACACACACACACACACACACACACAGATGGCCTCCGTGAGGAATGACACCAGAACCTTTTCTCTGACCTCCACATGTATGTACATATGCACCAGCACACACAAGTTCCTTATAGGAAGAGAGCTGGCAAACGGGGGGAGGGGGAGACAACAGGTTGGGGTGAGGTAGATTGAAGTGTTGTGAGAAGGACACAGGAAAGAGGGAGGTAGGCTGGACAAGAGAACTAACAGGGATAGCAGGCAGACCAGTATTCCTGCACTCAATCAAGTAAGGCCAGCCCCAGACATATGAGAATAACCATTCCAGGGGCTAGGCCAACAATGGGGATTGAAGAGGTGGCCATATAGCCCACACTCTTCAAATACCCCTCAAGTCCACAGATCGCCCTTACTGGGTGTCAGGACACACTGCCGTCCTGCTTTAAATCGTCCTGGGATGAATCACCCAGGAGAAAAACAATTAATTGAGATAATTTCAACCAGCTCTGCAGTCAAGAGTGGAAAAATGTTTGTGGGACACAGAGGGAGTGCCCATAAGGGGGCTTGCATTTGAGTTGGTCTGAAACAGACGTGGGAGTGAGCTGGGCAAGGAAGGAAGCATTTGGCAGAAGGCACAGAGACACGGGGGTTTGGAAATCGCAGGCGAGCAGCCATGCCTATCAGGAACAAAGGTGGCTGGTGAGATGAGATGACCGGATGGAAAGGAGGAGCTAAATTGGACTGAGGGTGTCTGAATTTTTTTTTTCTCTGAGGGCAGTGGGGAGCCAGGGAAAGGGGTTTGGGGGAGGCAGCTCTTCGCTGTAGTTCAGACTGTCCTGGAACCTACTACACAGCCCAGAATACCCTTAAATACAGTTGTTGGCCACTGTGCCCCACAGGGAGGGTTTTAAGAAGGGCGGCACCGTGGTCTCCTCTGAATTGTGTTTTGCTTTGTTTTTAATCACGTTTTAATCAGTGTCCTCAAGAGTAAAAAGAACAACTTGAAGGACTGAGGAGAGCTTGAGGCTGTGTGTGTCCAGACACAGATTGGACAGTCTCGGCAAGACGGTGGCCCTATGTGGGGGGAGGGGCGGAAAAAGAAAGAAAAAACAACAACGAACCTTCAGGAGGCATGCACACATGCACAGAGCCTGCCAGTCTTTTGTCTTAGGTTCACTGCTGACCCCCAGGGAGGAAATCCTCCTCTTCACCACCAATCTAAATTCATTGTGCGCCCACAGGTGCCTTCAGGAATCCTGGGGGCAGATAACATCCATGTACTTAAACACGCGGAAACAGTACGAGTGGCTGCATTTCAGCGAGGACTGCCTTTACCTGAATGTATATGCCCCAGTACTCGCACCTGGGGACCCTCTGCTGCCGGTGAGTACTGTTTTCTATTACCTACTGTACTCCATCACTCTACAGCCTAACGCAGGCTTAGACGACCTCTCTTGCCTAGGTGATGGTTTGGTTCCCTGGAGGTGCCTTCCTCGTCGGTTCGGCTTCCACCTATGAAGGTTCAGAGTTGGCGGCCCGTGGGAAAGTGGTGCTGGTGTTTCTTCAGTATAGGCTGGGCATCCTGGGCTTCTTCAGGTAGGCCTTGTACCAGGGACGGAACCTTCACCTTTCTACCTAGTGGTCTCAGATGCAGAAGGGGGGCACTGACGGAAGGGGCGTGACCCGTGGGCGGGACTGAGTATAGAGGGTGGCATGAGTCGGGCCTGACACTGTGGAAGGAACTAACGGGCGCTGGATACCATCTCAACCGTGCGAGTCTAAGGAAGCCTTAGGTTGGACGAATTGGCAGCTCTCTGAATCCTGACCATCGACGTTTGGAAGTCTGACCATGAATCTCGTGTGCCTAGCACGGGCAACAGCCATGCCCGCGGGAACTGGGGGCTACTGGATCAGATAGCTGCTCTGCGGTGGGTGCAGGAGAACATCGAAGCTTTTGGTGGAGACCCGGACAGTGTAACACTATTTGGCCAGTCGGCAGGAGCTATGAGCGTCTCAGGACTGGTGAGCGCGATTTCCATTGGATCAGCAGAGAAATAGGCCAGCATGTTCCTACACTGCACAGACACATGTGTGCAGACCTATATGTCCATAGATATGCGGGTCCACCAAGGGGACAGCTGCTCATAGTCAAGATGCTTTCTCTTCAAGAATAGCACCCATAGAGGTCGTTGAGATGACTCAGTAAGTAAAAGTGCTTGCTGACAAGGCTGATGACCTGAGTTATCATATCAAGCATGGTCTCAAAAGCCACAGTTGAAATTAGGCTCCAACCTGAGTGCTTTCTATGTGACAGGTATTCTTCTATATATCTTATGTGTATTGCTTTATTTAATTCCCCCAATTCAAAAAAAAGTTACGTACTGTAGTCTTAAAACTTAGAGGTAGGTGCCAAGCAACCAGAGCTTCCAGGGACTAAGCCACTACCTAAAGACTATACATACATGGACTGACCCTGGACTCTGACCTCATAGGTAGCAATGAATATCCTAGTAAGAGCACCAGTGGAAGGGGAAGCCCTGGGTCCTGCTAAGACTGAACCCCCAGTGAACTAGACAGTTGGGGGAGGGCGGCAATGGGGGAGGGTGGGGGGGAACACCCATAAGGAAGGGGAGGGGAGGGGATGTTTGCCCGAAACCGGAAAGGGAATAACACTCGAAAATGTATATAAGAAATATTCAAGTTAATAAAAAAATATTTGATAAAATTTAGTAGCTGTTAAACTTATAAATAAAATAGCAAGAAGAGAAAATAATTATGACTACAAATAATAGTTCAAAGGTATAAACATTAAAAAATGAATTTAAACAGCAAATAAAAAAAAAAACTTAGAGGTAGGGAGGCTGGAGAGATGCTCAGAGGTTAAGAGCACTGACTGCTCTTCCAGAGGACCCACCTGGTCCAATTCCTAGTACCTACATAGCAGCTCACAACTGTCTGTAACTCCAGTTCCAAGGGATTTGACACCCTTACACAAGCAGAATGCCAATACACATTTTCTTTAAAAAAAAAAAAAAAAAGGATTTATCAAAAAAAATTTTAAAAAAAAAACTTGGGGGAGATGAGAGATTCAAGGGTAGCCTCAGCTACGTAGTAAATTTGAAACCAGTATGGACAACATGAGACTCTATGTCCAAAAAAAGCCAAAGAAGCAGGCAGATCTGTAACATTCCAAAGGCAGACCAGAAATACCTGACTGAGCTACATAGCAAGGCCCTCCCTGTCCAAAACTAACAAATTAATTAACCGAATAAATGAATAACCTTACAAACAAAAACAGTGATGCACAGAACTATTTTGAGTGAACTCTCGAGCCAGGATAGGTTTTGCTGTGTGGTTTGATTTGGCTTGGATATTTTTTGTTGTCTGCTAACACTGTCTCACTCTGCTGCCCTTGCCGTCCTCAGACTTGGTATTTAGACCAAGCTGGCCCGGAATTTGCTATGAAGACAAACAAGGTTGGCCTCAAATGTGTAGCTTGCAGTCATTCTCCTGAGAACAACGACAGCTTCTAAGGAGGGAAATGATCAGATTGGATGTAGATTAGAGAGGGCTCCCAGTCTACTGCACAGAGCTAAACTAGAAAGAAATAGGAACTTGGTTGGACTTGGAGACCAGCTGGGGGGTGAGGGGTCAGGGTTTATCCTGGAAGAGACAATGAGGGCAGGAAGAATGGAGAACAGAGGATGATCGCTGAGTGATTCACAGGGCCAAATGTTCAAGACTAGAATAGCTGCATGTGGCAGACAGCAGGGGAGGGACAGCCTCCCCAGCTGGGTGGATAATGTCAAAAGAAGGGTTCTACCCAGTTTGAGACTGACTAGAGCAGGTTTGAGACACATAAATTCTGAAATATCCAAAGATCTAACTTCTTCAAGAGAGCTGTCAGCACAGGTAATTGGAGCTGTGGTGATGGGGTCCTACCTACCTACCTGCATTTGTAACCTGTAACAGAGAAAGACCCTCTTATTCATACTTCTCATATCCCCCAATCAACTTGGGACCTCTAGAGACCTCTGCATAGGCCAGAAACTGAAAGGCGCTGGCTTTAAGTCTAGGCTCTAGTCCATGACCTACGGCTCCCTCCAAGATCTCTCAGGCTACTCAGAACTGGTCAGGCAGGCACCCCCAAACAACTCAAGTGACGCTGTCTATGGATCTCATGGCTACTCTGCTTCTAATCCCTACAGCTGATGTCACCCCTAGCCCAGGGCTTATTCCATCAAGCCATTTCCCAGAGCGGTACTGCGGTACTGAAAGCCTTCATCACTCGCGATCCACTGAAGTCAGCCAAGGTGAGCATCACTCCTCTCCCAGAGCTTAGAAAGAGGGGAGAAGGGCAAAGGCATCCCTGTACCACTACTTCTCTTCTACAGAAAATTGCTCACCTGGCTGGCTGCGACCACAACAGTACGAAGATTATGGTAGAATGCCTGAAGGCTCTACCGGCAGAGAAGGTGATGCTTGTTTCCAAGAAGATGGTAGGTATAACATTCCAGTTGCCTTCCCTGTCAGCCTGCATGCTATAGCTACCCATCCAGGCTTCCCCGGGGAACCCGTCTCTGGTGCACACTGGGGGAGTTTCCCTTGATTCTTATCTTTTTCCCTCCTTTACAGACATTCTTTCGTGCTAACTCCCATAAAGATCCAAAAGACGTGAGTAAGCAATGGTCTTCAATTTGAGTGTTTATTTAAATACCTACTGAGTGCCAGGTCCTCGGGATACTTGAGGAACTATTCAGGCCGAATTTCCTTCCCTGGTGAAACTGATGCCCCACCAGAGAGAGACAGTAAGACCTTTAAATAAATTAACTACTCAGCTTCCTAGGAGGTAACAGCAACAAGGGAAGGGACCAGGTATGGTGAAGGGAGTGTAATTTTAAATGGAATGGATTTTACGTGCCTCATTGAAATGATACATCATAAAGATTTTCAAGAGATAAAGAATTAACTATGGGGATGGCTAGAGCAAGCACCTGAAGTCTAAGTAGCCAGGTCCCCCCGTCTGTCCTTGTCCCTCTCCATGCTCACCTTCCTAAGTATCATTATGAGCAATCTCGACTTTTGCCAAAAAGGCTTAAGCTAAAACAGCTCCTGACACAGACCTGCTGAGCTGAGCACCCAAGTCACAAAGACCCTCAGAGGATATGTGGGATGAGTAGCTGGAAAAAACGCCTCTGGCCTTGCAGATCGTGTGGTTCCTGAGCCCAGTGGTGGATGGTTTGGTGTTCCCAGAAGACCCTGTGGTGCTCCTGACCCGTGGGCAGGTTAAACCTGTACCCTACCTTCTAGGTGTCAACAGCGCGGAGTTCGAGTGGTCCTTGCCTTTTGTGAGTGGATAGGGTTTGCTGAGGATGCCCCTGGGCAATGTTTGGGTACTGAGTTAGATCGTGTTGGCCCCACTGAGGATGCAAAAGTCACCTGTATTCCCTGTTGGGGAGAACTGTCCAAGAATGATGGAGGGGAGATAGGAGAGGGGTAATGAACCCCTGAACCTCCAAACAACTATACATCCTTGTGGCCTCCTTTACTCTTTGGGTCAGGGCAAATGCTCTAGCTCAGAATGGGCCCTCCCAAGTCTGGTTCAGTTCAGAACCAGGTAGCAATGACAGACAGTGAGCAGGACAGGTTGTGGGCCTTTCTTGGGAAGTGTCTTGTCTGAGAATTCTGCATGTAAAAAGGCAAGACCTCAGACCTGATCCAGGACCCCTGGGTCCTTCTCTTCTGAGCAGCTCATGAAGCTCCAGCTAAATCAGCGCATAATGAACAAAAACTACATCACCAAACTACTCTGGAGTTGCAGCATTTTGCTGGTGAGGGGTCCCATGGGTAGGGTTGTTCAGTGTGAACAGGACTATACCCTCCCACCCCCAACACATACACACACTTCCTTTAAAATGTAGGACCTGCTCTGTGCGGGGCGTCCTGAGACAGATGGGATCATTCTTAGAGAATCCTAAAGGAGGTTGACACCCATGAGATGGTTGCTGATAGGAAAGGTCTCTGAGGCATCCTTTAGCAAAAGTGGGGATAAGAATAAATCATGATAGAGACCTTCCTACAAATTCCATTCCCAAAAGTCCTGGGGAGCTGGGGTTGGGTGCAAGCCAATGGTGCACTCCCTGGCCCAGCTGATGCAGCAGGCCTCAGGGTGAGTCTTGCATCCTGGCTCAGAATATCACTGAGGAGCAAATCCCACTGGTGGCAAGAGAGTACTTGAGTGATGCTATCAGTCACCACGACTGGAAGATGTTCCGAAACCACCTGATAGACCTGGTCGGAGATGCCACCTTTGTCTATGCCACACTCCAAGCTGCGCGATATCACCGAGGTATGGGGTCCCTAAGAGCAACCACCCAGCTCCCCTGCACTCTTCAGCTGAGGTCCTCCAACTAGGGTCACCAGCTCTTTCCCCACTTTCTCCATACTTGGAGCTAGTACAGGACTCCACAGAAAAGTCAGTACAAACCAGAGGAAGAGCTGTCCCTTAGGGGAGAAAGCTGGGGTGGCAGAGACAGTACCTAGGTTAAGAGCAACTTAAAAGCCAGGGTGACTGGGCTTGGGAAAATGAGTCTGGGAGGTCAAAGGTGAGACTGGAGAGGACAGCCATTGAAGGCCCTTAAATACCATGTCCCGAATAGGACGCTCAGAAGAGGGAAGATGACAGCTTCCATGACCCTTACCACAATCTTACCGATTAGGTTTTAGTGTCCCTAGCTCTGTAGGTGAGGAACTGCATCCCAGAGAGTTTGAGTGGCTTGCCCACTGTCATTTAGTGACGACTGGTGCAGGCAGGGTTCTAATGTGCTCTGTGATTCTAAATCTGAACCCCTGCCTGTCCATGGATGCGGTGCTTAGGGTAGACAGGGAACTCAGGCAGAGACTCTCTGCAGTCCTCACCTGTTCCACCTACTCCCAGATGCTGGCTCGCCTGTCTATCTGTATGAATTCAAGCACCATGCTCCAGGCATCATTGTCAAACCTCGAAGTGACGGAGCAGACCACGGAGACGAGCTTTCCTATCTCTTCGGGAGCCCTTTCTCCAAAGGTCCTGACCCCTAATCTCCCCACCATGTATGAAGATCCATACCTCCATTGGCTGACCACAGGAATGATTCAGTCCCCTAGTGTGGGCGTGACCCCAGATGCAGAGTGGGAGGTTGACAGCGCATGCACACACACACACACACACACACACACACACACACACACACACACACACACACACACACACACACACACACACACACACACACACACACACACACACACACACACACATACACACACACACACACACACACACACACACACACATACACACACACATACACACACACACACACACACACACACACACACACACACACACACACACACACACACACACACACACACACACACACACACACACACACACACACACACACACACACACACACCCCTACTCATTCCAAAATACCACATCCTCTCCTGCCCCTAGGCTCATCCAGAGGTGAGGAAAAGGAATTCAGCCTCCAGATGATGAAATACTGGGCCAACTTTGCTCACACTGGGTGAGTCTAACCCCTTACACATAGAGACAATAGTAGGCCTGCAGGAACCACACAGTCTCTTTTTCCTTGTTGGTCATAGGATCCTAACTGCCCCTAAAATGTCTCCCTTCTGTCTCATAATGCACATTCTTCATTCACTCAAGCATCCAATGGCTTCTCGCCAAGGTTCTCCTTCGTATCCAACCCTAGTCTGGAAGCTGGGGCTTCAAGGATGCCCTAGGCATGTGCTACATCCTCCTATCCACCCTATGAAAGCAAGATTCCAAACAAGCACCATGGGTGCTGTCCCGTGGGGAGCCTCAGGAGGTGTCTGGTCCTATTTGAGTGGCAGAGATAGCCTCCAGTGGAAGTGGACTTGATCTGAGCTTTGGGTACCCCATGTGTATTTTCCTAGCTCCACCTTCTCTCCTCTATCGCCCTGTGACACTAGAGGAGCCGTTCTAAAATATCATCTAGCTGAGTCATTCTCTTGCTCAAAACCCTTGATCATGCCCCCAGAGTAAAGTTCTATCCCCTTACCCTGTCAGGAGAAACACTGCAAAATATTCCTTGCAGTGTCATTCTTTGTGCACACCATCCTCCTTATGATCACCCAGATCTTACCTAGCCTTGTAATGCCTGGAAGCTCACTTCTCCCACCTCCTTCCCTGGGCCTTGCTATGTAGCCTGTGCTGGCTTCATACTCACAATTCTCCTGCCTTGTCCTGCCTTCACTCTTGAGTGCTGGCACTCTCGCGTGTTCACCATCATACCCGGCTCTCCTATGCTTTCATAAAGATCTAAGTATCGTTGCCACAAAGCCCTCTTGGCTCTCAGCTCCTCGAGTGAAGGTAAGTGAGAGAGGGAGACAAGAGGGACGAGCCGAATGAGTGACAAGAATCTCTTTCCACTTGGGGGATCAGGGACCCCAATGACAGAGAGCTGCCCTACTGGCCTCGCTTTGACAAGGAAGAAAAGTACCTGCAGTTGGACTTCGATACAAGAGTGGGTGTGAAGCTCAGGGAGAAACAGATGACTTTCTGGAGACGGCTGCGCCAGCCTCAAAAACCTTAGAAGCACTGGCCATACTGAGAGTGACCAAGCAAGTGGAAGCTATTCTGCCTCAAGGAGACTGGCCCTAGATACATATGAGGCCAAGAGTCCTCCCCACTCAATCTAGGACCTGTAGGTGCTCCTGACTGCCTTCAGGCCATAGCTGGAGCCCTTGTCCATCTTTGGGGCTTAGCACCACCAGTCTAGCCTGATGTCCCATGACACTTTATATCTCACTGTTTAAACCAGGTCAGGCAGGGCCTTTCATCGCACTGTGCTCTACCTGCTCCCTCCTTAGCCCCACCCCCATCTCAAGGCAATCTCTGTTTTCTGTTTTATAAGACCTCTTATCCTTCATGATGTATCTGCAGCCCTCTCTTATGGAATGTTCTCACGGCTGCCACTTCCTGTCATTGTACCCTGCAGTCATTGATCATCTGCTCTATTCAACCTGCTTGCTTACACTGGCCTTGAGGCCCCAGACAATCCATTTATGATAAGGAGAAAAGCTTCGATGGTTCCGAATCTGTATTCCCTTCTCACACTCATCTCCCCCGTGGTGCTCCCAAAGCCTGTACCTAGGGATTGTGCTCAATAAAACAATGTGTTGATTTGATCCTCGATTTCTCCCTCTGTAAAATAGTTGGGCGAAATGGCTATGATCTCAGTTCGAGCCCTCAGAGTGATGGGCCATTGCTGCTTGCTGCTTCCTGAGCTGTGCTTGCTAGAGGGGCTGGAGTGAAGGAATTTGGACTGCAAAGCATTCCGCCGGTGCCAGAGGCAGTAGTGAATGCTGTAATCTCAGCATTTGAAACATGAGAAAGGAGAACCCAGGTTCAAGATTATCTTCAGCCATAGGGAGTTTGAGTCCAGCCCAGATGATATACGACCCCTTCTCAAAAACAACAAACAGAAAGAAAAGCATGACTCATCTCTTCTCTATCTCAAGTGTATCATCTTTCTCCCCTCAGATACCAGAACACCACACCCACCCCATGCTCACAGCCATTAGGTCTTACCCTTCCATCCCCACCCCGATGAGTGTGTGTGTGTGTGTGTGTTACTGTGCCCATGTGAATGTCAGAATACAACTTTCAAGTATTCTCTCCTTCCACCATGTGGGTTCCAGGAATCAAACAAAAGTCATAAGTCCTAGAAACAAGCCCCCTTTATCTGAGCTACCTCTGCAGTCACCTACTTTCTTTAAAAAAAAAAAAAAAAAAAAAAAGATTGGTTTAATTTTTTTTTATTTTTTTTAATCCTTGTGTCTGTATTTATGTATGTTCCACATATGTGTGGCTGCCCATGGAAGCCAGAGGATATGTCAGATCTCCTAGAGCTAAAGTTACAAGTGGTTGTGACTTGACTGGGGTGTTGGGAACTGAACTCAAATCCTCTGGAAGAGCAGTCAGTGCTCACTCAACTGGTTGTGGTTTGCTGAGCCATGTCTCTGCTCCCCAAACTTCTACTTTCTGACTTTGTGATTTGACTCTTTTAGGCACCTTATAGTTAGAAGAGACTCATATCCTTGTCCTTTCGTGCCTAGCACAATGTCTATAAGGTCCATCCATATTGTTGAATGTAGCAATTTTGTTCCACTTCAAAGCTGAAAACCATGTGTGTACATAGTATATATCAATCCATTATATATTTGAGTTGTTAGAAAGAGGGAAAAAGGAATTGAATTGTTTCTGCCTCTTGGTTACTGTAACTAATGCAACAGTCCCACTGTTACAGAAAATAGACTGACACATCCTCTAAGAAAGTACTTTCATTGAGTCAATTCAGACTCCCCTGCACTTTTTCAAGAAGGCCAGACTTTTGAAGGTTCTATGTTTGTTTCAACTAGGTCCAATTTGGGGGTTGGGAATTTAGCTCAGTGGTAGAGCGCTTTTCTAGCAAGAGCAAGGCCCTGGGTTCGGTCCCAGCTCCGAAAAAAAGAAAAAAAGAAAAAATAAAAACAAAAACACTCAACTAGGTCCAATTTTAACAAGAGCCCTGCCAAGCCAATTTAACCAGAGGATCTACCCCCAACTCAATAGCTGATCACCCTCCATAACGAATGGAGGTCCCCATCCTACACATCCTCTGGGAGATGTCTGAGCACCTGGGCCTGTCCTCGGTCAAACACGTTAGATAAGCGGGCTGGAGAGATGACTCAGCATTTAAAAGCACTAGCTGCTCTGCCAGAGGACCCAAGTTTGTTTCCTAGTCCACCCATCTTTGCCTCCAGTTCTAGGGGATCTGACTGACATCCTCTTCTGGCCTCTGCAAACACCAAACAGTGCAAGACACTCATACACATAAAATAAATTTATAATTTTTGAAGCATTATTAGATACCTTTAGCCAGAACCTTTAATACTTCTTGTTAGTGATTTTTTTTCCACCTGCTGACCAAATTGCTGTTAAGTATAAATTCCCACTTACTTATGTTATATTGGGACTTGAGCCAAATTTTTCTCTTTCCCCACTGCAAAATCCCATTGCAAAGGTCCTATATTTATTTCAGTGCCCTTAAATGACACCTTCCTGCCTTCTTCCAGCTTTAATTTTTTATTTATTCTATTATTAAAGGTTTATGTATTTAATTTTTTATGTATATGAGTGGTTTGCCTGCATGTATGTGCACCAACCATGTGTGACCTCAGACGAGGGCATCGGAAGGCTGAAACTGGAATTACAGATGTTTGGAGGCACCATGTGGGTGCTAGGAATTGAATCTGTGTCCTCTGCAAGAGAAAAATGTGCTCTTAAGCATTGAGCCATCTCTCCAGCACCTATTATCTGTCCTGTTCTTCAGGGAGGGTCTCATATTGTAGTAGACGAAGTACCTGGGTCTGGCCTTGAACTCATAACAATCCTCCTACCTCCAAGGCGCGGGATTACACACATGAGTCTCCACGCCCATTTTGATTTTCTCCTTCAACATCCCTCTTTAGGTCTGTTCACTCAGACCTAAGGAAGAGTGTTTATTCTCCAAATTAGAGGAAGTACCGCTGAACATAAATAAGAGCTCAGACTCTTATTCTGTGGCTGATAGAATAATAAATGGCTCCGGGAAACCCTAGGACCTTCGACCTCCCCTGGGGTTCCAGCCTAGAATACCAAGGGGCAACGTGGAAGGGAGCCAGTTGGACTGCTGGCTCCATACCCTCCTCATCCATCCAAGAAGGTACCTTCTTCCACCAGTCCCTTCCCAGATTGCAGACCCTGCCTACGATCTCTTGACCCTGTCTCTTTATCTTTGCTTGCCAACCCTGCAGGGATGGCGAACTCTACAGGTACAAAGCCACCGAAGCCCAACTTGGAACTGGAGCCTGGCTTCTGGCTTCTGAAGTCAGGGCCCTCCTTTTCTCTGACACCTCTACACTGAAAAGGAGCAATTAACAGCCAAGCAGGCTGGGAAAGGACCAATCAGTGTTGGGAACAGGGCGCTTCCAAGGTTCCTGCTGACTGCTGGCCCTGCAACACAACTGACTCCTCGAGCACCAGGCTGGCTCCGACTACCCAGAGCGGGTCTCAGCCTTCTCCGCACACCCACAGCGCCAGCTGCCTGGTTGCTCCGGGGACGAGCCATCTGGCCTCTCGCCAACTGCAGTGATGGATCCCGTTGCTGGCTCCTGTCCAGAGCCTGAGCGGACTTCTGGGCGCCTGGGCCTGGAACTTGCAGCGACAGGCTGGTGGCTGAACAAAAAGATTTAGACGCGCCGCTGGGAGGACTCCTGAGCCTCCCACCGGTGGTTTGTGCCTTGGAGCCAGTCATCAATTCATTCTACAGCAGCGAGAATGTTGGGACAATACAACACAATCTTAGGACTGCCACTGAAGCGCCTGGTGAATTCTAGCTTTTCCAGGGCCCTCATCATTTTCTCTGGGTCTGGGTTAGCAGTGAGTAAACTAGTTCCCTCATGGTGACTGTGGCAGGACCAGGCTTTGGAAACCCACAGTGCATGCTTGTCCTTGCTCTTGCTGCAGTAAAGTAGGCAGTATGGAGCTCAATCAAGGTCCTCAACACTTATAAATGAATGTATGGACTTCCTTCCCTAGGTCCTTGCCCTAAACAACACAATTCATTTATACATGCACAGGCACGCATACTGACACACACACACACACACACACACACACACACACACGCATGCACGCATGCACGCACTTGCGCACGCGCGCCCCTTTAGGTTAACCAAAAAGAATCAGGGGTTTTGCAGGTTGCAAGGGCAGAGGTTCCAGGAGTTTTAGCTTAGACCCCAACCTAGTAAAAAGCCCTGAGATCCAAGGAAGCATCAGGTAAAGAGGAGCTGGGAAAAGGAGCAGTGGGAGCTGATGTGGAGTGCCAAACACATCAGGATCCTTCTAACATGACTTTTGCAGCTGCATTGGACACACCAGAGCCCTAGAGTGATAGACCCGAAGCCCAGGACATATAATGGTAGGAGCTGAAAGTTCTCTAAGAAGCAGTGGGAAATGATTATGGAGGAAGGGTCACAGGTGGGTTAGCTGGAGAGATTGCAGTCCAATACTCTTTCCCTATATGTTCTACAAGGACCTGGGCTGTAGGGGTTGAGGCCTGGTTGGGATAGCCTTTTCTATGCCCACACTCCTCTCAGATTGGCTATAGTGGGGGAAGGAGTGAGTACCTACCTTGCTCTTTCAGCAAATGATCTCTCTCAAGCCTGACAGGTACAGACTTTTGGGGAGAAGAGGATCACTTAAAGAGTTGAGGCACCTCTTTCTCTGTATCAGTGCCATAAACTGTGTTGAAAGGAATCCACGACTGTGAGAAACTGGGAATGAAGACTGATCAATGAAGGCACACAGAGGTAATGAGACTACCTAGGGTACTTAACAGAGCAAGAGCAAATTAAAGGGTGGGAATTGAGGAAAGAAACAGATGCAGATAAAAGGACAACAGAATGATTGACCAAGGAAGCCGTCGAGTAAAGGAAAGAGACTGAAGTTGGTAAACACACAGGCACAGAGAATAAGAAAACCTAACCTGGGAGAGAATCGTGCCTAGGCACTAGGAAGCAAGCAGCCGACCAGACTCTTATCCTGGATGGCCACTGACAAGAGTCTGGGTGTGGAGGATGCTAGAATGGATAGGCTGAAGGTTGTGGGACCACAGAGGAAACCACCTAACTTAAGTGGGGCTAGGGAGCCTAGAAGGACTTTCAGAAGGAGCATTTAAAAGAACTAGTAAAAAAAAAAAGGTAGAGAAACCAAACATGAGAGGGGGGAGGCTTGGTCAATCAAGGGGAGCAGGGAATCAGAGGACTTGAGTCTGGCTTGTTTATTTCCAGAAATGTGGCTCAGCTGTCATACCAGGTCCATAAGTCTGCAGGAAGCATAGACCCTGCTCTGAAGCACTGGGCACCACAACAGAAACATACATGTTCAAGGCATAGTTACTTTCCAGAAAGATCTTGAAGGTTGCATACGTATGTAGGAGAACTGGAATAGGAGAGAGCTGACAAAAGGAGATTGTGGTGCAGAATTGGACAGTGAGTTTATTCTTCATAGACTGGAACTGGCACAGGGACTCCGTCTGGCCAGCCCAGCCTGGCAAACATGTCTCTGTCAGGCCTTGCCCTTCTCCCTCTGTCTCTCTGCCTTACTAAACACTGTTAGATTACATTCCTAAAGCCAGCCCCCAAGGTCTGCTCCCTTTCTTAGCTACTTCTTCCTCTGAGGCCAACTTCCAAGGTCCAGCTATCAAAGTATTGAAACCCAGCAATCCAAAGTCCCTTGTGGCTCACCTAGTTAACATGCTCAATTAAAATTAAACATCTCATTCTAACACAGGGTTTCCTCTTTTACCTTTGTAAACCACCACTTCCCTGTGTGCCACATCTGTCTTCTCTCTAACCAGAGGCAGTCCTTTGTCCTCTGGGACAAATATCCCTACCCCTTCTCCTTTTCTCCTTTCCCCTTCTCTTGCATTCTCATGTCTAGAACTTGGGAACATTTGAGAGAAACAGGTTGAAAAAGGCTTTCAGATATACTATTTTCCTAAAGAGTTACGGGTAAGGGCAGGGGGTCAGCTCTGACCAACCCCAGCTCTCTGTACAGGGTAAGCCCTGAGGCACTCTACCCAGAGGTCTCTTAGCCAGCCTAACCTAGAAACTCTTATGATCTTCCACTGGATTGGAGACCTCATCCGCTATCCACTAGGCTCAGAAAAAGCTCCAAAAGGGAGTTCAACCAGAGCCACATACTATCCTGGGGAGAGCTAATCTCTTATCACCAGCTTTGTGGTCAAGAGGCTTGAACTCAAGGAGAGCCATTAGGTTGGGAGCAGAAGTGGGAGGGAAGGGATATGGGTCTACTTGAGCTCAGGAAGAAAAAAAAAAAAACCCTAAGGCTAAGTCTAGTGACTCTGTAGAGCAGGATTCCCCGTGGTTCCTAAGCAAAATCTGGAAACACTATGTTCTTGTCTGGGTCTGACCTTGGTTCCATCTTCAAGTAGGCCTCTTGCCTCCCATAGCCTGCTTCTCCTCATCTGTACACTGGAACCGTCTCAGTGGTGAAACACGACTCTGGCCTAAGCTCCCTCCAGCTATTATTACAGAGTGTTTTCATTTCCAGCTCTTCAAGTCATAAGACCTGGTAGATAACCATGCCTGTGACCTCGCCAAGTAACTACTATGTGTTATAGATCTTGTTCCTTTTGATGAGGAGGCTGAAGGTGGGAAAGAAGGGCTTTCAGGAAATTAGCACTAGTGGCAGGAAAATCTATCAATGTGGCAGAAGTGCCTATGGTTGATTCATGGCTCCTGCCTAGGGAGCAGCTCTGCTGGCCTGGGGGAAAAGGTTAGTGCTGTCTCCAGAGCTTCCCAAGGATGTCAGGCTCAGGACTCCAACACTCTGTTGCTGGATCTTTCAAAAATATGGATTTGCCCCTCCCAAGTGATGGCAAATCACACTGCTCCAGAAAGGGGTAAGGGCAGGATCCCAGTAACATTGCTGTTGCCTCTACCCTGATTTTTTTTTTCAATTCTGTGTGTATGTGTGTGTGAGAGAGCCTGTGCAGGTGCTGGTGCATGTGTGTATGTGTGTACAAGCACACACATGGGAATCTGAGTAGGATAGGAGGGTATAGGGATTTCCTGGGGCTAGAGTCACAGGTGATCATGAATTGCATGATGTGAGTTCTAGGAACCAAACTTGGGTCCTCCAATAGAGCAATATGCACTCTTAACTGATGAGTCGTATCTCAAGCCCCACTGTGTGATCTTCTCCAATCCTCTCAGTCTGGAAAAATCCTGACCCACTTGGATTTTATGTGACCAATATATTATCCCAAGCACATCAGGGAGAGTAATCATGCAACTGTACCAAAAAACAAAACAACAAAAAAAACATGTGTAGTGAGTGGGTCTAATGTGAGAAGCCAGGAGGCAGTCTCCATGGAGAACTGGTGGTTCTGAGTTCCATCCATTCTTCTCACCAACCTCAGGTATGGGTGACAGAGGTGCTATTCCAGTACAAACCTCCAGGAGGCACTGTTCTTGCTGTGTACATCCCGGGACCTTGTGCGTATGCTGCCCTTTATGTCTAACCTCAGCAGGGCTTCCAACACAAATGCATACTCACCTTATGTACAACATGCAGAGAAAGCTCTGATCAGGCAATCACCCCTCCCAGAGCCCACACTGCTTAATCTCTGGTCAACTGGGTCATTTAACACTGAAAGATGCAGGAAGATCTTCCGAAGGGGGCAGCAGCGCCTCGAGCAGCACCTTCCAGGGCCAAGGTCTGGTTTTAACACTTCTGCTGTTCTTAACTTACCTACAGAAGAAGGGAGGTCACTGGCACATCCCTCTGTCACAGGAAAGCACGAACTCCCCAGGTTTGCTCTGCTTGTCCCTGATGATCTCACTTTATAAGATTTTTCCCTAGACCTTCTTTAACAGTTAGAACTTCTAAAAATTCCCACTGCTAAGAGATGGCTTGGGAAGGAGCGCTTGTTGCTCTTGCCGAGGATCAGGTTCAGTTCTCATCCTTCCAGTTCCTGGAGACTGACACTCTTCTGCCCCACCCTCCAGGCACTGCACACATGAGGCACACAGACATACATGAAGGCAAAACACCCATGTGTGTAAAATAATGTAAACCACACTAGACTCAAACTCACAGAAATCCTGCCTCTGCCTCCTAAGTGCTGGGATGAGAGACATGTACCACATACCCTGCTACCACTTATTTTATTTTTTTACTTTCATTGGTTCTTTGTGAATTTCACATCATGCACCCCAATCTCACTCATCTTCCCCTCCCTTTGTACCCACCCTCTACCCTTGCAACCTCCTCCCAAGGACAAACATCTTCTTGTGGAAGCCGTAGTGTGTCTCACTGTGTCCCACAGTGTACCCTTTTGTCCACACTTCTTTGCTTGCAAATGTTCATTGCAATGACTCAGCCTGGTACCAGGCCTCTGGCTTCTGCTACTCTATCAATACCAGAACCTCACTGGGATATCCTGCTGTTGCCCTTTGTCATGGAGATCCTGTAGCTTTGGATTTGTAGGACTGGCCCCTTCATGAACACCAGCAGTTCATCCATGGTGTACATGTTGGGATAGGTCAATTCAAAGTCCTAGATCTGGGCCTGAGAGGTATCTTAGCTGGTCAGCTCTCAGGCTCTCCTATTCTCTGGAGCCAGCGATACCCTGCTGCCCAGGCAAGGTACAGTGCCCGCTTTCCCAAGTGCTGCAGCAGGTGAGGGGCAGGGCAGTTCACTTACCTCAGGGCCAGCTCTCCTGCCTGCCATATGGGCAAGAGGGGACATCTCTCCCTCACTCATGTCACCACAAGGCAGACAAGGGCCAGCTCTCCCACATTCATATCCTTGGGCCTGGTTTATTTGCAACTCTAGCAATTTGTGGGGGCCTGTTTTCCTGAGTACTGCAGCTGGCTAGGAGCGGGGTGGGGGGTTGTTGGGGGAGGGTCATCTCTTCTGTTCTCGTTCCCCCAGGGCCAGCTCTCCCACAATTTGCAGGTGAGGGGTGAGACCTCAAACATCAACATGTCCTCAGGCAGCAGCAGGCCAGGGCCACAGGACCAACCACAGACCCAGATGTGTCCCTTGGTGACAGCACAGGCCAGGACCCCACCATGGTCCTAGGTGGCATCACTGGCTACTCACATAAGGCTGTTCCTCCATAACCTAGAGTCTTCAGTTCTTTCTCTCTTTATTGTGCCTACCCACACCCTTCGGTTTTCTTTCTCTTGCATCTCTCCACCACTTACTTGTTCCTCTTGGTGGCTCCTGGGGTCTCTGAGTGTCTAGGATCCTCTCAGGAGCGCTAGGCCCTGCTTGTGCATTATGGTGCCCGGCAAGAGTCATCTCAGGCATGGTCTGCCACACTGGGCCTGCATGCTCGGGCTGGTGATCTTGGGCTAGCTCCTTGTCCAGAACCCATGGAGCAGGTTTGGTGGTCACCTTCAGCTCACATTTTTTAGGGAATGTTAGGCTATTAATTATTCAGATGTTCAGAATGATTCAGGTCAGAACACTGAGTGGAAACATAGCTTTCCTCCTCTCTGCCATCTGCTGATGCACATGGGACACACAACCACAGCTGCAACACCTCTAGGGGCAGGACCACTTCTCTTTTGTACAAGCCAGTTTTGTGATTTCTTCTTTCAGTGCTGGGGATTAAATACATGACCTCATGCATTCTAGGAAAACATTCTACCACCGAGCTGTATCAGCACCACTTTAAGTCTGAAAACAAAATAGACCTTATAGATAGAAGGAGAGGTCTCTGTAGGCAATTTATAAGTGAAGAAACTGACTAGTAAGTTCTGTGATCTTAAGCAAGTCAACGAAACTCTCTGACGTAGGGTTACTCGGTTAACAAATTAAAAGACTGGGCTGAGGGTGCAGTTTAATTGGTAGAGCACTTGCCTAGCATTACAGAAGGCCTGGGTTCAGACCTCAGCTCTGAGTAAACTAGACAGGGTGGCACACATCTTTTTTTTTTTTTTCTTTTTTTCGGAGCTGGGGACCGAACCCAGGGCCTTGTGCTTGCTAGGCAAGCGCTCTACCACTGAGCTAAATCCCCAACCCTGGTGGCATACATCTTTAATCCCAGCTCTTAGGAGGTAGAGGCAGAAGGATCAGGATTTCAAGGTCATCTAGGCTAGTTATTGATTTCAAGGTCAGCCTAAGATCCCTGGGTACATATGACCCCATCCCCCTCCCCTGCAAGAAAGAAAGAAAGAAAGGAAGAAAGAAAGAAAGAAAGAAAGAAAGAAAGAAAGAAAGAAAGAAAGAGAGAAAGAAAGAAAGAGAAGGAGAGAAAAGAAAAGTTAAGAAACGGAATTTCTGTGCTCGCTTCGACAGCACATATACTAAAATTGGAATGATACAGAGAAGATTAGCATGGTCCCTGAGCAAGGATGACACGCGTTCCATGTTTTTAAAAAAATAGGAAAAAAAAAGAAACGGAATTTCTTCAGCATCTAGATTCTTTCATCCTCTTGATTTCTCTGGAGTCTTCTCCTGGCTATGATGCCTTTTTGAATGACTCAGTTATATGTTTTGAGTCTTAATCTCATGAGCTGAAAGCAAGGCAGTAATCCCTTCCCTCTTTACCTTGAAGGCCTATATTTCACTAGAATCTCAGCTCATACCAGACAACCTTTATTATTCCCAAATGGCTATCTATCTGTTCCAAAGCATTTTTTGATTTAACTTACATTTTTGAGACAGTCTCATGGCTCTCAGGCTGGGTTCAAACCCTCCACCTCCTGAGTGCTAGGATGACAGAAATGAATGTGTCACCATGCCCAACCTCCAAGACAATCTTTCCATTTTTATAAAGGAAGCAAGAGACAGGTGTAGAGGAGCATGTCTTTCATTCCAGCACTTGGGAGGCAGAGGCAGGAGGATCTCTGAGTTCCAAGCCAGTCTGGTCTATAGAGTGAGTTCCAGTACAACCAGGGCTACCTCAAGAAACCCTGTCTCAAAAAAACAAATAAGATGATGATGATGGTGGTGGTGGTGGTGATGATGATGATGATGATGATGATGATGATAATATAATAATAATAATAATAATAATAATAATAATAATAATAATAATAAAAAGAATTCTTACGGTGCCAGGAATCAAACCCAGGGCCTCCATGTTCAGAAAATACTCTGCTACAGACTACATCCTTAACCCCATGATAAGGGTCTTCAGGTAGATTTATGAGGTGGCTTCCCCTCAGTATTATCTTGGAAAGAGTCTAATATAGACCATATTTGGATGAAGTCTGAGATATGGCATTAGATGGGTGGTTCTCAACCTACCTACCTACCTAATGCTGTGATCCTTTAATACAGTTCCTCATGTTGTGATGACCCCTGACCATAAAATTATTTTTGTTGCTACTTCATAACTGTACTTTTGTTACTATTATGAATCATAAGGTAAATATTTTTAGAGATAGAATTTTGCCAAAGGGGTCACCACCCACAGATTAAGAACAGCTGCACTCGATGAAGCTTTCTTGAGTCCTTGTGAGCTGTGTAGGGAGCCGCTTGCATGATAGAATCAATTTGTATAGATACTGAGAGGCATGCTGAGAGATCCCATAGGACAGAAGGGTGCAGAAGGTAGAACTGGAGCATCTACTGAGGAAGAAAATGGATGTGTCTGGGAAGAGAGGCCAAATAGACAAGACACGAGCAGACTAGAACAGACTAGAGCTCAACTCCTTGGATACACACTTTAGGCAGACAACTGGTATCTGCTTTGTTAATTATTCCTCTTTGTGTTCCTAGGAGGATGTCAGGCTGCTGAGGGGGGCTGTGGCTTGGCAATCTTTTCTATTTATAAGACAATATTACAGTGTGATAGGGACCATGACTGCCTGATTGGTATGGTTGGGAAGCTTGGGAAAGAATCCAAGAACAGGACAAAGTGTCAGGATGTCATCATCAGACACATAAAAGAAGAGGAGGTAGAAAAGGATGCATTTGGATTTCAGAGTCAATAACGAGCCAGAAGTGAGTGTTAAATTATTCAACCTCCTTTATTGATCCATTGATCTCTATTTGCAGGACTTGGTTTATTCTTGGTTGGCATTTCCTGTGTCTGAGGACACTGAAAACAGGGGATTTTGAGACTCAGAAAGAGACAGGAGATAAAGGGCATGGTGGCATACACCTGTCACCTAGTACTTGGGATGAGAGAGCATGAGGATCGTAAGTTTGAGGATAACCTGAGCTACTTTTTTGTTTGTAAGATTGCTAGTTTTTCTTAAGACAGGGTCTCACTATTTAGTACTGGCTGGCCTGGAAGACCAGGCTGGCCTCCAACTCACAGAGATCCTCCTGTCTCTGCTTTATCTCTCCCTCTCCCTCTCCCTCTCTCTTGCTCAAGTATTGGGATTAAAGGCTTTACCATCATGCTGCCCAGCCATAGTGGGTTCTTATCTGAAGAGGGGGGTTTGGGGACAAAGAAGAGGAAAAGGCAGTATCACAGAGAAATTCAGCAACATAATATGTATTGGGAAATTTACAATGTCTTTATCTTTGGTTCTAGTAGTTCTACTTCTGAAAACTGGTACTAAAAACACTATACAGATCTTTTAAGAAAATGTCTATGCATCACAACCTTCGTAGCAGCCTTATCTGTAATGATGAATAACAGGAAACAATGTAAATGTCTACGCAATAATGAATAATAAGAAATGATCTAAATGTCCAACAATAAGGGCTTGGAACAGTGGATCAAGAAGGTGTCGTTAAGAATATTAAGTGGTGGGTTGGGGGTTTAGCTCAGTGGTAGAGCGCTTGCCTAGCAAGCGCAAGGGCCTGGGTTCAGTCCCCAGCTTCGAAAAAAAGAATATTAAGTGGTGTCATGGGAAAATGCTTGTACCATAGGTTTACGGTGATACCCTTCAAAATTGTACATCTAGAATGTCAGAGCTCTGTAGTAAAGTGTGTGGATGGCACAGGCCAAGGGAAATACACTAGAATATTAGGAATTGTCTGTTGTTAGTGCGGTGCTGGTTTCTTGGGATATTTTTGTTGGTGATGGTTTTGAGATGGGGGTCTCAGAGTATTGCCCAGACTGGTCTTGAACTTGTGGGACTAAAGTTCAAGAAACCTCCCAACTGCAGTCTTTGGAGTATCTTCGTCTGTAACAATGATTGCTTTTAAGCTGACAGAATATTTATTTTCCATAATTCCTAATTGCCTTTTTTTTTAATAATTTCTTTAAAAGTTCTAGTTCTGTTTATGAGCAGAGTGAAAGAGTGGAGCCAGCAAGATGGCTCACTGGGTAAAAGGTGCCTCCAAGCCTAGCAACCAGAGTTTGATCCCTGAGATCCACATGGTAGGAGAGAACTAAGTCCCACAAGTTGTCACCTGACCACCATACATCCTCATACCATAGCATGCACGCTCCCCACTTGCCCAAAATAAAATGTAACCAAAAAGAAAAGAAGGAGGAAGAGGAGGGTTGGGAAGAAGTACTCAGTCACTCTGTGGGAAACAGAGGCCCCTAAACGTATATTTAAAGGATAAGCTCTCCCTGCAGAGAAGAGGGAGAAAGTCATGCCAGAGGCATGTGGGAAACATGAGCAGCCTAGTATGGATTGCAGGGTGCCATGGGGAGAAATGAGAGATGGGAGTTGGAAAGGAAAGGAAAGATTGTCTAGGGTCTGGCATGCTATGCTGAAGGCCTTTGTCTTTCTGCCAGGAAAAAAAAAAAAGAAAGAAAGAGGAGACGTGGGGGAGGGGTCTTAAGCAGGAGTATGGTGTGGTTCAAGTTCATGGCTGATATTCCCTAACCTGTCTAGTCTGTTTCCCATCACTTGCCAGAAGTTAGTGGGGGAGGGGGGAAAGCATTAGTACAGCTCCATAAGGTCAGCCAGGTCTCCTGACCCTACCCAGGACCTCTTCCCACCACATCAGGCTCCCTCTCCATCCTCAGGCACCCAGACAAACCCCTCCACCGACTATGACAAAGAGGCTCATTTGGAGCCTGGGCAAGATTTGCAAACGTCAACCTTGTAATTACAAGGATGAAATCATCTGGTTCCTTTTAAGCAAAAGGGTTTATTGATCCCAACACTGAAGAAATGCTATTCTGGGTAAATTTGCTCCTCTTTCCTTTCCCTATGGCTGGGCTGCACTGGTGGGGGAGGATGGCAGGAAAGCTGAAAGGGGTAGGACAGCTCTGGGACAAAAGAGAAATCCTATAGGGTCCAGGGGTGACTTTATGGAATGTTGAGTTGTACATCAAAAAGAAAAAAAAAGTTAGAGGCCCAGGAAACTGCCTTGCTCAGGCAGAAGACACATTTGTCCTGGATAGTGGCCCATCTTCTGAAACCCAGAAGCTGAGTGGAACCAGGGCTTTAGGCATGGTGCCAGCTACCAATTTCTCTTCCTTCCCCTCATGTCTCATTTGTGGCTTAGATCCCATTTCAGCTTCAAGATGGTACAGTATTTCCCCAGTAACTGAAGGGAAACTGTTTTCCTTAGGAAAGAAGAAGACTAAAGGCTCAGAGACCCTGAAAGTCAGATGTGGGTAGCTCTGATACCAGACCCAGACAAAGCCATCCTCCCTATTGGCCTTGGGGGAACAAGCCTGCTAGACCTTGACTTTCCAGGACAGAGAAGGACAAACAGCTGGGTTCAGGGTTGGGAATGAGTAAATCAAATACAAGCGTTGCACCCTCCTACAAAAGCCTATAATAAGATTCCATATTCAACAGTAATGGGCCCCCAAGAGATGGTGGGTCCAATTACAGCTTTTTGTGGGTTTACAACTCAGTAAGAGATACAGGCAGGACTTTTGGCCTTTCCCCCAGTGGGAAAGGATGGTTAAGATTATTGAAATTGGAGGTTTAGCTTAGTGGTAGAGTGCTTGCCTAGCAAGGACAAGACCCTAAATGTGGACCCAGCACCAGGTGTGTGTGTGTGTGTGTGTGTGCAAGACACACACAATACTCCTTCTAGGTATGGTGGCGCATACCTGCACTTGAGAGGCTGAAGCAAAACAGCTGAAAATTTAGGGACAGTCTAGACAACATGGAGAAACTGTCTCAAAACACAACCTCACACAATCATGGGATCATTCAGCCCTTCTGAGCCTCAGTTTCCTCATCCATAGAATAGTTGCAATGATGTTGAGCTTGCAGGGCTATGTGGTGTAAACAAAAATGATACAGTTGGTGCTCATAACCCAACATGTGAGGGTCTTGTAATTTACCTTATTTGCCTTCTCACTCTAATTTCCTTATCTTCCCAATAGGCACAGAAGACCTGACTTAGAAAATGCTTGTGTGAATGAACTGAGATGAGGGCAGGAAAATACTCGGGCCATGTTTCATAATTGAGCTAGGTAGTGAAAGCTTCTCGATTCCCACTGGGTTTATTGAGTCCTTTTCTTTGTGTGTGCATATGGGGGGTACACATGAACACATGCATGTATTGGTGGGCCAGGGGTTGGCATCAGTGTCTTCTCTAGTTGCTCTCTTTTTGCATCTTTCATTGAACCTAGAACTTATCAATCTAAGTATTCTGACTGGCCAGCAAGTCCCAGTGATAGCGCCTGTCTTTGCCTCTCCAGCATTGAGATGGGCCACCAGGCTCACTTTTAAAAGAGGTGGGCCTGGGGCTGGAGAGATGGCTTAGTGGTTAAGAGCACTGACTGCTCTTTCAGAGGTCCTGAATTCAAATCCCAGCAACCATATGGTGGCTCGCAACCATCTGTAATGAGATCTGGTGTCTGGTGTGTCTGAAGACAGCATCAGTGTAATAATATAATAAATAAATTTAAAAAAAAAACAAATGCTTTAAAAAAAAAAAGAGGTGGACTCTAGGGATCCTAGTACTTATGTAGCAAGCACTCTGCTGACTGATCCATCTCCCCAGTATCTCTAGTGTATATTTCTGTCTACTGGAGGTCAGACTGGGGGTCCCAGGAAATGACTACCCAGACAGAAAGGTAGGGAAATGCTCAGGGGAGTGCCTAAGCTAGTTGGATGCTTAGGACAGAAAGCTTCCAGGCAACAAAGATCCAGGGGAATTATTAGTGTCTGGGACAAGTGATGGGGAAGGTTTTTCTAAGCAGCACAAAGACACTCCCTGGTTGCCATACTTGGACCTGAGTAAACTTCACAGGGCGGTGTCTGAATCAATCCATACTCAACCAGACTGCTGCCAGAACTGTTAGGAGTGCAGGCCCAAACGTACCTCATTTGCATGAAATTTTCCTTTATAATTTTTTAAACCCCGTTTTTAAAATAAGGCATACAGAGGTCAGCTGAGGAGAGTCCCCACAGCCACAGCTTTTCCCAGACGTCTTTTCCCAGCCAGGCCACTCACAGGCCAGACCCTGGTGAGTGTGGCTTACCCTGTGGCCTGGGGTTGCTAGGCAGATTTGGCCACTTATTTCCCTAAGGATGTTGCCCATCCCCATTCAGCTGACAGTTAGAGTAAGTACTCTGGTTTGCTCTGCGTTTTCCTGAACTAGTTAGTCCAAATCCCTTGTCCTTGAGATTACTTTTCCTTTCAGGGGACTATAATGATCAGTTTTTCTTTCTTTTTCTTTTTTGGTTGTTGTTTATTTGATTGATTTGTTGTTGTGTTGTGGGGTGGGGGTGGGGGTGGGGGTGGGAGTTGGACAGTCTCCTGTGTAGCAGCCCAAGCTGGTCTGAGACTTGACATGCTCTTGCCTCAGTCTCTGAGTCCTAGGCTAGCATTACAGGACTGGGCCATCCATCCCAGCTTCAAGTTTTATTTCCAATATAAGAAACAATTACCGCACAGAAAACATAAATATATAAACAAAAACTGTACCTTTTGCCAGATATAGCTGATACAGATTATTCAGTGGGCCCATAGCACGTCTTTGTTCATTCTGTTTTTGGGGGAAAATGGCTTTTTTTTCTCTCAATTTATCAAACTGTCTCTGATGCTGCCAATCACGGGCCTTAAACCTCTGATGAATGGGCATATAATGTAAACTGATAGATTATATCAGTACGTCTGTCTGGATATTTTACAGAAGGGAGGCTATGTGAACCCAGGACAAGCGAGCAATCAAAGTCCTTCCCCGTAATTTTCAAGAAGTTGAAAAACGGCTGATGCTATCGTTTGCCAGGAAACAGATGAGGCGGCTAAGAGAGCCTTTTCAAGAGTGAAAGGAGGGGTTGGTTTAGCTCAGTGGTAGAGCGCTTGCCTAGCAAGCACAAGGCCCTGGGTTCGGTCCCCAGCTCTGAAAAAAAGAAAAGAAAAAAAAAAAGAGTGAAAGGAAAGGAGAAACAGAAGTGGGGACTTACCGTCTGGATGATTTCATTTGTACCTGTTTCTGGTTTGTTAACTTGAAACAGGTGACCTCTTTCAGTTTTAAGTTTGTTGGAATAGGGTTTCGGTCCCTTGCAACTAAAAGGGGACTGAGCAGAGCCAGCAAGAGAGTTGAGCAAGCTAAAGAGCGCTTGCTGTGTGAGAGCCTGATGACCTGAGTTCAATGTCTGGAACCCAAGTACAGGTGGCAAGGGACAGCTGACTTCACAAAGTTGTCCTCTGAACTCTACATTCAAGCCATGGCGTATGTGTCCACATGCAGGCCTTATACCCATGTCTGTGCATGGACAAGCACACATAGACGAAAACATTAAAAACAAATAAATGGGGGTGGGGATTTAGCTCAGTGGTAGAGCGCTTGCCTAGCAAGGGCAAGGCCCTGGGTTCGGTCCCCAGCTCGGAAAAAAAAAAAAAAAAAAAAAAGCAAATAAATGAAGCTGGGCAGTGGTGGTGCACACCTTTAGTCCCCGCACTTGTGAGGCAGAGGCAGGTGGGTCTCTGAGTTCCAGGTCAATCTGCCAGACAGAGTGAGTTCCAGGACAGCTAGAGCTTCATAAAGAAACCATATCTCAAAATAAATAAATAAAAATAAATAAAAAAGTGAAAAGATTGTAAAATAGCTGAAGGCCCATCAATGGCAGTGGTTGACATCTTTGGCTGCATCCTTTCTATTCATGCACCTATATCTGTTCTACAGGCTTGGGAGGAATGGGAGGTACCTGCCCCAAGAAGGAGCTAACTCCATATCTGCTAATGGAAAGAATATGTCTTTTAAAACCATCAACCTAATGACCTCCTTCCTCCTTTTTTTTGTTTCTTTTTTGGTCCAGGTCCTGTGCTCAAGAAATCTTCCCACCTCAGTGGTCAAAGTCACTGGCACTGTAAGTACATGGTGCTTACAAATTTCACTGCTAAAAAAACCTGGACCATGAAGGCTAGGAATGCAGTTCAGTGGTATAGTACTTGGTGAGATGAATCCCTTGGTTTGAACTGCATCGCCCAGACTGTGATGGTTTGAATGAGAAATGTCCCCCCATAGGCTCAGAGGTTAGAATACTTAATCCCCAGGAGTGGCACTGTTTAGGTAGGTTTAGAAGATGTGGCCTTGCTGGAGGAAATATGTCCCCAGGGCCATCTTTGAGGTTTCAAAGCCACTAGCATTCCTAAATCTTATTTTGCTTTATGCTTTTGATTTAAGATGTGAGCCCTCAGTTTCCTGTCTCTGTAACCATGCCTCACCATCATGAACTCTAACCCTCTGGAGTGTTAAGCCTACATAAACTCTTCTATAAGTTGCCTTAAACATAGTGTTTTATCACAGTGGAAGAGTAACAACACACACACACACACACACACACACACCACTCCCACCAACAAACCTTTGACTTTGGGCAATCAACTCTTCAGACTTCAGTTAAGATGTTTAGCCCTGGGGTGGAGTGATGGCTCAGCGGTTAAGAGCACTGACTGCTCTTCCAGAGGTCCTGGGTTCAATTCCCAGCAACCACATGGTGGCTCACAACCATCTGTAATGAGATCTGACACCCTCTTCTGGTGTGTCTGAAGACAGTGACAGTGTACTACGTACATGAAATAAATAAATCTTTTTAAAGAAAAGTCCAACCCTCCTAGTTTGTTAGGGACTGAGCAGCTTCTGAGTCTTGAGGCATGGGTGGTCATTGCTAAAACAGGAGCTGTCTATGGCAAACTAGGACAGTTCCTTAGCCAAGTTTAGGTCCCTATCTAATGAGATCGGGCTGGACTGGCAGTGAAATTCTGCCAAAATCTATTCAAACAGGAGTTAACAACTGACTTCAGAGCTGATTCCAGTGACTTTAGGTGTCTTTTCACAATCCTTTAGCATCTGGCCAGCTGCTGCCAGAGTTGGCACTTACTTGCCATTTTTGAAGTGAACTTTTAACAAACTGCGATTTTAAGGATCAGGATTTATTGAGGGTCAGTTTTAGATCATGCTCTGTTGCAAATCCAGAGTCAGACTTTCTTCTGCTCTGGCAAGTTCTCTAAAACTTGCAGATCTTGGTTTTTTGTTGTTGTTTTGTTTTGTTTTGTTTTTTTTCTTTCCCGTATTTGATTGCACATTTGGGTAAAAATATGGACTGGCAACGGGTTACATATAATTAAGATAGTTTTCCTTTAAATGATGTGCTAGATCTACATAAACACTCTCCTACTAACGCTCTGAATTTATGAGTGTGCTTTTTGGAAATTACTAATCTGAGACTTACTGGTCTGGTACTTGTCTAAACCTTGTCTGGGAACAGAGCTACGCAGAATCCTAAGGCCAACCTAGCCCCAACAGCCACCAACTTTCCACCATGATTTGGTTAGATGCCTACTTCCACCTTTCAGTGTACAGTCCACATCCCTCCCTATCGGTGTGGAGTATGCAAAGTCCTCAACGACTTAGGTTTCCTTAACTTCAAGTGGCCCATCTGGGGTTATTCTGCGTGGCTGGCTGGGGAACCAAGAAGTTCCAGATCGCCCATAAAGGGCAGAAAAAAGGTCTGCGGGGCCGTTCCTACTTGCTAAGGGAGGGGCGGATCCCTTCTAGGCGGTTGTTCGCAGAGAAGCCTGAGAACAGGCTAGGGGAAGGAGATTGTGCTGCGGAAGGAGCTGGGTTTCACTGCAACCCAGCCGCCCCGCAAGCTGGTGGGTGGCGCATGCGCGGCGCGGGTCGTGGAGTTGTGAATGGTGCGTCTTGTTTGCTAGAGTTTGAGGCGGGCGGGCGCGCGAGGAGGAGGAGGGGTGGGGCCGGCGCGGGGCGGGGGTGGGGGACGGGAGAGCGAGGGGGGCGGCGAGAGGAAGTGGCGGCTGCGGCCGGGGGAGGCTAGAGCTGTGTCTGCGCGGGCGGCAGGCAACGGCTGAGGCGGTGGTAGCGTGGGTTGGGCTCAAGCAGACGGCCGCACCTCAGACTCCCTGGAGCGGGAGCCCACGCGGGCGGGCTCCTGAAACAAAGAGAAGCGGGAATCCGGACGCCGCGAGTGGGCGATCAGCCGGTCAGCACTAGGGCCCGCCAGCGGGTGCCCGCGCTAGCTTGGAGCGCGGCCTGAGGGCGGGAAGATGCCGCGCGTCGTACCGGACCAGAGGAGCAAGTTCGAGAACGAGGAGTTCTTCAGGAAGCTGAGCCGCGAGTGTGAGGTGAGGCGGCCGGGAGGCGCGGAGGCCTCGGCGCGCCCCGAGTGGGCCCGGGAGGAGAAAAGTTTGAGTGGCTCGGTTCCCGCGAAGCCCGAGGCGGCGCGCCGGCCGAGGGTAATCTCGCCCGAGCAGCAGTCCGCCCACAGACTCTGCTTGCCCTTATCGGAGCCGCGGGATGCGGGCGGGCGGGTGGGCGCCGCCGCGGATTTGACTCCTGATTTTGGGCCGACTCTGCCTTGCAGATTAAGTACACGGGCTTCAGGGACCGGCCCCACGAGGAGCGCCAGACACGCTTCCAGAACGCCTGCCGCGACGGCCGCTCGGAGATCGTAAGTCGCCGGGCCCTGGTGCGCGGGGAGGCCGCGGGGACCCAGGCGCGCGCCAGTCACTTGTTGCGCGCGGCCCCGGCGGGTTCCGGACTGCGCCGCGGACGCTACGGCTCCCGGAACTGAGCGGGCGCAGGCTCACTTCCTAGTCCGGATTCGAAAGGCAAGAGGCAGATGCTTGGCGGGTCGGCCCTTGGGCGGACTCGCGTTTTCCTCGGCCCGCCGCGATGGTTCGTGTGATGGTTTGCGTTTTCCAGTGCCGGCTCGGCTTTCGGAGCGGAGCTCAAACCCGAGCCAGGCAGAGGTTATCGTCAAGGCTGCGACCTCCGTCAGGGATGGATCGGGGGTGCTTGTAGGAAGGATACAGCCCTTTGTGAAAAGAATTATAGGAGGAATCAGCGATAGGCTTGTTTCTGAGAAGCGAGATTGGTAAATCTATATGAGAAGCTTTCTCCCAATACAGCTTAGAGTAAATCTACTCCACTTCTCTGTCGTCCTAGTAGTAGAGGGAGGGGAAAAAAGGACCCCAATAGATGAACCATTTTCTTAAAATGTTAAGAATCCGAAAGAAATCTTTATTCTTCCTTTTTCTAACCTAAACATGTCTGTCTTAGTATTGGAGTTGCTAAAGAATCGCCTGATGCTACGAAAACAAACCCCATAGTTGATCTAGAGGCTCCTATTTTATGTTTGAAGAAGACTACTACATACTCACCAAGTCCTGGGTTGAAAAATATTGAAGTGATCTAGTTCCTCTCTTGCCTCTTCGTTATCCTCCTTAGAGGTGTTGGTTAGGAAGCAACAAAGAGAAGAAACTGTAGGAAAGAGACTTTTTTGGTTGTGTGGTTTTCGTTTTTTTAAACTGAAGAACTTTGTAATGAAGTCCTAATATTTGCTCAAGTGACAAGCCCATTGCCTTAGCTCAAACTTGAAGTGAAGGAACAATTTGATTACAGGTTAACAGTATAAGGCGAATGTATTCCGTACCCCAGTATTTTTTTTTTAATTGAGATTTAGTTCATATAACGATGAACTCAACTTTTTGTCACTGAAACCAGATTTATTTTTAAAGATTAACTAATATTTAAAGTGAAGGCTGTTGGAATTGAATTGCTAGTGAGGCAACACTAAATATAGCAAGAACTATAGAATATTTGATCATTAAGGTGTTTCATAAAAGAGAGCCTACCACTTTCAGCCCATACCTGGTTTCTTGAGAGGAATTGTGATAGTTACACGATTCAAAAAAAAAAAAAAAAAAAAAAAAAAAAAACCTGCAAGAAATGCTTTTTAGTTTTGGCCCTGAGCGGTAGAAGAAAATCCTTCAGTGATGATGGCATGCTCAGCCTGCATTTCTGGCCTGCAAAAGGCAGATGGTATGCTTGGTAAGGGATTTCCTGGATGTGGCTAATGTTAAGTATCAAGATAAAATAAAAATAAAATAACTCGCTGTATGTTAAGTTGATTTTCTTTCTTAAATGCAGTGGTGCATAGCCAGTAGGATTTGTTTATTTGTCCTATCAGTGTTTGGTGTATGCAGTTAACAGACTGGGCGTATGATGTACAGTGTGTCTGTTTGAAAAACTGTATTTAAATGTTGTGATACAGCAGTGTCATGTTTGCCTTAAGTTTCTTTTTAGGATGAGTTAGACATCCAAGGGTCTCTTCTAAATATTTGATCCTACAAATTGTATTTTTCCATTTTTCTTTGAGAATAGGTTGTATGTGACCCAGGTTAGCAATATGTAGCCTTGGATGAATTTACAGAACTCCCATGTCCTAGGATTATATAGGTGTATGCCATGCCTAGTACAACTGAGAAGCCTGCCTAGCTCCTTATAAATTTTAATAAGCTTCGTTTATTATTTTTCTGAAAATTTTTATGTTAAGAATGATAGATTGAACTGGGCATAGTGGCAAAGGCCTTTAATCCCAGCTCTCAGGATGCAGAGGCAGACTGATCTCTCAGAGTTTGAGGCCAGCTGGTCTGCATAAGTGTGATCCAGGATATCCAGGACTACAAAACACTCCGGAGGTGGGAGATGGGGAATGGAGGGAATGGGAAAGGGATTAAATTCTGTAAGATTTGCATTTATGATATATATTTTATTTTATTTTTTACACTTTATCTATTTATTATTTGGGTGTGTGTGCACATGTGCCAGGATGTACATGGTGGTCAGACAGCAGTTTCCTCCTACCATGTAGATTCCAGGGATTGAAGTTGTCAGTCTTTGTAGCAAGCATCTTCACCCAGTGAGCCATCTCACCAGGTCTTGTCCCCTTTTCCTTATTTTTCTTTTCCCAAGCTGGCTTGGAAATATGTTTCTTCATTTTGGTTTTTTATTTCTTGAAACATGACTTTATAGCTCAGGCTAGCCATGTCTGCACAGCAGGCCTCCCATCTCAGACTCTTGTATGCTGAGATTACAGGTGTGAGCCTCCATGCCTGGTTCCAGGGCTTGTTTTGTTGAGTAATTTATTTTTTAACTTAAAAAGAACATTTTCATTCCATACTCTTTTGAGATTATAATTACATTTCTCCCCTCCCTTTCTTTCCTCCAAGCTTTCCCATATACCCTCCACTCTTCTTCAAATTCACGGTCTCCTTTTTCATTGTGTTCTGATATAAATGTACATACATATTTCTAAATATAACTTGTTCGCCATATAATGTTGCTTTCACGTATGTTTTCAGGACTTACCACTTGGCAAGGACAGCCAGTCGGCATGCTCTTCGCTATTCTCTAGCTAGCCTACCTCTCCCACTCCCAGCTTCCGTCCCTCGGTTGTCCCAGTTCTTAGTGTAGGATTTGATTCCTGGTGGGCTTGTCCCTGGCCACTTTGGCATGTCCAGTGTCATCCTTGTTCAGTTCTGGTTGGACAGTGGTGTTGGTGAGGCTTTATGAGTCTAGCTTCTGACATTACTAGGAAACACAGTCTCATAGCAGAATCCCCTGATCCTCTGGCCCTCAGAATCATTCTGTTCCTCTTCCTCAGTGTTACCCAAGCCTTAGGTGCAGGAATGTTTTACAGATGTATCCACTGGGACTGTCTCCACAAGTATTTTTTTTTTTTTTTCTTTTTAAACATCTTGATTTAGTGGAGCGGGCAGAACGTATGCCATGGTGAATGGGTGGAGGTCAAAGGATAATTTAAGAAATTGGTTCTTTCTTTCACCTCAAATTCACAAAGATCTTCCTGCCTTTGCCTTCCAGTGGACCACTACCATGTAGCTTTTAGTGCCTTCTGACTAGCTAAGATTTTGTTACCTGTATTTATTTCATTTATTTTTGATAGATTTAGGAACGGGGCAGTAGGCAAGTTCTCAAGTAGCCCAGACTGGCCTCAAATTCAGCATGTAGCCGAGGATAGCCTTGAACTGATTCTTTTTCCTCACATTTAAATATAGGATCCTCTGGCCTAGGGATGCAATAGCCAGTGATCGAAGTCCTGCCTAGCCCTTCTCCAAAGAAAACTTACAGAGGACTCTTAGCTCTTAGAAGTAGAGATCATATTCTGAATATCTTCTGAATACAGATCATAGGTTTTTTTCTTTTACATCAAAAATACTTGATAATCTGAATACTTCAGGGGTTATATAATTTAATGCCTGAAATTTATGTCTTCTAAACTGGCTATTCTGGAACTTAACTTTGTAGACCAGGCAGGCCTTGAACTCAGAGATCACCTGCCTCTGCCTCCTAAGTGCTGGGATTGAAGCTATTGCCTACACGTCTAGTCATCAATTCTTAGAGTAAGCATGTTGGAAATGTATTTAATACTAATAATACAACAAGAAATAATTATGAGAAAAATTACTTAATCAGTCATTCTGCTGTGAGAAAAGTAAAAGCTAGTTCGCATGTGTGTGTTGAGACAGGTTCTCACTTTGTAACAGGCTAGCTTCAAACTCCTAATCCTCCTGTCTTTAATATATACACTACTATTTTATTTATTTAATTTTTACTTTTTCATTGTCTCACTAATATATATATATATATATATATACCTGAAATTTGAATGGTAAGAAGTTTGGGGGTTAAAAACAGTGTGCCATTTTACTATTTTCAGAGTTTTCCTAACTCTTTTATATGTGTAGTTATTCCTTTAAAAAGATTTTATTTGTTAATGAAATAAAGCACCAGATGAGTTATCTGGTGTTTTGCTGGGCAAGATGGCAAACCTCTTTGATCCTAGATCTCAGGAGTCAGGCAGATGATACGAATTTCAGGCTAGCCTGGTCTCTGGTGAGTTTCAGGCTACCCAGGCCTACATATCGAGACTGTCTCAAAAAACGGGAAGGAAAGAAGAAAAAGATGGGGTTGTAGTACTTGCTTATCAGTTTTTGCCACTTTTCTTCCTCATGAGAGGAATCTTTAGATAATAGGCATGAAGTTAGGGAAGCAGAAACTTTTTTTTTTTTTTTTTTTTTTTTTTTTTTTTTTTTTTTTCTGGGCTGGGGGCCGAACCCAGGGCCTTGCGCTTCCTAGGCAAGCACTCTACCACTGAGCTAAATCCCCAACCCCTGAAACTTTTTTTTTTTAATATTAAATTTATTGTACACATGTACAGGAGTACATGAGCACTCTCACATGAATGCTGTACTTGTGGAAATCAGAGGACAGTTCAACTGGAATCAGTTTTCTTTCCACCATATGGATACTGAAGGTGAAAGTCAGTTGTGTGGTACCTTTATCCACTGAACCGTCTCCCAAGCCCCTTTTCTGTGTTTTGAGATAAAGATTTATGTAGCACAGGCCAACCTTGGAACTTCTGGTTATCCTGCCTCTGCTGCTTGAGTACTTTAATTATAGGTGTGAATGATACATACCTTAGGAACAGGCTAAGGTTGCCATCCAAACAGAATGTGAGGATCTGTAGTGTCTTGTTGCAGAGCTGATTTGGAGCACTAGAGATTGAAGAATTCGCCTCTTAACAGTTATCAATAAACGTGTCTCACAGGCTGTATTTAACCTGCCAACTCTCTGCTCTGAAAATGTCATTATCTAAGGCTAAGAGACTTTGCTCTTAGGAATTTCTCTTTGGTTGTGTATAGGTTTCTCCTGTAGTCTCAGTACTGAAGAAACTGAGTGAAAAAGATTCCTTAGGCCCTGGAGTTTGAAGAAAGCTTGGGCAAAATAGCCAGATATGGTCTCCAAAAACAAAGACAGACCGCCCACACCCCTGCTTATGATGACAGGTCTTTGGGTATTCGAGACTGCCTTGAATTTAAACAACATGGCTTCAGACCTACTTAAGGGCATTCTGTCAGGGAAGGATTAATTCTCATATTATTTGGCATACATTTAGTGCTAATTGGTACTTTTCTAAGCTTAATAAATAAGGCAACTGAGGTATGCCTTAGGTCATATAGCCTAAGCAGATTTCCATCTACAATAATGGTTTTCATTTTGGGGGAAAGATAGGGTTAAACAGGATCTCATGTAGCCCAGGCAGGTTTTAAACTTAAGATGTAGCCAAAGTTGAACTTGAGTTTATGAATGTTTTTCATTTGAACTTGTACTGATGGGGCTTTTAATGGGTAAAACTTACCCAGTTTAGAGATTGAGCAGTTAGGCTGATGAAGTGTACCTACAATACTGGTAATAGAAGTAGGAGGTGTAGAGGGAAAAGGTTTAATTCAAGGCCAGTTTGGGCTGCATAGTGAGGCCCCCTTCTCTGAAGTTGTTAATCCTGAGGGTGAGGAGAACTGATGTATAAATGTATTATCTAGTGACTTTGAGCACATCCCCTGATTTAAGCCCCTTGCTTTCAAATGAAGATTATGTTTCAAAACAATTGATGCTTCGAAATTTAATTAGCAGAATAAAACTGTGCTTCCAGCAAAGAGTTCATAACTAGATGACTTTAAAACTTTTTTAAAATGTGTATGGGTATTTTATTTTGCCTTCACATATGTCTGTGCACTTTAAATTGAGCCTGGTGCCCAGATAAGTGTGAACCTCCACAAGATGTTTAGAATTGAACTAAGATCCTCTGGAAGAGTAGACAATGGTCTTAAGGGCTAAGCCATCTCTCCAACCCCTGAAATGTCTTGTTTTTTCTTTTGTCTCACAACGTAGCTCTAACTGTCCTGGAACTCACCGTATAGACAGGTTGGCCTCAAACTCAGAAAACGCCTGCTTCTGCCTCCCAAGTGCTGGGATTAAAGGCATGTACCACTATGCACAGCTGAAAAAAAAATTATTTTTTGAAATGCAGTTTTTACTTACTTCTTTGTAAATCTCTCTTGGAAAGAGGAATAGTGGTATTTCTGTTTTTTATATGTGGGGAAGTAAGAGTTAAGTTGCTCAGAGACACTGACACTTTTAGAGATGGTTTAGATTGTTCTGTGTTTTGAGCTATGCCATCTAACTTTTTTTCTCCAGACAGGTTCTCATTTTGTAGCCCTGGCTGTCCTGAAACTCACTATATAAATCAGGCTGGCCTCGAATTTATAGGGATCCATCTGCCTCTGTTTCCAGAGTGCTGCTAGAGTCAAAGATGGCTTCCTAGTACATTTTACTCATGCCCATGATAAATGTAAATACGTTGTTGTTGTTGTTGTTGTTGTTGTTGTTGTTTTTTAAATAGCTACACATGGTTACATTTTCTTGAGTCAAAGACCCAAGAAAAAGATCTCATATATACAACTTTATATTATGCTTTAAATTCACAACCATGAGTGAATTTCACATTTGAAAATAAAGTTTAAATGCAAGAATAGAGGTTCTGGTTAGACACAAGCAATTGAGTTCCTAACGTCAGCAAAAAAATGACCTGAAATAAAGTATTGATTCCATGTCTGAATTTATATTTAAGCAGCCAATGGCAAATGTCCTTAAAGTGGAATCAGATGTTTGTAACTTAATACTTAAGAAAAATGATGAGTGCATGTTTTTTTACTTTTAAGTATTCTTGGTGCTTCCTGGCTTAAGACATAAACTGATGTAAAAATAAATGACTGCCTGCATAATTTATGTAATGTCCTGCTTCTGATCCTGTTTGTATTGATTTTTCTAAAAGGCTTTTGTGGCTACAGGAACCAATCTGTCTCTCCAGTTTTTTCCGGCCAGCTGGCAGGGAGAGCAACGACAAACACCTAGCCGGGAATATGTCGACTTAGAAAGAGAAGCAGGCAAGGTAGGAAACATATTTTTTGCAATTTCAGATATTGTTGATTGTTTTATTATTGTCTGATTACCTGCATTTTGATAAGGAGATTATTAGTCTGACCACCCAGATATATGATCAGATTTGTTTTCACATTAAAAGAATGTAAAATTAATTTAATAACATAACATTTGATTCTAATTTTATAGATATAATATTTACCATGGGAAGTTCTTATGAAAGATAATATCCTACATTTAATATTCAAATTTTTAATTTCTTCAAAAGTTAGCAAGAGGGGTTGGGGATTTAGCTCAGTGGTAGAGCACTTGCCTAGCAAGGCCCTGGGTTCAGTCCCCAGCTCCGAAAAAAAGAAAAAAAGGTTAGCAAGAAATTTTTTGTACTAAAATGTTACTGTAGGACTGAAATTCGGCGGGGGGGGGTGATGTGACTGGACATGGCAGTGTTTAAGTTTTTCTTAAGGTTTCTGTATTTAGAAACAAGTTATAGGTAACTATTTTGTTAATATAGCCAATTTGATTTTAAGAAAAATAAGAAAACTCTTGAAAATATTATTTTCTATTTTTAAGAAAAAGTTTCTGGAAATTAAAATAAATATGCCTTACAAGTTTTATGTTAGAAGTTGAATTTATGAAAATATAGGTGGGAATGTTTATATTGATAGCTATTAAAAATCTGTATATTACTTGATAAAAATTTAATAGTATTTTAGATTAGTTGATCTTTGATGAAGGAATCAGGGAGATATCATGAGTATATATTACATAAATCTATGAAACTTTAAAGAATAAAAAATATTTTTTAAAAAGTTCAGGAATTGATTTTATGGAAAACAATCTGAAGAACTCTTGTATCCAGTTGCATACTCAGTATTTCTATTTCCTCTGTAGGATGGTTTTGCTTGGTTTGGCTGGTGTTTGGGGTTTTTGTTTGTTTTCCGGGGTGTTCTGTTTTGAGACGTGGCCTCGTGTAGCTATGGCCGACCTGAACTCTTACTCCTCCTGACTCCGCCTTCGGACTGATGGGGTTACAGGTGTGAGCCACCACACCCTGCCTGTAGTATGTTACCATTCCTGCTCCTAGCAACATGGTAAATTATTTTTCGAAATGTCATTATGAGTAGCATAAACTTTTGAGTTATTTGCCTGTGGAATGACAGATTTTGTCTGTTTGGTTTGGGGGAAGCTCCTGGACTTAGTGAGTTCCAAGTCAGCCTAGGCTACAGTGAGACCTTATCTCAAAACAAAACCATGTTGGTGAGGTGGCTCGGCAGGTAAGGGTGGGTGCCTGGCAGCCTTGACCTGGGTTGGATCCTCAGAATCCTTAGGAAAAGCCCAGTACTGTAGCTGTAACCACAGCTCCAGCATTCCTGCCATACGGTGGGAGGCAGAGCCCAGAGGATCACCAGAAGCCAGTGGAGTAAGTGTCTCAGAACACTTCAGAACAGAAACAACAGGAGAGAGACACTGCTTAAACAAATATAGAAGATCCGGGACCCAAAAAAGTTGTCCTCTGGTTTTCAGACACATCTGTACCCCTACAACTTAACAAATAATAAAATAATTCTTAAAAAAAAAAAAAAACAAAAAGAAACAGAAACATATATACACTAATTAAAAGATTTATCTGTTTTAAGTACAGTGAAAGATTTTGTTTACTTCTATGAAGTTATTTTTATTTTTTATGGGTAACCAGTTAATCTTCAGATTGAAAGGGGAAAGACTTCAGGATTTGTTTTAAAAAGTAATAGTTATATAATTTACTTTTTGTATAAACTAATTTATTGAAAAATGAAAATTAGTAATCATAACATGTTTAGATTTTAGTAGCAAATGATAAAACTGATGTATGATATCAGGAAATTTCTGTCTTATTAATACTGATTTTAGAAATTTGTTTTTCTAAAAGAGAGACAGATGGTAAATATTTTCAGTTTTGCAGGCTTGCTTTCTTGTTGGAGCTATTCATCTCTGCAGTTATAGTGTCTAAAGAGCTAAATACTGCACATAAACAAGTGGGTAAGGCTGTATTCCAAGAATGTGGTAATGCTAACCAAAATCAGGGTCTTACATATGGTAAATTATGTATACATACAGACGACAGATCTTTCATAGTTTTGTCAACAAAAGAAATGCAGAAAATAAACTCCGCCCTAACATTGCTGTATGTGGCTAAGATAAAGTACTCCGTTTGATTAAAGAATGCTAACCTGAGTTTTCTCATCCATGCCATTCAGACTATGGGGTCAGATATTTTCTTTCTCTCTTTTTAATGCTTTGTTTTAATTATTAGATTTTCTGTCTCCACAGGCTTAGGATTGACTGCCAAAAAACAATTAGAAGAACTTTTCCAAAATGCTAATTATTTGCCAGTGTTAATTCTTTTTATCAGATACCAAATGAGTATCATCTCATATATTTTCAACCTTGTTTGAACTCCTGATCCTCCTGCCTATACCACCCAAATTCTAGGGTTACTGGTGTGTAAATCCCATTGCTTTAACCTAGTTACCTCCTAAACTTTTATTTCTCTTGACTGATAAGTAACCAGGAATATTTGTAATTATAAATAGGTGGTGTTGTTGGGAGAGAAGCTGTTATTTGGGCAAACCCTAGAGAAGATTAGGAAGTGTTGTGCCATTTAGGCATCTAGGGGGAAATGTTCTAGATAAGGAAAAAGGTCCTTTACCATTGTAAAGGTCCCAGAGTGGGAGCACACACTATATTTTATATAAACAGCAAATAGGCCAGTATGGCTAGTTAGGCTAGGATGGGAGTAGGAGATGAGATAAGGGAAATAAAACAAGGAGCTGGTTTGTTGTTTGTTTGTTTGTTTGTTTTTTCTTTTCTTTTCTTCTTTTTTCGGAGCTGGGGACCGAACCTAGGGCCTTGCGCTTGCTAGGCAAGCACTCTACCACTGAGCTAAATCCCCAACCCCTGTTGTTTTATTTTTTGAGAAGTTTCTCTGTTTCCCTGGCTGTCCCGAAACTCACTCTGTAGACGAAGCTGGCCTTGAACTCAGAGATCTGCCTGCCTCAGTCTGCCTCTGCCTCCTGAGTGCTGGGATAAAGGTGTACATCACTACAGACTGAATTATAGATTTTTTTTTTAGGGAAGATGTTATTATATTTTTATTTGTGTCTATGCATGTGAGTGTACACAGGTGGAAGGATACCTCGTAGGAATCTGTTTTATGTGTCAGTCCTGGGGATTGAATTAGGGTTATCAGGCTTGGCAGCAAGTGCTTTTGCCTACTAAGCTGTCTCATCTACCCAAAGGTGCTGGTGGTTGTTGTTGTTTTGTGTTTTTTTGTGTTTTTTTTTTTTTACTTTTATTTTTTAATTTCTCCTGTTTTATTTGTTTTAGTTTTTAAAGTCAGGGTCTCACATAGGTCAGACTGATCTTGATTTTGCTACATAGTTGAATCTGGTCTTGAACTTCTGATACTCTTCCCTCAACTTCCAGTATACTGGGTAAAATGTGTGAACCATTACATCTGGCTAGACATGGACTTTTATTCTGAATGAAATGGAGAGTGGTTTCAGGGTTCTTTGCAGATGAATGATATGGTTTGTGTTAGCTTTTGACAGGCTCACTCAGCATTTTAGACTGTAAGGGCCAAAGTGAAGTAGGGAAACCAGTTTGGTTATTGAAGTAATCTTGGCAAAGCAGTAGAGGTGTAGTGAGAGGTGAATGTGTTCTGAAATAAAACCATCTGAATTTGTTTATGGATTGGATGTAGTGGGTGGGAAAGAGAGTGCTAAGGACAGCTCCACCTCTTTGGCTAGAACAACTAGAAATATGGGTACCATGGTCTGAGATGGGAAAGGCTGTGTTCAGATGGAGTAAGGAGCAGGTTTACTTAATTTACAACATGTGGATTTATGATGGTTGCTTGTTTTTACAGCTTCAGTTTCCTTACTTCCTATCCTGAACTCCCAGAGTTTAGCAGACTGCTTTTTAAAGTAACTCTTCATCTGTTTATCTTAAGAGTTGGAAAAAGGTCAACATGATTGAAATGCAGTTTAAATATAATAAAATGCTCCTAGTTTAATGGCATAGTTTTCACTTTAACAAATGTTTGTGTACATATGAATGCCTTTATGATTAATATAATATTTCAACCACTCTCCTTTTCACAAATCTGGGATTGTTGTAGCTGTGTGGTTCTAGGTCAAGGTCTCTCTTGAGGCTACAAACTGTTAGATAGGGCTGGATAGTCTCTGAAGACTTGTCTAGAGCCAAAGGAAATACTTCTAAGCTCATATGACTTCTATTTCCAAACTTCTCTGGAATGCTTCTCTATTCAGAGAAAATTAATGAAGTCACCATGCTTTTTATGACACTTCTCCAATCATTTGTGTCTCGTTCGGTTTATTAGCAGCTAGTCACTAAGTCTAGGGCATTATTACTCTTGGGTATGAATGCAGGATGATGGACTCATTGGCCATGTAGGAGTCCAGCCACAATAATAATTCTTAAATTTAGTGTATTCAGAACAGCTTACAATGTTAATAAAGAAAAATAAATAATTCTTTTAAAATGGTAGTTTTGTGATTTAAGGAAATGGCTTCAGAAAATAGCCCCTTTTATTCATTCTTTGGCTTTTGTGATAGCAGGAGTATTTTTACCTAGGCCTATTGGCACAGGTCTATAATCCCAGCTTCTCAGGAAGCCAAGTAGGAGGATCAAAAGTTCAAGGCCTTCCTGACTTATAGAGTGTGTACAAGGATAGCCTCAGCAACTTAAGGAGACTTTATTTCAAAATAAAAGGCAAAAAGAGGGCTGGAAATGTAAATCTGCTGTAGAGCTCTTGCCTAGCACTGTGAGCCCTAGGTTCAACACCACCACCACCACACCACACACACACACACACACACACACACACACACACACACACACACACACTCGGTTTTCCCCTCAAACCTAGCAGCTTTTGTTTTCATTTATTTTTATTTAAAAAAAAATTCATACCAAGTGTCTTTAATAAGTAAGGTCTGTTAGTGACTGTTACCTATAAATGAGTACTTTGTGTGAGATCTAGTTAGAGCATAGTATTACATATTTTTGTTTTGAAGTACTTGAAACTTTTTTTGGGAGAACAGGGTCTAAGTATATAGTTCGGACTGCCTGGAACTCATTATATGAACCAGGCTGGCCTTGAAACATAAAAAGAAAATTGTATATGGGTGTTTTGCCTGCTTTGTAAGTATGTCTGTGCCCAGTACCCATGAAGAGGCCAAAAGAGGACATTGGATTCCCAGGGACTAGAGGAGAGAGGATTATGAACTTGTCTGCACGTGGGTCCTGGGGACAGAACCTTGTCCTTTGGAAAATAGCCAGTTCTCTTTAACTACTGAGCTGTCCCTCCAGCCCCATTGAAACAGTTGTCTAGTTGAACTGTCTGTATTTGGCATGCTGTTGGTTTTGTTGGCTTTAGATGGTGCCGGACATGGAACCCAGGGCCTTGAATGAGTTACTCAGTACTCTGCCACTAACTATGTTCCCAGCCCTTACCCCAGCTCTTAGTGTCTTTCAGGAAAGGTTTAAAATACAGTATAGTGGAAAGGTAGAGTCAAAGCTGATCACAAACTGCTTGCTTATTCTAAAGTGGTAAGCAGAATATTCCTCATGTGAGGATTAAATGAAGTATCAGAATATATGACAAATATATTTTGAAATTTGAATTGTTTTGAGACTAGTCTCCTGTAGCACAGGCTTGCTTTGAACTGTCGTTTGTTTTGCTTCTACCTCCCAAGTATATGGATTGTAGGCTTGAGCCAGTATGCTAAGCACTGAAAATGCATCTTCAATTGCAAACCTTTCTCCAAAGCTAGGCTATTAGATGGTTCTGTAGGGTAAATTGCAGCTGAATCATAGTTAATGATGTAGGATGACTTGGGTAAGTTCATTTCAGGTAGGCATGCAATGCTGCTGGAACACTTCATCTTCCCCAAGTAGTCCATCCTGGCGGTTATAAACCTTTGTAACCAAGATGCTTTTAATTCTTTTTTTTTTTTTCTTTTTTTCTTTTATTCGGAGCTGGGGACCGAACCCAGGGCCTTGCGCTTGCTAGGCAAGCACTCTACCAGTGAGTTAAATCCCCAACCCCTTTAATTCTTCTTTACGCTGCTTCCTTTACCTAAGCTGTCAGATGACAGCTAGGAAAAGGCAGCTTATCAGAACTTAAATCATTCCTAAATTGAAATTTTATAGACTTGGCTCAATTTCTTTGCTCTTTCCTCTTAGGTCATATTTCCAATTATATTTTATTTCAGATGAATGCAGATGATTTTGGTTGACCATAATTAATAGTCTTGAGAGGTTACAATGGTTTCTTCCCCATGTAATCTGTGTTTTATAAAGCTTCACTGGGGTTTTGATTAAATGACTATATATGGTAATTGTATGATCCAGTTAGTCTAACAAGCATGAAAACTGATTTCAAAAAATGAACTTTATTGTTTTACTGTTCATTAACCCATTTTTCCACCCTACGGAAATTGACCATTGTATTCCTGTACTGGATTCAGGAAGAGAGAAACTCTTCTCTAAAAGAATAATTTTAGTATGGTCCTACCCTTTTTTTTTTTTTCTTTTTTTTTTTTTTTTTTTTTTTTTTTTTTTTTTTTTTTTGAGACAGGGTCTCACTAAGTGAGACCAAGCTGGCTTCCTACTTACAGAACTCCTATCTGCCTCTGCCTCCAAAGTGCCAGGACTAAAGGCACCATGCTTGTCATAGGTATTTCTGATCCTTTTATCTTAGCCTTTCAAATGCTGGGTAGTATAGGCTTGACCATGCTTAGCTTTAACTCATAAGAAGATAAAATAAAGCAATTTTTAACAGAATTTGATCTAATAGATGAAGAATTAAATTTTTGAGTAAGTTCCTCTGTTCTAAGATATATTATATTGCCTCTTATTTTCCTTCCTTCTTGATTTGTAACATTTTGTGTGTGTATGCGTGCGTGCGTCTGTCTGTCTGTCACAAGGCAGCTGTGGGCATAGGTTCTCTTTCTTCCACCATGTGGATTCTAGGAATTGCAGCAGTTGCTCTCACCAGTGAGCCATCTTAGCAAATTTCAACTTTGACTAGTATTTTCAACTTAAAAACTATATATATCCCACAATCTGGGTATGGCTAGGACATAAATATGTACTGATGGCTCACAGGAGGAACCAATCATGAGTATTTTTAGAGGGAACAAAGGTGTGGAAAAGGGCTGTCATTTTCAGATGAAGTTCTTAGAAGAGGAAAAGCTGGATGAATCTCGGCTCTGTTGCAGATGTTTAAGGGCTATTGGTTAGCAGCGCTGTTGGGCCTGCCCACCTTCTGAGTTCTAACTCAGAAGCATACAGTGAAAGCAAGTAAAAAGTGTATAGAAAGCATAATACTGACATGTTAGTACAAGCTTTATTATGTAAAGAAGTATACAGAGCTCATGTTATTGGTCGCAGAGGTGTGAAACTCAGTCCTAATGTAGCCCAGACTGGCATTGAACTAGCCAAGAAGTACAGGATGACCCTCCTGATCTTCTTGCTTTGTCCCAAGTGCTGGGATTTCACTGTGCCCAGCTCTTGTGTAGAAGTCTGAGGTCAGTTAACATAGAATTTTTTTCTTTTTTGAGATAGGTTCTTATTACAGCTCGGGCTGATCTCAAACTCAGTCCTTCTACTTTAGTGCAAGTACTAGGCTTACATTTTCTTGCCACTGTTCCCAGCAGCATACTAATATTATTGAATATGTGTTTAAATGTGTGGACATACAAGTTTCAAAAATATTTTCTAGTTTTCTATTTTATGGTTTGCCATTTGAACTATATGAAGTAGGTTTATATCCTGCATCAGATCACTATAAGAGATCCTACATGCAACCCAGTTATTTCGGAGGCAAGTATAAATGTGAATGAATGACTGTAGTGACTATCTGACCGTGACTGACTGCACTTAACGATCAGAAAGGACCATGCGGCTAATGGAGCATGACTCAGGAAAGTTTTAGAGAGGAATCTGTGAACTAGTTCACAGAAATGGTTGCAGCTGGGCAGCAAGGCACATAGTTCGTCAGTGGGATCTTGTTTTCCTGGGTGCTTTTGGCCAGTCTATCATTTCAGCTAGCTTGTCTGATGATTCATTATTTTGTGGGTAGAACAACTGTTCATTGTCTAGGTGGGGGTGGGTAGGGAGCTAGCTCTTTGCCTTAGGAAATGCCTGCCAGGTAGAGCATTGGCATTGGTGGGAATGTGTATGTTAGCAGTGTTGCTGTGGTGCTCTGTGTTTCACACATTTTACTTACTTTGATCTCTCTAATTTTACTAAAGGAGATACTTTCATTGATTATAAAATGTGAGGAATCTGGTGCTAAGTGAAAAGTTTTGAAGGCCAGGCATTATAGACAGTACACACATATAATCCCAGTTTTTAGGAAGTTAAGACTAGGAGTTCCAGCCACACTGAGCTACATAGTGAGACCCTGTCTCAAAAACAGAAACCTCAAATAAACAATAACAACTAAAAATAAATAGTTTGGAAATGTTAGTACAAGGAAGCTAAGAGCCTTTTTCTTGCTCTTTTATTAATAAGTATTTAAATATTTATTATGGGAGCTTGGAGAAATGACTTAATGGTTAAGAGCACCAGCAACTGTTTCAAAGGACTCTGGTTTTATCCCTAGCACCCCAGGGCAATTCAAAACCATTCCTAACCCCAGTTCAGCAGATCCAATGGATGTGCCTTTGCTTTTCTGGCCTTTAGGACACCAGGCAAGAAAAATTGGTACACAGACATACATGTAGGCAAAGCACCAGTATACTTAATAATTTTTAAGATTTTTAAATATTCATAAACTAAGGGGTATTCATTTTCTTTTAATGTTTCCCTGGCATTTCAGTTTATAGACTAGGCTCAGAAAGAAACATTTTGAATGTTAACTATTTGTTGGTTTGTTTTTTTGGTTTATTTTTTTAATTAGGGTTTCTTGGTAGTCCTGACTTTCTTGGAACTCATTGTAAACCAGGCTAGTTATAGATCAGGCTAGTCGTAGACCAGGCTGGCCTCAAACTCACAGCCAAACCTGCTTCTCCTTCCTGAATGTTGGGATTAGAGGCCTGTGCCACCATCCCCCCCCCCCCCCTTATCTGTTTATTATAGAGAAATGAAATACTCCTCAATTAAAAGATTATCTTTTTTTGTTTGTTTGTTTTGTTTTTCTTTGTTCTTTTTTTTCGGAGCTGGGGATCGAACCCAGGGCCTTGCGCTTCCTAGGCAAGCGCTCTACCACTGAGCTAAATCCTCAACCCCTGTTTTTTTGTTTTTTTTTTTTTTTTTAAGAATGAAGCTTTGCTTGCTTTTGTCAATAGCTTTGAGGTTGGTTTCTGTACATATTGGTTTGTTACTCAATTACTAATGTGCATTGTGTATTTGTAAATCGACAATTATGCTGCTTTACTTATCACAAAATTATCTTTAGAATAACTTAAAACATGGAAATTCTTTCAGTCATAGCTTTTCTACTTTCAGTTTGCTTCACCTCAGCTACCTAGGAACTAGACATATCCCATTGTCAAAAAAATCCCTTTTTTTAAACATAAAACATTAAAATGCCACATTTTGTCAATCTGAGGTTATTGAAGACCATCTGTTTATATTTATAGTATATCTGAATAGGCAAACATTGTTTCTAACTATTTACTATCTGTTTAAACTAGGAAACACATTTCTGTAACTAAACTAGTATCTAACATGACCATGAGTTTGATTGACTGGCTACTAGCTTGTGTTATTTAATTATCCTAAACAGTCTGTAACACCAGCCTTCAAAAGGACTAGAATTAACAGTGCATTTTTAAGAACACATAGATACAATACCTTAAATGAGAGCTGAAACATATATACAGAATATATTATAACAATATAGCATTAACCTGTATCAATATACAGTTTATACCAAACATAAAATATTTGGTTTGTTCTTTGGTTTAGAAGTAGATTAAATAATCTACCCTTTTATTCTATTATTTCTATAAAAATATAATAAACTATCAATGTACAGTTTTGGGATTGTAGCTAGAAACTGCTCTTTCCTAAAATGGGATCAGCATAGTAGAGGACAGACAGCTGAGCTGAAGGTACCACTGCTGCTTCCAAATTGCTTATTCTTAGAATAAGCAGCCTCAAGACCCTCAAAGAAGGAAATATTATTGTACAAGCTAATAAATGAGAAGTTGATTGGATTTCCTTATACCTTTCTTCTGACACTTAAATTTCAGAACGCAAGTTTACTAGCTATTTAAGAAGAGAGGGTGCAGTTAAAAGAAGTTTGAGGTTAGGGATCTTGTTCTGTGGTCATACTAGCACACACAAAGCTTTAGGTTTGATCTCCAGTAACAAAAATAACCCTCCCCCTCCCTCTGTTCTCTCTGTCCATTTACTGGGAGAAAGTACTTACCATCTTATATTCTGTACTACAAAGATCTTGGTGTCTGTCTATGAAGGAGGATTAGCAGTTTTTACCATCATACTGAATGCTGTTTTCCTTTGCATACCCTTTTGAGAATCTAATGAAGCAATAAATTCTTTAGGGGAAAAAAAACACCTGGATTCAAAAGTAAGTAATTACTCAGAATTTTACAAAGTGTCTGGTCTTACTGAAATGAACCTATAAATTCAAACCACCTTCTGGGTTTTCTGAACACTAATTCCTAAATTTGGGAGACAGAGGCATGTGAATCTCTGAGTTTGAAGCCAGCCTGATCTAGTTACAAATTCCAGGCCAGCCAGAGCCACATGTGAGACCCTGTCTGAGTAAAATAAAATGAATCTGTTATCCAGGTATGGTAGTAGATCTGTAGTCCCTGAACTCCAGAGGCTAAGACAGGAAGCTTGAGTTTGAGGTTAGCCTGGGCACTAGCAAGTAGTGAGCACCAGGCCTGTAAAGCTGTATAATTAGACCTGGTCTGAAAAAGATCAAAGGGTTGTGTTTATGACAAAAATCTTAATATAAATAAAGGTAGTACTAAAAACTTGAGGGACCTGATGTCCTGTAATATTGAGCTGCATAAGACACCTAACTAAGGGAAACGTCAACCTAAGATAGAATGTGTTTTCATTTGCTTAGCTTTGCTATTCATAGTCTGCTCTGCACTGTTTTCTTCTGTGCAGATTGAAAAGCTGGACTTTATTAGAGTTCTTTATTGGTCCCAATTTCCAACTTATTCCTCAAGGAATCTTTCTTCCTTCTTCCAGATTTGAACCCATAGTGTTAGTGATCACCATATTTATTATATTAGCCCAGATCTCTTAGAAAATTGAAATCTTCTATTTCTTTTCTCTCTAGATTTGTCTACTATAAGTGATTTAATAATTTTGACTTTTTTTTCTGCTTATCACTTAGTATAATATTGGGTTCATCTGTGTTATAGAAGCAATACGTGACTTTTGTTGTTTGAGTTTTTGTTTTGCTGGCGTCTGTGATGATGGGTTTGGTTTAATTGACAGTCATCTTGTATAGCACAGGCTGACCTTGAGTTTGTACTGGTCCTTCTACTCTGGCCTTTCAAGTAAGTGCTGGAACTAGAGGCATGTGCCATCATCATGTCCTGCATTCATTTCCTTTTTATGACCAAATAATATACCCCTATATTAATAATAGAGTTGGATAATACAAGCATATTTTATTGAACTTCTTTTCTGGCTTGAATGTTAGAAAATTTGAAGCTATAAGTTGAAAATAAAATAATTTATATAATTTGGATTAAACATGACATCAAAAATACTGATGTTTAGCTCTTGAGTTAAACTCTGCTAAACCACATTTTACCTTTTTAAAAATGAGTCACTTTTAAACCTGTGAAATCTCATTCTGCAGTATTTAACTTTTTAGAAAGATAAGCTGTTTTGTTGCGTCCTGTGATTTGCTGCATCTATAAATCAGTTTGTTAAGACTTTGTGGAATCCATTTTCTATAACATAATTTTTTCCTGGACAATTGAGCTTCATTTTGGGACATACAATAACATTTCTTTTCAAAGATTGAAATAAGGCATCATTTTCAGTGAAACAATGCCTTTGTGTTTAAATGACATTATTAAATTAACGTTACAAAATACCAGCTGTTAAGAGACAGCGGTATATTTTCTTCAGACTTTGAAGCCTGCTATTCATGAGTATAAAAACACCAAACATTTACTTTGAATATTACTTTGAACACAAAACTGTTTATTTCAATGTGAACTTTAAGTAAATCACCAGGATCATCAAATGTTATTTTAAATTAGAAGTCCAAACATTATTCTTCATAACAAATGTATCCATTTTCTAAAGCCATTTAGAAATTTCCCAAAACATATTAATGGTGGTCTCCTTTTCATGAAAGATTTATAAAGAAATAAAAGACAAGCTTTAAAAAGTGAATTACATAAAGGAAATATTTTTTACTGTAAATGTTAATATGAATAAGCAAAAAATTGTAGAATCTGCAATTTTAAAAAATATAAACCATTTGTGAAGAACACAAATGTGGTTTAAAAGTAGCATGAAGTTGACTTTTGCTCAGCTATTACATGAGAAGAATTACCCATGGTTTGTATCAGGAGTTAGCATACTAGAGGCTTTGGTAGTGAATGTTGCACTCTCTACCATGTGCTCTAAGGATCAAAGTCCTCACTGGAGGTATGGTAAGTCAAGTCCTTTGATGTAGAGTATAGTGGGATATTGTACTTAGATTTCTCTGGGGTGTTGCACAGGAGGTGAGTATTGTCACTTGACTAAAGGTGCACACTGATAGAGTAAATGTGGCTGGACTCAATGGTATGTAGTTGTGGTTACCAGCACAGAGAAGTTGAATGAAGAAAAAGTTCAAGGTCACTCAGCTACTTAGTGGCCAACCTGTGTCTCAAAAAAGGATAAATAAATAAATAAGTAAATAAATTTATAATATGGAAAGAAATGAGCACTTATCAGAACAAAAGGAAATATGTGGTTAGACGGTTGTAACTATAACCTTAGACTGTTTCTCTTGCTCCAGTGGGAGGAGGAATAGAACCTTATGTTTTTAAAGATCTTCTTTCTTTTTTAAATAGAGATTGGTCCAACATAGTTTATTGAACTTTTATTTTTAAAAGAAGTTGTTTAGCATAAGGAGAAAAATGTACATATGTAACATAAAGGCCTAAAACCTGTAGTTTTATGTTACCACTACTCGGGGAGTAACTTTTCTATTGTTTATAAACTGACAGTTTTTAATACGTATCTCTGAAAACAAAAAGTCTAAAACTTTGCTCAGGAGACCACTTAATTTGGATGGATGGATAGATATAGATATAGATATTGGGTGTAACACACACACACACACACACACACACACACACACACACACACACACACACTGTTGCTGTCTTCAGACACACCAGAAGAGGGCATCAGATCTCATTATAGATGGTTGTGAGCCACCATGTGGTTGCTGGGAATTGAACTCAGGATCTTGGGAAGGGCAGTCAGTGCTCTTAATCGCTGAGTCATCTCTCCAGCCCCCAGCTTTTCTCTTAAAAGAAACGTTCCTACTATTTTTCTGTCATGTTAAGTAATAAAGATGCCAGCTTTAGCTCATGAAGCACTAGATTTGTCTGGTGACAACATATTTGTGTACATAGATGAAAATCTCACTTATGAAGATGTGTTCGATTACTTGTAGCTTTGAAAATTCATTGAAGTTTTATTCTATACTTTAAATATCTTACTTAAGGTAGTGAATGATTTAAATTTATGCTGATTTTTATTTTGTAGTAAGTGAGGTAGAAAAAATTTAAAGGAAAAAAGATTAAGTAGTCAGGTATGATGGACACAAGGCTACAATCCCCATACTTGAGAGATAATTACAAGAAGATCATCAGTTCAAGACCAGCATGCGCTTCATGCTGTTCTTTCTGAGAAAGACAGAGACAGAGAGACAAACAGACTTTAATTATTGTTTTTATTACAATTATTTAAAATTTGAGATTATAATATAATCACATCATTTTCCCATTCCCTTCTCCTTGACTACTTTTGTTTTCTCTTGTTTGGCTTTTGTTGTTGTTTTTTGAGACAGGACTTCTCTTTGTAGCCCCAGGCTAGCCTGAAACTCAAGTAGATTAACCTGCCTTTGCCTCACAAATACTGGGTCTAAAGACCTGTGCCACCAAGCCTAGTGGGTATGGTGACTCTAAAATGTAATCTCAGCATTTAAAGTGGAAGTAGAATGATTCTGAGTTCAGAGCCATCGTGAGATCATAACAGTTTGACATTAGAGCAGAGAAGATTGTAGGACTATGATAAATTCCTCTCTTGGTTTCATATCTGTGTCATACAATATCTGTCTTGACAACCATTCTTTACATTTAAATCCTTATCAAGAAAAATCAGCCAATGTGAGAATTAATGTGATTGGAAGCCTGGGTTTGGAAATTCTACTAAAGTGACTTGCTCTGATGTCATTTATTTACTTGAAAACTTGGGGACTGTATTGGTTATCTTTAGAGAGGATAGTATAAAACTGGAAACTTTCAGATCACCTCTGTGTGAGGATGTTGGTATTTTCTGATAGTGCAAAAGGTTTATAGGATGGATATTGTTTAACTCAGTAAATTAGAAATAAAGTTTATTGATAACTTTTTTAAACTTATGGCATAAAGTGTATTACATATTTTACATTTTTCAGTGATGCCAGATGTTACAGCATCCCAGAGTGTTCCTTTTGGATATTTCTCCAATATACAACTGTCTATAACTATAGTCCTATTGAATCCAGTGCCCTCTTCTGGTGTGCAAAATGTACATTTAGAAAAAAGCCTCCATATGTGTTGCATGATATTTTATCACACCGTGAACCCCCAAGATTGTGTCATTTACAGAAAAAACGTAGTGTGGCTCAGCCCTTCACACATGCTTTTAATCCCAAACTATGAAGGTAAAGTTAGTTTGTAGAAGGAAGCACCCAGGTTTGGAAGTGATGTCTAATTGAGTGACAGAGTGACAAAAGAGACAGATTTGACAGAATAGGATATGCCCAACTCTCATGAGAAGAGAGAACAAAGGAAAGCTGCATGAGGAGCAGTACAGAGGAAAGAGAGAGAAGGCAGTTTTGCCGGACAGTTGTAGAGAGAGGACTAGCTAGACACAGATAAAGACTGAAGCCTGACGATCAGAACATACTGCCAAAAGTTAGTATGAAGCCAAGGAGAGCAATTCAGGAGAAGCTGAGAGAAGCCAGTTTGAATCAGTTAACTTGGAGAGGAGTTTGAGCTGGAACAGCTAAGTTGAACTAGCCTGCCAGAGATCAGAAAGACCTAAGAAGGGGTAAGCTAATTCAGCAGCAAGTCTGAGAGACTAAGAACATTCTAGGTTTAGATAAGATTGTACTCATGCTAGAAGCTTCCAGGATTAGGTCTAGGTTAACAGACAGGCAGTAAGCCCCAAGAGACAACAATTACAACAGGAAAATAAAAGTTAAAAACACACACACACACACACACACACACACACACACACTCTTGTTTATGTATGTCCTGAGGAAGAAAACTTTTTTTTTGTTTTCACCAGTCTTTTTTATGTTTTTTAGGTATACTTGAAGGCCCCCATGATTCTGAATGGAGTATGTGTTATATGGAAGGGCTGGATTGATCTCCACAGATTGGATGGTATGGGTTGCCTGGAGTTTGATGAGGAGCGAGCCCAGGTAGGATGATTTCAGTCTTTGCTGGGTATAGTTCTTTTATTTAGTCCCTAAACTTGTCTTTGGGGAACTACTTTACCTCATCTTTAGAGAAGTATGTTTGGGACTCATGAGATGATTTAGCAGGTAAAAGTCACCTAAGGACCTGAGATTGATTCCCAGGACCCACATGGTAGAAAGAGCCAACTCCTCTGACCTCCATACACATGCTATGTAACTGGTGTTCACCCATACACATGTATATACCCACAAAGTAAGCAAAATATAGTGACCCCCCCTTTCCCATCTCCCAAGACAAGGTTTCTTTGTGCAACTGCCTTGAATTTAAGAAATCTGCCTGCCTCTGCTAGGATTAAAGACATGTGACACCACTGCCTGGGCTTAATAAAATTTTTTAAAATTTATTTTTATTTTATGTTTATTGGTGTTTTGCCTACATATAAGTTTAAGGTTGTCAAAGTCCTGGAATTTGGGTTACAGACAGGTGTGAGTTTCCATGTGGTTGCTAGGAATTGAACCTAGGACCTCTGGAAGAGCAACCAGTGCTCTTAACTACTGAGCCATTTCTCCAGCCCTTTAAAAGATTTTTAAAGAGTAAAAAGTAGTAGTGTTTTAGGGTTATTTTTGCTCTGATGAAACACCATGACCAACAGTTGGGAGGAAAGGGCTTATTTGCACCCACCACTCACAGTGGGCTGGGCCTGTCATCAAGTAAGAAAATGCCCTAAGGCTTGCCTATAACCTGATCCCATGAAGACATTTCTTCATTGAGGCTTCTTCCTCTGTGATAATTTTAGCTTGTGTCAAGTTGACACAAAACCAGCTGACATAATATGCTCACGCAGTGAATAATCTTGAAAGTGTTGAGGACTACATTCCAGTCCTAATTTTGGAAGCCTTTCCTTCAATGGAAATCAACTGGTTCATCATTGGATTACCTGTATCTGTCTGGTGGGAAATTAAAAGTCCAGTAAATGATGCTTTCTAATATTTTTTATTGGTTTATTGGGACAATATGGGGGAGAGGAAGAGAAACAATTGTAAAAGTACATATGAGGAAAACCTTTTTTAGATTGACTGAGGATCTTGCCAAATAACCTCCCTAAAAGACATTAATAAACTGGACAAAACTTGTTTTAAAGCAAGGAGACAACTGGGTGGCACATACCTTTCATCCCAACCCCTGAGGAGCAGAGGCTAGTGGATCTCTATGAGTTCAAGTTCAGCCAGGGGTACAGAGTGAGTCCCTTTCTTAAAACCAAACCCAATCCACTGTTGTAAATACTTTGGAAATTGACCAAAGGATACAGATTGAGATGCCTATGTTCAGGCAGACCTTTTGATTTTTGTTAAGATCAGTAAGTCTGTGATATTTTAGTCAGAAGCTGCTGCCCTTCCCAAGTCTGTGGTCCTTTAAGTTGTTCTCTGGGCAAGCTATAAGGGCCGCTAGCTCTGCTGTCATGTTTAAGAGAACTCTTTTCCCAAGAGCACAGCTTGAGAGGGTGGGATCCACACACAGAGGTGTTAGAAAGCAACAGGTTTCATTGGCAGATAATCTAGCAAGGTTATTGTTACAGGAAACAACAAGGTAACAGACCAGGCAGAATTTGACCATCCCATGTAGATACAGGGAAACAGATAGCTAAAGTGGCCTAACCAAGACCACATGCATGTGGTCTGAAAAGCTTGTGCAGGCTATACCTGCTCCAAAAAGAAAGAAGGCTTGTGGAAGCACTTACTGCTTGTATAAACACAGAGTGGACTTGGTAAACTCTCCAAACTTGGGAACCATTTGCCCAAGCTATACATTACTTTACCTACTGACCCATTTTTTTAATCCCATTTTTTGGAGAAGAGTATTCTATGTGTAGAGGTATTTTGCCTCTGTGTATGTCTATGCACTATGTATGTGTCTCGTGTTTATGGAGACCAGATGAGGGCATTGCATCCCTGGGACTGGAGTTACAAATGGTTGTAAGCTACCATGTGAGTTCTGAAGACTCCTGATATTGTTCAGTCTGGTATCTTAACTCCAAAGCTCATGTGACCCTCCTGTCTCAGCCTTCCATGTGGTGGGTACAGGTACCTGTCACAATGTTCCACTCCAACTTTGTAATGTTGACCCATCTGGCTGCTTTATGCATATTTTCATATAAACAATGGAAAGACAAGTTAGTATGACACATGGCCGCAGAGACTAAAATTTTGCAAATTCCTCTAATCATTGCCTGAGGCTGGATAAAGTTACTTGTCCTTAGCCATTCGTCTCCTTTCATGGTGAACAGTAATTTAATTAGCAAGGTAGTATCCTTAAAGGGAGATGTTAGAGGACAGCATGGCACTGGTCATTGCCCCTCAGCTTTCCTAGTTTGCCATTTTCAGAGAGTAAGAATTCTTTTCACTATGCACACATCTCACTTGTCACCAGAAAAGACCATGACAGAAGTTGGAACTAAGAAATCGAGAAATACCAAGTCATTTTTTTTCTATATCAACTAGTAATACTTTTCAGTGACTTCATGGGGAGAGTTTATGCGCATTCTAGAGTACACAGTGTCTCAATAACTTTCTTAGGGAATTAGGTCATTGTTCCTGTATACTCTCATTTTATCCTCATAATTCCTGTTGTACATAATCACAGTTGATAACTTCATGTGGATTTGTTAATTAGGTTTATTTGCCACTGACCCCAGCAGCTGTATGGTAAAAAAAACACTATTGTTTCATGTTGTATTAATAGCACCAAGTACAGTGGCCTACCCATAATAAAGGCTGAGTAAATTTGTGAAATAAATGAAAAAGTGATAAGAACCAGTAAGATGACATAGTATAAAGACACTTGTCACCAGACCTGGTGACCTTTGATCCACAAGCCCCACAAAATAGGAAAATGCAGGTTTTCTCTAATCTCTACATCTCAGCTGCAGTGTGTGCACACATGCGCAAATGTATGCACTTAAACTGAATGTAGTGATTTTTTTTTTTTTTTTTTTTTTTTTTTTAAGAAAAGAAGGTGGTATGCCTTGTCATCCTAGTCCCAGTTTATATAAACTTACGAACAGACAGCGTTCTTTCTGGGTCGCTCAGAGCTGTATAGAATATTCTGAAAGTATAGTAGAAAAGAGTAATTATGTTTAGTTATGTGTATGACTTTTATATGTCCATAAGTGCTTATAATGTAATAGTGCTTACTGAATACTGTCTTCAGCATTTTTGTGTGTTGTCTTGCACAATTTTAACAAAGGTGTGAAATATTATTATGCCTGTATTTTATGTTTTTATTTTATTTTTTCATTTTTTAATGACGAAAACAAAAATACATCTAAAAGCGAACTTGACCTTGGCCTCCCGCCTGGCCTTGCGTTTCATTGCTGAGTCTCTGAACACATCCTTGTTGATAGCAGTTTTGTCCAAGGGGATATCCACAGAGTACCTTGTGGGCATGAGGTGATTGTAGTTATAAACTTTCACAAAGGACTTGATCTTGGATCGCTTGGTGATCTTCTTCTTGCCCATGGCGGCTGTCACTTTTCTGGGATAGCGGTCAATTCCAGCCACCAAGGCATGGCTGTAAGGGCGGTTGGAGGTGCCATCATCAATGTTCTTCACGATGATGGCTTTGCATCCGGAAGTAGCGCCTAGCCAGGACCAACACCACTTTCCCGGGTTTCATGAACTTGCCCATTTCGACAGCAAGCAGCAGGCACCCAGCAAAAAGGAAAGCTATGCCTGTATTTTAAATAAATTTACTGAAGCTTAGAAAAATTAGGTATCTTTCCTTGGATCCTAAGACTAGAAAGTAATCATAATGTGTTTTGGAGGCTGGAGATATGGCTCAGCAGTTAAGAGAACTGACTTCTTTTCTAGAGAACTGAGGTTCAGTTCTCAACACCCATGTAGCAACTCATATCTAAGAATTCTACACCAGGGAAGTCCATCAACCTCTTTTGCCTCTACAAGCCCCAGATACACAAGTAGTGCACAGACATACATGCAGGCAAAATACCACCACCACCACCACCACCCCCGAAAAAAATAAAACACTTCAGGAAAGGAAAAAGAATGTTCCTAGGTTCTGGAGATTGGACCTGGGGCCTTGTGTGTGCCAGGCAAATGCTTTACCACTAAGCTCCATTTTCAGCCCCAGGTATGGGAATGTCTTTCTGCTATCTTTCCGTGCCCTCACCATGGTGCACATGAAAGTCCTGGAAGATGTTCTCAAAAGCAGCAACAATGCTGAGAAAAGAGGCAAGCACCAAGTCTTAAGGCCATGCTTTTAAATCAAGATTCGGTTCATAACTGTGTTGATGACGAAGTGTGGCTCCATTGGAGAATCTGATGTCATTGATGATAACAGCTGGGGAAATCATAGGCACTTCATAGGCAGGTTGAACAAGTGTAGAGTGATCAGCCCTAGATTTGATGTGCAACTTAAAGACCCAGAAAATAGAACAGTCTACTCCAACTTGTCACTTAGCTTCAATGTACTGACAGTCTCACCTGGAGTCGTGGACCAAGAAGAATCAAGACAAAAACACAGAGGAGGGAAAATCTTGGTGTTCTTTTTCTAGAGATGTAAAACAGGTAAATCAAAGGAGGCCTCTATGGACTGTGAAAAATAAACATTAATCTTGTTAACATAATTTATTCACACAGTAAAATAGCTAGCATAGTCAGATCCAGCATAACATTTATTACAGTATCAGGAGCCCCTGGCCCACTGCAGCAATCCTGCAGCTCTGTCTTATTTGCCAGGTGGCTGCTAACTCTGAACATTGTATCAATTCCCAGGAAAGAATAATTGTGAGAGCTCTTTTACATAGCCTTGAAAATCTTATTAGGTTTCCTCTGCTGTTACCTCATTGGCAGAAGTAAGTTACACTGCCAACTTTTGTACTGTTCTTGGGAAGTGAATATTGATGGCTTTTTTTTTCTCTTTTTTGGTATTGTTCTATTTCTGGATCTTAGTTTCTGCAAGCATACCATTAAAAATATAAGTGCATACTATATATGACTGGCAAAGCTTGCACATTTTATGTTGAAGAGAGTAGGCATGAGGGAGCCTTTAAGGTTAAGAGTCATTGTGATTACACTGTGCTTTAGATACACATGAACAGCAGAGGGAGCATTGATGTGCCTTAACAGAATGGAACGGGACCGTTTTTGAGAGAGACTTATAATAATCTAGTTTACAGTTCTTTGGGTTCCAAATTAGAAAAATATTTATAGAAATTAAGATGGCAAAAATAAAAGCAGCAAATAGGTAGTCTGCTAATCCAGTTTACAGAAGTAAGAAAAGGGGGCTACAAATTAAAGATGGATCAGATTCCTGTTAGGATGTGGTGGCACATGTCAGTTACTCCAGCGCTGGGGAGGCAGAGGGATTGTGTTTCAGACCAGCCAAGAGCTGTAATGAGACCCTCACTGCAATATAAAAATACCTCTGAAATTAGCGCAGGATGGGGGGATTAGTATTGATATTTTAAGAATTACTCTTCGATTGGTTTCTTTCCAAAAAAAATCCCCAAATTTAGTCATTTTTACATAAATCAAAATAATTATTTCATGTACCCTGACAGCAGGAAGATGCATTAGCACAACAGGCCTTTGAAGAGGCTCGAAGAAGAACTCGAGAATTTGAGGATAGAGACAGGTCTCACCGGGAGGAAATGGAGGTGAGAGTTTCACAGCTGCTGGCAGTAACTGGTTAGTACTTTCCCCAAACTCTCAGGCTGTGTTTTTGATGTTTGTGCATAATGTGTTTTTAATTGGTTTAACTTTGTCTTTAAAATTTTTTAAAAATTGTATATTCTTGCTTGAATTAATTATATGCAATTGTTTATAATTTTAAGGTTGTATATGGATTTCTCATTTATTGGTCTTCACAAAAAAATGTGTATATATATGTGTGTGTGTGTGTGTGTGTGTGTGTGTGTGTGTGTGTGTGTGTGTGTGTGTGTATACATATATATATATATGAATGAGACATTTTCTTTTCATTCATTGATTCAGATATCTTTGTTCCACCTCTTGCTGCTCCGCTTTCTAAGTACTGGGATTACAAGTGTGTGCCATCACACAACTACTTGTAAAATGTACCTCTTGTTAATATAGAGCATGATCAAAACATTATTTAAAACATTACTAAAATACTGGCAAGATGGTTCAGCATTAAAGGCTAGGCTCACAACCAAAAATATAAAACATTACTAAAAAACCTTAAAGGCAAATATTATTGTCTACTTTTGTATGATTATTTACCTTGATTTTGAAAGTTACAAAGATAGGTTTCTTTATTTTCTCACAGTGCTAGGAAGGTTACATAGATGTTTTATCACATGATTATCACTGGGAATGACCATCTTGAAACAGAATAGTCTTCGTCATTTGTTTAACTCTTTAGAGGATAGCTTCATATTTTCAAATACCCTTAAGAATGGAGTTAAATGGGAAAAATGTAGTTAAATGGGATTAGTTAGTATACATTTAGAGATTAGAGAAATAAATCTAATGATTTTTAATTTATTATGAAGTAAAATACAGATTATATCTATATAGAAGGAATATGTAGGCTGATGAATTATGATAGATCTAATCTCCTAATAACTACTTTCAGGATAACAAAGTAAAACTTTTTTTTTTTTTTTTTTTTAAAGATTTATTTATTTATTACATGTAAGTACACTGTAGCTGTCTTCAGATACACCAGAAGAGGGCATCAGATCTCTTTACAGATGGTTGTGAGCCACCATGTGGTTGCTGGGAATTGAACTCATGACCTCTGGAAGAGCAGTCGGGTGCTCTTAACCGCTGAGCCATCTCTCCAGCCCATAAAGTAAAACTTTTATATCACACCAATCCCCTCTGTATGCATATATGATTATAACCTTACTCTACTCAAAAGTAATCATTATCTCAGTTTTTATAGTAATTACCTTCTCTTTCTGTATGGTGTTAGTACATGCTTAGTCTTTCTATATAAAATCGTTTCCTGATTTAAATGGACTTAGTTGAAAAAGTTAATACTTAACTATTTTTGAATTAAATACATTCTTGGGGAATATAAATTCTGTCTCCCTCTACCTTCTTTCCTCCCCACTGATTTTCTGGTGCTACAGCTCAAGCTTGGGGCTGTTCTTCATTCTTCTATACCCACAGCTCAAGAAACACAAACTTTGAAAAAGCCAGTAAAGCTGACCCAGTGGTAATGGGTTATCAATGCTAATATATATATCACTAAAGTTGTACACGGTTCCCATTTGGTAATTTGACTGACTGTTCTGGCAGAGGACCTAAATTAATTCCCAGAGCCCACAGTGCAGTTTGTGTGTGAAACTTTACAGTTCTTGATGTCTTATATTTCTTATATTTTGTTGTACTGTATGAAATGTACTTTGCTACCCATTCATCAGGGTTCAGCTTAAGTTATATCAAGCCCTTCTCAAGTCTTTTTTTGGGGGGGGGTCTTTTTTTTTTCGGAGCTGGGGACCGAACCCAGGGCCTTGTGCTTCCTAGGCAAGCGCTCTACCACTGAGCTAAATCCCCAACCCCCCTTCTCAAGTCTTAACCATCTTCTACTTTGGAATTTCCACAGTGCTTAATTTCTTCCTCTCTTATTTTCCCTTTCTACCTCTCCTGACTTGGACCACTTTCCTTCCTTCCTCTTGCCCCTCTTACGCTTATTTTTTTCTGTGTGTGGTTTGTTTGCTTTGGGGTTTTGTTTATTTGTTGAGACAAGGTCTCATCTAGCACCAGCTCACCAGGAACTCCCTGTATAACCAGAACCAGAGTTAGACTATTGATCCTCCTAACTCTAGCTTGTAAGTGCTGGAGGTAGAAGCATATGCTGCCACTCCCAGCTACCTCTTAGTTATGTTTGAGCATTTATCAAGCTGTATGTTGAAACAGCTATAAATATATCTGTCCTTCCCTTCCTTGAGATCCCATAAAATGAAGACCTTATTCTCTGTGTCCTGAGTTATACATAGTGTTTGTGCATTGTGTTTACTTGGTAAATGAACTTCTTTCAAAAAAGTTTGTTCTGTCTGAGAGCTAGAAGTATTTTGTTTTATTTTGTTTTGAGACAAGGTTTCTCTCTGTAGCTCTAGCTCCCCTGGAATCACTTTGCAACCTCAAACTCCAAAGAAATCCACTGCCTCTTCTTCCGGAGTTCTGGAATTAAAAAAGTACACCAACACTCTTAGCTTCTACAAAGATTTTAATAAAAATACTTAAATTTGATGATTTGTGTTAATTGACTAAAAGTGTACACAGCTTTCAGACTTGGCAAAAAGTGGGTGCAAAAACAGGCAACTGCAGTGTCACTTGTCTGTGCAAAAGCACTTCAAAGGAAGATGGTGGCAGTAGAAGGCAGAGCATGTAGGTCAGTCCTGCTTGGGAACTTCACAGAATATAGTTGGAGAGATTCGAAAGAAAAATGTGTTTGTCAGCTGAACAGACTGGGGAAGACTTCTGTGCAAAGAAATGAACAAATACTGGATGGAGCTTGTCAAGCCAGAGAGTATGGTCAGCCTTTCTGCAATAAATGCATACATTTTCAGCAATAACCAAGAATTAATGGAACAGTTACTTAGAAGTTTTCATATATATCTTGGGTTAGAGAAAGTTTTTGTGACAGATCTTACTGTGTAACTCTCAAGCCAGAGAATCTCCTAGTGCTAGGATTAAACATATGCCACTGTGTTCAGCACAGATTGTCTATTTTAATAAATACTTACTTTTTTATTAGTTTACAGTGTTGTCACTTGAACATATTTTGATGTTTTTATGATGGTTGTGAACAAAAGTAAAACTCATTGACAGAGGTGCCAAATAATTTGTCATTCAGATAGAATATTCCATTAGCATGTCAACAATTGAGAGCCTGGGCTTTGTAGTTAGGCCCAATCCACATTCCTGTTCAGTCACTTTCCATTCTCTGAGACCCCAGTTTTATCACAGAAAGAAATTGTAAGAGCTCAATGAGGATCACTTAGAAAGCACTTAATACGGTGCTCAGCCCATGTGTGCCAGCAGAAAGAATAGTTCTAAAGTGCTTCCGTAGTGCTGAAAGCTCTGCCTGGTGCTGGCTCCAGCTAATCGAATTGTCTGGCTGATGGAGCATCCTTTTAGTTCTCTAAAGTGTATTGGGCACTAAAGCATTATGACCTAGAAGGTAGAAAAAAACAGTTAAATTTTCATCAATGATTTAAGATCCTCTAGTCCGGCATTTCTCAACCTGTGGTTCACAGCCCCTTTGAGGGTTGAACAGCCCTTTTACAGGGATCACAAAACAGATATCCTGTATATCATATATTTATATTATAATTCATAACAGTAGAAAATTACAGTAATAAAGTAGCAACAGGAATAATTTCATGGTTGGGGGTTATCACAACATAAGGAACTGAATTAAAGGGTTACAGCATTAGTAAGGTTGAGAACCACTGTTCTAGTTACTTACGTCAATAATTTGAAATATTAGTTCTCTTATAGAGCTGTCATCTAAAAGCCCTGGGCTGGAATCTGTCTCCAGAGTACACACTGGCAACTGAAGAAGGCTTTGTAGTCTGTGTGTCTTGTGTTTTGTGTATATATATTTTTTGCCCTTCTCCACTGTATTCCTGTTTTACCTATGAGTACTTCCTAAAAGCTTATTTCTTGCTCTTTACCTCTTTTTAAAAAGCAACAGTGGAAGAAAACATTTCTCCCTATGATTCAAACTCTTTGGATCTATGTATGGTTACCATGGAGCGGAGGAGAGGCCAGCTTAATCTGCATAGCAAGTTTCAGGCCATCATCCATATGTAGTGAGGCGCTGTCTAAAACCACACAAGGACACATACACAATCAAATATCTTTGGGATTTAAACATATCTAATTCACATAAAAATAAAACTCCCAGAAAAATTGACATGCTCTCTTTCCAACAGTTTGCTGGCAGAAGGAAGAACAAGAAATCATGCCACAGTTTTGAACCAGGACATCTACACAAATATAGTTTAGCAGTAGGAAGTAGAGAGGATTAAGCTGAAAAATAAGCTGAAAAATAAAATCTGTCAGGGGACATTAGAAACCATTTTCCCTGGAATAGAAAAGGCTGAGGCAGAAAAGAATAATATTGGTTCTAGTGGGTGGTCCTGATGCCTGACTGGAAATGAGAGCCAGGGGACAGTGCTAACTCATGGGTGGCACTGGGTAATGATCTTTGTAAGCCTGAGATTTTTGGCAGCATTGAAGCATAGGGATATTCACCACTGTTTGAATAACCTCTGAAATCTCTAGCCTTGTTATACTAAAGTTGCATGGGTCCTGCTCATAAACACTTAATATGTATCTAAAGTGAATGTTGTATTTGAGGGAAGCAGAACTTCAAGTGGTTGGTGTCTCAAGCTTTTCAGTTTTCACTGTTGTTTTAATATGAAATTCCTTGCTCCATGTGCATGCTTCCAATTTGCCATTTGTAAAATGTCGTATTCTGTCTACCTTTTAATTGGCATGACAAATGATAAACTTTTTCTAAAATATTTTTAAAATAAATATCTCCTATCCTAAAAGAAAATACACATTTTAGTAGCCTTAACCAGATATTAAGTAATCTTAAAATGAGATATAAACTTATGTGTAATATCTTACTATAAGTATTTTTAAGATGAATATGTTTGTTTGAACATGCATAGTTCTCTAGTAGGTAACATAAGAAACTGAAACTAGAAACTAGTACAAATCAGATATGGGGGATGGGTGGCGAAATGGAGAGCTGTTGGGACTGAAGAGATGGTTCAGCATTTAAGAGTACAGACTGCTCTTGGAAAGCACTCAAACTTGGTTCCCAAAAACCTCCAGATCCAGGGTATCTGACATGTTCTTGCTTCCATGGGTACCTGCACATACACTCAGAAACTCACACACATACATGTAAATAAATCATGGGGGCTGGAAAGAGATGGCTCAGCAATTAAGAAGGCTAACTGCTTTTGCAGAGTTTGATTTTCAGCACCCATGTCAGCTGCTCATGTCAACTGCCTTCTAATTCCAGAGCCATTGTGGTCTGATGCCTCTGACCTTCCTGGACACCAACACTAATGGACACACATTCACACAGAGATACATATAATTTTAAATTTAAAAAAAAATTCTAAATGGAGGGCTTATCTTTGACTATATATCCTTAGTACTTCATGGATCTGATATCACATACATCTGTTCTTTATTTAGGAAAGAAAGAAATTTTCATATAAGGGGCTGAAGAGATGGCTCAGCGGTTAAGAATATTCAGTGCTCTTACAGAGGACTAGACTTTGGTTTTCGGTAGCTACATTGGGTGTCAGAGGGCTCACAACCATCTGTAACTTCAGCTGCAGGGTATCTGGCACCACTTAGCCTTCCCACGAACCACCATGCATGTATGTGTATAGACATGCAGACAAAACATAAATTTTTTTTTTTTAAGAAATAGAAAAATTGTCCTTGGTATAACACAGAATAATAAACAGAAAATTCTTTGTGTTCCGAATGTATTGGCAGATTAGCTTTCTTTGTTTTGTTTTGTTTTGCTGAGGGAGTAACACTATGTTGCCTAAGTGGGTCTCAAACATCTCATCTTCCCACTTTAGCCTCCCAAAGGCTGGTACATCCTGTAGTAAATAGGCTACGTTTTAGACAGCAAAACCCTTTCATCTGAATTTGGTACTGTGCCCCATTATATAAAGTAGAGAAAAGGTTACTGCTTTAGTCAAAGCAATAGAAATTATTGATCTTCCTCTGGGGTTCCTGGTTGTTTTCAGGGACTCAGAGGATTACTTGGTAGTAGATTACTTGGGGACCTTTGATATGTAAAATTAACATTTGCTATAGCTGTGACATATATAACATTAAGCAACTTACAAAAGAAAATGTTTAATGGCCTTAGGGTTCCAGGAGTTAGAGAGTCCATGATAGAACAGAGGCATAGCTGCAGGAACTGAGAGCTCACTTCTTGGTTAAAATGTAGGAAGCAGAGAGGGAACTAACTCAAAATGGCAGGAGTCTTTTGAAACCTTAAAGCCTGCACCTCTTGACATACTTTCTCCAGCAAGGTCATGCCTCCTAATCCTCCCTGTTATCAACTAGAGATTTATTATAAGTACATTATAACTGTCTTCAGACACACCAGAAGAGGGCATCAGATCTCCTTACAGATGGTTGTGAGCCACCATGTGGTTGCTGGGATTTGAATTCAGGACCTCTGGAAGAGCAGTCAGTGCTCTTAACTTGAGCCATCTCTCCAGCCCCTCTTGTGCTTTTCTTGGAGGCTAGATGGAATGTAGTATGTGGCTCACAATGTATCTATTAGGCTAATGGGCTTATCCTAATTTTAGATTGAAACACAAAGATACATTGCCAGAGTGTTTTAGATTTTAGCTTTTTTGGTGGTACCTATAAGACAGTTTCCAAGCAGCAAAAAAAGTTAAACTTTGCCTGGTTCTACTAACTACACAGGTAGCAGTTTCCTAGACTAGAATAGTGCCTGGATAGTGTTTTGGTCATAGATGAAGTGGGAAAGTACTTCTCTTGTCTGTCTAGTAGCAGTTCATGTATTGTCTGTTACAAGAGACTACTTTTAGTTTAATTGTCTGGACCTAAGCTAATGAAATACTGTTGGTACATTATTTGGCCACAAGTACTGCAACAAATTTTCCCTAGCATTATGTACAAAATGCTTCTCTCTGGTTAGATTATGAAGTATTAGTAAGTAGTTATTTTTGATACCATGGAATGAATTAATAATTACTGAATATTCTACCTTTTAAAGTTTACTTCTCAGCAAATGAGGAGACTTTAGATTAGAAACCACTTGGAAATAAACAATAAAACATTATATGAGTTTTAGACTTGTGGCAAATGTTTTTGGAGACTGTATAGTCCAAGCAAAAATAATAACTCATCCTCTGTTTATCTTAAATGCTTCAATATTTGTATTTTTAGCACATTTAACTTTGCACAAAATAACATATTTTTTGTAAGAAAAAAATCATCATCTGTATTTGTATGTGTAATTCGGTGGTCAGAAGGTAACTCGCAGTGACTGGTTCTCTTTTCGCACCCTGTGATTCCTAGGGGCTGAACTCAGCAAATGCTTTTCCCCACTGAGCAGCCTCTGACCTAGTTTTAACCTTTTTTAATGAGTTACAAGGGAAATGCATCAACTCAAGTCCTGAAATTTCTGTTTTGTATCTCTGAGCCTTAGCAACAGGAAGAAATAGCAGTGGCTAGATATATCAGGTTTTTTTCTAGACTTAATTCCCTGTGTGTGGAGACATCACTAACTCTTCCATATTGCAGGCTTATCGACTGTATAATGAGAGTGAAGCCAAATCTCTTCAATACTAACTTTTAGTCAATTATCAAATATAAAGTAAATATGAGAAGGTCATATTTGTCTACATGTACATACTCAATGAATTGCAGCTCTTCTCAATGAGTAAAGCATTTCTCCACAGAGAGTTTTTCGCATTTGTTTTCTTTTCTTTAATAAAAGAACAGCAATCAACTAGAACCTTTGATTTATTCAACTAGCCCTGTTCTTGGCTATTTCTCCCAAGTCCTTGCTAGTAACTGCTTTGTCATTCTTCTATATTCATCTTGTAATGACATCCTGGAAACTGGATTTGCTATATTTCTGAATGATGTTGTATTAAAAACGTAAGAAGCAGAACAGATAATATGTGGTCTGTAATGAATTGTCTAGATTAATTTTTTTTTCTTTTCTATTTTTTGGAACTGGGGACCGAACCCAGGGCCTTGTGCTTGCTAGGCAAGCGCTCTACCACTGAGCTAAATCCCCAACCCCGTCTAGATTAATTTTTAAAAGCAAACTATGGCTTTGATGTTTAGAGTAAGTTCCGAGAGAATTTCTTTGCCATTACTTACTATCCAGAGAACTTCCTCTCAAATATCCAACGTATGTTAGAAATGGCCAAAATTTACATGAGATGTGGATTTCTGTGAGTTTGAGGCTAACCAGAGCTACACAGTAAGACCCTATGTTTAAAAAAAAACAAAAACAAAAACAAAAAACAGCCAAAATTGATAGTATAGCTTCTCAAAGAAAGTCTTATCTGTAGAAGCTAGTCACAGGTCTGTTTCTGTATGTTTCCTTCAGACAGCCTGTCCATCTTCCTTCCATCTCCTAGAGCTCTCATTCTCTGGTCTGCTTCTTATTTTTGGTCCTACTTTTCATTCCTGACAGGGAGTGACTGAAATTCACAACACAAGCAAATAGCAAGGTTACTTTTCTTTACTCTTGTTTCCCATTCTTTCTATCAAAATATCCAATGTTGTAGACAAGTGTCCCTTGGCTGTTTGAACACAGCCAGAACTAGTACAAAAAGACTCCGGCTGTTGGTGACTCACCCATTTGAAATTGTTTCATTATCGTGAATAAAATTTGAAAATAACATCAAAGACAAAGGCTATACTAGTCACAAAGTATTGTATTGGTAGGTTAGTGATTTATAAATATATAATTGGGATTGATTTTCTTTAGTGTTTCTTCATTGCTCAGCCTCTTTCTGACCTTCACTGACTGAAACCAGATACCTATATCACAGTCTCTGCTTCTGCAGAATTGACTGGTCTTTACAGCACGCTTGGCATTGATTGTGTGGAGTTTAAATAGATTTTCTGGTACATGGGCACCCATAGCTTTTTATCTCATCTGGCTCTACATCATAACATTACTGTGAATATTCTAACTGAAAGGGGTATGTTAAGCTGAGTTGTGAGAAGTCTCCTGACAAATTCATCTGCTAGATGAATTTTATTTTGTTCAAAATTAAATAAGGCAAGCTGTCCTTTTGGTGTGTTTATTTGGCTTTTGGTTTTTTCTTTTTGGTTGTTTGGGCACGGGGTCTCCTAGCTGACATGGACCTTGCTGTGTAGTCAGATTGGCCTCAGACATAAGATCTGCCTGTCTCTGCTTCTAGAGGGCCATTACACAAGGCAGTGCAAATGACAGATGTACAAATGACATAATGTTCTTAGTTGATAACACAGCTCTGGATGATCTAACCAAAGCCATCTTAAGGCTGGCTGTAAACCTAGCCTTGGTACTGGTTGTGCCTCATTTGTAGGATGCATTCTCAGTGTGCACAAACCCTGGCTGTAATGCCTAGCACTAAAAAGATAAAATTTGACTTTAGGTAGGTCAGGAATGTTCTTTCTCTAAGAACTGTTTTTTGAAACAAGATTTTGCTCAGGTTATTGGTCCTAATCACACTCTTGATCTTCCTGCTTCAGCCTTGCTGGTGCTAGAATCTAATTCTGTGTGTCATTATGCTCAGCCTAAGTAATAAGATCTCTTTGTTAAATTTGTTTCAAAACATTACATAGACAATAGAAAAGTTAATTGATGCTTTAGTACACGATTCCAGAAATTTAGCTAAATAAATCATAGAGGTAATTAAAGTTATTGACTGCTGGCATATATCAGATCTGCCAAGAACAACATGCATGGAAGTTGAACGTGGTTGTGGCTTGATCTAGAGAGAAAATGATAGAGAGAGTAGAAATGGCCAAATTAAGGACATCTTTCCAGATGAACCATTAGAATTCATTGTTGGGTATGGGGAAAGGACAGCTAAAGGTAACCCAAGGTTTTCTGCCTTAATTTACAACTGGCAAAATGAAGTTACCATTATCTAAAAATTAAAAACTTGTGTTGCAGGAATCTGGTTCTGGATACAAATAGATGTTTGTACTTAGCCAACATTTGGAAGGACTGAAAAAACTGTAAAATACATTAGAATCTGTACAAGAAACTAAAAGAAAGGAGCTGGAGAGATGGCTCAGCGGTTAGAGCACCGACTGCTCTTCCAGAGGTCCTGAGTTCAAATCCCAGCAACCACATGGTGGCTCACAACCATCTGTAATGAGATCTGATGCCCTCTTCTGGTGTGTCTGAAGACAGTGACAGTGTATTCACATACATACAGTAAATAAATAAAATCTTTAAATAAAAAAAAAAAAAAAAAAGAAACTAAAAGAAAAATGTCGCATGTGGGGAGCTAGTAAGATACCTCAGTGATAAAGGCACTTTCTGCCAAGCCTGATTACCTGAGCTTAGTGCTCAGTACCTCCTTCTCTTCCAGATGATTGTATTTAGGACCCAGTGCCCATGTCAGGCAGCTCACAACCATCTCTCTGTAACTCTGTCTTCATGGAATCTGACTCCCTCTTCTGGATCCCATAGACTCCTGCATGTACAACACACACATAAACTATTAAATAAAAAATAAATCTTTACTTTTAAAGTTGTACATGGACCAAAGGGGCAATATATTATATATATTTTTTAGACTGCCAGAGAGTAGCATACATGATACTTTACTTGATATGTGTTACCTATTAAGTGATTGGCCATAGGTAATTTAAATAGGGTATGCATTCTTCAGTGGACCTTGAAATGCTCAGTGTTTGTAATTACTGTTTCTTAATTGTTAAATACTATCAAAAAGGATACTTAGAGGTGTGTTCTATTTTTAATTTTCACTTATAAAACTAATATTCTGAATTTAATTTCTTTTTTTGGTTTTACAAGACAGTGTTTCTCTTTAAACCTTGGCTTTCAGGAACATGCTCTGTAGACCAGCCTAGCCTCGAACTTAGAGATCTGCTTGCTTCTGCCTCCCAAATGCTGGGATTAAAGGCATATGCTACAACTACCCAGTTTTGGATTTTATTTCTTGAGATTTCTAGTTAAAATTCATTTAGCAGAGATTAAATTTGTTGTTATATTTGTTGTTGTTTTTGTTCTTTTGAGACAGAGTTTCTCTGTGTAATCACCGTGGCTGTTCTCAAAAACACTGTTGTAGACCAGGCTGGCTTTGAACTCAGAAAGATGCCCCTGCCTCTTCTGAGTGCTGGGGTTACAGGCATGTACCATCAGGCCCAGCCATTCGATTTCTTTATAAAATGGAAAAAAACTGATAGTACCTCTGTAAGTTGTTGGAACCTATTTAGTTTATTCATGAAGATTACTCGAAGACAGTGCCTAGCATATAATTGTTGCTTAAGTAAATGTCAGCTATTACTAAAAGAAAAAGTTTGCTTCTAAGATGATTAATCATATTAGTGAAATAAAGTTAAATCTCTTATTATGGGCTGGAGAGATGGCTCAATGGTTAAGAGCACTGACTGCCCTTCCAGAGATCCTGGGTTTAGTTCCCACAACCATTTGTAATGGGATCTGATGCCCTCTTCTGGTGTGTCTGAAGACAGCTACCATGTACTCATGTACATAAATAAATCTAAAACAAAACAACACAAAAATACCCCTCTGATTCTAAAAATAGACCAATAGACTTTTTTCTTTTATATGTAATATATGTGCATGATACCCGTTTGAATATAAAATTATTGTTGTTGAGTATTACAAAATGTCATATAGTTGTAATTGCCTTGGCTGTGAAAATATTCATTGAAAAGTTTTTGGCTATGAACATCTTTGTATGACACTGTGTCTTAATATCTTGTGTATCTGTTAAGTTTTCAAACCATATATATGACTTCATATTACAATCTTGTCATTGCAGGCAAGAAGACAGCAAGACCCTAGTCCTGGTTCTAATTTAGGTGGTGATGATCTCAAGCTTCGTTAATAGGAGCACAGCACATGTGCCCCCCATCTCTATATACACACTGCTTCTAGTTGGTATAAATAACTCATTGTGCGACCAGAAACTGTGATAACTGGAGGTACTACAGTATATTTCATGACCTGAGGCAGAAAAGACACCATTAGCTGCCATGGTTTTGCACTATAATACCTGCATTTCTGATTTTTAAAACATGTAGCCAGTAATAATTTGAAATTTTTTTCTATGCAAGCTTATCTTGTTGGCATTATTTTAGTTGGGTTGAAAGTATTTACTTTCTTCATTTTAACTTAAAAGTTCATGTCATTTAGAAACAAGATAAGAAATTAAAATTTATATCAGGGTTGCTTAAAATTCTTTTGTACTTTCAGACTAGTTGGTTATACAGCTTTTCTTCTTAGATAAGGGTTCTTGGTTTTTGTTTGTTTTCTCTATATCATTTTGTGTTTTTGTATTCTGCACCATTTTACAAATTAAAATGTGTTTTCTGTTTTGTTTTGTTTTTTTTTACAAGCTAAGAACCTAGAATAGAGCTGTCTGCCGCAGCCTCCTAAAACAAAAGTTTACAATTGTTAAAGCCACAGTATCCTTTTAATTGCTAATAATCAACCTTTCTTTCCCTTTTAAACATAAAAATTTAAATTAGTATTAATTTTTGTCTCAGATCTTGTTTCAAGTTATATTCTGTAATCATAAGTTAGGTAGAGATATTCTTCATAGGTGATAATGTTCTACAGAAATGCCCAAAGAAGTCACAGACTGGCTTCTGTTTTATTCAGGGATTTTTTTTTTTTTTAAATCAGTCAGAAAAAGGATACTGGAACTTCTTGTATGTAACAGCATATTAAACTGGAGGCAGTGATAAATCAGCTACAGAAGTAAGTAAATTGTATTAAAATAATGTTTAAGATAGCTGCTTTCATGTGTATTTTGTATTGCATGCTTTTGTAGAAACAAAATTGATGATGGAGATTAGTCTTAGAAAATATTCATCTGTGCAGAAGATACATTTTCTTCCATTAATTCTGGGCAAAACATTCACAGTTATATATGATGGTATTTTACAAAAGGACTATTAATAGTGCCTTTTGAGATGAATCAGTATAACAATATTTTTAAAACAGGCTTAGTGTCAAATTACAATTTTTTTAACTATAAAAACTGGAAAAAGTGCTAAGTCATTGGCACATGCTTACAGATACTTTTCGTGGTCATATTCATTAAATGTTACTACATTTCTGAATTTTTGCAAAAATGTATTTTATCATAAAATGGCATTATTTTAGAGAATTTTAAAAACTGACATGGTCAATTCAGAAAAGTCTGAATAAGGTCATTGCATTTAAAAAGCATATAAAGATACTTGATTGTGGAGGTGTGACTCATTGTATATAGGTCTTATAATTCATAAACAAGTACCCTGTATCTCAAAATAAAGATATTTGTTATATATTTGAAGTCATGCATGAGAAGCATTGTGTTTGAATTATTATAAACAATAATGTGTTACAAAAGGCCATGTTGACCTTGTATTGTTACCAAGCACTATGAACGGATTTGGTTGGTATTTGGTGTGCAGTTCACATGTTTACACTCTGTGCCGTAATTCCTTTGGGGAATTACCTTTTTAAAGTGATCCTTCATTTTTTAAAATAACATGTTGATGGTACATTTTCTCTGTTGCTTCTGGCCAAGAGCTTTCAGTCCAGCAGTAAAAAAGATCACATGGTATTCCTGTTGTTGCCATCCCTCTGTAAATAGTGAATGTTTCTTACTAGTTCTGCACTGCTTCTGTCTGTCTTAATGCTGGCGTTAAGATCATATACTCCTTTTCTCCGGTAGTGCAGGTTTTGAAAATTACTTTTAAGTTATTGATGCAATTTCATATTTTTTCATAATCTATATTTAAGATGACATCATTGCATCATTTTTTCTAAATTCATCTCCATTAAAACTTGCCTTAAGCTACCAGATTGCTTTGCTATTAGCTTTACTGTACATTTGTATGTTTTATTTACTTTCACATTAAAATTCTGTGTAGTGAAAACAGTCTTGACTCTTCATTGGTACGTGATCTTTTCTATCCTACTACTAGCTACAATTCTTTTATCCTTTTTAACCTGTTTTAAATAATAACAACAGTTGGGGATTTGGCTCAGTGGTAGAGTGCTTGCCTAGCAAGCGCAAGGCCCTGGGTTCGGTCCCCAGTTCCAAAAAAAAAAAAATAGTAATAATAATAATAACAACAGTGCCATCTAGTGGTCATATCTTCTAATTCCAAAGAGGCCCTTTAAATCAATGTGAATAATTTCCCATTATATGATATGGCTTTCAAAAAGTCTGATTGAAGTGAGAGCAGGAGTTCAAGGTCATCCTGGGCTATATGTTCTCAATAACTGAAATAGACTAGAGAGATGATTCTGAGGTTAAGAGCTTTAGTTGTTGCTAAAGGTTATAGGAGGAACAGGAGTGTGATTCCCAGCACCCAGACAAGTTCATCTCAGTACCCAGGAAACCAGTGCCTCTTTCTGGCCTCTGTGACCATGGCACACATGCACACAGGCAAATAGATGCAGATACACTAATTGTTGTTTTTTTAAAAAGCTTACAAAGTTTAAGTATAGATTATGAGAGTGGTAGGGTGGACTGGGGAGGTGGTTCAGGGGTTAAGGGTATACTGACTACTTTTCCAGAAGACCTGGTTTAACTCTCAGCACCTACATGGCAACTCTGTTTCAGGAAATCTAAAGCCCACATATGGCCTCCTTAGGCTTAGGTACAAATGTGGCACCCAGACATACGTGTACACAACATCCGTAACATACTACAAGAAATAAAATTTTAAGACAAACAAAAACTAGGGTCACATCTGTAACTCAGTTCTTGGGAGGCTGGGACAGGAGGATCACCATAGATTTATACCATAAAGACCAGATCTTGAGAAAGCGCCCTCCCCACACCCCTTCCCCATGCAACAACAGTCTCATGGGTTTATCCATTTTCTAAGGTATGACCATAAAACAGTGACTCCTAGGGGGAGATTTCAAACATAATATATCCAAATTAGTACAATATTTCAGACTAGTATTTGCAAATAATACACATTATTATATGGGTATTAAACTCAACATTCCTAGAATAAGAATATGTATCAGAAAATTAAAAGCATTCCATAAGTTTGGTTTGTAATAAACAGATAAACAGACTTAAAAATTTTGCTTGCTCACTAATAAATTTCATACAAATAACAAAAACACCTAAAATACTAAGTTGACACAATTAGGAATTTTGAACCAGAATCAGGAAGACTGAAGCAAGAGGATTATGAATTTAAGACTATCCTGGGCCACATAATGGGACCCTATTGGGAAAAAAAGGAAATATTAAACGATTTTAAATGCCACTGTAAGAGAGTGCACAACTGCACTTCAGAGATGGCTCAGAGGTTAAGAGCACTGTCTGCTCTTCCAGAGGCCCTGAGCTCAATTCCCAGCAACCACATGGTGACTCACAACCATCTGTAATGAGATATGGTGCCCTCTTCTGGCCTGAAACCATATATGCAGGCAAAACGCTGTATACATAAGTCTTTTTTTTTTAATCTTTATTAACTTGAGTATTTCTTATTTACATTTCGATTATTATTCCCTTTCCAGGTTTCTGGGCCAACATCCCCCTAGCCCCTTCCCCTCCCCTTCTATAGGGGTTTCCCCTCCCCATCCTCCCCCCCCCTTTTTTTTTAAGTGCAGTGAAACCGCTGAACCAGAACAGTCCACAAGTAGAAAGGAAGGTTGCTAGGGATCAAACTGCCAAGGCTGTTTCAGGAATTGGGAGACAGAAGAGCAGAATGGGGGAAAGAAGGCAGTTCTCACTATGTCTACAGGGTCTTTGAGCTGATTGACCAGGACCTAGATGCCTTTACCTGAAATAAAGTTGACCTTTGGGCAGGATTAAGAAAGGTTCCTGGTGGCTTAAATGAGACTCCTGATGAACAGAATTTTAGACAGTGTCAGAAGCGGTGCCATTTGGGGGGGGGGGGTGTTTGACCTAACACTATGTATTAAAATGACAATATTTAATGTAGCTACCAGGAAATTTTAAATTGCTTATGTTGCTGCTGTCAGTATCACCAAGATTATAAATGGGTAATGAATTATAAAATGGAAAGAATTCAAAGAGAATGTTGAAGCTATATGGTTTTAAAAATTATTAAAACAAAGTGTATTTCCAGGGATTAAGCCACTACCCAAAGACTATACATGGACTGACCCCGGGCTCCAACGTCATAGGTAGCAATGAATAACCTAGAAAGAGCACCAGTGGAAGGGGAAGCCCTTGGTCCTGCCAAGACTGAACCCCCAGTGAACGTGATTCTTGGGGGGAGGGCAGTAATGGGGGGAGGATGGGGAGGGGAACACCCATATAGAAGGGGAGGTGAAGGGGTTAGGAGGATGTTGGCCCAGAAACCAGGAAAGGGAATAACAATTGAAACGTAAATAAGGAATACCCAAGTTAATAAAGATGGAGGTAGAAAAAAAAAAAGTGTATCAGGATGAAAAGACAGCTCATCAGTTAAAAGTACTTGCTCCTGCAGTGGATCAAGGTTTGGTTCTAGCATCCAGATGGTGCCTCAGTAACCATCTCTTAACTCCAGATGGCAGTGGACATAACAATGTTTTCTGAACTCGGTGGGCACCAGGCGTGCACAGTGTACATATATGCGTGCAAACAAGGCACTTATATGCATAAACTTTAATCAAAACTTTAATCGTTTAGCTTAGTTTAGAGGAAACAATATAAAGTGAGTGCCCTAAATAGGCATTATCTCTGACCTGGAACCTAGTCTATCCCCAAAATTGATCCAATGTAGTAGCAACCTTTAAATTATACAGGAAGCATTGGCAGTTACAGTATGTCTGTGCTGGTCGGGATAGTCAGAATCAACTAACCTGAAGAGACTTCTGGGCTGAAAGCTGCAATCAACTAGAGAAGATACTGAGTGCAGGAGTCAGTTAGTCATGGCTTAGCCAGTTTGAAGGAACATCAGATGAGGGCTACTGCATGGGTTTGCAAGGGGCTGCAGAGGCCTGGGTGAGAGACATGAGCAGTACTAGGCTTATTTTGACAAACACATGGAAGACATTTGGGCCTACTGCTTAGGCGAGGACAAGAAGTCACCAACAGATTGGGAGGTTTGAGAAATTTTCTTGGTTGAAAAGATCAAGGCCAGAAACAAGTTCTCTTTTTAATCATAAAGTAATGTTTTTAGCCTGGTTGGTATGGAGACTCCGAGTTAAGAGGGGAAACTCTATAGGAACTGTAATTTTTTTAAAAAATTGTATCCACTTTATCTGTTAAAAAATGGTCCATTATGCTATCTTAAAACATACCAAAAAAATGGAGCTAGGGAGATAGTTCAATGGTTAAGATCTAGTTTCTGAAAAGCTAACAGAAAGCTTGAAATTTTTGAGCCAAATATTAACAGTGTGCATAGCTTTATACAGCAGAACTGAACACTGCCCAACCATTGAGACAGACCAGAATGGAGATGATATCACAAAGAGGGATTTGGAAATACCTGGAGCTGTCATGTGTCTTCTGTTTTCACTGGACCAAGCTAGTCACAGTGTTAATGGGATTCCCTCAAAGAAGACCACTCAGACACAGTCTAAGAGTCAATTCAAAGTCTTTATTCTAGCCAGAACGCAAATGCAGCCCCAAGCCTTTCTCATGGTCCACATTTAAGCAGCACGTGCACACGCACACAACACACACACACATCCTGGCTGGAAAGCCCCCAAAATTCCTTTCTCATAACTGCAAGCTGATAGTTACAGAAGCTGGAAGGGAAGCCCCAAGGTTCCCTTTCTGCAGCTGCAAGCTAAATAGATTATCACAAAAGCCAAATTATTGGGTTAGCAGAAATAGCAAGGTCAGGCAACCTTTCAAAGAACCCTCATCCTTGAGTTGTTTTTCTTCCCAGAGTTATTTTCCTTAAGTTTCCCCTTACAGTTATTAATACTTTACTCAGCATGACAAAATTCATTTGAGGTACCAAAATGGAGTTACCATAGTCAACTTACAGCCCTTGTCACAGCTGCAACACTCAACCTTCCAAGGTTAGGGATTGCATCCTAATTTTTGCCTAGAAGAATCAGGATATTCATGGATAGCTCTAATGACCACCACATGTCATGCTGTATGATAGCACTTGTTGGGCATGTACAAGGCTCTGGGTTAGATTCCCAGCACCACAGGAAAAAGAGAAAGGAGGCCAGGCAGTTGTTGAGCACATCTTTAATTTCAGCACTTGAGAGGCAGAGGCAGGCATATCTCTGAGGTCAAGGCCAGCCTGGTCTACAGAGTGAACTTCGGGACAGCCAGGGCTACATAGAGAAACCCTGTTTCAAAAACCAAAAGAGAGGGGCTGGAGAGATGGCTCAATGGTTAAAATGACCTGGGTTCAATTCCCAGCACCCACATGGCAGTTCACAACTGTAACTCCCATTCCAAGGGATCTGAAGCCAGCACACAGATAGAAATGCAGGCAAAACACCAATGCCCATAAAATAAAAATAAAACATAATTTTAAAAAAAGGAAATAACTATTCTTGGTACATAACTGGTACATCATTAGAAAGCCTTTCTGAGAAGACTTCTTTGTCTTTTAAGCCCAGTGATACCTTGCTTTCCAAGTTAGCACATGATTATTACCAGAAAGAATGGTGTGCTTGCTCCTCTAGCTGATTTCTTAAATGACTCGGCCATCCACCTGAGCTAAGATCTAGTTTTGTGTGTCTGTGTGTGTGTGTGTGTGTGTGTGTGTGTGTGTCTGTGTGTCTGTGTGTGTGTGTGTGTCTGTGTCTGTGTCTGTGTGTGAGGGGGTGGGGGAGAGAGAGAGAAAGTGAGTTGTGTGTAGGCTGTACTTGAGAAGGCCAGAGAGGGCATCACATCACCTGGAGCTGGAGTTAAAAGTGGTTGTGAGGTGCTGAAAGACCCCCGGGCTGAAGAGATGGCTCAGCGGTTAAGAGCACCCAACTACTCTTCCAGAGGTCCTGAGTTCAATTCCCAGCAACCACATGGTGGCTCACGACCATCTGTAAAGAGATCCGATGCCCTCTTCTGGTGTATCTGAAGACAGCCACAGTGTACTTATATATAATAAATGAATAAAAAAAAATGTATTAAAAAAAAAAGGAAAGACCCCCCCCCCGGAGCAGGGAGACCCTCACTCAAGTCTCGGGGTGACGCGACCCCCCCAAGAACTCACGTAAGACCATCCTTGCTGTAATTTACACGAGGTTTATTGATAGAAACCAGTGCACTGGGGTTGAGACTCATATCCCACGCAGGGGTACAGGAGTTCGGCCACCAGTAGCTGGGAGAAGGGGTATTTAAAGGAAGAAGCCACAACCCAAGGGGACAGGGTTGGTGTCATGTGAAAAATCACAAGAAGTTTCCTGTCTCTCAAGATTGCTTAACTTTGGGTTGAGGATTTAGCTCAGTGGTAGAGCGCTTGCCTAGCAAGCACAAGGCCCTGGGTTCGGTCCTCAGCTCTGGGGGGTAGATTGCTTAACTTTATGGTCCGCTAGTTCCTTCCTGCTTCTCAAGGTTGTTCTCTAAGATTTTAATCCAACTTTATGGTCAGCTAGTTCCTGGGAGAAGCTTTCTTTACATCTTAAGTCTTTTTATCTAGTTTCTGGGAGAGCAGGTTCAGGAAATGTGACCTTTTACTTACTTACAGGTAGAGGGCAGAGTCTGGAATTTGAGGTATTTAGGGCTTCTTAGGGGTGAGATAGCATTTTTAAACTTCTGACTTCTTGGCTGCATTTTTTATTCTTTCAGTGCCTGGCATGAGTGCTGGGGACTGAACTTGGGTCTTCTCTCTAGCCCCAGGGTTGACTCCCTTCTTCCTCTCCTGTGTGCAGTCTGTAACCCCTGCCAATTCCATGAAGTAATTTCTTTTCTTTTTTTTTTTTTTTTTTTCCCGGAGCTGGGGACCGAACCCAGGGCCTTGTGCTTGCTAGGCAAGCGCTCTACTACTGAGCTAAATCCCCAACCCCCATGAAGTAATTTCTAAATTACATTCAGAATGTTTTCATAGAAGCCAGACACAAAAGTACAGACATCCTAACAGATCTGTGAGGTAAGTGAATGGTTGTTTTACAAGCAGAAAACAAGCTTTCTCAAGCCTTTACCCAAGATACAGAACTAAAGTAGAACTGGGATTTATCAGTCCGTTTGCTTTGTTATTAGCTGCTGTTCTCTGAGGCTGCCCTCTAAATTGAATTTGTAGGATACTACGATTATCTTCCTGAATACAGTCTTCATTAATTACTTTCTCATGTTTTCGAACATCCCTTATTTTAGGAAAATTGTCATTTAAAGGCATTCGCTGGAGTTATGCTACTTCTCTAAAGTCCACTGGATTGTTTGTTTGTTTGTTTTATGGCTTTGTTTTTGTTTTGAGACAGGGTCTCTAGATAGCCTTAGATCTTCCAGAACTCACTATGTATATCAGGTTAGCCTGGAATTTGCTTCTGTTGCTTCTGCCAAGAGTTTTTCTGCTGTTCAAAACTTCTTTTACTTATGACAAAATTTGAGTGGGTCAAATTTAAATAAGCAAAGATAACATCCTGTATTCACAGAAATCACTACATACTACCCTAGTTGGGATTCTCCTAGGATTTGCTTCAATATTCTTCCAGGTTTTGTGGCTTATCCAAACTTTAAAAATCTTTTGGGGTTGGGGATTTAGCTCAATGGTAGAGCGCTTGCCTAGCAAGCACAAGGCCCTGGGTTCGGTCCCCAGCTCCGGAAAAAAAAGAAAAGAAAATCTTTTTTACTTTCTATTTAAAAGTCTGAGCTTTTGTCTTTGTTTTGCTTTTCCTGAAAGTCCACTCCAGCTACTGTGTACCAATTCAGGGCCCCAGACCCTTTCTCCTCATAAATAAAACCAAGTGTTTTCTTGTTTGTTTGTTTGTTGTTAGCATATTCCTACTCTAGTTTGGATTAGAGTTCAAGTTAGAAAGTTGGTGGGGAAAGGATCACCTTTTTTGGTTTGTTTTGAGATAAGGTCTCCTTTATCTCAAGCTGGCCTTGAATTCATTTTGTAGCCCAGCATGACCTTGAACTTCTTTACTGTCTCGGACTCCCAATTGCTGGGATTTCAGACAGGCACAACACACCCAGCCTCTAAACATAACCAACAACACACGTCAGCATTTCTGCAGCCACTTCCCCACTGAACAGCCCAGTGACCCAGTTGTTTCGGCATGATGCAATGCTTCCCAAAGACGTCCTATTGTTTTTGTTTTGTTTAATGCCCGTAATACTGAACTTTGGTGACGTCTGCACTGTTAGGCTCCTTTGTAGCTGGTTTGAGTATTAAGCCTGTCACTTAATTCCCTGCTAAATACTATCCTTAGGAAATATAATTGAAATCGAGGTTAGCTGCTAAGATCAAGAAACCTTGGGCAAAGTCTTTACCCTCACTGTGCCTCATTTATTCCTCTATAAAATGAGACTGAGAGTGTGAGGTCTTGTCATTATAAGAGGCTTCAGCTGCCTTTTAATTTTGGTGTGCCCTAGAGCAAGCAGGCCGAAAATTCAGGCTGAATAGCTTAGAGGAGCCCCTCTTCTACTCATTGGAAACGGAGGCACAGAACTCTTACGGATTTAGTCAAGCATTAGCCCATAAAGCATTAACAAGCAGCAAAGCTGACTCCAGGCAAAGCTGCAGAGGCAGCCTCTGTGCTTAGAAAGTACTCTCTAGATTGAACATTTCTGGATACGAAACCTGGCCCGGAACCCTTCACCCTTCTAACTCAATCCTCTTACCTTAGCCCTTGCCAGCACACTCACACATCCTAAACTCTGAGGTCGACCCTGCTCAGAGATCACTGGTTCCAAGGAGAGTACATTTCCGCACAATTTAGGCAACAGCAGCCAGCGTCAGTACGTGACAAGCAAGATAATGGCCGCGAGTCTCTAAGACTAGGTCCTTCCTGTCTGTTTTGGTCCTAGTGCATATTAGTGAGACAAGTGTGTAGACTGCAGACAACTTTATTTTTGTGTAATGTGTTGTCCGCGTTGTGCCTTTTCTTGCGTAGGCATGTGGGTTGCTGTGCAGTTTGTACGACCCCTGGAATGTGAACTCTAAATTCAAGCTTCCTCAAGCTTTTCTCGCGCCAGTCTGGCCTCCGATCCAGAGTTTGCGCGTGCGCGACTCCGCCTCAAGCCCCGCCTCTGTGATTTAGCTCCGCCTTTGCCACGCTTTACGGCCCGGCACGCCGCTTTTGCTGCAGTTGCTCCAGGCGCTGCTGTTGCTACAGCCTCTCCTACCGGGGCTGCTGCCCGGGAGGTGAAGGGAGGTGAAGTGTGTTGTTGTGTTAGTGCTGCCGTCGCCGCCCGGGACGGAGTTGAGAGCCGGACGTCCGCAGGCTGACGAGAGCGGCCAGTCAGCAGCTGCGTGCTCTCCTCAGGCCGGGTCCTGTCTGCGCTGCCGCAGGGAGGCCGCCCGGCCCAGCGAACCGAACCAATGCTGGACCTGGAGGTGGTGCCTGAACGCTCTCTGGGGAACGAGCAATGGGAATTCACACTGGGTGAGTGTGGGGTTCTTTCGGGACCCTATTCGCTGGCCCTTAATTCTCTCTAGCCCCTTCCGCTTCTGGTTCCTGCCCTAGATGCCTCTGCGCTCGCGGTTCTTCGCCTTTTCCTACCCTCTAGTCTTTCGGCTTCAGGCTTTAGAATCCTGCTCCTCCCATCTGTCATAGGATCAGCGATGCCCTCGCCTAGGGCCTCAGCAACCTTTGGGGCTGTAGTACTTGTAATCATAATAATAGCCGGTACACTACAAATATTTAGTGGAGTGGGAAGACCCTGCTCTTTTGAATTTATCTCTAATACCCCTTCCTGAGGTCTGAGGATCGATACTATATATGCCCGTTTTGCCGACTCTAATAGTTAAGAAATAGATAGCATCCCTAATCAACACTCTCTGATCTGTCTTCCTTTGGTTTTAGGGGAATGGAGGAACATGTCTCACAATCAGATGGTTGGGGAAAATGAGCTTGCTTTTGTTAAAGGAACCCTTGACTTGTTTTCTTCTCTTTTGAAATGTAGCCTTAACGTGTGGTGTCGTAATACCAGATAGCAGAGTTAAAAGTTGAAATTGAGTGAAGTGGAAATTACACATTGACTTTGTAGACAATTCGGTTTGGTCATTTGGGGGATAACTGGCCCTTGTGTGTGAACATGAGTATTTGCTTTTAGTAACTCCTGTGTGTTTACTTTGTGGCAGCACTAAGCAAAGGGTATGGGAAAAGGTGTTCCTGCTGCTTGTTTGTGTGGGCCTCAACCTCTCTCTGTCTCTCTGCTGGGAGCTCTTGGTCTGAGTCATCTGCTCCATTTGTTTATGGTTTATCCTTGAATGTAGAAGACTCAGTTAATAGAGACAGCATATTGGAATAACCTCGATAGGTAGATTGCTAGAAAGAACCTACTGGGGTTTGGTGGCTGCCTGCCTCTTTCTTGCCCATTGTAAAAGCCAGTTTTATCAAGGGGTCTTGGTTCTCAGAACTTAGACTGCCTGTTCCTATAGAGTTCTCAAAATTTAGTCTGCTGTGAAAATTTCCATTCAGCCTTTTGTGAGGCACCAAGAGCTTGGCTGAAAAGCAAATGATGTTTGGCTTCTGATTAGCATTTTTTTCTCCCCTGGACAACTCCTACGTAATCTGGACCTCCCAGGACTGGTTAAGACCCACAGTTTACAGAATACAGATGGTACACTTAGACTGTGTATCTCTTTGTTTGATTGAGTGAAAACAGGAGATCAACTGGTGTCAGGAAATTTCCAGAACACAGAACTATAACATACATAACTAACTACCCAGGGCCTCTTCTGGCAAATTTGCAAGAACCAAGAATTTGAATAGTTTTTTCACACTGTCTTCATAGTGGCCAAAAATAATAGCACACTAGGTTCAGAGTTCAACTTTGGGAGAACACTCATAGGGTAGCTCTGAGCCCTTGTGATTGCTTGTACCATTTTCATTATTCTTTTTAGATTAGGTTTTGTTTGCTTTTTTTTTTTTTTTTTTTTTTAAGACCGTTACTAGCCCAGACTGGTTTCAGACTCCCAGTGCAAGTTAAGTTTGAACTTATAATATTTCTCTCAGTATGTTGGGTTTGTGTGGTACTTGAGATCAAACCCAGTGGCTTTTTAATTTTTTTTTTTTTTTTTTTTTTTTTCTTTTTTTGGTTTTTTTTTTTTCGGAGCTGGGGACCGAACCCAGGGCCTTGCGCTTCCTAGGCAAGGGCTCTACCACTGAGCTAAATCCCCAACCCCACATTTTTAATTTTTAAATTTACTTATTTAGAAGGGAAGTTTAGGAGGGAAGTCTTGGCTGCTCTTTCAGAGGAGCAGGGTAGATTCCTAGCCTCCACAGGCTTTGCATGCAGGCAAACAACACCCATACACATTCAGAAACGTGTCAGGGAGGAGCTTGCACGGTTGAGGTGAGAGGACAACAGGCAAGAATTGGTTCTTTCCATCGTGTGAATCCTAGTGATCAGACTCATGTCACCAGGTTTACAACAGGCACCCTTGCTCACTGCCACTTACCAGCCTTAAAACCTGAAGTTTTAGATGATTAAAGGTAAGGCTGGGGTGATGACCCAGGGCCTCTACAGAGTCCTAGCTATCCTTGAACTCAGCTATGTAGATCAGGATGGTCACAGATCTGCCTGCTTCTGGTGTCCACCACCACACCCAGCAAAAAGACTATAGTCCTTTATAACTCTGTTAGTAAAGAAAATAGAAGGCTCATTTTAGGAATTACACAATAAGATACTGAACCACAAATTTTAAAAAGTAAGGTATTTTTAATTACAGTGTTTTAGAAAATGGTTAAGATACAGAGAATGAACAAAGTGAAGTTCACTTAGTTTGGCTGAAGGGAACTTTTTGAAAGGCTACAGCGAAGCATAAAGATCCTCTTCAAAGAATGTTCTGTTGCATCCAAGGGTTGTGTGTGCTTTATTAACTTTTTTATTAACATATAAAGAAATGAGTTTCACTAAGACATTTGATACATAATCTATCACTATACTTTGTTCTTATTTGCCCCCTACCCTTTTCTCTTTCTCTTTCTGGTTGGTCTTCACTTCACCATTGCATTTGAATTCTATCTTTATCTACTTTATAGTAAAAAAAGATAAAAACATGTATGTTGGCGAACAGAAAAGGAATTGCAAGATCTCATGGCTCTAGATCATGTGGGTTAAAGGTGTTTAGGTTAGGTTTGGAGGTTTTTTTTTTTTAGATCATTGTAAGGCACTTTTCAAGATATTTTTGCATGCACACGCATACATGTGCATGAGTGTACCTGCTTGCAGAGTTTAGAGGGTGTAGGATCCCCTGGAGCTGGAATTACGGACAGTTATGAGCAGTCCAGTGTAGGTGCTGGGAACAAAACCCAGGACCTGTGGAAGAGCAAGTGCTCTTAATCATGGAGCTATCTCTCAGCCTTTGGACTTGGATTTCCACACTAGCTAGCCTATCTTTGGATCACTGGAGCAGCAACCTTGGGCCCGTCACCTCTACTATTCTTTTTCATCTTGAATAATGAAAGGATTGCATTCTGCTAGGAATGGTCACATGGCTGCTCTGCCCAGAGAAGCCCAGTGGATTCTTGATAGATTGATTAGTGACGAACCTGTCATGGGAAGGAACAGCACAGGACTCTACTAGAGTCCCTGCATCCACATGTTATTTCAAGTATGTTTTGCAGTGACTTGCTAAGTTGTTACTGGAACAAGCAGGAGGCAGGTGTTCCCTAGTATCTTCCCTATGGCAAGAGGAGCAGAAAGACATCTACTTACTCTGTTTCCCAGGGTTCCAACCTTCACATTTAAGTTTAAGGGATAGCTTCCTATAATCTTCTAGAAACCAATCACTCTTGAATTTAGCTAAGCTTTTGTTTTATTTTTGTCTTTAAAACTGGGTCTCCCTATGTAGCCCCAGGCTGGCCTTGAACTCATAGAGTTCTGCCTGCCTCTACCTCCAAATCCTTGGGTTAAAGGCACACACCACCTCACCTGGCTTCCTGGGCTTCATTTTCAATCCCAGCAGTCTCTTCATTGTGAGTTGGGGAGGTGAGGGTGTGGTAAAAATTAGTTTTCCTCTCTCTCAATCTCTCCTGATCCAACCATCCAAAGTGCAGTTGGGACTGTTAGATGGGGATAAGTTTCAAAGATGAATCTGCTTCATAAATTAGAGAATCAGGCGGTGCCTGCCTGTCACCACAACACTGTCAGGTTCTCTTCACGTGCCAGCTAACCTTACTTTATGTCTAGGTTAAGGTGGTAAACACATAGCTAGCCAAAGAAGGATTTTCTGATCTGCCCCAGGTTTCTTATTGTAATCTGTGCAAATTAGATGTTTCTGGCCCTTGTAGTCACTGCCTAGCATTGTAATGGAGAACTGCATCCAGCCTCTTGGCTGCCTTCCTGCCCTTTGTATAATTTTGGAAGATCAGGAAAATACTAGCAACACAGACCAAAAAAAAAAAAAAAACCTAAGCAGAATCTCTGGAAATACCACAGATGTTTTGACCCTTGTGGATTAAAGACATTGAAATTGAAATAATGGTTTCAATAAGACTTGCAGAATATATAGATGTAAAAGTGTGTGTCTGGATTTGTTTTTAGTTTTCTGAGACAGAATCTTGTCCATACTACTCTGAAACTCTGAGCAATCCTCCTGCCTTAGTATCTAAGTACTGGAATTACAGGTCTGAGTCACTATGCTTGGCTTGGATTTGCTTTTGAATTTCATCTTTAGAAGGCCTAAAGGCAGATTTAAAGGGTCATTTGAGAAAACATCTCCAGCATTGCCTTGTTGTGCAGAGACAATGGCTTGCTGTATTCAAGATAATATGCATGTCTGTGGTTGCTGATCATAAATATTAGAAATTGTATAGGAAATGATCTTATCCCCTGAAGAACTTAGGGTAATGATACAACAGGTGTGTAGAAATAGTTCATCTATTATAATGCATGTTATTATAATAGTTCATTTTATTATTACAGATGTATGGGCTATTGTGGAGAGAGAGGGAACTTGACCAGAGAAGGGTTCGTATTAATCTACAGGAAAAAGATAGATGATGTATTCAGGAAAACATAATCAGTTTGGATTTATAATTAGAGCATGATGTGCTAGCAAAAAAATAATAGCCAGGCATGGTAGTGCACACCCCATCCCCCAATACACACACACACACCACACCACACCACCCCTCTCTTTAATCCCAGGATGCAGGTGGCAGACAGGTAGATCTCTGAGTTTGAGGCCAATCTGGGCTACGTAGTTCTAGGACACCCAAGGATATAGTGAGACCCTGTCTTGGTTTTTTTTTCCTAGTGCCCTAATTCTGTTTGGTTTTAGCTGTCTGGGATACTGTGAATGCTCTGGGTTCATGGGACAGACAGTAAAGTCTGTTTTGGACTTCCATTAGGAAGTACAGTTTATAAACTGAATTCAGAAAGGAAGAGAAAGAACAAACTTAGAGGTTTTTGTTTCTTTTTTTTTTTTTTTTTTTTTTTTTTTTTTTCGGAGCTGGGGACCGAACCTAGGGCCTTGCCCGTTTGCTAGGCAAGCGCTCTACCACTGAGCCAAATCCCAACCCCTAAACTTAGAGGTTTTTGACATCAGGTACACTCACTGGGTGTTGAAAATAGTAAGAGAGACCCAGAATACAGAGAGGATGGGGGAAACCAAAACACTTTTAATCTGTTAGCTCTTAATTGCCTTTCCTCATGCCCTGAAAACTGGTTGACATTCAAGTGGGAATGGGGAAGTTGGATGAATAAGACATAAACAGAAGAGAGGCAGCCACACCCAGTCACACCCATAGAGAGTAAGAAGGATTGAGGAACAGCTTGAGGGAGTGGTCTTTACAGAGAGATAGGGACAGTGGTATGAGACCTGTGTGTAGGGTTGGGGATTTAGCTCAGTGGTAGAGCACTTGCCTAGCAAGCACAAGGCCCTGGGTTTGGTCCCCACCTCTGAAAGAAAAGGAAGAGAGAGAGAGAGAGAGAGAGAGAGAGAGAGAGAGAGAGAGAGAGAGAGAGAGAGACACACCTGTGTGTAGCACAGATGCTCGCCCATTGCAGGAATAGCAAGCTGAATGATACTTCCAAATCGTTCATGTTCTTAGCAGCTTTGTCTACCATGTTTTAGACCCTATGTTATAGGAAACTAAAGTGTTTTTATTGGTTGTAAGTCAGGACTTAGTAAAGTGACTGTCCAGCAAGCATGAGGATTAAGTTTAATCCTCAGAACTAACATTAAAGCTAAATTTAAAAAATATAAAAAATAGGTGGGTGGTGGTAGCGTACACCTCTAATTCCAGCACTTGGGATGAAGAGCTGGTGGACCTCTGAGTTCGAAGCCAGCCTGGTCTATAGAGTGAGTTCCAGGACAGCTAGCCTACATGGAGAACCTCTAGACCAATGGGAAATACTGTCTCAAAAAACCCAAGATGAACAGCTCCTGCAGAATCAACCTTCAATTGTCCTTTGGCCTTTATATCAACACATGTGTGCATGTATACAGATGCACATATAAAAGAAAATTACATTTGGTCTTCTGATTGATTGCTTTTACCTTTCTTAAAACTGACCAATAGCTCAAATGAGATTGAACTATAATTGTTTAAATGAGGTGAACCACCATTTCTAATTCTTCATCTGAAAGTTCTTTTCTGCATCATTTTCTCAATCTAGAGTTCCTCAACTTCAAATGGTCTTCCCTATGGCCCTGAGGTGATATTTTAGTCACTCTTCCCTTTTGTCAGTCACTTACTCTACAATCCTTTAGCCCCAGGAATAAGTATTCTGAAGCCATTAGATAAATAGCTGGTTAACTAGGAGGTCAGAAAGTAGTAAATAGCACATGTTATTATTGCATTTATGAACCTGAGTTTTTAGATTTTGCAGAATTTGTCTCTGTGCTTCTTCCTATTAATATTAGTAAACCCTGAGAACAAACTTTTGGTATGGCTGTGGGTCCCAAGAATGTTAGAGGTGTCGTCTATTTGGACCACTTAAGCTGAAGGCAAATGTAAATCTGCTTGTAATGGTCGGTGCCATCAAAACTAAGTGTTTAAGAGATACTTGTGGTTTTTTAAGTAGGAATCAAATTAAATTCTTTGTAAAAATAAATTGATTTTGATCAGTGTGTGACTTTAAGCTTTCATTTGTTTTGTTTTATTTTTGAGACTTGCCTCAAATTCACAATCCTCCTCCTTCCTGCCTTGTAAGAACTGGAATTTACAGTCAAGTGCCACCATGCCTAGTGGCTTTAACCTTTTTTAATGAAAGCATATAAGTCATATGCCCTAATAAACTGATCTGAGATGCTGAGATAAATGCCAGAGAGGAAGAGACAGGACTGTGCTGGGTTACAGGAACCAGTGCAGAGACCAGGCTAGAAGCTTGGCCTCCAGTGTCAAGAAATTCGTGCTTTTCCCAGTCAGTCTACCCTTAGTTCCTGCTAACTTTGTCTTAGCTCCTTAACTGCTTGGGATCAGTTTGCCTGTCCTATCTCTAGGAAGCTTTTTCTATGTTCACTTTCTTCCCTTGTACAATCTTGAGTGGTCCCTTAGTGTTTGCTGTATGACTTTATCCTAACTGACTTACTTTAATGATTCAGCCCTGTGTGCAGGCTTCAGAGAACAATGCTTAGTACTGTGTAACTGTCAATAAACGGATAGACTAGTAACCACACAGTGTCCTTCCTTTATTTCAGGAATGCCTCTGGCTCAGGCAGTAGCCATTCTTCAGAAGCACTGTCGCATCATCAAAAATGTCCAGGTTCTCTACAGTGAGCAGGTGAGTGGTGACTGATTGGTTTACTGAAATAGAAGTCTTGGTCAATGAGCTTACCTCCAGAGAAGATACTGGGAGAGGAGAGTTGGAAGGAGTTGCTGTGTTTCAACAGGAATCTTAGGCCAGTTTTGTTCTGCTAGTTAGTATGTTTTCTTGGTTTAGAAACTTCAGTCTTAATAATCTAGTGCTGCTAGGTTTTAGATAAAAGAACAGTAAAAAAAAAAAAAACCTAAACCTGTTTTTTGTTTCATTTGTTTAAATCTGTGCTTAACTACTGACTCTTAATATGGGGGCCTTTTCATGGGAAATCACCTCAGAAGTTACCTCTGATTTTCTGGAGTATCTTTTCTACCTTGTTGATTGACGTGTGTTCAGAATTGTTTCAGGAAAGATCTCTAGCTAGCAGAGCATATGACTTGACAGGAAATAGGCCTAGCTCACCCCTCTATTTCTCTCCACGACCATCTTCTTTCCACCTAGCTCTGTAGCCTGCAGTTTTCTGTGACATTATATAACAAGTACAGTTTGTAAAATAGCCTTTGTGTTGCAAAGCTTTGAGAGCCTACAGAGGCCAAAGGCTTTGCTGAGACTGAATATTGGCTGAATCTTAAAGAGTTTCAACTCTTGCAGCAAATTGGATTATGAGTCGGTAAGATTTCTGTCAAGCTGCCCCATTCGATTTGGAGCACAGGCTGCATTAGTCCTGTTACGTCTCACAGAGATTACTACCTGCAGTACCTTATCCCCTGGCTAGTCTGAAGGGTCTAAGAAGAGAAATGCTTAGTCTCCAGGCAAGTGCTTAGATATTCATTTGCTACCTCCCTCAAAATATAGAGCTTGCCAGAATATGCAGGGGCTCCTTGAGTCATGGTGACAGTCACGGGGGGTTCTCATTTCTAAAGGAACTCTCTGCTCTTTGTTACCCTAACCTGAAAAGGAGTGCCCATTAAAATAAGGAAGTGGGTTTCCCTGAGCGTCTGTAACTATGTAACAGACACAACTGGCTTTCGGATTTTAATGCCAGGTCTCTCGTAGCCAGCACTGAGCTTGAACACCTGAGCTTCCGTGCTGGCATTACAGAAAGATGATAATACACCTAGTCTAGATCTACATTCTCCCTATTTTTTTAGTTGTGTAGCTTCTGAAAATTTAATGACTAGTCTGTTAAATTCATATATTACTAGAACAATCTTTTGAGACAGGCTCTCACTATATAGCCCTGGCTGGCCTGTAACTCTATATAGGTTCCCAAACTCAAGCATTGTCTTCCTGCCTCTGCCTCCCAGCTGCTGGGGCTAAGGTTGTATGCCACCATGCTGGCCTTTGAATACTGTTTGACAAAGATCTAAAGGTGATATTAGAGCTCCTACATAGTACTGGCTTTTAGACATGATCAGGTAGTCCAGACTGGCCTCAACTTTTAATCCTCCTGTGTCAGCTTCCCAAGTGCTGGGATCGTGGGTATGTGCCACTACACACTAGCATTAACATGGGTCTGTTTGTTCTCTTACCTTTTTTCTTCCATGTATTTCCTCTTTGCTTCCAAGTTCAGAAAACTTTTGCTCCTATTCTAGCAAAAAAAATTTTCATCCTGTCCTCTTTTTCCTCTTCTTCACTCTTTTCTTTCTCTTTGTGAAGATGAAACCTGGGGCCTCAAGTCTACTACTAAGTATTCTACCACTAGGGTCCATCCCCAGAGAAATAACTGTGCAAATCACACTTGGAATTTAAAGCCTGCCTATCAAGTGACTCATCTTTTTTAGAGGGCAAAGCAAACATGAATGGTAACACCTAGAGTCAGGAAGGAGAGCAGACAGTTTAAGCTAATTCCAAAGGTTCTTGGGGGGGGGGGGTCCTTGTAAGGCCTTCCAGGGTAACATCTGGCTTTCTAATTTATGTCTTTGTCTGTCTCTCTCTCTCTCTCTTTTGTTTTTTAAGATTTATTTATTTATTTTATGTGAGTACACTGTTGCTGTCTTCAGACACCTCAGAAGAGGGCATCAGATCTCATTACAGATGGTTGTGAGCCACCATGTGGTTGCTGGGATTTGAACTCAGGACCTCTGGAAGAGCAGACAGTGCTCTTAACCGCTGAGCTATCTCTCCAGCAGCTGTCTTTGTCTCTTAAAGCCACACCTGTTATTCATTTTGTTTACTTTAGTTAAAATCTTTTGAACAGCTTTGTGCCAGGTTCAAGAAGGATGAGTTTGAGATAGCTGTGTTTTTCCCTTCAATTTGCAGCAATCTGAGTCAATCTGATAGTCTTTAAAACATTAAATCCTTGAAATAATTGCATTGGGCTAGAAGCAGGAAAATGAGGCAGACATCTGTTCTTGATGCATTCTGACCTACCATCTTTGTCCTCAGAACAACCTTGAAGGAAAAAGATGACCTATTCCTAGGTAGGAACCAGAATCATTAAAGGGCTCTAATGTCAAGGGGTCAGTTCACAGTTGGGTACTGCCACTCCCCACAGGACTGAGAAGGGACAGGTGTAGAAATGTCACTCCTTGGATCTTAAACTTGGGCTTTTCAGAAAGAAACATTATGGTATGGAATGGGGAAAAGAAAGGATTCTGTCTTGTATAACCAGATCACAAGGTATTTTTTGATTCCAAGCGTTTGGCCCAAAATATTCAAAATAAGGCATATGATGGCTATGGATAGTACCAGGAGCCTGTGTACAGACAGAGTTCAGCTGGTGTACATAACCAGTACCTTGCCAAGTTTGGATCCTGAGACTTTTTACATGACACTTACTACTAGTAGACATCTGCTAGTTTAATGGCAGTAAACTTTTAAGGTAGATATCACTCTGGGACCCCAAGAAAATGACCTGTTCACTCACTTAACTCTGTCCATTCCTCTCTTGTATTTGTACTAAAATCTAAAAAGGGAAAGACTCTTTTCAGCCAGTAGTATAAAGCAGGAGTTGCAGGCCAGAAGCAAGAGACACAGCATTCATCCACCAGTTTCATTTTTAAGCTTCCGTACTTCGTTAGTTGGGGGAAAGGGACTGCCTTACATATGCCCTGTGTGTTGCTGCCTTGTTTGTTGTAAGACTTTTCAGTAGTTGCTAGTGAATAAATCGTTGTTCAAAGTGTGTTTTATTTTTTGTTTTGTAGTCTCCTCTAAGCCATGACCTCATCCTTAACCTGACTCAAGACGGGATCAAGCTACTGTTTGATGCTTTCAATCAGAGACTTAAGGTAACCATAAATGACAACTATAGTTTCATATCTTGCTGGTCCAGCCTCTCTGGAGCTGACTAATATGTGCTGCTGTGAGGTGTTTTGGAAACTTATAAGTGGGTGTAGACTTCATTGGTTCAGTAGAAAACTAAAGCTGTGCCCATTCCTCTGAAGGTGGGTAGACAAGTGCACTGACCTGGGGTGGCAGGTGGAAAAGAGCTTTTGTTGTCCTTTGCTCAGGGCTAAGAAGAGAGTGTTGTAGATTTGGGGGAGCAGTAACCCAAGCCTTGTTTAAAGGGTGCTGAGAATGGAACCTAGCTATAGGGCAGGACTTTAGTTGGGTTTATGAGTCTTGTTTTAATTCATTTTTATGCCAGACAGTATGATCTGAAGATTGAAAAATTAAAACTTAAGGGTTTGCTGTTGATACTGCCAGGAGAGAGTTGATTCTTTAGCCCCATTGTGGAAATATGGACGACTTGCTGGAGTGGAGGCTGTCTTAGTTGGCACTGGTGTGCAGTTTTCCAGCACCTGTTCAGTCTGGGATGTTTTTAATACGTTGTTTTCAAATGCCTGGACTGCACAGGTTAGTCATCTGACAGCAGACTCATGCCTCAGAGTCATGGGGTTAAATGGAACACCAATGCTGTTTTCCTGCTTAGGTTATGAAGTAGCCTTTCCAAATGCTGACATGCTCATAGCTCCTGTCATCTAATCACAAGTGAGCTACTGAGAAGAAAAAACAGGACATGGGAAGGGTTTTATTGGAGGAGATCCTTCTGGGAGGTCACTGGCCAGCTATAGCTGTACTTGTCAGATAAAGGATGCCTGCATCTTCTACAAGCAGGGCTTCTGGCTAAAAGCAGGCAGTCTCTGGCAGCATAAGGTCCTGGCCTCAGTGAAATGGCCACCAACTTGTCATGGTGTACTAGCAGGCATTCTGAAGAGGACCCTTCTCAACCACCCTGTTCCTGCCTTCCTTTGCATGGCCTCTCTTAGCACCAACTCTCAGACTTACAAGCTTCATCCTGCCCTGAAGGAGCTTCATATGAGGTAGATTTACCTACTGTGCACTGAATACCTTCCCTACACAGAGTAAGTCATTATCCAGTAAGTGTCTTAGTGTGAGCAGTGAGCAGCTCAGAGAGGCTGGGAGAGAAGGATTCTTTCAGGTATTATAAATAAAGGCTCAGCAGACAGAGCAGTCCTCTCCAGCAGGAGGATCAAAATAGCTTCATAATAGTAGTGAGGTTTCTAACTTGATTCAGTGTCTGTTCTTATTTTAAAAGTGTGTGTGTGTGTGTGTGTGTGTGTGTGTGTGTGTGTGTGTGTGTGTATGTGTGTACATGCGTGTGTACATGTAGAAGTCAGTTCTCTCACATGTGGGTCCTGGAGGTTGAATTCAGGTCCTTAGACTTGACGGCAAAGGCTTTAACCCTCTTGAGCCATGTCACCAGTCCCAGGGTTAATGTTCTCTTGAAAAAACTTAGAAACTTAGAGACAGGGCTAGGAATATAGCTCACTTGATGAGTGCCTGCCTGTGGTTCAGTCCCTGGCACCACATGAAGCAGAAGTGCTAGCACACATCTATAGTTACAGCACTGGGAGAGGGGGGCAGGATGATTAAGAGTTCAAGATCATACTTGACTACCCTTGGGACTAGAAGGGCAGCCTGGGCTACATATTCAAAGAAAAGGAAAGGAAAAGAAGACAGAGGACAGAACTTCTGTACTTTTGAGTGAGTGTCCTAGTTTCTGTGCCAGTGCCGATGTTGCTCACAACCTCTTCCACTTCTCAGCCCAGAATGCAGGACAGACACTGAGCCAGCTCTGCTTGTGCCACCCCCACTGGAGGCTAATAAGTGGTACCTCCAGCCCTAAGCCAGGCATGTTGTTGGATGCTAAGTCATGACATCACAGTATCAAGGACTTTGTAGTGCTTATTATTTGGTTCCAGTAATGCCTAAGTGTTCAGTGCCCTTTCATTTGTCTCTGCTCTGACTCCTGGCATTTCATCTGAGGCTGAACCTATTAAAGGGACAAATTCACAAGGGCCCTCAGAATCATCAGGTTCAACCAGATCCCTTTATTAGGGTCATAACCTAATACGACACTTGTTCTGTCCTGCCCTAATGTAGGGCCTGTTCCTAGGAGGGTAGACCTCCTCTCTCATTTTATACTGTAAATAAAATAAGCTAATTTGGGGAGTTGGTTTAGTTTTTGTTTTTTATTATGCATCAAATATGGCATGGGGCCTGGTGAACTGGGTCATGCCTTTAATCCTAGCACAAGGCCAGCCTAGTCTACATTGTGAGTCCCAGGCAACCAGGGCTACATAGTAAAACCCTGTCACATGCAAAAAAGAAAAAGTTCCGCCATGGAAGAGGAAAATGTTTCTGTATTGAACACACACAAGCTGGTGGGTATGTTTCCTGGGTGTGGCATTGTCTTGTAGAACAATATGGGTTCTAAATGGCTCAGCAGTGGATTAGATGGAAGGGCCTTGATCCAAAGCATTTACAGTTAGCATTGGAGCACCATCAAGAGGAGAAGTTGTGACTGAGTGTGGTTTCATACACCTTGTAATCCCAGCAGGAGGCAGGAGCACAGTTGCAGGTTTGAAGTTAGCCTGGGCTATACAATAAGTCCTAAGATAGCCAGGCTATATAATGAGACCTTGTTGCAAAAGGAAAAAGACTTATGGAGGAAGGCTATGATTTATGTTTTCCTTCCCAGTTTTGTTCTTTTTTTTTTTTTTTTTTTTTTTTTTGGAGATGGAGTCTTAACTATTTTTTTTCTCAGGCTAGTGTCCTCATAACTTAAGTGACCCTCCTTCCTACCTCAACCTCCTGAGTGCAGACTGCAAATGTGCAACACCACATGTGGCTTTTCCCTCCCCAAATTTAGAATAAGTACAGAAGATAGCAAGAGGTTCTTGAGGAGAGTCTTTTGGAGTCTGAGACACTGGGATTGACACTATGTTATTGCTAAATTGTATCCTTGAATTGGCTTTTGGTGAGTGTATTTTATTTGAGTTAGGGTCTCAAGTAGCTCAAGCAGGCCTTGAACTTTTTCTTTTTTTAAGATTTATTTATTTATTTTATGTATATGAGTACACTGTTGATGTCTTCAGACACACCAGAAGAGGGCATCAGATCCCATTACAGATGGTTGTGAGCCTCCATGTAGTTGCTGGGATTTGAACTCAGGACTTCTAGAAGAGTAGTCAGTGCTCTTAACCGCTGAGCCATCTCTCCAGCCCAGCCTTGAACTCTTAATCCTATTGCTACAGCCTCTTAACTCTATCTGTCTTTGTAACAACTTCAACAATTATAGTACCTAAACAATTTCTTCTATTTTTTAGGTGATTGAAGTTTATGACTTAACAAAAGTAAAGTTAAAGTATTGGTAAGTTTTCTCCCTTACTGGTATATGTTATATGTGGTACAGACCAGCTTTATCTACTGCCTTCATTAAAGTACTAAAGGATTGCAAAAAGTAAAAAAAGTACAAAAAGTAAAGTACTAAAGCTTACCCAGCATATGAGTGACCTTGGGTTCATTCCTTACTACAGCAACAACAAAAAAGACTGTCCCTTCCAGTGACCCCATATTGAGAGCATGACAAGGACCCACTTCCTGGAAGTATTTGTTAGTATAGGAGTGGACAAATATGTAATGACACTAGATCCATTTGTCCTTTCAGTGTTACTCACTAGAACCTTTTTATCTCAAGGTCTGTCTTCTTTGTCCTTTTATTTTGAGCCAAAACTGTATTGGGAAGCCCCCAGAGAGTTGACTCCATATAGGGGCTTCCAAGAATTGACCTATTTCTCACCTAATTAACTAATTCCTCTTATTTATAATTTATTTAATTTTAAATTTATTTGTTTATTTATTGTGAGACAAGGTCTCACTATGTCGCTTTGGGTAGCCTGGAACCTGGCTGGCCTTTAACTCAGTGATATCTGCCTCCCAAGTGCTAACAAGGTGCAGACCACCATGCCTTGTCATTTTCTTTTTATATAATGTGTTTTAAGAATAACTCTATGCTGAATACAGTGGCACAAGCTGGCAATCCCAATGCCTGAGAGGCCTAGATAGGAGGACTGTGGTATTTTCAAAGCTAGCCAGGGTACATAGCAAGATTCTATTACCTAATAAGCAATAACATCCAGCCAGCCACCTTTCTTCATGATCTAAGACCATCTTGTTAAACCTGATATTAAAAAGTAATTGTATTTTTCAGTGGAGTGCATTTTAACTCTCAGGCCATCGCTCCTACCATTGAGCAAATTGACCAGTCTTTTGGTGCAACCCATCCAGGAGGTAAGCCAAACACATCTGATTCCTCTGGTCAGCCCATAGCAATAAACCTGTGGGTGGTGCCATCTCTCCTCATCTCAGGTCCTTGGATAGGCGTATAGCATCTCAGACCCTTGTTTTCATCCTATGTCAGTTGAGAAACTAGGCAAAAGCAATTTCCCTACTGGAGTCATTGCTGCCTGCCAAGCTGGTTTATGTTGGAAAGCAGCTACCAGTCAACTGTGTCATTTTTACTCCACAGTGTACAACTCTGCTGAGCAGCTCTTCCACCTCAACTTCAGAGGACTGTCTTTCTCTTTTCAGTTAGACTCATGGACGGAGGCTCCCAAGTATGAGGTCAGCACTTCCTGGGTCCTTGTGGGTTTTTTTTTTTTTTTTTTTCCAGTGTCCATGTGGGATAGGGGAATGGGTAGGACACCTTTCTTTGGTTACCTCGGCTTTGAGTTCTTTAATGGTCAAGAGAGAGAATGGGAAGAGTTCACAGGAAGAACAAGGCTGTAACATGACTAGGAAGAGCGCATTTTGCACTGAAGAGGCTGGTAAGGCTCTCACCTTGTCAGCGGTATCTCCAGCCATTTTCTAACTGCGACATCCTAAACAGTTTGAAGAGTCCATTCTCTGGATCTTCAGTTACTTGTTACTGCAAAAGTTTAACAAGCCAGAAATGATGACACACACTTGTAATTCCAGAATTTAGGAGACTGAAGCAGAAAGATTTCTGGTTCAAGGCCAGCCTGAATTAATTAGTAAGCTCTGTCTCAAAAGACAGGAAGGGAAGAAGGCAGACAGGCAATAAAACTCAAAGATGAAAGATGCACTTGCTTATTTAAAGTAACTTAGTTGACTCAGAACCAAGTTTGATTGTGTGCTTTGACCAGACCAGTTCTTTTTTTTTTTTTTTTTTTTTTTTTTTTTTTTTTTTTTTGAGCTGGGGACCGAACCCAGGGCCTTGCGCTTCCTAGGCAAGCGCTCTACCACTGAGCTAAATCCCCAACCCTCCAGACCAGTTCTTAATGACCGTGAGTGCCAGGGAATATTAGACACTGAATCATGTGATTTACATAATGTTCGTAGTAAAATTCTTGTCTTACTTGCAGCCCAATTTTGCCCATGGTCTAGCTTCTCTTCAGATACCCCATGGAGCAACTGTAAAGCGAATGTACATCTATAGTGGAAACAGCCTCCAGGATACCAAGTGAGTGTGAGGAACATGAGCTTTGTGCCCATGGCCTTTCTGGAAGGGAGGCCCATGCCTTGTTCTTTCTGTGCCTCCAGGGCTCCTATGATGCCCCTGAGCTGTTTCCTGGGGAATGTATATGCTGAAAGTGTAGACGTTCTTCGAGACGGAACTGGACCCTCAGGGTTGCGACTTCGCTTGCTCGCTGCAGGTAGGTTCCCCACCGTATCTATCTATGTAGAAACTACTCTACCACCTGAAGTACATGTTGAGTGCTCATTCCTGGTTTGTAGGCGTGTTTATTATTACTTGGAAAGGGCCCATGTTTCAGGGGTTTCCTTGTATGGACACTAATTCTAATTGTAAGATCTCTACCTCCCAAAAAGCAAAGGTTCCTAATACCTTAACTAGTTCAGATTTGTCCAAGAGGTGGTAGCACATGCCTTTAATCCAAATAGAGGTAGGCAGGCTTCCAGCGAGTTCCAGGACAGCCAGGACTACACAGAGAAACCCTTGTTGCTGTGAATTCTATTAATAACTCTATTTGTTCTTAATATGACCTGGCCAGGCCCCCAATAATTGAGACTGAGTCCCATTGATTTATTTAATCAGCTTTAGCACAATTTTACTGGCCAATTACCCTAATATATTTTTCTACACTAGACTGGCTATTTCCTAGCTGTGCTCCCCAAGTTACTTGCTGTTTTGAGTTTAGCTTGGGCTGTTTGGAGCAGTCTGTCGTCAGGGTGCACTTCCCCCAGCCATATGATCCTACCCCATCCCATCTAATGGAGACAGACCTCTTTCTTGGTCTCTCCTTTCTTCTTCTCTCTCCTTCTCCCTCTCTTTGTGGTCCCTACTTCGGACCCCCAGTAACTGAAACCCAACCTACCTCTGTAATTCCAAGTAAGTGGCTGTAGCCACTTTTATTTAACTAGTCAGAAAAGATTAGTGAGCAGAGTTTATACAACATCATTTGGTGTGCACAGGAATCTACTTGTCAGGACTGCAACCTGATCTTGGGGGTCAGTATTTAACATTTCAATACATAGTAGCACCAGACCAACCTCCAACAAACCCTGTCTCAAAAAACAAAAACAAAAAAAAAGCCAAGTTCAGATTCAACATACAAGTTTTAGGAGAATATAAGCATTTAATCCAGTGCTGGATAGTTAATAGAAAACAAGCAATATGGTTACTTATTTTATTAAATAACAATTTGATGCAGCTTTAATTTAATCAAGGGGACAGAACATAGTTTTACCTTTGTGATGCATGCCTTTGAATACTGATGGTGTACCCTAAGGTGTGGCTACAGAGCAGAACATTCCATGGCTTCTCTCCATCTTACTGCTTCAAGACAGTCACTGAAGCAGAAGCCTGTGGCAGTTTCAGCTAGGCTGTGTGGCAGACAAGTTCTAGGGGTCAGCCACCAAATGCTAGACTTAAAGGCATGAGTATCTATTGCCTGGCTTTTTCTTTTTTTTTAAAGACAGGATTTCTCTATGCAGTCCTGACTGTTCTGGGAACTCAGGCATCCACCTGTCCCTGTCTTCAGAGTGCTAGGATAAAAGCAATGCACCGACACCACACGTGGCGGCTTTTTTTTTTTTTTTTTTTTTTTTTTTTTAAAAACAAAAACATGGGTGCTGGGAGTTCAAACTTAACTACCAGGCTGCAACTTTATCCTCACTAGGCATGTCTTGGGAGTTTTGTTTTGTTTAAGAGACAGAGTCTTATAATGTAGTCTAGACTGGCCAGAAACTTGAAGTCATTCTCCTGTTTTATCCTCCTGAGTAATCTGGGATTATGAGAGAATACCACCACTTGTCTGTCTCTTTAGCAAATCTGAATAAACAGCAGCAGCACTACAAAGCTTGCACATAAGCCATTTGCACAAAGATGTGTCTAGATTGTTCCTGGGTATGTGTGGGCTACAGAGACCGTGCTTCTTGGAGCTCATGGCCCCACCTGCATATATTTTCACTCGTTAGGCTCTTGTATCAGTTTCTGGGTGTGGTGGCTCAAATCTGTAATTCCAGCTCTTAAAAGATTAGGGCAAAAGGATCACCATGACTTTGAGACTAGCTTTCACTGCATTTTTAAGACCCTGCCTCAAATTAACTCCAAACAAGGTGTGTGTGTGTGTGTGTGTGTGTGTGTGTGTGTGTGTGTGTGTGTGTGTGTGTGTGTGTGTGTGTGTGTGTGTGTGTGTGGAGTTGATTATCTCCTTTCACCTTTCTGTAGATTCCAGGTTACAACTCAGGTCATCGGGCTTTCAGGGTGAGCACTATACCCTTGGGTGTTGGCTCAACTGTTATAAATCCAAGGCAGCACAACTGCTTACAGGAATATTACATTTAAGCTGGTGTTTAAGACAGTTGACTTAGAACAGACAACAAAGTCAGGGGTGTGCTGTATCTCTCTCTTCTCAGGAGCATCACTCCTAAAATAGCAGGGTCTCGATCTAGAACAGTAGTGGTCAGGTGGCAGACCTAAAATAGCAGGGTCACAATCTAGAACAGTAGTTAGTGGTCAGGTGGCAGGAGGAACCAGTGAGTGTGGAGATTTCAGCCAGTGCTTCCTGACTTCTATGCTACACTTCTAACACTTCTCACTGCTTAAACTATTAGTGGAGAAAAATACTTCAGACTTTTCTTAAATTAACTTAACCAAGAGTAATCTCCACTTCCTCTCCTGTGTCTGTTGTATCTGTCTGCCCCTCACAAAGGGTTTTGTACTATATTTTTTGACCAGCACAGAAAGCATCAGATGGGATAGGGATGAGGGATATTTAACAGAATTCTGTAAGGGGAGAAATGATACTGACCCAACATGACTTAGAACAGCAAACATAACCGAAAACAAATGTTAATAAACTATAGCCATGTTTGTAACATTTATGGTGGATGCTTGTTTTTTATAAGGTTGCTTCTAACCTGTTGGCTGCTTTCAGCAAATGATTACTGTAATGGGGAGGGGTGAGTAATTTAGGGTTGAAGCTATGCATTAGCTAGGTTGTAAATGCTGATTGAAATACACTGTAGCTGTCTTCAGACACACCAGAAGAGGGCATCAGATCCCATTACAGATGGTTGTGAGCCACCATGTGATTACTAGTATATGAACTCAGGACCTCTGGAAAAGCAGTCAGTGCTCTTAACCACTGGACCATCTCTCCAGCCCAAGTACATAGTCTTAAACGATCTGAGGTAAGGTCTGGAAAAAGTTGAGTCATTTAAGGGGCAAGGGATATTTTCATAGCCCAGCAGTGGTGACACAGACCCTTAATTCCAGCATTCTGGAGACATCCAGGACAGCCAGGGCTACACAGAGAAACCCTGTTGTTGGGTTTTTTTTTTTTTTTTTGGGGGGGGGGGGTTAAAAAAATATACACCGTTAAAATCTTCAAGCAGTGAATGAAACAACAGTTTCATCTGTGAAGGGTCCCTTCCTGTACTCCTATTCATAGGAATCTGGTACCTAAAGATATGTAAGGCAGCTGGAGACTCTGGGCTTATATTATATTAGCAGGATGTATTCTGTAGGTCACTTAGGATGTGCAGTATTTATTGACATTAAAAACATAAGCATAGGGGGGTTGGGGATTTAGCTCAGTAGTTGAGTGCTTGCCTAGCAAGCACAAGGCCCTGGGTTCGGTCCCCAGCTCCGAAAAAAAAAAAAAAGAAAAAAAAAACAAAAAACATAAGCATTAGACTTTCCTAGACCTGATTAATTTAAACAGCCTTTATTTGCCATTCAGAATATGTGTGCTGCCAGGTGTGGTAACACATACCTATAATCCTAGCGCTTGGGAGGCTTTGGCCAGAGAATCATGAGCTTTAAGGGCAACCTGTTCTGCATAGTGAGACCCTATCTCCAGAAGAGTTGGTGACTGAGAATAGAATTGAGTTAGTTGGACAACTCGGTTATTTCAGATTTGGGTTCTCTGACGTTCAAATATATCAAGTGATTGTTACACATGAAAAAGTTTGGACAGATGTAATGCCCTGTGCAGAAGAAAGTGGTGTCTTGTTGACATGACACCAGAAATGGAGGCTTTTCTCGACTTTAGCTACTTTTAAATTTTTGGATAAAATATTGTCTGTGCTTCCCCCACACAGAATGTAGAGCGTCGTTGTGCCAATTAAGCTGCAAGCACTTCTCCATTTTTATGGACCAAAGAGTAAATTCTTGATACATCGGAATGCTTTTATTGTCATTTTTCTTCCTGGTTTGCCTCTTTAAGTGACAACGCTCTTATTCCCTGGGTTGGAGACACTGTCAGACTTTCTGTAGGGTTAGGAAGTGAACTGATATACGTCATTATGCCTCTTCTGGAGACAGTTGATGTTGTCATTTAAAAAAGTACCTCTTGCTAGGTGTGGTACTGCATGCCTTTAATCCCAGCACTCTGGAGGCTGAGGTAGAAGGATTACAAGTTTGATTTTTATTCATGTTCATAATACCCACGGCTTCTGATTTTACCACATCCATGTAAACAGTAGACCTTTCTGGGAAAGTTAGGAAGTTTTACTCTCCAGAATTTCCTCAACAACTAGCACAGTGTTCTAGTCCGTGATAGGTAATAAAGAACTATAGGGTAACTTGAGTGTGTTATCACAATGCCTGTATAATCTTAGCACTGATGGTAGAGGCAGGAGGATCAGTATTTTAAGGTCATCACTGACTCCTTTGCAAGTTTGAGGCCACCTTGAGTTATATGAGATCTTGTCTCAAAAAGCAAAAGAAAATGCTGGGTCTGGTGGCACATGCCTTTGGTTCCAGCACTTGGTGGGCAGAGATAAGTGGATCCCTGAGTTCAAGGCCAGCCTGGTCTATAGAGAATTCCAGAACAGCCAAGGTGTAGAGAGTGCTCCTGAGTGCTGGGATTGAAGGTGTGTACCACCAGGCCCTGAAAGAAATACATGTTAAAGATAAAAAAGAAAGAAAATAAATACTTAAGGATTTGGTGAATAATTTAATTCTCCAGAATCCCTGGCACAATTTTGAAAGAGTAACTTCTCAAAGTCTTGCTTAATTAAGCCCTCTTGATCTGGCATTTACACTTGAATACAGCCTTGCCCTTTGGCTATTCCTGATAAGCTGCTAGCTTTTCAGAACCCCTTGGGCTGCAGTGTCTTCAGCTCTGATCAGAACCATCTTCTCCCTTGTCTGCAGGTTGTGGACCCGGAGTATTGGCAGATGCCAAAATGAGAGTATTTGAGCGTGCGGTGTATTTTGGTGATTCTTGCCAAGATGTTCTTAGCATGCTTGGCTCTCCACACAAAGTCTTCTATAAATCTGAAGACAAGGTAGGGAAAGGTACTTACTGTGTGAATAGTCAGTCTCTCTATTCACCCGTACTTTAGTGTCCATAAATAAGGTTTCCACAGAGAGTCTGTTCTACTTGAAGTAAAAACTTTTCGGTGACCCTCTGGTCTAATGACGCTGTCTCTGTCACTTAGAGATGTGTCCATATTAACAGATCGGGCTCCCCAGTCTTAACTCATCCAACACCTTAAGCTTACACAATTAAGGCACACAATGTCTAGTTTAACTAGAAACTATTTTAAAGGGATTTTAATTTGTTATTTTTCCTTCCAACAGATGAAAATTCACTCTCCTTCCCCTCATAAACAAGTTCCATCCAAGTGCAATGACTACTTTTTTAACTATTTCACTCTTGGAGTGGTAAGTGTAATAACTTAGAGAGTTTCACTTCTTTTGGCACAGGCAGGGTGCCCTCAGGTGCCTGTGTGACCTTCTGGGAGTCAGAGAACTTTTGCTTCTCGTGCTTGTGCCCGGCTTTATTTTTCATGGATTCTGGGATCCCACTATAGTGATTCCTGCTCCTGAGGAACACTGGGATACCAGGTACATCTTGCCTTCTGTCCTGAGGAAAATCCTTCACATGTGAGGAATGTGAAAAGCACCACATTAAACTGGGGAAATATCCCATAATACATACAACATTTTGTATTTTTAGAGGCCTAGCCCAGAGATGTTAATGCAGCTATATATATGTTCTGGACCTTAGGCTAGATAGACTTGGTGGCTGCCATTGGTGTTGGCAGTCTGGCTGGTGGACAGGATGCATGTTTGAGAAACGATTGTATAAATGTACCAGAAGGAATATCTCAGGGCAAAGTTGGCTTGTGCCGTCAGTCATCTTTTTTTTTTTTTTTTTAACTTTTGTTTAAGACAGGGTCTTGTTGTATGACCAAGGCTAGCCTCAGACTTGCAGTCGTCTCGTGTCTGTGACTACAGGCATGTGTTACTATGCACAGCTAGACCATGAATCTTCAGAACAAGCTTTGAGTTTCCCATGCTCTGAAGTCTAAAGGCATTAGAGTAGATTCGGGTTCTCGGGGGAGGACTGTGTATACCTACATGGAAAAGGCCAAACACAAGTCAGGAATCCTTAGGGGGTGTTGTGAGGACAGACTTCTGAGGGTAGGGTGGCAGCAGGAGAGAATGGGGCTGATACATAGTCAGAGTTCAAGGAACAGTGAGGACAGTGAGAAAGATGACGAGAATGGATACCTTAGGCTGTGTCCTGTTCTTGGCTATTGGTAAAGAAACAGAGTAAGAAATAACCCTGAGAGGGTTGGGGATTTAGCTCAGTGGTAGAGCGCTTGCCTAGGAAGCGCAAGGTCCTGGGTTGGTCCCCAGCTCCGGAAAAAAAAAAAAAAAAAAAAAAAAAAACATTTTAAAAAAAAGAAATAACCCTGAGGTCCCCGGCCTTAGTCACCAAGAACTAGGAAAGTTAGTAACTTACAAGAAGAAATGAGCAGGTACATCAAATTCAGCTTGGAATACTACTGGTAAAAAGTTCTGTTGAATGGCAAATTACTTATCGACTTTTATGGAAGCTGGGGGTCTGATTGGTCATAGTGTTTACATAGTCTGAGCCTTACAAGAGTGAAGTGCCCTGAATCTTCTTATGACTTTTAGTAAAAAATTCTAGGTCCCACTAGAAAAAACAAAAAGTTTCCCTTCCCTGGCTGTTTTAAGTTGCCAAGCAATGGAGCTATAACCCCTGATGTTCCTGCCAGGCCCCTCCACCAAAGACGCCTAGTTAAGGCCTCTGTGAATGTGTGAAAGGAAGTTTCTAGTGTTCTCCTGATCGAAGACTCCAAGTTGGAATTCTCTTGGGAAGACCCCTGACCTGCCCTGGTAACTTTGCACACTTGACCATCTTGTTTTCTTTGTCAGGACATCCTGTTTGATGCAAATACACACAAAGTGAAGAAGTTTGTCCTGCATACCAATTACCCTGGGCATTATAATTTTAACATGTGAGTATACCTTAGGTGAGCTGAGTGGTAGATTTATCTCCCCTGGGTTGTGGTGCTGGCAGATGAACCCAGTGCTTTGAGTGGGCTGTCAGCTCTTTACCATTGAGAGACACTCACAACTCTGCCTGACTCTTCTGGCTTCTGGGAAGTAAATGTATGCTGAGTGCCTAATGTGCTCTGCCCAGTACATCTGTGTGTTCTTAGTTTACAAGTAGAAGATACAGTCAGAAACTGTTTTCTGGTCTGGTAGGCACAATGTAAGGTAGATTGACCTCAAACTCAAAGCAGTCCTCATCTCTCAGCCTCCTACTTCTGGGATTACAAGTATGAGCCACACGCCCAGCCAGAAACCTTTATCTTACTAGCTATAGTTAGCAGTCGGTTTAGACCTGAAAGCCGTGTCCTTTTCTGTTTGGCTTCAGTGTTTGAGTTGGGCCTCCCCCAGTGAATGTTGTCAAAAATCCCAAGCCAGGGCTTTGGGCAGGTACGTAAGGCTCTGGCTTTTCTGGGATACGGAGTAGAGATATAAGAGTGGTTGGGCCTCCCAAGAAACAGGTTTTAGCTTTGTCTGTCTTCTTTCTAGTTACCACCGCTGTGAGTTCAAGATCCCACTAGCCATAAAGAAAGGTGAGTCAAGAGTCCCCTCAGGTTAAAGGGATGTACTGTATCAAATTAAGGTGGAGAAGCCAGCAGAGTGTAGTTCTTGAGCTGGTAATGTCCTTGCTCACTGTCTTCTCCCTAGAGCCTTAGCTCCTCTAGGATGGGTCCTTTGTTCTGGAGGCCATGAAGGCCTTCCTTCTCTTGTGACTGGGACTATTGGCTAGTGGGCAGAGAAGTTTCCTGTCTGCAGAGTATCATCCAGTGTGCCTCACACATCCTTTGTGCCCACTGACTGCCAGCCAGTGTAGCTCACATAAAATGCAGTTGGTCTCCCTTTGCTTTCCACATTTTTCGAACCAACCTGCCTTTGCTCCCTGTATACTCCAGCCATAGCACAAAGTGTGGCTAGTCTGGATCCTGCCTGTGGCCAGACCTATAGGTAACCACGGCCAACTTAACCCAGCCTGCACCATCTTCTCTTTCCAGAAAATGCAGGTGGTCAAACCGAAATATGCACAACCTACAGCAAGGTAAGCTCTTATCTTCCTGCCTGGTAGTCTGAGTACGAGGTGGGCATGTCTAGGACCATGTTTTCTGGGCAGTACATCAGTCACAACTGTGTCTGGGTCCTTGTTGACCCATGCTGCCCCTATCCTTTTTGCAGTGGGACAGCATCCAGGAGCTTCTGGGCCATCCTGTGGAAAAGCCGGTTGTCTTGCACAGGTAAGTGGGAGGTTGCTGTGTCTGCTCAGGGAAGTCTAGCAGTGGCTCATGTAAGCTACATAAGTTTCTGGGCTAGGGATCCTGCTCAGTGTAGTATATTTGCATGTGTCCGCCTGGGCTGTTCTTCATGTTTACTGTGAGAGATTGCCCTTGGTACATCTCCCCTCCCCCTGCCCTATCTCTATGGGTCCTCACCCCTTATTCAGAATAAGCAGTTGTTTGGCTCCCTGCCTTCAGCTTTCCTTTCCCGTCAAGTCTGCCGCCTGCTATAGTCTCTAACCTTATGGCTGCCATGAAGTGCCCTTTCACCCAGGGGCCTTCCTGACTGCTGCTTTTTTTTTTTTTTTTTTTTTTTTTTTTTTTTAAGATTTATTTATTTATTTTATGTATATGAACACACTGTAGCTGTCTTCAGACACACCAGAAGAGGGCATCGGATCCCATTACAGATGGTTGTGAGCCGCCATGTGGTTGCTAGGAATTGAACTCAGGACCTCTGGAAGAGCAGTCAGTGCTCTTAACCACTGAGCCATTTCTCCAGCCCTGACTGCTTCTTTTTAAAGATTTATTTATTTATTATATATTATATATAAGTACACTGTAGCTGTCTTCAGACACACCAAAAGAGGGCTTCACATCTCATTACAGATAGCTGTGAGCCACCATGTGATTGCTGAGAATTGAACTCAAGACCTCTGGAAGAGCAATCAGTGCTCTTAACCACTGAGCCAGCCATCTCTCCAGCCCCCTTCCTGACTTCTTACCATCCTATTCAGTGCTGTAGTAACTGTCCTAGTTTGATCATTATTGCTGTGGGGAGAAAAGGATTTATTTGGCTTGCACAGTCTGATTAAAATCTATCGTTGAGGGGAGTCAGGGCAGGAACCATGGAGGAAAGCCACTTACTGGCTTGCTTTCCCTGGCTTGCTCAGCTTGAGGGTGGGAGGGTCTCTTTCTGTGTAGGCCTGGCTGGCCTTGAATTCTCAGAGATCCATGCACTCCTGCCTTCTGGGTGGGATTGAAGGCCTGCACCACCATGACTAGCTATATACAGCTTACAACTCAACACTAAACCCTGCCCAAGTGTAGCACCATACATAGTGGGCTGGGCCCTCCTACATTACTCACTAAAAATACCCCACAGACATGCCCTCATGCCAGTCTGATGAGGCAGTTCCTCAGCAAGGGTGTCCTCTTCCCAGGTAAACCCAATTTGTGTTGTGAAAAACTAGCTGCACAGCAGCTTTCTTTGATCTTTGAGTCAGAGTTAAGAGAAGCCACTTCTTACCACTTCACCTTTAGGGCCTATGGAGGAGTCAGACACTCTGTCATGAGGGCCCACTGGCCTGTAACCCACATCCCAAAAGGAACTGGGCCTTCTGCCGCTTGACCTTTGTTTCTCTAATTCTGGATTCTCTGGCTTCAGATCCTCATCCCCAAATAACACCAACCCATTTGGCTCTACATTCTGCTTTGGTCTTCAGCGGATGATCTTTGAGGTGAGTCCTAGAAGCCAAATAAGCTGCTAAGGGCTTTGTGGCTGTAGCAAGGCCAAGCAAGTGATTGAGGAATTGTGGGTTAACATAACAGTAACAGTCATGCTGAACAGGTGAATCCTTCCTCATCTCTACTGTGTAAAAGTTCATATATGATGATTAGGGAACCAGAGCGGTAGTTCAGCAAGTAAAGGTGCTCACTGCCAGTCCTGAGAACCTGAGTTCAGTTCCTGATACCCACATGGTAAAAGAGCACAGTGTCCTCAAAGTTGTTCTCTGACCTCTACATGTATACTGTGGGAAATTCATACCCCTTGCCAAATACAAAGTTAATAATAATGTAAATAAAGAGAAAAAAATAGGTTGGGGAAATCTGGGGTCAGAACCTGAAGACGTCTGTATCCAACAGGATGAGCCTATCAGTGATGCCTTTATTTATTAATAAGCAGTACAGCAGGAAGCAGGAACCTCAAAGCAAGTAGGTCCAAACGTGGGTGTGCTGATCCTTGAGGGCCACATGGCTCAGTGGCCCCAGGCATCCCACTGGGTTGAGAGAAGCCTGCGGAGCCCATTTTCCTTTTTTAATCTGGTTGTCATAATCACCAGGCTTTTGCAGTTGTGGATACGAGATACAAGGGTTTACAAAAGCCATGTGTCCTGTGAAGAATGGGCAGACCTTGAGCAGGAGTGAGCCCCACTAACATGAAGTCTGTGGTTGAGGAAATGCAGGACCCGGGCCTGTGTGAAGCACGCCATGTGTGTACCTTCTAGCCCACCCAGTCCTTCCGTCTTGACCTGCTGCTCTCTTATACCAGGTCATGCAGAACAACCACATTGCCTCAGTGACCCTGTATGGCCCCCCTAGGCCTGGTGCCCACCTGCGAACAGCAGAGCTGCCCTAAGGACTTCACTGTTCCCCCTGTCCATGGAACTGTGCATCACATCCAGCTCAGTGGGTCTCTGTGCCACCACCCTGTGTGTTTTCTTGGGCACCTTGGCAGTGTTGAAGGGCTGTGGGACTTGGGTTTGGAAGGCTGAGTTTTCTGCCTTGGGACAGAGGACCCAGCTGTCCAAAGCCTGCTGTCGCCATGAGAGAACACAGTCTGCAAAGAGAAGCACAAACTTTGAGCCTGGATGAGGGCTCTCTTATTAACATGTAATAAAGGACACGCCAGCCCTGTCCTGCACATGGGGAAGACAGGGCTCTTTCTCTATCTAAGGACCTGTACCTAGGAGAGAACAGGGTCCTGCTTTTGGCCCGACATTGCCATGTGCTCACCTTAAGGTGAGCAGAGCAGATGTATAGCATGTCAGTAGTACTTGGTTGCAATATTTGCACTACATCCACTTTAGTTACTTGATGAGCTGGCTGTGGCTGGTGTGGCCCACTGCCCTTTCCTGTTTCTTCTGTGTGAATGCTCCTTGCCATGCCCAGGTGGCATACCCAAGTGGTTGAAATACAGTTTTCTCCCAGGTATGTACCAGGCCTGGTTCCCACTGCTGCTCTGGGAGCCAGCCTTTAAGGTCACCTGTGTCTCTTGGTCCAACCTGGCTGACAGGGCTGCATGTCTCCATCTTGTTTGCCTCTTTTATTTAATGCCAAAGTGTTAGCCAAAGACACCTTCCTCCTTTTGTTACATTACAGCATTCTGTTATGCACTGTGGGCCAGCTCCTTGCCCTAGTTCTGGGCACTGGCCTGGCTACTTGGTTTAAAGCCTAGGGGCTCAAGGAACACTAGGCTGCTTGGTTTCTTAATGGGTCTTGCTAATGGGAAATAGCATATATGTGCTTTAAAATAGTAATCCTTTTGAAAAGAATTGAGAAGAGAAACATATAATTTTATCCCATTTTTAATATTTTGGTCTAGCAACTTGTGATACATAGATGACAATTTTGTGAGTTTTTCAAATGTGTGTACAGATTTTTGTAAATAATGACTTTTGTAATTAACTCATGTACAGCCTCATCTTGTATAGTTCATGATGAATGTGCAGGGGACCTGCCCCAGCTGTCTGTATGGTTCCTGTACCTACAGCCAGGCCTGTGTGGCACTCCCATGACTGATTGACAGGTGTCTTCCCATTTGGACCTTCATCTGGCCAGAGACCCTGCATATCTCACTGTCAGGGTAGCCAGGACTGTCCCCATCCTCTTGAACAGAGGAGACTTCCGCATCCCGATCCAATAAATTAGCACCTCACTGACAGCTTGCCATATGCTGCCATGTGCTGGGGTGTTTGTACTAAAATGTGAACTGTCGGTTTCCTCGACGTTGTGGTTGAAGAATATGGGAATTTTTATAGTGGAGGAATCTTAGGATTTCTTCTGGGAAGGGGATGGATCACATGACACACATCATGGCCCCATCCCTCATGCTACAGGCAAACCTGGACCTGAAGGGTTAGTTAGCTCTATCACCAGACCTCAAAGGGGACAGATAAGATAAAGCCAATGGGAAGCCAATGTCGAGAAGGAAGGAAGCTAATAACTGAAGGAAAATGGCTGTGAGGTTTGGCCATGGGTAGATCAACTTGTGTTTCTATCATCCTAAACATCCTGAGAGGCCAAGCCCCAGCTGGCACACACAGTGGTGCTCTTGACTACTAGTATTTAAGTGTGCCAGCTTCTGTGCTGGTCAAACCACAGACCACCACCTTAGCCCTGGCTATCTCGTTGGGTTAGCACTACTACACACTGAGTGATCTGAAGAAAAGCCATAAACTCATAGAAAACCCCTTTGGACTTCTTCATGTTCTGTCCTGGAGCTGAGTAAGAGGTTTGATATCGTGAGAGATAGCTAGGAATTCCATTGGAAGGGACCTGTTGCCACAGGCTGTGGGTGTGCACAGACTGGCCCCTGAGGCCCATGCAGCAAGCGCCACATAAGCCATATGTCGGCTGCAGATAGCCCGTGCACTACCACCAGTTCTCGGTAGAAACAGGGGTCGAAGGTTCGAAGATGTGGTGCAGCCGAAGGCTGGGAGATGCCAAAGGTGCGAAATGCTGGATGAGGCTCAGGTGTGAGCCGCAGGCGCTGCAAACACATGCCCAGAAAGACATCATCTATGGGAAAGAGCTCAACTTGCGTGCAGGCGTGAGCTAGGCGATGGAGTGTGGCTCCCGAAAGAACAAACCCACCACCACCTGCGTATGCAGGGTAAACGGGCAGTCCATACACAGCCTGGGGAATGAAGTACTTGCTGGCTCTAGCTCGGATCGGCCTTGCCTGCACAATCACATCACCTGCAAGAAGATCCTGGGCTGGATCCCGCGGCTCCAGAAACTGCAGCAGGTTCCTCACGTGCACGAACACATCTGCATCGCCCTTAAAAACAAAGTGTACATCCGGACAGAATGCTGAGGCCCAAGATAGAAAGTGAATCTCCTTGAGCGTTAGATTGAAAAAGGTGTCTTCGAAAGCCCAGAGCAGGATGTCTGCATAAGCTCGGCTCTCAGCTTCCAGCAGGGCGCGCCAGTGCGTCCGCGTGCCTGCCCCGCCGGAGCCCGCCCCCTTGGGCACGCCTAATAAGAACACTCGGCGCACGAGTGCCCCCTGCACGCGACCCTCGGCGCCCCAAGTTTGGCGAACGGCTTCCCGCCGCTCGAAGTCGGCGGCCACAGACTTGACGGCGATGAGCAAGTCGAGCGAGCCACCAGATGCGCCGTCGCTGCGGCATTTGCGCGGCTGGTTAATTAGTAGCGGGAAGCGCCGTTGGTCCTTGGCGCGCAGATACCTGCGGAAGTCAAAGGGGTCCGTAGGTGTGGGCGGCACCGGGGTCTCCCCTTCGTAGGCTGGCGGGGCCGCGTGGGCGGTGTTTGGGAGCTCCAGTGCTCGGCGACCAGGAGTAGGCCGCGGGAGCTGTCGTCCTCGCGCTGGTGGTGCTCTGGTCGTGGGGGATACCCCGTCGCGCTGCGCATAAAGCAGGAGTCCGAGGGCGGCGCTGAGCAACAGCGTAAGCCACGCATCCCGGCAAAGGCGCGGCCTCCTCCTCATGTCCAGCCCCGCCCTTCCCGGGGTCCTCTATCCTTCCTTCATCCACTCTGTCGACCTCTGGGCCTGCCCCACCGCAGCAGCCTAAGGGACAAAAAGTTCAGCTTCTAACCTCAGCTCCAGTCCAGAAAGGATCCCCCAAGGCTTGCCAGGGAGATGCAGGCCTCTCCCCTAGAGCCCCCAACCCAGTGCATCAAGGCTGGGTCCCTTCTACCTTTTACCCCTCCCTGCCTCTGACCTTGGTCCTTGGGACCCCAGCACTCACGCTTGACCGCGGGGGTGGAGTCACAGTCCCCGAAACGCAGGACACTCCGACTTTCAGCTCAGGGTCCCAAGGGCAGCCATGACCCGGGCTTGAGCCAAATGCAGCGTTGGCAGGAAGGGGACTGAGGCTGTGCCACGTGATCCTCCAGATGCGTACGCCCCGACATCTGGAGCTCAACTCCGCCCTGGTGCAAGGAGTGCCATCTCTGACTGAGGACTGATCCCTGAAAGACTTTCTCACGGGCGACTTTCCCTGGCAAAGCCTAGTCTTTTTGATTGGGTGCTGAATTCCGAGTTTCTAAAGCTCAGGAAGTGTATGGCTAATGGGCTCCAAACCCCTAGGCCTGAGCGCTTTTAACTCTCAGTTCTTTTGGCCACTATCCAGGGCCATCTCTTTCAGCAGCCCCGCTTCACCAAGCTGTAGCCTCAGATTGCCCCAGTGACATAACGCTGTCTACTTACTCTGAACTCTGCCCTGCTTGCCTTGCCACCAGTAAACACAAGCATACACACCCCAACAATCAAGACAGCAAGTTCTCTTCCTGTAGACTTGCCAGAAGCTCTACCCAAAGAGGACCAGTACTTAGGTAGTTAAGTGACTTGCTGTTGGATGACACAGCCAGAAAGTACTGCCCCCAGAAAATGGAACCACTCTGCTCACAGTAATTTCCCAGACAAATACTTCATTCCTGTCTCTCCATGCCCAGATTCAGTTCAGAGTTTCCTGCTCCCCAACATAGCGTCCTTGAGGGTAGAAATGTCCATATTGTTGTCTCTGAAGTATAGTTTGGGCTATCAGGGATAGGTGTTTGAGGGCTTCTAGAAAGGCCCATTCAGCCAAGGTAGGCTTTCCCCTGTATTCCAAATCCCCTGGTTTTCCTACCTCTTTGAGTTGCTTTGTCGTTCAGGCCAGACCACCCACTCTTCCCACTAGTCTTTTAGGTTTTTGAGGACAGGCTGTGCTATGCACCCTGCATAGATAGTCTCAACTAATGACCTGCCCGCAACTACTGGGATGGATTACAAGCCTGCACTAGTATTCCTGGCTCCAATCTTGATTGGTTTCCTCGGAACTATAGAGACAGCTGAACTCCAGGTTTACCCGAAGGTCCTGCAGGTTACTCATTCTCAGGGAATAGAGCCATCAGGGCCTCCTCCAGGCCTTCATCCCACTGGCAGTTAGAAACTCCTGATCTATCAGCTTACCCCAGTTCTCAGCCAGGCTCACAGTCCTGCTGCATTCTTCCTCCCCAACTGCTGTTGATATTCATGCCCTTTTCTGTCTCTGTAGTCACTGCCTTGACCTCTCTGTTTCTCGTGTTTCAGGCTTCCATCCCAAATGCCTTCAAAGACATCTCACAGGCATAGTTATAAAATCCAAACTCTGGAACGCTGGGGGGTGGGGGTGTAACTCAGTTGGTAGAGGGCAGACCTAGCAAGTGAGAAGCCCTGAATTTAGGCCCCAGCATCCTATAAACTAGGCATGGTGGTACATACCTGTCACCCTAGCACTCAGGAGGATCACAAGCTCAGGGTCACTCTTGGTTTCACAGGAAACTTGATGCCAGCCTGAGCTAAATGAGACATTATCTCAGAAAAGGGGGCAGGGGCAAAATCCAAACTCTGGAGTCTCTAAACAGCTCCTGAAGGGGGAACTTCAGGGATAGGTGTGCACACATGCACACACAGATGTGCAAGTGTGGTGTATGGGGTCAGGAGGTGGAGCAGTGAGTTAGAATCTGACTTCCTTGGACTGAACATTGCTGCTCTGTACTTTCTAACTGGGCTTGGGTGTTGTGTAGAAGGCAGTAAAGGATCAAAAAGTGAACTCTCAGAAGAACTGGAGGAAGAGGTTTAACTTGAGGTTAAGAAACAGAGCCCAGGGGGTTGGGGATTTAGCTCAGTGGTAGAGCGCCTGCCTAGGAAGCGCAAGGCCCTGGGTTCGGTCCCCAGCTCCGGAAAAAAAAAAAAAGAAAGAAAGAAAGAAAAGAAAAGAAAAGAAACAGAGCCCAGGGGCTGGAGAGATGGCTCAGGGGCTAAGAACACTGGCTGCTCTTCCAGAGTACCTAGGTTCAGTTCCCAGCACCCACATGGCACTCCACAGTAGTCTGTAATCCAGCGCCATGTGATTTAACACCCTCACACAGACATACATGCCTACAAAACACCAATGCACATTGAAAGAAAGAATGGATGAGTGAAAGAAAAGAGGAACGGGGCCCTTAGATTGGGCATGGTGGTACAAGCCTTTAATCTCCACACTTAGAGGCAGGTGGATCTCTGAATTTAAAGTCAGCCTGGTGCGCTATGTAGTGAGACCCTGTCTGAGAGGGGGGACCCCAGATTTAATAATTGGTTCTTAATAATTGCTAGGGGAGGGGAGGCCTAAATCACATTCTTTTTTAAACATTTCTATTTTTTATATTCTTTATTTAATGTATATGAGTATACTGTAGCTGTCTTCAGACACACCAAAAGAGGGAATCAGATCACATTACAAATGATTGTAAGCCACCATGTGCTTGCTGGGATTTGAACTCATAACCTCTGGAAGAGCAGTCAGTGCTCTTGACTGCTGAACCATCTCTCCAGCCCCTAAGTCACATTTTTGTTAAAGATTTCTTTCTGTGTATGGATGACTTTTGTGTGTCTGTTCACATACATGCCTGATATCAGAAGAGGCCTGAAGAGGGCATTGGGTCCCCTGGAAGTGGAGTTATAGACAGTTGTGAACTGACTGCCATGTGCTTCCTAGGAATCAAACCTTGATCTTCTGGAGGAACCACCAAGCCATCTCTCCAACCCCTGAGGATTTTTTAACTTGTGTGTGTGTGTGTGTGTGTGTGTGTGTGTGTGTGTGTGTGTGTGTGTGTGTGTGTGTGTGTGTGTTCATGTAGGTACAAGTGCCTGAGCCAGAATCCTAACCCAGGCTAATCTGGAACTAATTAACTCAGGCTGGCCTTAAACTCCTAGGGACCCACTTGCCAAGTAAATGCTGGGATTATAGATGTGCCACCATGACCAGTTTCCCAGATGTGTTTTGTTTTTTGTTTTGTTTTAGAAAATACTTTCTAGCACATTTGGTGCACACATCCATCTATAATCACAGCCCTCAGGAGTTAGAAGCATCTGGATAGAGAATCATGAGTTCAAAGCCACCCTGAGATATATGAGACTGTCTCAAAAAACAAAAAAGCAAGAGCCAGAATGTAGCTCAGTGGTAGAACTTTCCTCAGGGGCTCAGTTATATCCCCACTACCACAAAAAATCAATGGGACAACTAGGGTTTCTGAGTATGTGTAGTGGGAAATGAAAGCCATTAGCCTAGCCTCCCACCTTAAGTAAACTTTGAAGGTTGAATTTAGAAACAATATAAGTCAGTTGGAAATCATGGGGAAGGAGTGGTGAACCCCAGACTTTCTGTTTGCTTTCGTTTTTTGTTTGGTGGGGGGCGTGTCTCAATATGTAGCCCATGCAGGCTTCCAGATTGAAGCAATCCTCCTGCCTCGACATCCTCAATGCCACATGCTATGTAAAATGTCTGAGTCTTACATGCTTCAGTCTCCGTGGAAACAAGGCCAATGACCTCAGTAGAAAAGGTGGGAGAGGCGGGGGTGTGTGTGTTGGAATCTTGGCTGTCCTGGAATTCACTCGGTAGCCCAGGCTGGCCTGTAGCAGATCCACCTGCCTCTGCCTCCAATGTTAGCATTAAAAGCGTGCACCACCACCTGGCTGAAATTTTAATTTTCTTATTCAGGCACACTGTAGATGTTTTAAGCACATACTTAAAAGATCACACGCGGGGGCTGGTGAGATGGCTCAGCGGTTAAGAGCACCCGACTGCTCTTCCAGAGGTCATGAGTTCAATTCCCAGCAACCACATGGTGGCTCACAACCATCTGTAAAGAGATCCTATGCCTCTTCTGGTGTGTCTGAAGACAGCTACAGTGTACTTATATATATAAATAAATAAATCTTTAAAAAAAAAAAAAAAAAAAAAAAAAAGATCACACGCACAAACCAAACCCCAAGTATACAGTGATTCACCAAACCCCTGGTATCCTTCACTAAGAAGACAGGAAGAACCCCTCTCATCTTCCTCAAGGCCCCAACAGAGCCTACTGTACCCAAAACCCTGCCCCTTTCTCCTCTCCACCTGGCTCACTATTCCCCTGAAGGTAACTAACCTCAACCTGGGCTAGACCTCAGTATTTCCACAAGTCTATAAAAGGGTTATATTTTATTATCGCTGCCAAGTACTTAGGTCCCACGATGAGAATGAGCCAAGAGCAGGGAAAATCGTGCATCCTGCTTGTGACAGTTTTTGTAGCACCTTGAATGACATCTAGGTTTCAGAAGGTCCAGTTTCTTAGTGGGTTTCTGCAGGAAGTCTTCTTTCTGTACTCCTGCGGTGCTTGCCTGGCTCCTGGGGAGGGGGAGGGGCAGTTAGTTCACTCCAGCAGCTCAGCTAGGTAGGGGAGTGTGTACGTTCTCCGAGTCCAGTGGATGGCAAATAGCCAGCGGTAGCAACATCAGCAGTAAAAGGACCCCAACAGTCCCCAGTGGGTTCCAAACACTGGCTGAACTGGTTGACCAGTGGCCCTTTCCCACAGTACTAGACTTAAGCCTGGCCGTCTTCCGGCTCCGCCTGGCCTAGCAGATCTTCTGCTAGACTAGTGAGCTCGTTCTCCTCCAGCGCCTCCACTAGGCGTTGCAGTGTGGCACGGCGGCCCTCGGCTTGTATGAAACGGCGCAGCAGCTGGAAGGCCTGCTCATATAGCCCATCACGCTCATACTCATAGGCCAGCGAGTCGAGGGCAGGATCCCTCAGTGCTCGACAGCTACGCTGCAGCGAGCGCCCTACCCTGCGCCACTTGAGGCCCACTGAGCGCGCGAATGTCTGCTGGTCTTGCAGATTCAGTGGCCGGTTCACTGCGGAGGAAGGGAGGAGAGGTAAGTAAGCATCGGTTCCCCGGAGTTCGCACCATCCCGCACCTGCCTGGGGATACCTGGGCCCAGCCCTATTCTGCTGGTGACCCCGCTTCTGCTGGTGAACCTCACCTATGAGCTGACCATGGAACAGAAAAGTCTGGCCGGCGGCCGGCAGTGGCTTCTCCTCGGCCGGAGAGGAAACCAGGGATTTCGAACCTGCTGGAGCTACCTGTGTGGCTCCACCCTGGCCAGTGGAGTCACACGTCAGTTTGCAGAACTCATCCTCCAGCTCCGCGAGTTCCTCGTCCCTGAGTCGGTCGGGCTGCGCAAAGGGGTGCACAGTAAGTGCGGCTTTTGGCCGCAAATCCCCACCCATCCCATCCTAACTACAGACAGCAGCACCTTCTGGGCTAAGATGTAATTCAAACAGCGCTCTTCGTCGGTCAGCCAACTGTCCAGCTGCTCCGCACCAGCACGCAACTCCAGTTGCAACCGCACTGCTTCCTGGGCAAGCGCCGCGGCCATGCACCTCTGCAGTGCGGTGCGCAGCGCCCCCTCGCGGTAGGCTTGGAGAAAGCGGCCGCATAGCAGGCGCCCGCAGAAACGCAACTGAACGATGAGCTGAGGGTCGCTGCAGTGGATCTTGAGTATCTGCAGTACGTCGGGGCTGTCCCCACTCTCTGCGGAGGCGATCAGTCAGGCCACCCGCTGTCCCCAAACAGGACTTTTCTTCCAGCAGCCAGAGGAGGAAGCTAAGCCCGTAGTCCGGCCTATTCTCCCAACCCCCACCTTCAGCCTCTACTGCTCTCTGCCCAGAGAGAACGGAAAGGGTAGGTACTGGGGAGGAGTTTGGGCAAGGAATGCTGCCGTGAGAGAGGAAGAAAAGACAGAAAAGTGCAATTAGTAGCAAAGAGAACTGGCTGCTCAGAAGTAAAGACAGATGTAAATCAAGCTGACATTAGAAGAGAAATGGGTAGATCTGGAAGGCACAGGAAAGTGTACAAATGTTTACACTCAATGACACATACAATAAGCAAAGGAAGATTGCAGACCCCACACAGCTGGAGTGCTCCCTCTCTCCTCATCCCTCTCCCAACCCCTCACCCAAATAATCTTTTTCTTAAAGAGTGTCTGAGCCTAAACCACAAAGCAAAGAAGTGGGCTCTCAATCCCAGTCCCTCCCACAAAGTCCCAGAGTCACTACACCTTCCCAGCCACACACACCTGACAATGCAGCCTGCAGAGCCTTGTAGATTGCCACTTTCTTCTTGGGATCTGTGTAGGCTTCAGATAGGACCACTTTGTCCATCGAAGACTCCAAAAACAGGTATGCACTGCCCACCCACTCCTCATGGCCATTCTGATCAGCTGCCATCTTGCCTCCTAGAGATGCAAATAGATCATCTCCAGACTTGGAAACAACTATCCAGTCTCATGTGGTCCAGCTGTCCTTCCACAGAGTTCCCAGCTTTTGACTCTGCTCATAGTCCTGCCCAACCCAGGCATGACTCCCTCCACTGCCTATGACAAGAAGTCTAAGGTCACAGTAACAGCAGAACAGAGATGGGTCCTAGGCCAGTATGTTTCTCTTATGAAAGCTGACAAAAGGTATCTTCCACCTGAATGGTGCGCATGCTCCAAAACGAGCCGGACTCGTGTCTTAGCTCTGCCTTCAGCTTAAGTTCCCAGAGCCTCTGCAGGTCAAAAGGACCACCCACACTCCCCCTACACCTGGCTCCACTTAATTGTCCCTGCCTAGATCCAAGTTCAAATGTGAAAGCAAGGCTGGTCAGTCTACATATCCTGTTCACCACTCTGCAGGACCCAGTCAGAACTTGATATAGGGCTCAGACTGGACTAATGACACTCAACTCTGTATTGCTGGGTGGACCACTGATAAAGAGGCACTAACTTCCCCATCTCTGGTGTGGAATTAAAGGGACAGAATAGATCTCTAGCTCCTGCTTAGGAAGAACCTATCTGAGGGAAGGAAGAAGTCTACATGGAAGGAAATAAAGTCAAGAGATGAAGACACAGTTGTTTGTTTTTTGTTTTTCTGAGACAGGGTCTATGTCTGTGATGGACTAGTTCCTGGCTGGCCTGGAACTCACTCGGTAGACCAGGTTGGCCTCCAACTCACAGAGATCCACACGCTTTGATTCCTTCCCAAGGTCTGCCTGTATGATCTCCTATGTATTACATGCATGGCTGTGCCCATGAAGGCCAGAAAAGGGCATCAGATTTCCTGAGACTGGAGTTACAAATGGCTGTGAGCCACAGCATGGGTGCTGGGAATCTAACCGGGTTCCTCTGGAAGAACTGACAGTTCTTGTAACTGTTACACTGTGCATTGCATCTCAGACATACACTTTTTGGTGGGGGAGAGGGTGTTTCAAGACAAGATTTCTCTCCGTAACAGGCCCTATCCCTTTATAGACCAGGCTGGCCTCTAACTCACAGAGATCCATCTGCCTCTGCCTCTGCCTCTGCCCCTGCCCCTGCCCCTGCCCCTGCCCCTGCCCCTGCCTCCCGAGAGCATGTGCCGCCATGCCTGGCTGAGGACAAACACACTTAACTACGGATCCAGCTATCCCTGACCATCCTGACTGCTCAGTTATGTAAGCTAAATCATTCTACTTTGTTATTAGGCCCTTGTTTTCTTCAACTATCCCTAAACAAATTTCCTAACTGTCCACACTAGAACAGAGCCTCTCAATACGAGGATCATTTCCATCCATCTCCTGCCACAATCCTGCTTCTAAACCCCTAATAGAGCTCTGGTCAAGGTTAAGAATCACCTAGACGCGGGGTTGGGGATTTAGCTCAGTGGTAGAGTGCTTGCCTAGGGAAGCCTCTCCAAGGCCCTGGGTTCGGTCCCCAGCTCCAAAAAAAAAAAAAAAAAAAAAAAAAAAAAAAAAGAATCACCTAGACAGGTTGGGGGATTTAGCTCAGTGGTAGAGCGCTTGCCCAGGGAAGCACAAGGCCCTGGTTCGGGTCCCCAGCTCGAAAAAAAAAGAACCAAAAAAAAAAAAAAGAATCACCTAGACAGGGCATCATCTAGGGCTGTCTAGAGGGAATGCTGAATTGTCCATGGCCCTATCTAGCTCTAAGCATAGGGACACAGGCTTTTTTTTTTTTTTTTTGCTTGCTTTTGTTTTTGGTTGGTTGGTTGGTTGGTTGGTTGGGTTTGTTTGTTTGAGACAGGATATTTGGCTGTCCTGGGTCTCATTCTGTAGTCCTGGCTGCCTTCAAACTCAGTGCTGGGCTTAAAAATCTGCACCACCACTGCCCAACTAGGGGACATAGGTTTTGAAACACCTCTTCCATCAGAAAATATACTAATACACATATATTTACTAAAACAGTCTGAAAATTATTGTCTATCTCTGGGCAGGTTGGGGGTCTACATAGTGAGATCCCAGCTTAAAAAGACAAAAAGAAGAAGAAAAGAGAACATGACGTGATGTTGTCCTATCTGTAACCTCAGCACTCTGGAACCAGGGGCAAGAACAACACCAGGAAGCTGAAGCCAGCCTGTACTACAGGGCAAAGCTCCAGCTGCTTCTGCTTCCATACTCGGGGCTGAACCCTGAACCATGTCTCTGGTAGCCAAGTTTTCAGCCACTGAGCCGCACCCCAGCCCATAAATGTCTTTTGTAAAAAGCAAGGCAACAAATCACAGGGAAACTCTTCTGCTACGGAGGTAAAACAAGTAAGGACGCCTAAGAAATAGCGCAATGATTCTTGAAACATCTAGTTCACTTTTCTATTCTTATCTGATGGATGTGGTCTCATCCCAAGGGGTAGGAAGAGATTTGGAATGTGCTGGTGTGTGCCAGGGTACTATCCACCAGCTTGTCAAGCACAGGTACCAGAGAGCTGGAAATCGAAAGAGTAATCAATATGTAAATTCACTGTTACTGGGTAAATGGGGGAAGTGGCAGCACTGGAATCCGCTGGAGTTGGAGAAGTGAGGAAATAGGACAGACAAGATGGAGGGAACTGGTATCTCACTGTCCCCTTAAGAATCCTTCCCAGAACCCGGTGGTGGTGGTGCACCCCTTTAATCCTGGCACTTATGAGGCAGAGACAGGCAGATCTCTGTGAGTTCGAGGCCAGACTGATCTACAGAGTGTGTTCCAGGATTGATAGCCAGGGATACACAGAGAAACCTTGTCTTGGAAAACCAAAAAAAAAAAAAAGAAGAAGAAGAAGAAGAATCTTCTTCTCAGGCATTCTTCCATTGAAAGCCCCATCACCCACTGGGAGGCTTCTAGGCTGGGTCCCAAAACAAATGCCTCTACCCAGATGCCCGGTCTCATTAACATGTAACCGGTAGCCCCACTTCTGGATAGGTGGAAGGGCTTGACTCCCAACTCAATGAAAGTTTGAGATTCCCAAACCACCAGGACACGCCCCCTGCTTGGCTGCGCCTAACTGCGCAGTAAGCGACCTGGCAGCGGGAGGTTCCCAGTCTGCCCACTACTCGGCCTTCAAGCTGGGGGTGCGCACACGCCTGGGCTCAGACAGGAAGAGGGCTCTCAGAACCGTTCCGGCCAGCCCTGCAGCTACATCCTCTCGTCTGCAGGGCCTGACACCCATCAGAAACCCTTAGTTGGGACAAGAAATCAGAGAAGGTGGAGGTCCGAAGCCCCTTGCACCTCTTACCAAAACAGTCCGACTGGCCGCCGCCACTGGCTGGCCAGCAATCGCGCGTGTCACTACCGCGCGGTTCTCACTCTCGGGAAGCTAGATCTCTCGCTTTGCTCGGGCTGCACCAAGGTTGCCCACCCACTCTCCGCACTAACCTGGCCGCCACACACTCGCCTGGCTCCACTGCTCGCGGCTTCCGGGTGTGCGCGGAGACGCAGGGGCGGTGCCCCAGCCTGAGCGGGCGAGTCCGCCCGCGCGTCCCGCCTCCTCCGCCCAGGGCCTCTCCTTCCTGTCCCAACTGTCCTCCGTGGCCAGTCCCCTGTCTCCGGGCAAAGCCCACCTAGTCCGCTTAGCAGGTAAGATAACGACACCCAAGGTTAGATGGCAGGATGAACTGCCCACTGGATATGACGTTAGCGGCTTGGGGTTTTTGAAGCTGAAAAGGCTCCAGAGTGAGAGCCGCCAAATTTAAGTCAGTTCCTGGGGTTTAGTCAGAGGGCATCTCCTGGAGATGATAATTTTTCTGGCGCTCCCTAGGAATCTGGTTTGATGATCTAATCTCTGCTAGTCTTTAGCACTGAAAATGGGGCGCTGTGGTTCCAGGACAAGCCTAGCTTGGAGTATCCGAAACTCTAGAGTATACTTGAGGTAAATTCCACGAGAGACCATACGCCTAAAAGCCATAGGGAAATTAAATGGTAAATGGCGTGAAACTTTACCAAAAAAACCTTACAGCACCTTGAAGCAAAACTGGCAGCTTCAGAGAAAATGCACAGATTCCAACAACCCCACCCTCCTCCTAAAAGCCAAGCTCTGGAATGTGTCTGCAGACTCGAGTTCCACCCGAATCTTTATTAGCTAGCAGGAACCAGGGCAGCGCAAGTGTCAGGGTCCTAACGTGAATAACAGCCCCTCAACATGCCAGAGCCATCCGGCGCCAAAGAGAACTACAAGCTTTTTTCCACATGTCTTCCATGGAAAGTGTTCAGGAAGTCTGTCGGTTTCTAGGGGGTGGAGACAGTGTAAAGGAGCCTCCCCTTCTGGGTCGCGTATGTGCCCCATCACTTCCTGATTGGTTTGTAATTTCAGACAAAAAGAAACAAGCAAACAAAAATATTCTCAAAGATTCGCGCCTGATTAACCCAGCAGTCAGTTTCTAGTGGGCAGGATTCCTCAACTTGAAACCTGTTTCTCATTTGTTCAACAAGTGAGAAAGTAGTTTGAAGAACCAGTGAGGTCCAGGCTTAGTGGCCCACAGTTTTGGTCATAGCATTCCCGGGCAGAGGCAGATAGATCTCTGCGAGTTCAAGGCTAGCCTGGTCTACATCGCGAGTTCCAGGCCAGTCAAGACTACATAGTGAGACCCTGTCTTTATTTTTTGTTTATTTTTTTTTTTAGATTTATTTATTTCATGTATATGAGTACACTGTAGTTGTCTTCAGACACACCAGAAGAGGGCATCAGATAGTTGTGCACCACCATGTGGCTGCTGGGAATTGAACTCAGGACCTCTGGAAGAGCAGTCAGTGCTCTTAACCGCTGAGCCATCTCTCCAACCTTGTCTTTAAAGAAATAAAGAAAAACCACTGAGGCAGGAGTATCAAGAGTTCAATACCAACCAAAGCTACATAGCAGAAATGAAGAAAGAGAAAAAGAAGAGAGGGGAGATGGGAAAGTGTGGGGTGGGAGGCACAACCAGTATACCTTTAACCCTTTGGGGAGAATTGATGTTCTGAACAGAGACTTCTGCATTTTCTTTTTTTAATTAACTAACTTATTTAATGTGTATGGGTTTACATGTATGTGTCTATGTACATGTAAACCCCATGTAGACTCTATGAACATGCAGTGCCACAGAGTCTAGAAGTTGTTAGATCTCATAGACCTATAGCTATAGACAGTTTTACTGGCTATGGAGGGGCTTCTTTGAGAGCAACAAGTGCTCTTAATCGATGAGCTTTCTCTCTGATACCTTGTATTCAAAACATAATTTTTAGATTTACATATTTTATGTGTATGAGTGTTTGCCTGCATGTATGTATGTGTTCTTATGTGAGGCTAGAAGAGGGCATCAGATCTTCTGGAATTGGAGTTAAGGGCAGTTGTAAGCCACATGTGGGGTGCTAGGAACTGAACCTGGGTCCTCTGCAAATATAGACAAGTTTTTTGTTTGTTTAGTTTTTAGCTGCTGAGCCATCCCGCTGGTCCCATACTTTTGTTGTGTGTGTTCTAAATCTTTTATTTATTTGCTTGTTTGTTCACATGTGTGTGTGTATGGAAGTGCTCCAGCTAGGGTGGGCATGCATGCCTAGAGATCAGAGGACAACTTTCAGAAGTCAGTTCTTTCTTTCATCCTCTAGGACCCAGGGACAGAACTCAGGTCATCTGTGTTGGGGGCAAGTACCTTTATCTGCTGAGCCCTCTCACAGCCTGGGATCTCTGCCTTCTCTACAAGTCTATAGCAGTGCCTCCTAGGTGTGCACAAGCATTGGCATTTCAGACATCTATCCACCTCTCTAAGCTCAGGGACTCCCTCTTGCACTCTAGTCACAGCTGCTGGGAGTGGCAGGCCCCTTCCCTCCAGCCACACCATGGTGGAGCTGATTGAAAAGCTACCAGAGGAAGTTTTGGCGCTCATCTTCCGTGACCTGCCTCTCAGGGACCGTGCTGTAGCAGCCAGAGTTTGCAGGGCCTGGGCTGCCGCTGCCACGAACAGTGCTGTGTGGTATGATACAAGCGTCAGGTGAGTTTCTTCCGGTTACCCACTCATCTTCACACCTGAAGGCACACTCATTGGCTGCCTGCTCTATACCAGTTGGTATTATCTTTTTATTTTTATTTTTCAGTACGGAGGATTGAACCTAGGGTCTCATGTTTGCTAGGCAAGGAATCTACCACTGAGCTCTGTCCCAAGCTCCCAACTAGTATCCTAAGTCCCTTCCATAAATTAACTCATTTAATCCTCACAAGATGCTCTTGTAGGGGGTGAGTAGTAGTGTTTCCTTTGCACAGACAGGAAACTGAGGCTTAGAGATTTAATCACTTGAGTCTGGAGGCCCTGCTCCATCTCCACAGACTACTGAGCTTGCCTAGTTCCTTAAGTACACACACACACACACACACACACACACACACACACACACACACACCGGGCTGGGAGGGGGCACTGGGAGGAGGGCTCAACCTCAAGCCCTCTGAAGACTTCTAAAGAAATAGAATGGAAATTTCTGTCATAGGAAAGAGGGGGTCGATGGAACCCAAAATGAGAGGCACATAGAAATGGCTCCTCAGTTAAGAGCACTAGCTGCTTTTTTAGAAGGCCTGGGTTTGATTCCTGGCTCCCACACAGCAGCTCGTAACCAGTTATAATCTCAGCTCTAGAGAATTCAACACCCTCTCTGGCCTCCTCAGACACCAGGCACACGTGTGGTGCACAGATATACATGCAGGTAAACCAACTATACGCAGGCATACACAAAAATCAAGACATTAATTTAAAAAAAAAAGTTTCTTTTCCATTCATTTCCATTAGTGGTGCCACCGCTAATTCCTTTCTGTGTCGCTTCCTACATAAGTTGTGACTGTGAGCTGGAAAACTTGTTGCCACCGGGTCTGTCCGCCTGCCTGGACCACATTCACAACCTGAGGCTGGAATATGAACCATCAAAGAAGCTCAGTCGCAGAACGGCCACCGAGCTGCTGACTGCCCTGGCCAGCCGAGCCCCGAGGCTTCGAGGCCTGCGCTTGGAATGTCGGGGAGAGAAGCCGCTTTTTGATGCGGGCCGCGACATCCTGGGCGCCGTGCACACAGTCTGCGGAGCCGCTCACCAACTGCGCCACCTCGACCTGCGCCACTTGCCCTACACAGTGGACGACACCTTGGTGCTTAAGGTTGCTGGTGGCTGTCCCGAGCTCCGCAGTCTTTTCCTGGACAACCATGCACTAGTGAACAGCGTGCAGCCCGCCTCTGTGCTTAGGCTATTGGAGGCTTGCCCTCACCTGCGCGCCCTTGGACTGCACCTTGCTAGTATGTCGCGTGCCGCGTTAGAATTGCTAGCCGCTCCGCATCGCGCCCCTTTTACACTTCTGGCACTGAAGTGCGCGTGCCCCGAAGATGCTCGTGCTTCCCCTCTGCCTGATGAAGCCTGGGCGACACTAACTTGCTATCATCCCGGGCTGAAGGTGGAGCTGGAGCTGGAGCCCGTGCTTCCAGATGAGGCCGTATCTCGCATCCTGCAACCAGCAGTACCAGTGGCTGTGCTGCGTCTCAACCTCTCCGGTGACACAGTAGGACCGGTGCGCTTCGCAGCGCGCCACTACGCCGAAACTTTGCGCGCCCTCGAGGTGCGCGCGTCCGCTTCCACCGAGCTGCACACCGCGCTGGAGGAGCTGGCGGCGCGCTGCGCGGGCTTGAGAGAGATACACTGCTTCTGCGTGGTGAGACCCTCTGTACTGGATGCCTTCCGCGCGCATTGTCCGCGCCTGCGCAGCTATACGCTCAAACTAAAGCGTGAACCGCATCCCTGGCGGCCGACACTGCTGCGGTGATTGGGCAATCTCACCCCACCAGGACCGCGCGAACCTGAAGCCGCGGAAAGGCCTAAGCAAGTTGCGCAGACACGCCCCAATTGCTAGCCTCTTCTTTAGGGGCTCCGTTGACTACGGTGCTTCTTGGGAACTGGGGCCTATGAGGGCATCCAGACCAATCCCGGGTACCATAAATTCAGCGAGCCCTCTCAACCTCAGTGGCTCTGTCCATTCTGGGCCCTCCCTCCTCTCTATGCACTCGCATTAGCTCTGAGGCCCAGAACTGGGGGAGGGCAGGCACAAGTAGGAGCCAAGAGTCAAGGGTGAGTGTAAAGTAAATAAATCCTTTAATATTCCTGCGTCCTGTGATCTCGAGTCGGCTGTGAAAGGGAGGGCAGGAAATACACAAAGGCTGGTAGGACAGTCCCACCGGACATTCAAGAAGGAGACCTCAAGGGCCTTTGTACTGTGACTGTGGGGGATCGGGATCCGGGCACCCTATACCCCGAGACTGACCAGTTCCCTAGCCTTCTCGCAGACCGGGCAAGTGCAACTTCACCCACCACTCTATCTGCCCGCCCTTACCTAGATTCCACTATGTCCACAGATGAACTAGTCCTTTCCAAGCCCACAGATGTTTTCTCCCAAACAACACAGGCAGAGAGGAACTTGAGAAGGATGAGACTCGAACGTGGGCTCGCCCACCCACACACCTACGTTTCAGCCAGCCCTTTCTCTCTGCCGGTGGCTGGGCGGCTGTCCGAGCCCCGCCTCTAGGGTTCGCACGCGGCCCCCGCCTGACCCGGCGCCCAGGGGCGGAGTAGGGCGGGGCGGGCGGCAAACGCAGCACTTTCACGGCTTTGACAAGCCCGCAGCGGCCGGGCTGGAACGCTGAGCCCGGCCGAGACTGCGCCATGCAGGAAGCGCCAGCTGCGCTGCCCACGGAGCCAGGCCCCAGCCCGGTACCTGCCTTCCTCGGCAAGCTATGGGCGCTGGTAGGCGACCCAGGCACCGACCACCTCATCCGCTGGAGCCCGGTGAGGGCTGGGGCCCCTCAACTCCCTCAGTGGTCCCCGGGATCCCTCCAATGTCTGTGAACACCCATGTCCACCCAGCCCCCGCCTGGGTCTGGGCTGTGAGTACCCCAGTTCAGCTGTCCAGAGTGGATCACGGTGGAAGGGGTGTGTGAGACAAGGATGAAGAGAATTAAGGGTCCTAGAGCCTACAGGGACCTAGGTAGTTCTCACTTTACTTCATCTACCCAGGAGAAAACAGGCCAAGAAAAGGGAAATCTTTGGCTCAGAGTCAGGTAGAGTCTGGGACGGGTCTGAGATGGACCCTGGGTTGGCGTGTGCTAATTCTTTCTGAGAACTGCGTAGAGATCTAGTTAGGGATAGGAATTCTTCGTGGTTATGACAGGATAGGCTCTACATGATACAGACCTGGCCAAGTCCTACCTCCCAGCGAGGTACAAATCTGGACCCCACAGTGAGTGAGGGAGTATGGCCCAGTCGTGAGTGGCACTCACTCACGGAGTCTGGTCCCCACCCGCTTGCGGATGGTTGTCGTTCGTTCTCCGTAGAGTGGCACCAGCTTCCTCGTAAGTGATCAGAGCCGCTTCGCCAAGGAAGTACTGCCCCAGTATTTCAAGCACAGCAATATGGCGAGCTTTGTTCGTCAACTCAACATGTGTGAGTCCCTTTGACCAGCGGGGAGCGGGTTGGGGTGACTTAGTGCGGAGGATGGAGCGACTCACGCTCACACCCCACCCCCGCCCCGCCCCGCCCGCCGCTCCGCGCACCGTTCCTCAGATGGTTTTCGGAAGGTGGTGAGCATCGAGCAAGGTGGCCTGCTAAGACCAGAGCGTGACCACGTTGAGTTTCAGCATCCGAGCTTCGTGCGAGGCCGTGAGCAGCTACTGGAGCGCGTGCGCCGCAAGGTGGGACAAACTGCAAAATATGGGGAAACGCCAGTGTTGGTACTTATAGCTCTGTTTTATGTGTCCCCGGCCCGGATGGTGCCTTCTGCCCGCAGGTACCTGCGCTGCGAGGTGATGACACTCGATGGCGTCCTGAAGACCTGGGCCGACTGCTGGGAGAGGTGCAAGCTTTGAGGGGAGTGCAGGAGAGCACGGAGGCACGGCTGCAGGAACTCAGGCAGTGCGGGACAGGGAAGGAGGGGTGGAGTTATGGATGAGAGGATACTGGCCTCCTAGGGGTTCTGGGCAGCTCCTTCCGCTCTTTGGTTGGAGCCTCCATGCAGACAATGGGTCCAACTCTGGAACTCTAGCCTTATAAGATGCGTGTCCCCTTGGCTGGTCAGAGTCTGGACGTCTCCACTCTGTGGGGCATGGTCCCTGGACAAACTCAGACGCCTCAGCATCCTCCTACCCTTTCCCCAGGCAGAACGAGATCTTGTGGCGAGAGGTGGTGACGCTGCGGCAGAGCCACAGTCAGCAGCACCGGGTCATCGGCAAGGTGTTCCTCTGCCCCTACCTCTTATCCTTCCCCACTCCTTGCTACTGCACACCTCCACCTCTTTCCCTTTGACCAGGAATTGCCTTTCTAGGGTGAAAGGCCTGGCTAAAGTATAAATTAACCCTTTCTTTTCAGCTAATCCAGTGCCTGTTTGGGCCACTTCAGACAGGGCCCAGCAGTACAGGAGCCAAGAGAAAGCTGTAAGTAGAAAAGTCTGTAGTGTTGACACCCGAATTCCCACCGCCAGAACTCCCTTCCCTGTCAGGGACCCACATCCACAGACCCTCCAGGAATCTTCATTCTTCTCTCTACCCAGGACTCCCTGCTCCCTTCCTATCCTGGAACCCCACATCTCCTCCCCCTCTTCCATCCCAAGACCTTACTCTCAAATTCCTAGGCCCCAAGTAGGCATCCCTGACTTGGGGCTCAAATTAAGCTCTCTCTCTTCCATCACAACCCCCAAAGGGCCCCCCATCTCTCAGGGAGCCCCTTCCACTCCAGCATGTGACTGATGCCCTGGCAACAGGCCTCAGCTCTGCTGACTTGGCTGCTGGGGCCTGAGGGAGGGAGAGACAGTGAGAGGGAGAGAGGGAGGTGCAGGCTGAGGGGCATGGAGGCCTAACCTGCCCACCCTGCACAGGTCCCTAATGCTAGATGAGGGAAGTGCATGTTCAGCATCTGCCAAATTCAATGCCTGCCCTGTGTCTGGTGCTCTGCTCCAGGACCCCTACTTTATCCAGTCGGTAGGTGTTGTTTCCCCTCTACCTCCTCTTCCTGGGGCGCAGATAGAATTGTGAGGAAGCTGTTTCTTCTCCCTATCCTCCCCCCAACACACACACAAAAAAGATGGAAGCCAACATTTGACCATCCGGACCTAGGCTCCCCAGCATAGATTCATTTTCAAACCTTGACCCTTAGACCTGGTCCCAGTGGGGGCTTGGTTGGGCTCTTCCTACAGTTAGAGGTCAAGGGCTGGGCCTAGCCTTCTACTTGCAGCCCCTCCCAGAGACCACCGTGGGCCTCAGCCCTCACAGGGCCAGAGGGCCTATCATCTCTGACATCCCAGAAGACTGCCCATCTCCTGAAGGACACAGGCTTTCTCCCTCCAGTGGTGGCAGGAGGTATGGAGGACAGGGGCTGCCTTCTGGGAACCCTATGGGAAAGGGCCTGCAGCCCACAAGCCTGTGGAGGTGGGGGAGAGGTCAGTGTCGGGGTCTGGTTGAAGCTTTTCTCTGGTGCAGGGTGAAGGGCCTGGCACTGCTCAAAGAAGAGCCGGCCAGTCCAGGGGGGGATGGCGAGGCCGGGCTGGCCCTGGCCCCAAACGAGTGTGACTTCTGCGTGACAGCACCCCCACCGCTGCCCGTGGCTGTGGTGCAGGCCATCCTGGAAGGGAAAGGGAGCTTCAGCCCTGAGGGGCCCAGGAGCGTACAACAGCCTGAACCAAGGGGCCCCAGGGAGGTACCTGACAGGTGAGCAGAGCCAATGTTGATGGTTTATAGATAGACAGATCCACATATACTGGCCAAAGAAAAGACACTGCTTTATGGTACTGTGGTAGCTAAGGGAGGACACTGGGCATCAGACTCTCATGACCCTGATTTCTCAGGGTATGCTCCAAAAAGTATCATCATCATCATCACTTAGAAAATGGAAATTCCCAGTCAAGTCACTAAGCACCCTGTGATAGGACACTGGAATTTACATCTGAGATTAGTTCACTGCGATGAATAAATATCCATAGATAGATAGATAGATAGATAGATAGATAGATAGATAGATAGATAGATAGAGCGAGCTATAGATATATAAATATATACACTTAAGAACCAGTTGTAACTTGTCTTAGTAGCACAGAGGTGTCAATCCAACTACTTGGGAGACTGAGGCAGGGGTATCGAAAGTTCAAGGCTTGCCTGGGCTACAGTGTGAGCTCAAGACTAGTGCTACTGGTAACTTAGTGAGATTCTATCTAACTATAAAAGGGAAATCTGGGAGGAAGGTCATCAAGTACAACACTTGTCACATAACACACACAATAATAATAATAATAATAATAATAATAATATAAATAAAAATAAACAAGCTGGGAGGTGTGAGATCATGCCTTCGATCCCAGCACTAGGGAGGTAGAGGCAGGTGAACCTCAGAGTTTGGGGCCAGCCTGGTCTACAGAATGGATTCCAGGACAGCCAGGGCTACCCAGAGAAACCCTTTCTTTCTCAAAAAGCCAAAAATTAAACTAAGATTAAAATAATAATTTAATTAATTATTAATTAAATGAAAATAAAGGGAAAGGGTGGCTGGGTTGGGGACATAACAGCGACAGGGTATGTGCCTAACATGCTCAAGATCTAAATTCAAACTCCAAGACTGGAACACAAATACATAAACAGCAAAAAACAACCCCCCCCCAAAAAAATCTCTACTAGTATTCACACTTATATAGGAAGGGGACAGCTCCCAAGACCTCAGGTCTCAACTAGGAAACAAAGGCAAACTCAAGGTAACTGTTTAGAATCTGGGCGTGGAGACATTGCTCTGCTCTAATGCCAGCTCCAGGGAGGAGGTAGCGGCCTAAGAGTCTGGAGTTCAAGATCACACTTGGCTACCTAGTGAGTGGGACTGGCCTAAGCTACAGGGCCCCCGTGTCAAACAACAGCAAAGATTCCCCTTTAGCACCCAGGAGGTTAAGACAAGAACACGGCTGTGAGTTTGAGGCCAGCCAGGACTGCACAACAAGACGTTGTCTAACTCCTTCCTTGGAGAAATTTTTGAAAAGGAAAATAAACCCTCCCTCATTAGGGAGAGGATTGAAGGAAAGCACCTTAGCTTTTCTCAGGCCTCCTAGCGAGCTGTAGTTGTTGGAGCAGTTTAAACCAGATGACGCACTATTAGTCCTAATAGTCCGTAGGAACTAATAGTAGGTTGGTATTCTAGACCAATAGCAGTTCTTTATGCACAGGGGAACTCTGGGCCTGGATCGAGGTAACCGGAGCCCAGAGAGTCTGCTGCCTCCAGTGCTGCTCCGGCCTCCCCCTGAAACTGTGGAGCCCATGGATGTGAGTATCTCTTTGCCTGGGGTAGGATATAAAAACCCATGAAGTTGAGCCCTCTGGGCAGCCTTTGAAGGCACCACTCACCTGAGCTCTTCCCAGGCGCTGGGTCCCAGCCTGCATGGACGAGACTGGACTTTGATGGATCTGGACATGGAGTTGTCTCTGGTAAAAAGGGAGTGGGAAAGGCCACACCCTTGGGTTCATGGCTGAAGGGTTGCCCCAGGGACTCCTCAGCTTTGAGCTCCCTTCTCAGCTGCTTCCTGGGGTTCTCCCATGCAGATGCAGCCCTTGGCTCCAGAGAGGGCTGAAGCTGAGCTGACAGTCAAGGACTTGAATTCTTCAGGTGTAGGTAATGATGGTGAGACTCCTGGGTAGAAGCCACAGTGGTTTGGTGGACTTGGCAGCTTGGGTAGGGGTTGGCGGACCCTAAATTCAGGCTTCCCTGAAGAGCCTTTTAGAGTTGCCCATACCATTTGTCATTGTGTGAGAAGGCTAAGGTCAAGAATGATGTTTTAAGCTAGATATGGTGTATGCTTGGAATCCCAACGCTTGGGAGTCTGAGATAGAAAGATCATGGATTCAAGGACAGCCTAAGTATGCAACAAGACCCTGCCTTGAAAACCGATGTGTGTATGGGTGATGCTACACCTTAACTGAAGGGGGCTCTCCTCCCGAAGAAAGGGAGAGGGTACCTTAGCCTAAGCACATCTTACTCCTCCTAGGGAAAGACCACACGCTGGGAACCCCACTCATGCTAGATGTTCAGGCGGATTTGGAGGGTGCAGCACTATCGGTGCCTGGGGCTTTAACCCTGTACAATGCCACCGAGAGCAATGCTTCCTACTTGGATCCTGGAGCCAGTCCCTCCTCTCCCTGAGATCTGCACCCCTCTGAAAAAGCCTGGCTAAGGAACCAGCACGCAACGGCACACCCCTTTAGGCTTCCTGGCGCCCCCGCCCCCGCCCTGGGAGGTGAGCGAAGCCCTCCTGTATGTGACAGCCTCTCTCCACTACCCCAGTGAACCCTGCAACATAAACTGCATTCCCTACTCTGTTTCTGTCTGTCTCTCTCTCTTTTTTTTTTTTTTCTACCAACCAAAGATCACTAGAGTCGCGGGTAGGTGACGATTTTGCGTTTATACAAGTGTTCAGATGTTCGGACTTAGAAACGTCTATACGCGCTCGGACTTTCATGGAAGACCCCTCTCCCTGGTCCTTGGAGAGCCAGTGCTAACTCTCCCACTTGCACTGAGATGTCGGCCTGGCGCTGGCCAATGTAACCTCCAAGAAGCAGGCATTTCTGTGCCACATCCAGCTCCTTAATACACGTGTCTCTGATTCTGGGCAAGTCGGCTCCTTTCTCTAAACTTTATCTGTGACAGACGGAGGGAAGAGTCCTGGAAGGGTAAATTAAAAGCACCTAGCAATTAGAAAGTCGAGAGAGGGCTGGACAAGTGAGACAAGTGTACCAACCCCCTGACTCAAATCCGGGTACTTTGGGACGGGAAAGACTAGCGGACTATGTGTCCGCCCCTGCCAGTACGTGGCCTCCACCACTAGCGTCCAAATTCGCAGAGCCAGTGAAGCATGCCCTTCCCCCCACCCCATTCCCAGCAGCCCTGGCTGCCCCGCCCCTGTTACAGCTGTTGTTCGGCATACCCACCCCACTCGCTCGGCCCTTTCTGCACTGTCATCTGCCCCGGTGAGGCTCAACTCCGGAGTGGGGCCATCTGAAACGCTCCGGACCACAAGCCCGGCTCCACCCAGCAGGGAGGGAAAGGAAACAGATTGGGCAGAATCCTGGGCCTCTCACCACCAGCAGCGGAGCTCGAAGGTCTGTGGGCCTCGCCCTTTGGGAGGACTGAAGCTCTAGGACTGAGTGGAGGGCTAGTGAGGGTACCCTTGCGGTCGCGCATGCGCGACCGGCTCCTGCTCCTCGTTTCCCCCACAATAAATCCCATTCAGCCAGCAAGCTAGGGATCCCAGACCCCACCAGGACTCCTGCTTCTCCACTCGGGGCTCGGGGTAACATTTAGGCTTGTCCACTGATGCACTGAATAGGGCATAACCAGCATTCACCTTAGAGGGGTGATAACCTCAAAGGGAAACACAGGTAACATAAAAATAACTTAGGGTACAGAGAGGGGAAAGAGGAGGCCAATCCTGCCTCGAAGTCGGGCCAGAATAGGTGCTGACATCATCCCCTTCTCTGTAACCAGTGATGGGAGACAGTCTTTGGAAGCTTCACTGAGGACAGCAGAGGTCCTGAACACACAGTGTAGTGTGGATCCCAGTAAATAATAGTAATGAGGACCAAAGCACACAAAAGGAGCGACCAACCTTTGAACACCCCAGGAATTGGGATAGACATGGGAGCATTTGAGTCTTGAGGGCTGGGTCCAGAGAGTAGAGGGGAGAGACAAGGATCCCAGACCCAGGGAACAGCATTGGCAAAGGCTACAGTGTTAGGATCACAGTTCTCGCACGACTAAATAGTTGGATGGAAACAGCAAAGAACCTGGCTATCTAGAGTGGTGGGAGGGGATTAAAATAGCCAGACTAGGTAGCTTAGATTCTTTGATGAGTGAGTGTCTGAGAGACAGAGAGAGGGTGGCTGTCTAGGCCTGGCATTCAGCTAGACAAGGAACATTATAGTTTAGGCTAGGGCAAGTCAGATTCCAGTTCTACTGGGTTTCTCTGAACCTGTCTCTTCACCCATAAAACTGGAACAACAAATTCTACCCTAGAGTTGTCAAAGTGAGGGGAGTTGGAGTGATGGAGTGAGGGGAGGGGTGGAGTGTGTGAGAAGTACTCAGATATTCATTGTCCCAGGAAGCAAGCTGCTGCTGGTGGGTTTAAGGAGCAGAACCTAATGGAAATTTATTACAAAGCGTCTGTCACATATGGGACATGAAAGGAGGTGGGGGTTGGGGGATGCAGAGTACCTGGCCTGCGCTTAGTGGCCTTGGGGAAGAACTGACATTTAGATATGAGGGGTGGAGACCCAAGGTGTGAAGTGCCCAGGGACAGTACAGTGTGAGTACTGAGATGTGGGGTGCATGAAGTATGTGTGTGTGGTTGGAGGGAGGTTATCACCCAATGGGATGGGAAGAAGGTAGGTAGAGCAGAGACATTTCGGGTAGAGGAGACTGAGAAAGATGCTGTATGAACAAAGATAAGGCAAAAGGAATGGCCAGGTTTCTTTTCTCCTTAATGTCAGGGCCCTTATTGGCCGGATTAGGACACCCAATCCAGTGGGCAGTAATCATAATAGGTAGGCAGTAGCTGGTAAAAGATAAGCAGGAGGTTGGGAATTTAGCTCAGTGGTAGAGGGCTTGCCTAGCAAACGCAAGGCCCTCCCTGGGTTCGGTCCCCAGCTCTGAAAAATAGAAAAAAAGAAAAAAAAAAGATAAGCAGGGTAATTAATTTATACTTGGTTCCTACGGTTTGGTACAGGCAGCCCCTCAAAATGGATAATACATGGAGAGGAAGCTAAAAGCTTGGTAAGCAGTCCTTAGTGGCTTTTAAGAGCTGGACATTTCAAGGTCAAATAAGAGACCACTATAGGTCAAATAAGAGATGACTGTAAGTGGCTGCTGGGCCATCAGGGAAACAAGTGGGTCGTGGATGCCAGGAGGTCTGTCAAAAATGAAAATTCAGGAGTTCTGCTTAACCTGGAAGAATCCTGAGAGTATGTTGACAGTGGAGAATGAAGGGGCAAGGTTCTGGAATGCTGGGCAGGTGTTAGGTGAATGGAGCATGGGGTGCCTTGGCACTCCCGGTGCAGACCCGATTGTGTGAGCAATCAGGCAGGCTGCCCTGATTCAAGGTTTGCTTCCGGGTTCAGAAGGGAGGTATGAATCAATCCTAGGGTTTTCTGCCTATTTGGTTAAGGAATTGAGTTTAGAAAAAAATAATTCAGTTGGATAAACTGGATCTCCACTGGTGGCCAACTGTGCAGGTGTCTGGGGCTTAGGAGGGAGGTCCTAGCTGGGGAGAACACTCAGCTGACAGCTGGACTCTGCAAGAAGAACCTGAAGAGTCAGGACAGAAGCATCGAAGAGGCTAGAGGGTGAGTTCTGTGCCCCTGGTCTCTAAGTCTTGTGCTGAGGAACCATCCAGACTCTGATGTGGAGATGAACTTAGATAACTCCTCAGAGAGGCTAGTGTAGGGGAACGCAAATTATTCCCCCACCCTACCCCCATCCACAGCTTCTCTCCTTTTTTTTTTTTTTTTCCCCCGAGCTGGGGACCAACAGGGCCTTGCGCTTGCTAGGCAAGCGCTCTACCACTGAGCTAAATCCCCAACCCCCGCTTCTCTCCTTCTTGATATAGCCCAAATGGGTAACATGCAGGAGCGCCCATCGGAGACCATTGACCGGGAACGGAAACGACTGGTAGAAACATTGCAGGCTGACTCTGGGTTGCTGCTGGACGCGCTGGTGGCCCGGGGCGTCCTCACTGGGCCCGAGTATGAAGCCTTGGATGCGCTGCCTGATGCAGAGCGCAGGGTGCGCCGCCTACTGCTGTTGGTGCAGAGCAAGGGCGAGGCAGCCTGCCAGGAACTACTGCGCTGTGCCCAGCAAACTGTGCGCACGCCAGACCCGGCCTGGGATTGGCAGCACGTTGGGCCTGGTGAGCACCAGGAGGGTGGAGCCTTGATGAATTGAGGGGCGTGGATTAGGGGCGGGGCGAAGCAAAGGGTAAGCGGAGAGCAGAGAATGTGGAGGTAACAAACCACAGAGGGGAGAACCACTTCCTTCCTTCCCAGGCTACCGGGACCGCAGTTATGACCCTCCATGCCCAGGCCACTGGACGCCAGAGGCACCCAGTTCAGGGACCACATGTCCTGGGCTGCCCAGAGCTTCAGAGGAAGAGGAGATCGGAGGTCCTGAGGACTCTGAGGCAGTGCAGCCTCGAACACCAGAGGAGCCAGAACTAGAAGCTGAAGCTACTAAAGGGGATGAGCCAGACCTGGAACAAGAAATGGAACCAGAACCAGAGCCAGAGGTAGAACCGGAGCCGGAGCCGGAGCCGGAGCCGGAGCCGGAGCCGGAGCCGGAGCCGGAGCCGGAGCCGGAGCCGGAGCCGGAGCCGGAGCCGGAGCCGGAGCCGGAGCCTGACTTCCAAGAAGGGGATGAGTCTGAAGGTTGTGAGAACACCTAAACCCTAGCTTGCAGGCCTGTTAGAAGTTGTGGACTGGGAAGTAGGGATTGATCCCCACTCCACTGACCATCATTTTCATCTCTAGATTCCTGAAGACCAGAATATCCTTACCTGTCCAAATCTGATTCAAGCTGGATAAGATCTGGAAACCTGCCAGAACTGGACCGAATCAATGCAGCAAGACTCCATTTACTGCCAAATGAGTAAACTCGGGAAGGTTAGCCTGGACCTGATTCTTCACAACTCTGGCTCTTTACTCAAGAATGGTCTGAATCCCACTGACCTGAGCAGGCTTGTGTGAAAAATACCATCCCCCCCAACAGTATTCCACTCCCAAAGTAGCCCAAGCTGTATTTCTAGAGATCTTAGATTCAGGCCCCTAAATCAGACCCTCTTCCACTCCCCTTTCCCCCCCTCAGGGGCCATTTGGGAGCCCAAGTGGGCAACACATCTACACCATGGAAACGACTAGGTCAAGCAAGTGAAGGTGGCTGGCTGTCCATCCATACACAGAAGTCTTGGAGCTCACAGTCTTGAACGGGGGACCTGAGAGAAAACTGGAGTAGACAGAAGCCACACGCATCATTGTAACTGGTCTTTAATTGTCTGGCCTTCCTCTGAACTGGGAGCTCAGTGTGGGGTGTGGGGTCTAACCAGTCACAGACATACACAAGGAGCTCTGTACATTATCTACTAAGCAAATGAGTAAAAACTTCCCAGCTGTGTTTCCAAGCTTTCACAGATGGAAAAATTAAATAAAAAGCCAGGGTTAAATAAAAAGCATACTGTCCCAATCTCTCAGGGCTGAATCTGAAGTGAAAATGAAAGCCTTACCAGGCTCTTTCTGTACTTCTCCTGGCCTGAATGTAAGATGACAAACCCTCGGGGCCTGCCCTGCAGGTTTGATTGTGGTTGCTCCCCGCCTGTACTAACCACTGCCAGAGACCAGCTATGGGGCTGTGGTCAAAGACAGGCACAACCAAGTCTAGTGTGGGGACTGAGGGTGGGGCCAGGTGCTGGACTCATAAGACCTGAAGTTCAGTGGGTCTGTGCGTGTGGTAAGAAAGGGGTCTAGGAACAAATGGTACTTTCCAAAGTGCCTTGCCCCTGCACGAGGAGCTGCTGCTTCCCAGCCCCACCTGGAGGCATGGAATAACACATGGAGGCAATTGGGGAACAATGTACGACCGGTGAGACGGACAAAATGCTGAACGGCAAAGCCCAGCCCAGCTGGGTCTTTGAGTGACAGTCAGAACCCCATGCTCAGGCAAGTCACCTCAGAGAGGATCCCCACCCCTGCCGGCCCCAGTGAGAGGTAGACAGTAAGAATGTTGAAGGAGCACCAATAGACCAGGTTTGGTTGGGGGAATGAAAGAGTGGTACCAGACACCCAAAGCCATCTCATGCAGGAACAATTTCTATTCCCAAACCAGCCCACATTTCTATTCACACTCAGCTCCCATCCTATCCCCCCCTCCTCTGTTCAGGAGTTTATGTGACATGCTGCTGCTAGTTCACAGGCCCCAGGAAGGTTCGCAAGGACAAAAACCTTCCGACGTTGCTTCTCATCTTCCCAAGATGCTCCTGTCCTCCCAAATGCCCCCAAGAAACACCTAGGCTATGGAACCATAAAGAACTTCGTATTCTGATCTGAGACCTCTGCAAGAGCTTCTGTCTATAACCCTTAGCCAGTATCAGTCGGGCAGCAGGCGGCCCAGCTCCGCTTCATCTAGCCGGTTGGTAGTCATGATGTGTTCCAGCTGCTGCCGGTAACGATCCAAGTCCTTCATGAAGTGGGGCACTCTGGTTTTATCTAGTACCCCATGGGGTCGCAGTTGTTCCACATCTTCGTAGGAGACCTACAGGAAGAAAACTAAGCCTCAGGGCTAATCAAAGTGCCTGGCTTTCAAGTGCCTGATGGCCCAGGGCCATTTGCTCCCAAGATGATGCCTTCATTCTTCATTGACTCCTACAATAGATACCTTCAGGCTCTATCCTGGGTCTTCTCTTTCTCTCTCCATCTTTTATCTACCTTGAACAATGCATTCCTCTGCAGCCTGGCTTATCCTCTCACCTCTAAATAGTATTCAGTGGATACCTGGGATTCTCTCAGGTTATCTCCCATATCCAACAAAAGACTGCTGAATGTCGGCTGTCTGTCCCCATTCAGAGAGTCCAACAGATAAAGAGTTCTATTATCTGTAGTGGCCACTGACCGGTTAGGTCAGACCATTATCAATTCTGTAAGAGTGATGGAAGACCTTCTGCTCTGGCCTATCTAGGCCTTTCATTTCCTGCACTTCCCACAGGACACCCAATAGGAACCTCCTAAAGAAAATCCATGTCCACACATTAGGATAGCCCTCCTGATCCCCTTTGCTTTCCCTAACCTGGTACAAGACGAGGGCCTTGATTCCTGGCCATTTCTCCCACCCTCTTCCCCAAAACTTCTTGACTGCTCCCTGTCTTGGAACGCTCACCTCCCTTAACACATATGCGCACACCTGCAGGCTAGGTCACACACCGGATCTGGGCTACCAAAACTTTGTTTCCTTTTATCTGCCTTCCCAAGTATTCAGGCCTTCAGCGAATATGACTCAGAAGGGCAAAGAAGGATGAGCTAGTTGGGCCTTTCAGCCCTTTACCTTGCCCAGCGAGGTCAGCAGCTGGAAATCGATGGTCTGACGGTGCCGCAGGATGCGCAAAATGCCATCCAGGTACACCTGGTCCTTGCTGAAGCAGCCTGTGAGAAGGATAACCAATCGAGCCTTACCCAAAAGCCACCCTTCACCTTGCCCCGGCTTGAGCAGTCTCCCGACTCCACAGTTCCCACCTGGCAGTGAGGTATCCGTCTGTCCTCGCTTGGCACGGACGCAGTACTCCCAGCGTACATCCTCATCTTGCACGTATTGCTCCAGATCCTGGAAGAGCTGGCGGAAGGACATGTGCGCCGCCTGGTGGATGGTATAGTAGAGCAGGGCGGCACGCCACAGGAACGGTTGCTTTCGAAACAGCACACTATGCAGGCTGGCCAGGCCCTCCTCCGTGGGATTGGCTGGCCGAAGGCCGTATTGCAGTCTGCCTTCAGTACTGTGCCATGGTTGTCGCGAATTGTTCACACCACGCAGGTAGTGGGTGCCTGCAGGGAGGATGGGGAGGTGGCAGAACTCTTAGATCTTCATGCCCCGCCCCCAAATTCACTTCATGCAAGTCATCCCAAGCCCTACCTAACTAAATTCATTCTTAGCCAACTCCAGATAACATGAAGACGTCTTGGTTCAGGGCAATGTCTTTTTTACCCATTTTCTCATCTCCTGCACCCCAGTTCATACTGCGTGTCCCAGCCCTTATAGAGACCAAGCACGTGCCACCTTGCGCCAACATCCTAATGCCCAAGCCAATCATCTTGGCAGTCATGCAAATGCTCCAATCACGACCATTTCTGGCCTAGAGCAACAAGATTCCTGTTTGGTGAGAACGGACAGGAACTAGTGTCTTGTGTTTGCCTTCCTCGCCTGGTCTATCTTCTGAATTTTTTTTTTTTTTTATTAACTTGAGTATTTCTTATATACATTTCGAGTGTCCTTTCCCGGACATCCCCCTCCCCCCTCCCCTTCTTTATGGGTGTTCCCCTCCCCATCCTCCCCCCCTTGCCGCCCTCCCTCTTCTGAACTTTTATCCCTACAATTTCAAGCAATTCCTAGGATCTATCTAGCCTGCCACCCACCCTGGTGGGCCGGTCTAGTGGAACCCCACAGGATTCTTTTTGGCCTCTCAGAACCCCTTCACTGTCAAAAGAAATCAGAAAAGAACTGGAGATAAACTCGAAAGGAAGAATGCAGGCCAGTCCACGAGTGAGCAGGCATGTTTGCCTGGACTACTTTTACAAACACAAAGGATAGAGTATCTGCTTAGGTATGAACAAGCCTGTCTTCTTGCAGAGGGAAGGAAGGGGGAGAAAGAAGGGGACTACTGAGACCCCCACACACACTACCCTACCTCCATCTCTCCAAACCCTTCAATCCTACCCACCCACCCAGTGCCGCCTATAGTCTGACCTATCTCGTGCCGAAGCATGCCCTCCAACCAATACTGGCGGGCTCCGGTCAAGTTGATGGCCAATGTGGGTCGGCTGTTCTCCACCATCATCACTGCCTGGGACAGCAGATCTTCACTCAGTTGCACAACAACCTGCAGGATGGCAGGGCTCTGAGTCGTGGTTTCCAAGTCCTGATAGCCACTGTGCAGACAGGCACCCGATGCTACAAGGCAGCCAGGCTGAATGCTGGCTAAGATACCCACCCTTCAAAGCCAGCTTTTACTTCCCTGGGACTGGGACAGGGATATGTCTGGGGAATTAGAGCAGGCCAGATGTGTAGCTGGGCCTATTAGCTAGGTGACCTGATTTGGGGCACACAGAAGATGAGTCTTATAGAGCAAGCTTACCTCCCCAACACAGCCCTCCTTCTGCATGTATCTGCGCACAATGGACCAAATTTGGCACTTGGTCAGCAGCTGACCCCCTGTGGCAGCCTCAAAGTTCTCATAAGTGCCAAACTTCTCCAGGACAGCCTTAATGATGCCAACTGCCTGCACACAGGGCCACAGTCACTAGTTAGGTTAGGTCCCTTGGGTAATCAAGGCCAGGGTGAAATGGGCAGGAGGAACTGACCTGATGCATGAACTGCCCAGAGGCCTCCTGGTACTTCTCCAGCACACTCATTGGCATTGGTTCCTGATACTCGAACTGTGGATTGTAGGCATAATGAGACTGGAAGAACTTTTCCCGTTCCTGGTCCATGTTAGTTGGCCGCAGGGCCACCAACATACAGGGGCTCTTGTTCCTACCACTGACTACATCCTTTCGAATCTTAGCAATGTGAGGTAAGGAGGCTGCAGGCCGTAGGGTCCCTCCACCTGGATCACATCCCCGTCCAAGTGGGGCCTTGCCACGTCCCCGCCGGCCAGTACTATTTACACTGTAGGTGCTCTCGCTGCGCTTCATGTGGCTACGCTGTTCCAAGTGCAGCTTTGAGAAGGTCTGCCACATAGTCTGGTGCTGCAGCGCTGAGGGAACTGCCAAAGCCAAGGGCATAGCCAGGGACTGAGGCCAGGGATACAGGGGTGGCCCATTTCGGTTTGAGGGCTTCAGCTTATGGTGCTGAGATGGGGAACTGGCAGGTGGGCTGGGGGGTGCCTGCTCATACACCTGGGTCCCCGAGTCCAGTACCATTCTCTCCTGAGGGTCACATCCAGTTCTGTCGTGACAACTTCCCAGACTGTTGACCTCTAGGGACACAGAACGGCATGCAGAGACCAGCATGAGTGGATGTGGTCAGAGGAGAAAGCCCTTGTCCCATGTTATCCTTGTTGAGTCCAGAGTCTGCTGCCAGGAACCCAAGAAACTCTCCACCCTCCCCAGTGTCTGCTCCTTCACCAGGCTTATGCAAATAGTCTGAGGTGGAACAAAGCAAGAGAATAAATTGTATACATTTTCCTATTTACTGGAATTCTCTCAGACCGTTAGATCTAGAGCTAAAAACCAAGGCCTTAAACATGGTTCTAATTTCAGTGTTTAGCACTTACCCGGTCTAAGAGTTAGCAGAATACAACCTCAGATCCCTACATGGACCACAGGTGAGAGAGGCCCACAAACTGCTTTGTACAGATGGCACCTCCCTCTCGGCCTAGCTCATTTACATCCTCCTGCCCATTGGTAACCAAACATTTGGAGTGAGTGCACTTGCTCAGGCCAGTCCCTACATGAAATACACTCTCTCTCTCTCTCTCTCTCTCTCTCTCTCTCTCTCTCTCTCTCTCTTCCTTTTTGGTCATCTGTTAAGGAGGCAGAGGAAAACCAGCACATTCAAACTAGCCCCTGGCCTGTCAATTATCTGAGGTAGCTTTCCCAGTGAGCATCCAAGGCCACTGCCAGAGAACTCACCCCTAACTCTGCCAGGGCTCAGTGCAATCCACTCTCTCCCCAGAGACTGACTGAAGACTTCAGCCTCTTTACTCTGTTGCCTGCTCAGGAACTCAATCCCAACCTATATCCTTGATCCTACATCACCAGTCTTTCTAGCCCCTGAATTCTTTCCATCAGCAGAAATACATGCTGTTGTCCTTCCATCTTAAAAACAAAACAAGACCTTTCCACGAATCCATGCCTAACTCCCCCCACAAGAAGCTATCTGTTGCAACACAATACCCAGAGTCACATACACCACCCCCCTTTTCTTTCCTGTTCACTCCGAAGTTCTGAGCATGTATGTGTCCCACTGCCCATCAAACTGAGCTGACCAAGGTCACTTAATGGTCATCATATAGATCTGCAGCACCTGGTGCAGCTGATTCTTTTAGCCTAGGAACGCAGTGCACATTTCCCTTTCCAAACACACTAGAACGTACTTGTCCACCCACATCACTCGCTAGCCATTTCTTCTTGGTCTTCCTTGTATTATCAACCTCTTCTTTTTTTAAAGATATATTTATTTATTTCATGTATATGAGTACACTGTAAATTCAGACACACCAGAAGAGGGCATCAGATCCCATTACAGATGGTTGTGAGCCACCATGGGGTTGCTGGGGATTGAACTCAGGACCTCTGGAAGAGCAGTCAGTGCTCTTAATCGCTGAGCCACCTCTCCAGCCCCTATTCTCAACCTCTTAACACAGTAATATCCCGAGTCTTATTTATGGCAAATTCTCTTTTCCTTTTATACTTACATCCCCTAGTGGCCTATGATTCCGTCCAATTTTGTGGTTTCTTGTTTTGTTTTGTTGTTATTGTTTCTTTAAAAATATTTGTTTACTTTGTATATATGAGTACACTGTCACTGTCTTCAGACACAATAGAAGAGGGCATTGGATCCCATTACAGATGGTTGTGAGCCACCATGGGGTTGCTGGGAATTGAGCCCAGGAAGAGCAGTCAGTGCTCTTAACTGCTGAGCTAACTCTCCAGTCCTTCTTGTTTTGTTTTAATGCAGGGGATCAAACCCAGAGCCTTGTACACATTAAGTGGCCTCTCCAACTGGCCTGTATACCCAGCCTTCACTATCATGGTTTTAAATAAATCAGTTTAGACTCCTCCCTTTAAACCAGTATCAACACTTTTCAAACATATCTTAGAGTATCCCTATGTAGCCCATGTGACCTTCAACTCAAAATCTTCCTGCTTCAACTTCTCTGGTCTTGGGTCAGGATTAAGCCAACATACCTGATCTTCAAGACGTCTTTACTATTTAACAGATACTTTAAACTGAATATGCCCATTGTATAAAAATGTACCCCCCCATAGACTACCATGAATCACTTGTCACTTTCTTAAAAATCTTCATAAATATCATACTATTAGAAAAGATCACACACACACACACACACACACACACACGCGCGCGCGCGCGCACGCACTCAGGAGAGAGAGAAAGAGACAGATAGACAGACAGACTGACTGACAGAGACATGTTGGGAGTTGATTAAATAGGGGGATGGAGAGGGTCTGGGAGGAGTTTGGGGGGAAGACAAAAACATGATCAGAATACATGGAAGTGTTTCAATAAAAAAATTTAAATACAGAAGAAAAGCTGCCCTCTGTCAGATGTAGCTATACATGTCTATAATCCCAGCACTCGAGGCTGAAACAAGAGAATTGTGAATTCCAGGCCAACCTGGGCTACATAGCAATACCCATCTTTAAAAGCTTTAAAATGGGGTTGGGGATTTAGCTCAGTGGTAGAGCGCTTGCCTAGGCGCCAAGGCCCTGGGTTCGATCCCCAGCTCGAAAAAAAAAAAAAAAAAAAAAAGAACCAAAAAAAAAGCTTTAAAATGAGAAAAAAATAAGAAAGAATGAAAGTCAGCTCTAGCAAATCTCTACAGAAGAGCAACCTCCTCTCTCTCTGGAACTAAGCTTTGTCTGTTGCAGTTGTTGCCACTGAAGTCTACTGCAGCGAACGCTATGTCTGTACCATAGATCTGGTGGTTTAATCTGTTTTCTCCTTTCCATAATTTGCAGCTGTGCTTCCAAAACCCAGAACAGTTCCTGATACAGCACTGTAATCAATAAATGAATGAACTAGAATCATGGAGCTGGAGAGATGGCTCAACAATTAAGAACACTTGCTGCTGTCTCTGAGGACACAAATCCAGTTTCTAGTATCCACGCAGGATAACTCACAACTGCCTATAACTCCAGCCTCAGGAAGTCCAATGCCGTCTTCTGGCCTCCACAGGCACGTGCATATACCCATATCCAGAAATAAAAAATAAAAATAATCCTTTAAAGAAAAAAAAAAACAAAACTAGAATCCTTCCTTCCCCAAACTTAGATGTCCCCGTCGAGACTTGATCATCCTCCTCAGAGTCTTCCTCCACCTTGCCTAGTGATCAGCTGCTTGAAAAACGACTTCTAGTCTCAGATTTCATTCACCCTCAAATCGTATATGCTTCTGAATGTCTACTGACCACTGTCTGGGCCATTTCCCCATTCTTCCATTTCCCCTTCGTTCATTCCACCTACCTCCTTGTAATTACCAGAATTCACCTGTTTCTTTCACGTCTCAGCTTCTTCTGCCAAGAATTCTTTTGCCAATGTGTCCCTGGAGCAACCTCTTAACCATTTTTCAGGGCTCGATTTAGGCCTCACTTTCTCTGGGAAGCCTTCCGGATGTGTAAAGGGTCCCAGGGTCTTGATGGCTTCTTGACAGCCCTAGGCTGTCATGGTTGGAGGCTAGATCCATATTTCCCCCACAGTGCCCTGAACTCCCCGAGGTCAGGGAGGGTCTGATTCACCCTCAAGTCCCACGCACTCACTAGTCGCAGAATGAATGAATTCAGGGTGAGGCTGGAGTCCCTGACTGCTGAAGGCGGGGTCTGGTGACAAATGAGAGGGTGTGGCCCACACCAATAAGAACCCCTAGAAAGAGATAACGTGGGAAAACAACCAATAGGAACGGAGAGATCTGGGAGGGTGTGCCCTGAAGACAAATAGAGGGCGTGGGACAGTGTGAAGGGCGTGCCCAATGGAGGGCGGGGCTAGGAGACAATGGACCGGGGGCATTCTCTAGTAAATCAAGAAGGGTCAAGTCTTAGTCATATTTAGTCTCGGTTTTTGGAGTGGGATAGGGGTTCGGTCCGCGTGCCGCGCCCCCACCTGATCACGCCTCTTTTGCTGTCCGCAGTTCCAGCTCTTCAAAGCCGATCGCTGGCCGCCGAGACCATGGGAGCCCGCGCCAAAGACACACGCACTCGGGGGCGCGCACGCTCACAGGAAGACGCACGGGACACGCCTGTCTCCACCGTAGGGCGTGCTTAAACTCACTGTGGGCGGAGCCAGGCGTGCGAAGAGGACGGAATTCACTGCCACTATAGGTCCCTGGATCCGGTCTGGTCCTAGACTTCCCTCTCCACGAATTTCCGGGCTTCTAAAGTGACTGGAGAGGGCAGTGAAACCATTTACTGAGTACTCCACGGGAGCCCAGGGTTCGGGGGACGCAGTCCATAAAGAGAGCAGATGTCTGCATAGGCGAGATGCTGCCAGAATATTAGGACTTCAGCCAGGATTAGGCGTACCACCGTGCATGAACCCCCTAATCTCACCCCTGCTTTTGACACCGGCGCACCCCAACACATAAATTCAGACGTGCGGTAAACGTGGCTTTATTACACAAACAGATGGGTGTCAGGAGCAGGGACCCGAGGGGAGGCAGGAGGACAGAGAGGGCGTAGGCGTCGGTACCAGGCTGAAGAGTGCCCGGCGGCCGGTGGAAGGCGAAGGCGGTGGACCGGCCTGCAGCGAACTGAGTGCTGCCTGACGATGCTCTCGGGACACGTCTCCGCGCAGGTCCAAGAGGGCAGAGACATGATCCTCGCTGCAGGAATACCACCACGTGCGTCAGCCCAGCCCTCGTCCTCCTGGGCTGCTCCTCCCCCGTCCCCTTCCTCGCACCTCACGTCGGGAAATTGCTGCCTCAGGCCTGCCACCTCGAGGCCGAGCAGTGTGGGGTCGTGGAGGTTGAGCAGTTCCCTCAGCGCGAGCAGGACGGGCGCGCAGTGAGCGCTCTCCTCCAGGCCCTGAACGCGTGGGAACAGGGTTTCTAGCCGGCCCTCGACTCCCACCCGACTTCAAAGATCCTCGACTGTCTGCCCTCCCAACGAGCTCTCACCAAACCAAGGAAAAGCTCTTTAAGCTGAGCAGCATCGTGCTGAAGGCGCTCAGCCGCCTGGCTCCGCTCGTCCGCCCCGCGGCACACTAGGCGGCCCTGCATCAGCGCCCTGAGGTAATGCAACACCACGGTTCGTTCCGTCTCCGTCAGCAGCAGCTGGAAGACGGTAACCAGTTTGAATGCAGGGTCCCACCAGCACTGCCTCTTCCCCAGCTTTCCTCTCCCCGCCCTACCTGAACAGCAGGCTTCCGGACGCGCCAGAAGTCCTTGCAGAAGTGCAATGTCTGCTCATACACACTGTCCAGCAACTCGGAACTCAATAGCCATCGGCGCGAGGGCAGAGCGGCGAACAGGGGCTAGGAAAAGCATAGCAAAGACGGGGCTAGAGAAACGATCCGGGTCCCGCAAAGACCACCATAAATATACCGTGTTTCCCCTTCAAATCACCATCCAGACTGGGATGGCAAACTCACCTGGAGCTCAGCCTGCAGTACTTCCAAAACCAGGCGGCAGATCCTCCTCTCTACGTCGTCCAGAGCGGCTTCGACTGGAGCTAAGACCCCGGAAGTTTCCCCGTCGGGCAGCAGGACCGAGACTGAAGATCTGGACCAAAAAGTGCGACTTCAGGACCAAGGCCAAGGCTCGCAATGGCCCTCTAAGAGTCATCTATTCTGGCGCCACCTTGTGGTGCAGTATCTGGTGGGAGCCGGGGCGGGAAGGGCGGCTAGGAATTTATGAAGGGCTCAGGTATTCTGTAAGGCTAGGAAGGGTATGCCCAGCGGACTTGCCTCTAATGTAGCCTCAAGTTAAGTTATTCTTCCTTTTATTTTGTTTTAGAGGGGAGTTAATCTTAGTCAAGATAGAAGTAAAAAGTCTCGGCTTGTATGTCTGTCCTCCCTGTGCCCACCACAAAGAGCATAACTCTCAAGAGAGCCAGGCCTGATGGAGGCCAAGAAAGAACCAGTTTGAGGCTAGCCTAGACAAGACTGCAACTCTTGTCTCAAAGGAGGAGGAAGAGTGGGAGGAAAAATTTCTTGTTCCTAGCCGTAATGTCAGACATCTGATACAGAGTAGAGCTTTGATAAGTACTTGCTGAAAGGATGTAGTAGATTTAACATATTTATCTAATATGATTCTCTCACTATTTTGTTGTTACCCAAGTAATACTAGTAAGAAAAGTGACAGGTACCTTATGATACAACTGGTAATTAGCAGAGCGAGGAGTGGAACCCCATCTTTGTGAGCCCAAAGCAGTTCTGGTGTGGGTGGCATCCATGTTTTATAGGAACTCAGAAGGATGTTAGTGAAAGTGTACTACCTCAATGCTGATTGGTGGTTGAAGGCAGCCAGTAGGTAGGGCACATAGTGAGGGGCCACGGCTTCTCCCCTTAGATGGTCTCGGGAAAATCGGATCAGAGCGTCACTGAAACTGCAGTGGGCAGAGGAGTTTAGTTTGCTGCTAATCTGGCACCCCCACAGCTGCACCCCCAGAACTCTTGTCCCACTTACACACACACACACACACACACACACACACACACACACACACACACACACACTGGTGTGTCCTGTTCACTCAGAGCCCTTCGGCTGACTGGGAGCAGGGCTGGAGATTGAAGATGAGCCCCTGCTTGGCAAACCTTCTCAAGAATGCACCCAATTCTGACACTGCCATGTCATGCACCCGCCGATGCAATGAGTCACTAATCAGACTGGTTACTTGAATGTTTTCAGCCAGGATCTACAAGCAGGGAAGAGCAGCCTTTAAACATTTCCTGGGCCTGCCCATCTCCCTGTTCCATATGAGAGCTGCCCACTTCCCTGGGCTCCTCCCACCTACCTGCAGTACAATGGCTGGCATTGGTGAGTGGTAGAAACCGGATGGATCTGTGGCGGGCTCCTGTCCCCGGCTCCATTCGGCAACCTCCCCATCTAGTGCCTTCTTTAGCCACTGAGCCACACTTACCTGGGAAGAAAGAGTTAAGGAGCAGCAAGCTATATCAGGGTATTGACAAGACATTCAACTAGACAACTAGACAGTCACTAGTCACCTGGACATGAGCCACAAATGCTGCCTCCAGCTGCTCAATGTTCTCTGAGGTCAAGAGGGGCTCTAGCTGGGACACATCGGCCTCAGGCCCCAGTTCCAAGTTCCCCATCATTTCCTTCCTAGAGATGGAGAGCAGGATGTCATCCTAAAACTCTAATCTTCCCACTTCCCGCTTCTCCAAGGACACTCACCCCATGTACACATGCAACGCCCAGTGCAGCAAGGCAAAGGTGTCAGCAGCTCCTAGCTCAGGCCCAGAAAGGAGTTGCTGCAAGCTACGGCGCAGGCCACTGTGCAGGGTGTGGGCCCATAGCCGAACCACGTGGTAGCTTGGTGGGCAGCAGGGTGCCACCAGTGCTTCAGCTGTGGCCAACTCAGCAGGCAAGGCTACCTGCAGAGCCGCAAGCCACCCTGACAGGGCCCCTGGCTCAGGAAGCACAGGCGATGCAAAATGGAGCTGCTCCAGGCCTTCCTGTAGTGCCCGAAGACATCGCTGCCGCCAGTCTCGGGGTGCCTGTCCCAGGATTGTGCGCTCAGTCTCCACCTCTGCCACCCGAATAGCAGCTACCAGTAGGGTTGGATCTTCACGGGCCAGCCGCCCTGCAGCTCCTGCAGCCGCCTCCACGGCTTGGCCCAGAGCCTCAGCCAGAAGGCCAAGCTCCTGGAAGATTGGCAACTCCAGTCCTCCTAAGGGTGTCCATGTCTCCTCCTGCAGCTGCTCTAGCTCCCGCAGGTTCACATATGCCTCCAAGAATCGCTGAGCATCTATCAGGGTCTGTGTGTGGGCCACTGCAGCTGGTACTAAGGAAGAAAGGAGACGGCTTGAGGTCTCAGCCTTCACTCCTGTTCTATGGGTACAGCAAGGGACGCTGAGGTATGGAGATGGGTGTGATGTATTAACTATTTAATAATAAGCACAGTAAAGCACTGGTTCATCTGAACATCCAGGCTAAGGCCTAGAGTTGGGCCATATGTCAACCCCTGAACCAACAAAACGTGAAACCAAGCATACCAGGAAGGTGGCAGATGGGAGAGATGGATGGCTCAGTGGTTATGAGCACCTGCTGTGATTCTCAGCAGCCACGTGGCAGCTCCCAACTGCCTGTAACTCCAGTTCCAGGGGAATCAAAGTCCTTTTCTGACCCCCGCATGTACCAGGCACTCAACGTGGTATACATCCAGACACTCCAAACAACATTGCTTCTCGGCCTTTTGGCTAAGATCAAGTGCAGACACTCCAAACATTCACTTAAAATAAAATTCTTGGGGTTGGGGATTTAGCTCAGTGGTAGAGCGCTTGCCTAGGAAGCACAAGGCCCTGGGTTTGGTCCCCAGCTCCGAAAAAAAGAACCAAAAAAAAAAAAAAAATTCTCAAAACACAATGGACAGGCAGACAAAATAAACTGGAGAGCTGCTAGTTGTTACTCTTCGATCTTGTTAGGAAATACTTACAAACATAAATGCTTATCTATTGGTATTTATGTCAAACATAGGTGCATATCTATTGGTATTTATGTGCATATATATTGATGCATATTTGTATGGATAAGGTATGTGTTGTACTCTGTATATATGCGTCATTTGGGATGATGCCTGGGATTGAATTTAGGGCCTTGTACATGATAAACACATGCTCTACCAGAGCTACAGCCAACACTCTTTCAGTATGTAAACCACTGTGGCCGCAGCCACTTAATTCACTTTCCATGTTGACTTTAACATCCCAAGCTTGAGAACCGCAAGATGAGGTGATTGTGCCTATTTCTTACATTCTTTGAAGCTGAGATTAATCTCCTGGATGTCCCTGGTGTATCTCTCCATGTAACCTCCTTTCCTAGTGTCCCAGCCGCTGATCAGTATGGGTGTTTGTGGACTATTAGAAGCTAAAGTTCAGGGGTCTCTACCCTCCACCCTCCCCACATACCCCCTACCCCCACTCACCTGCTTGTAATCTTGGCAACAACTGAGTCAGGATCTGGAGTTGTTTGTGCTGGACAACACATTCCCTCATGGGTTCCAGGGTTTGTGAGGTCTGAGACAAACCCTGGAGTAAGTGATGGGCCTGTCTCAGGGCTTCTCGTGTTCCCTGCACAGCCTCAAGGGCTTGAGTCAGCTGCCACACACCAGTCTGCACACCTTCCAGGTATGACTGCACCGCTGACTTTGGAGAGAGGTAGCGAGTAAGGCCTGGCCAGCCCTACAGCCCACTCTAACACTGCTGCTCCTTACCCACCTTAATTCGCGCTTCCAAGGAATAGTTACGCTGTACTTCACGGCTTCGGTACTGGCCCAGCCTGGTCAGCTGCTCTGGCCTGTAGAAGATGCCTGAAGCCCACTTGAGCGCCGCTCCCCGAGCCAGCTGTTCAGCCCTCTCCTGCTCTGGCCACTCAGGCCTTGGGCAGGAAGAGCCTGGGTGATTGTGTCAGTCAGGCAGGGTCTGTGGTTAACAAACCTTCTGCCCTTCTGTTTTCCTCAGGACAGCCCACTCTTTTCGGCCCTATAGAGTTCTAGCTAGACCTGACAGGAAAACCCACCATTCCCATTTGTCTTCACATCACCCTTCCCCAAGTCCAGCCAGTAAGGCTCATACCGGGAAGAAGTCTGGGTTGTATTTTGTCCTTGGCTGCTGAGTCCATGGTGTGCCTCAGGAAGCTGCAGATATGGTAGGAGTGGGGGCGAGAGCCTGCAGTAGCTCAGGCAGAGTGGATGTTCCTTTGGCTCTACCAAGAAAGAGGAGCAAGGTTCCTGCAGAGCCCCTTCAGGAAGTAAGAGAGAGGGACATAAGCTAGAAGGGATACCTGGGATATGGGGTCCTCTGGGGTTATGGGTTCTACCTCTTTTGATGCCGAGTGAAAGGCTGCGAATCAGCATAACTGTAAGTCCCCCTTCCTGCTCTGTAACGCCCCAGACAGTTTGGTACAGAACTTACCAGATCTGACCGGTGTCCAGTTCTCCCTCCTCTGCAAGTGGCCTTGGCCTTGAGAATAGCCTTCTCTCTCCTGCAGAACTGGGCACACCCTCACTGCTCACGGGACCTGAGGGACTCTAGCTCCTTTGGCACCACCAGCCAAATTCCTCTCCCCAAGGAAACCTCTTTCCCACTTCACAGCCCAGAAGCCCCTTCTTCCCCTCAAGGCCCCTCCCTCTTCAAAGCAGAAAGGAAGGAAGTTGAGTCTCTGGCACTTTATTCCCAACAGGAAAAGCAACTGCACTGAGGTGGGGAGAGCTGGGCGCTACTTCCTGTTGGGTGGGGGCAGCCGTGGACTCCCCGTGATCACCAAGTCTTGACCAGCATACCTTGGACTTCTAAGTGCTCAGGAAACACATATGCACACATAAAGCTGACTTAGCCTCAAGCTGGTTTGAAGGATGACCCCCAAGTGTTGGAGTAGCTGCAAAGAACTTGAGAGTATGAGAACCACTGATAAGTGATATGCCTTGGTAGAGGAAAGATCACCTGTAGTGAGGCGAACGTATAGGGGGAGATGGCAGTCAGGGATTGTAAAGGTTGTATTGTGGGCTGGAGAGATGGCTCAGTGGTTAAGAGCACTGACTGTTCTTCCAGAGGTCCTGAGTTCAAATCCCACAACCACATGGTGGCTCACAACCATCTGTAATGAGATCTGATGCCCTCTTCTGGTGTGTGTAAAGACAGCTACAGTCTATATAATAAATAAATCTTAAAAAAAAAAAAAAGGTTATATTGTTCCTGTAAGTGATAGGGAGCCACAGATGACACTAGACGATGATAATGTTGCACCATCCAAATCTACCCATCAGAACAGACCCTCATTTCCAAGCTGCCAGAAAAGCTAAAGTTCTGAGTCAGTATTGATATCCAAAGGCCTCTATAAGTATCCTTGCTGAGCATGAATACCTCAGGAAGACTACCCCAATTTCAGGCCCCATTATAACTAGATCTTCTGAATTCTGCCTGTTTTACTCTCTTACGAGTGTGAATTTGTGTCCAAGAGGAACTGACCACCATAAAGACATAACCATAAGTGATAATGTTAAAAATAAGTAGGACTTGCCAAGTGGCAAGATGGCTCAGAGATCAAGAGCACTTGCTCCTCTTGCAGGACTTTGATTTCTAGCACCTACCTGGTAGCTAATAAATGCCTGTTAGTTCCAGCTCCCAAATATCTGACACCCTCTTCTAACCCTCCCTGAGCACCTGAGCACCTGCGCACATGCGCCCAAACATAAACACATACACACACACACACCATCATCATCATCATCATCACCACCACCACCACCACCACCACCACCACCATCATCAAAATAATGATTAAAAATAAAAACCTTTAAAAATTGAAAGATAAATGAGACTTGCAAACATACAGTTCTTCCCATATGTCAGAAACTTGCCTTAAAGGCCTTGCTCATATTCACACACAGGCAAGTACCTTTGCACGGACTAAGTAGTGGTTGGAAACAAGACTCCAGGTCACTGTGAACTGTATGTAGCATGGAGGCCAGAGAAAAATGATGCTGGAACTAAATAAGAGTAGATAGTAGAAGTCCGAAGCAAGCTATTTATTGTTAGTGCTTGCAGTTCTGACAGGAACAACAGGAATTATCTCAGAACAGCAGAGAAGCCTTTAGGATCAGTTTTAAGTAAATAGGATAAGCTTGTGGCTTATGGCTTCCCTTTGCTAGATGGAGTGTTCAGGCAGTTAGTAGTTTGGGAGCAAGTTAGCAAGGAAGATTCGGGTGGTCCCTCTTCATTACTGCTCACTAACCTCCTCCATTTCCTACGATACAATTTTTCTGGTTTCTTAGCTGTCCTGAGGAGTTGTTTTCGTTTCCTTTGCAAATGGTACATTTGCCAATGGTCCCCAAAGTTTTGCGTCAGGATCTACAGATAGGAATTGCACCAGATACCCTGGGAAGGCGCGAGACGGAAGCGGAAGCAGCAATGATAGCTCCGGTGGCCCGGCGACTAGGAACGGAAGCGGAAGTGGTGCCGCCGCCGGCCTGGCCTGGCCTGGCTGAGGGGAGGCTGGCGGGCGGGCAGGCGCGATGGCGGAGGCCGGGCCACAGGCGCCGCCGCCCCCGGGTACTCCAAGCCGGCACGAGAAGAGTCTGGGACTTCTCACCACCAAGTTCGTGTCGCTTCTGCAGGAAGCCAAGGACGGCGTGCTTGACCTCAAGTTGGTGCGGACCGGGCGGAGGGGCGACTGGGGAGATGGTGGACCAGGCCTGGACCAGTAGCGGGAACCAGCGGGGCGGCCTCACTGAGTCCTCTGGCCACCATCAGTGTGCTTTCTCACACGAGAGAGGCGGGAGGTTATTTTCATTCACTGAAGCCATTGAGCCTCAGCTCTGTCTGGGTCCGGGTTGCAGGTGCTGGCCCTCGTGGCCCTTCGTGACTAGTACAGGGAAACGAGCATCAGAATATCAGAACACAACTAAGCCAAGACTCTTCCCAACACACTCCTGGAGTAATTGGAAGGAACTCCAGGGTTGGGAAACAAGACTACCCCCATTCCAAACTAAATGAATCAGGGTGCACACTTAAGAGTGGGGCTAGCATTCTCCATTCTCTTCTACCTGCCAGGCAGCCGACACTCTTGCTGTACGCCAGAAACGACGGATTTACGACATCACCAACGTGTTGGAAGGTATTGGTCTGATCGAGAAAAAATCCAAGAACAGCATCCAGTGGAAGTGAGTAGGGATGTTTGGGAGGGCAGAAGTGTCAGGGGTGTGGGATGATGGTCATCGGAGAGAGAAGAGGGCAGGGACCCAGAGTTCTTAGGGATCCCACTCAGTCTCTCATTCCTGTGGTTCAGGGGCGTCGGGCCAGGTTGCAATACCCGGGAGATTGCCGACAAACTGATTGAGCTCAAGGCAGAGATCGAGGAGCTACAGCAGCGGGAGCAAGAACTTGACCAGCACAAGGTGTGGGTGCAGCAGAGCATCCGGAATGTCACAGAGGACGTCCAGAACAGCTGATATCCTCTGGCAGACCCTGCCCTGGGGAGTGGGCAAGGGGCTCTCAGCTGCTTTTGCTCTGTAGAGCTCTGGGCCCTTTACCTCTTGAAAGAATGAGCCTGCAACCCCTGGTCAGATTCAGACATGAGGCTCTGGTCTCTTCCAGTCTTAGCCCATGATCCTTACCCACTTGGACCCCAGGTTCCAGAATTTCCTCTGAGGGCTGTGTGGCAGGCATAGGCATAGGCATTGGGTCTCTTCTGTGATCTGGCATGGTAAAGGCATCAGCTGTTCTCCTTAACCCCCACACCTTGGCCTACGTGACTCATGAAGACATCTGCAGGTGCTTTGCTGGTGAGCAGAGCCGGGTTAGAGGGAGGCAGGGATGGGACTGAGTTAAGCCATGGAGCTCCCAGTGTTAGGTCCACTGCCCAAAAAAGAAGTTCCAACTCTTGAAGGTTCAGAGTTCCGACTCTGAAGCCAGGCAGCAAGTCTCAGTTTGGAAGTCACTGGGACTCTTTAGAGACCCATAGGGTACAAGAGTCCCCTAGGTTTGCCCTCATCAGCAGTGTTCTCTGGGTTTGGTTCTTGTGCATAATGGTGGCACAGAGGAAAAGAGAATTTGTACATGTAGATTTGTGTGCACAATCTTACATACTTGTATGCAGGGGTCGGTGGTGTCCGTTTATAATTTGTACTTAGTTCCATTGTGCATATAGGAACCATTTATTAGATATTCCTTGTGTCTTGGAAAAACTTGGTTAGAACATCTGTTTCTAGGAATCAGCATCATTTGAGGAGTGAGGTGGTGGTATCTGTGGCTGGTGACCTCATTCCAGAATATGAGTATACTTAATCCCAGCACTTGGGAGGCAAAGGAGGGCAGATCTTTGAGTTTGAGGTTAACCTGGTCTACTTTGCAAGTTCCAGAACAGCCAAGGCTACATAAAAATACCCTGCCTCAAAAAGGAGAAAGAAAGAAGTGTGCTTGCATCGAGGTTTTCTGGTTACTGAGTATGAGGTTTTGAGGAGAGAATGTACCCAGTGCTTTAGGATGGTAGAGGCTTAATATTCAGTCTGCTAGAGACTCTGGTCACTTGTCTTTCTCCAGACAAGGCAGGAAAGGAACAGATACTTGATTGAGCTCATGGGCCCTGACACATTCTCCTTGTTATTCTAGGAGATACCCTCCTTGCTATCCGAGCCCCATCGGGCACCAGCCTGGAGGTGCCCATCCCAGAGGTAGGTGCTCATCCCTGCAAGGCAGTGTCAGCTGAGGGTGGATACTGGCTGTGAAGCTTGATAAGTTCTGGGTGGGGCAGGTAGGGGAGGCCTGGAGTTGAGGGTTATCTAGGTGGATTGGCAGAGGAGGAGGAGGACAGTGTGGCTCTGAGCCAGTCAGGCAGGAGCTATGCCTGCTTGCAATTCTGTTTGTTCCCAGGGTCTCAATGGTCAGAAGAAGTACCAGATCCACTTAAAGAGCATGAGTGGTCCCATTGAGGTGCTGCTAGTGAACAAGGAGGCCTGGAGTTCACCACCTGTGGCTGTGCCCGTACCTCCCCCTGACGATCTACTCCAGAGCCCACCTGCTGTGTCTACACCTCCACCTCTGCCCAAGCCTGCCTTAGCTCATCCCCAAGAAACCTCTCGTCCAAGCAGCCCCCAGATAACTACCCCCACTCCTGTCCTTGGCAGCACTGAAGTCTCAGATGTGGCAGGCCAGACAGCTGAGATTGCAGGTGAGACACTATGGTAAGGTGTGATGGGTTATTTTTTTATTTTTTGGAGCCTACAAGAAACTATCTGTGTCATGGCGTGCTATACTGAGAATTAGAAGTTCCTGGGGTCCCAACTTAGCTTTCCTTGGAGTTACAATGAATGTGCCCCTTTAAATTACTCTGTTCATTTATTTGTGAGGGGGACACATGCTACAGGATGCATGTAGAGGTCAGAGGTGATCAGATGACAACTTGAAAGAATTGGTTCTCTCCTTTCATATTTCTGGGATTTGAACTCAGGTCAGGTTTGTCCATGAGTGTCTTAATTCACGAGGATCTCACTTGCCTGAATATGCCCTTTCTAACAAGGAAGCTTTGACCATATAGGCAGCATTAGTAGGGTAGTTTATCCCAGATTGGACAGTGTCTGATGGATCCTGGCAACCCCATGAGTCTCCCTCCTCCAGGACATGTGCTCTATCTTTAATGATGTTTTCTAGTGCTTCTTGGTAACTGGTGGTGACTAAGTCTCCTTGGATTTGGCTACCAGCACTGTGGTCATCCTGGTCATAGGATCTAGCCTATGGCAGGTGTAGGGTCTATTTCCTGACTCTGTGTTTGGGTTTGGGGATGTGGTTGCAGTGAGTGGTAGCCCTGGAACTGAGAACAAGGGCAGTGGTGAACTCAGCTCACTCCCACTGGGCCTGACAGCACTGGACACTCGACCTCTGCAGTCCTCTGCACTACTGGATAGTAGCAGCAGCAGCAGTAGCAGCAGCAGCAGCAGCAGCAGCAGCAGTTCATCTGGACCCAACCCTTCTACCTCCTTTGAGCCCATCAAGGCAGACCCCACAGGCGGTGAGTACTTAATGAGGGGTGGGGGCCAGCAAGGAGAGTCTTGGAGCTGGCAGTTCCTTTCCTGCTAACCTCTGCTCTCTGCCAGCCAGACAAGGATGCCTAATCTCCAGGTCAGTGCCTGTGCCTCTTGCCCGTTTCTGGGACTTCATCCCCCCTCCTGCCACCACTTGGAGCATTACTAAGCCTCACTACTTGAGATTTGCTGCTCTTCGTACTCACTTCACCATTCTGTTTTCCTTTCTACGTATGAATGCCTTTAAAAAGTAATCCTTGGTCACCCGTGTCTGTCAGCTAATCCTCCACCACAGGGCTGTAGCTGTGCTGTTCTTGGTGTAGTACCTGGCCCAGCAGGTTTCTAAGAGTCTAGGCCTGGTGCTTTCTTGGTCTCTTCTGATGCTCTTTCCTCTGTCTTCACTGTCAGCTCTTGGCTTTTCTGCCTCACTGGCATCTGATACTTCCTTAAACATTGGTACTTACCATTTTATCTCTGGGGTGGGCCTCAGCTCTAGGGAGCAGATTTTGAGTTTCGGCCTCTACATAGTCTAGATCTTTTACCCAGTCTCCTGTGTCTTACACCTGCCATAGACGACTTGCATCTGTCGTCTGCATCTCTGGTGGACACCTCAACTGAACTTTACCATCCTGCTTCCAGTTTGCCTTTCAAGTTCTTTGTGGACTCTTATCAGCTAGCTCTAATCACCAACAGGCTTGAGATACCTCTGTATCATCCCAGTTCTGCTACCCACCTTACATGGGTTAGGTAAAGTTTGTGAAGTCTGTATGGGATTAAAAGATGCGTGCCACAGCCAGCTCTCTATATTTTGACCATTTACAAAATGACCCTCTTTGCCCTCCTAGTACCTTCTCATCCCTCTTACATCTTCAGCACACCAAAAACTATACACCATTTTAATTTTAGGTTTATAGTAATCTTTTAGAACATTTTATCTATATCTTATTTATCTACTGGTAATTTCAGATATCTATACAATGTGGGGGTGGTTTTTTTGTTTTTGTTTTTTGTTTTGTCCTTTTTAAGACCAGGTTTCTATGTAGCTGTCCCAGAACTTACTCTATAGACCAGGCTGGCCTCTGCCTCCTGCCGTGTGGGATTAAAGGATGTATGCCACAGTCAGCTCTTTTTGACCATTTACAAAATGACCCCCTTTGCCCTCCTAGTACCTTCTCTTCCATTTTCATGTTCTCTTCATTCTAATTAGTACTCCATGTATGCACAGATCCAAAGAAAAGTGACTGCCTCTTTCCCAGCTAGTTGGATGGCTTTGTCTTGTGTAGATACCATAGATGCTTGTGAGTTCACAGTACAATGGCCATGTTATATCCAAAAGACAGTATTTCACAACACTCTTCCCATCCTATGGTTTGTACAGTCTTTTTTTTTTCTCTTTATGTTGTCATTTAATCAAAGAACCAAAACAAACAGCCAAGTTTGCCACCTCCCCACCCATCTATAATGGCTGCGTCAAAACACTGTAAAAAGGAAACAGATCGGAATGTCTGGTCAGTTCTGACTCAGGAAGCAGAACATCAGAATGGCCTGTTGTGAGACTTTACTTATGCTTCCTCGCCAAACTGGCCTCTTGGTGATCTCTCTTCTTCAGTTCTACCCATGACTGCCATAGTAGGAGGCCTGGGATCAGAACCCACAGGCCATTGTACAATCTTTCTGTGTACCCTCTTTAGTGATATTTCCTGAACCTTGGGCTGAGCACTCAACCTAATCTCAGCAATTTATCAGGAATTTCTGCATTGACTCCTGCCATTTTCTCTAAGCAACATGTAAGCATGAAAATTTAGGAGGCAGTTTGATAAGCATATTAATTAGCAAAGCAACAGTACTAAGTTCTCCCCTAGGATCAACAATCTCTCTAGCTATGGGCTTTTGCAAGGTTTACAGTATCAGGCATGAATTATACCTGTGGAGCTGATCTCAAAGCCAAGTAAAGGGGTTGGTTACCCTCCTAAGTTATGCCACTATTGCACCAGAAGGCACATCTTCCCTGGTGGGTTGGTTTATTCCATGCAAGGGCTATTGCCTGTTAAACCCATTAAACCATCCTTTTTATTCTCACAAATGGAATGATCTTTCAGCAATGCAATCCTGATTGGTATTTCTCAGTGTGTAAATGTAGCTGGGGATACAGCTCAGTGGTAAGTACGTATGAGAGCATGTCACCAGCAACAACAAAAAGTACTGGGGATGGAGAGATTATGCATTCTTTCAGAAATTGGCCTTAGGATGCCAGTGTTCCAAACACATGCACTCACTGCGATATCTCATTGCCTCCGCCCCTAGAAACTTTTAAAAACTGCTGTGTGTGTGTGTGTGTGTACCTCAGGAGGTGGCATTGGATACCCCTGGAGCTGGAATTAGAGGCGGTCGTGAGTAGAAGGGGCATCTTCTATTAGAGAAAGCGTGCACTGCTGACTCAAAAAGGGAGTTCTGCAGTGCCTTTGAATTAGAATGGCTGTGCTTGTCACCTGCAGTGGACCTTTGGTAGCCTTGGCTCAGCACCAAAGCAGATAAAACACCTAAGGAAATGTGTAGAGCCCTGGGGCTTAGTGGTATATGACCTGAAGTTGAACCACAGTAGAACCCAGCTGAACTTCCTTTGAACTTGGCTTTCTTCTCTTTCAGTTCTGGATCTCCCCAAAGAGCTGTCAGAAATCTTCGACCCCACAAGAGGTAGGTTGTTCCTGCTTTTGAATGGATGCAGTGAATAGGAGTAAGAAGCATAGTTGAGTTCTGGGTTCCCTTCTATGGATATATGCTTGGTATCCCAGAAAAAGGGTGAGGCTCCTAATAGCAGTGTATGTGGGTCTCATTCTTGGGCTTTGGTGGGTGGAGAGGTGAGAGCCAGAAACTGAATGAATTATGTTCATTCCCAGAGTGCATGAGCTCCGAGTTGCTGGAAGAATTGATGTCTTCAGAAGGTGGGTAGTCCAGGAAGATAGGGGTAGCTGTGAGCATGGGTTGGGTGACTGCTGGGGGGTCTTGGCCTAAGATCTCAGCCTAATGCTTTCTGCAGTGTTTGCCCCCCTCCTCCGACTTTCTCCACCTCCCGGAGACCACGATTACATCTACAACCTGGACGAGAGTGAAGGTGTCTGTGATCTCTTTGATGTTCCTGTTCTCAAACTCTGACTTACAGGGATATGTCCTGTGCAGCTGCAACCCAGACTGTCTGGGCTGGGAGCCAACTAGGAACTGCCCCCTACCCTCGCCCTGACCCCGAAAGCCCAACTCTTGGTTTACTTGGCCTTTTCTGGTTGCTCAGTTCTGGCAGTGCTCTTCTGTCTTGCACTGGTACTTGTAACTATGCCAGCATAGCTGGACAGAGAGCTCAGCCCTCTACATGGAGCCAAACCGTTTGCCTTTTCTTTCTTGGAGCCTTCCCCAGCCAGGCTCAGCTGCCACTCAGTGGCATTTCTGCCCTGTTACTACCAGTCACTACGAAGGTTCAGAAAGGAGGTGGAGCTGGTTGGTTGCCAGCAATCTCTCTTCCTTCCTACCTGCTCACCCTGCAGCTTCTGGACCTCTCTCAGCTATGCCCTGAGTCCTGGGATCTCTGGGTAGCCATGGAGTGGATCAATAGGGAATCGGTGTGTCTAGCTAGGAGTCTGGGTGGGTTGGTACCTGGAGTGGCTCCACCTCCTGCCCTCCATTCTCCTTCACTTCCACTTATTCACTTACCCTCATTTAGAGCCATTGCAGAGATTTAGAAAGATTTACAGTAACGAATGAATTCCTATATAAAGATTATTTTTATACTTTTTTCAGTAAAAGGAAATTGTAATATTTGTACAGCATTCAAGTGAATAAAGACATGCCTAAGGCTATCTCTGATCTGGTTCTTTGGGGCCCCTTCCTGGGATTGCTGGGACTGGGTGGGTCACTTCACTGGAATGGGAGGTGTGGCTGCTGTGTTGGAGCCTCTACCTGCTGCACCTTTAGTGTGGGCGGGGCCAGGCCTTCTCAGCGGGGCGGAGCAGGGCAGGGCAGGCGGGGTCCTACCCTCCTACCCCTGAGATTAACCCGGAACTAACAGGCTCCTTTGGGAAGGCCTCGGAGCCCGACCAGGAGTAGGAGCCTGAACTGTGAATGCAGGCCACCGAAGCCAGACTCTAGACAGAGGAAGGTCTTCCTAGACCCTAGATCAGTTGCACCCACGGCGGGAGGTGGCACGGCCACGGCGGCTGGACTATGGCGCCCCCGCGGAATGTGGTGAAGATTGCCGTTCAGATGTCTGACGCCATCCCACAGCTTATCCAGCTAGACCAGGTCAATGGGACTGTCCGAACTTCGCCTCTCATTTCTGGGTTGTTTCTTTCCCCTCTGGCCAGCCCAGCCCACCCCTCCCAGCAGTCCCTCACCCCAACTCCTTACCCTCGCACCTTGTGTGACAATTCCACTTGCAGGCAAAGCCCCTGGCCACTGTTCTGAAGGAGGTGTGTGACACGTAAGTGCGGCAAGCCTGGGCAAAGTGGGGGAGGGGCAGGTGGAAGAGGCGCCCCTGGATGTTCCTGGCAGTTTCCTGCTCTACAGGTGGAGCCTGACTCATCCGGAGCACTATGCCCTTCAGTTTGCTGATGGGCACAGGAAATACATCACAGAGAATGTGAGCCCCCTCCTAGCCCCACATTCCCCAGGATCTCTTTAACTCACCTGGTTTTGATTCCATATATTCATTCTCCCTGCTCTGAATGTGAGCTTTTACTGACAAGCTCCCACCCCACAAATTGAGGATACAGGTAACTATTCCAGAGTCCTTAACTGCGCTCCTTTCTGCTGTTCCCTCCAGAACCGCTCGGAGATCAAGAATGGAAGCATCCTGTGCCTCAGTACTGCCCCAGTAATGCTCTCTTCAGCCCTCTCCTCTTTTCCTACCCCTCTGCTGGGTAACTTTACTGCCGAAGACCCTCCCTCTGCAGCTGGTCTGAAGGCCCCAGCTCCTTAGTGCCCCACCTAGTGGACACCCAGACCATCACAGCTGCAGTTATTGGGGTAACATTCTTTAACCACTTCATCTCTCCTCTACTGCTCTTGGCAGGATCTGAAGGCCCAGCAGCTACTGAGTAGGCTGCAGAATGCGAGTCGTGAAGGGTGCTGTGAAGTCCTGAGAAACCTGGTCCCGCTGGCCTCAGACATGACCTTTGCCCAGGAGGTCATCAGTCGTGATGGGCTTCAGAAATTAAGCACCATCATTGAACATGGGGATGAGTGAGCACTGGGCCCAGGCGGACTGGGGGACATGGTAGGGCTTGGAAATCTTGCTCTGATCCTACTCATCCCCAGATGTTCTCTGTAGCCTAGGGGAGATGCTGGCCCTTGGTCTAAGGGCTTTCCTGGAGCTCATGGAACACGGAGTAGTGTCTTGGGAGACACTCAGCATTTCCTTTGTCAGGAAGGTGTGTGTCCCTTTCCAGGGGCAATGGAGTAGTGCCAGCGTCTAGTCCTCATGAGTGATAATGACACCCTCTATCCTTTACAGGTGGTATCTTATGTGAACATGAACTTGATGGATGCCTCTGTGCAGCCCCTGGCCCTCAGGCTACTGGAGAGTGTGACCCTGAGTAGCCCTACCCTGGGCCAGCTGGTGAAGAGTGAGGTGCCACTAGACCGGCTGCTAGTGCACCTGCAGGTGTAAGCCTCAGGGTATAGTATGAACAAGGGACGCAGTCCTAGACTCCAGATGGATAGCTGAGCCTCTTCTTTCTTACCACAGAATGAACCAGCTTCTGCAAACCAAGGCTATGGCACTGCTGACAGCCCTGCTGCAGGGGGCCAGCCCTGCTGAACGTAAGGTGAGTCCATGGTGACTAAATGAAGAACAGCAGCTAGTGCATGCTGTGCTCCAACTTAGAGAAAAAAAAAAAAAAAAAAAAAAAAAAAAGGGTTCCTTCTCACCCATTGCAGGACATGCTTGACTGCCTATGGAAAAAGAATCTTCGCCAGTTCATCTACAAGGTAGGATGGGCCAGGCCAGGGAGACCCTCCCCTCAGTCTTCCTTTCCCAGCAAGTCTCACTCAAGCCTGGTTGTCTTCCAGAACATCATCCACAGTGCAGCACCCATGGGTGACGAGATGGCTCATCACTTGTATGTGCTGCAGGCTCTAACACTGGGGCTGCTGGAGCCACGTATGCGGACACCCCTTGATCCCTACAGTCAGGTGCAAGGGGTACAAAGGCTGGAGGGTCACCTAGAATCTTGCTTTCAATCTATGATCTTGACATGCCCCTTCCCATTAACTTTAGGAGCAGCGGGAGCAGCTACAGGCCCTGCGCCAGGCAGCCTTTGAACCAGACGGGGAATCCTTGGGCACAGGCCTGAGTGCTGACCGCCGCCGGTCTCTCTGTGTCCGAGAGTTCCGCAAGCTAGGCTTCTCTGTGAGTTACCCCTGCCATAGTTCCCATCCAAACCTCCTTCCAGGCTACAGTTATTCTAGGACTGTGGCCCTTCCTGAGCTGCCTGCACTCTCGTCTGTAGAATAGCAACCCGGCCCAGGACCTGGAACGTGTGCCCCCTGGCCTACTGGCCCTGGACAACATGCTCTACTTCTCCAGACATGCGCCTAGTGCATACAGTCGGGTTAGTAACAGGCTGGGGCAGGGGGATGGGGCAGCAGCTCATCTTCATCAGGGTCTCCATGGAGATCCTGTTACCATTCTCTACTCCCACTGCCTCAGTTCGTGTTGGAGAACAGTAGCCGAGAGGACAAGCATGAATGCCCCTTTGCCCGGAGCAGCATTCAGCTGACAGTGTTGCTGTGTGAGCTGCTCCATGTTGGGGAGCCTTGTGAGTTGGGCTGGATCTGGTGTATTTGGGGACAGGGGACGGAAGGGCAGAGAGGGCCAGGGGCTGTAGATGCTTTCTCCCTGAGCCCCTCCTGCCCCCCTGCCCCAGGCTCCGAGACCGCCCAGGACTTCTCACCCATGTTCTTCAGCCAAGACCACAGTTTCCATGAGCTCTTTTGTGTGGCTATCCAGCTGCTGAATAAGACCTGGAAGGAAATGCGGGCAACACAGGAGGATTTTGACAAGGTGGGTAGGATGGAAACAGCAAGACCAGGGGGTCTTCTGGGAAGGGGTCTTGAACATAGGTCCTACACTGAGCTTGGCTGGTTCTAGGTAATGCAGGTGGTTCGGGAGCAGCTAGCCCGTACCCTGGCTCTGAAGCCCACCTCTCTGGAGCTCTTTCGAACCAAAGTAAATGCCCTCACCTATGGGGAAGTGTTGAGGCTGCGACAGACAGAGCGGCTGCACCAAGAGGGCACATTGGCCCCTCCTATCTTGTAAGTTGGTAGGGACCCCCAGTCTCAGTCCCCACCTTCCCCAGTGCACTGGGCCATGCTCCAGGTTAGCCCTGGTTAATGACTCTCAATCATCCAGGGAGCTCCGAGAGAAGCTGAAGCCAGAGCTCATGGGTTTAATCCGCCAGCAGCGTTTGCTCCGACTCTGTGAGGGAATGCTCTTCCGCAAGATCAGCAGCCGGAGACGCCAGGGTCTCTGAATGGGCTAAAGGTGTGAGGAGGGGGATTATCTGGGGTCAGAGCCCTTCTCATCACTCCTCTTTTCTGCAGACAAGCTATGGTTTTGCTGTTTATCCCCCAACCATAAAGTACTGCAGTATGGCGATGTGGAGGAGGGCGCCAACCCTCCCACCTTAGAAAGCCTAACTGAACAACGTAAGGAGGGCAGGGCTCAGGCTCCTACCCTGCTCCCTCTCCCTGTAGGCCCCCATATCTCGGGTCAGCCTTGGGCCATGGTGGTCAGCCAAGTCTTTTTTTTACAGTCCCTGTGGCTGACATCAGGGCACTCCTAATGGGCAAGGACTGCCCCCATGTCCGGGAGAAGGGCTCTGGGAAACAGAACAAGGTGACTACTGCAGTAGGGTCAGAGGCTCCGCCCCACCTGTCCCTCTCTGCCTGTTCCCTGCACCGTGTCCTTACTCCCACTTTCCTAGGACCTCTATGAGTTGGCCTTCTCCATCAGCTATGACCATGGGGAGGAAGAAGCATACCTCAACTTCATTGCCCCCTCCAAACGGGATGTAAGTCTGGGCCAGGTTGTTGGGCAGATGGGCAGGGGAACAGATGAACAGGCCCTCACAGAGTTGGCCCTGTCCATCCTTAGTTCTACCTGTGGACAGATGGACTGAGTGCCCTGCTGGGCAGTACCATGGGGAGTGAGCAGACTCGGCTAGACCTGGAGCAGCTGCTCACTATGGAGACCAAGTTGCGGTTGTTGGAACTGGAGAATGTGCCCATTCCTGAGCATCCTCCCCCAGTACCCCCACCTCCTACCAACTTTAACTTCTGCTATGACTACAGCATCACTGAGCCTTGACTGAAGTTAGGCTACAGTTGATACTGCTGTAGCAGCCACAAAAAGGGTTGAGAATCACAGACAGCCTGACCAGAGCTTGTAGCAGAAATAAAGTTACCTTTGCTTATAGGTATGTGTCAAATCAGCTTTGAACCTGTGGGCTAAACCTGTCTTCAAATATAGTAAATGACATAAGGGCACCAGATGAGACCAGAAACTTAGGAAGACTGGTGTTGGGTGGGAATAGGTAGGGACTATTGCCTTTCTTTAGCCTCCCTTAGTTCTGGTCATGAAGAGCACCAGTGACAGGGCTCTGTTGGGAAGCCAGGCTCTCACAGAGTCTGTCCTCATTTCTTAACGCTGCTGGCCTCACCCTTGTCCTCTGGGCAGTGCAGAAACCTTTGCTGAGAAGCATGAGGGAAAGGAAGGAGCAGATCAACATAGGAGAATTAATATCTAACTTCTGATCATAGTGAGGTGGTGATCTGACAAGCCAGGGTGGGGGGAGTGCTGACACATGGTCCAGGCAACAGTCACAAACTCCAGGCCCCTAAGACAAATAATTGCAACCCAGTAGCCCCACAGGGTAGGCCAAAAGGTACCACAACCCTGAGTAACTGCTATCTACCATCCACTACTCCTCATATACTGTGTTTAACATGCTAGTCATTAATGCTGTGCCTTAAAAATTGATTAATTTCCTTTGGAGAAAGTGCCAGCAAAACATTTGACCCTGGGGGCTGGGGATTTAGCTCAGTGGTAGAGCGCTTACCTAGGAAGCGCAAGGCCCTGGGTTCGGTCCCCAGCTCCGAAAAAAAGAACCAAAAAAAAAAAAACAAAAAACATTTGACCCTGTAATAAAACAAAAAGCCTGTATTCCCAATCTTCAGAGTGTCCATGCCTGGGCACAGAGCTTGCTACTACACTTAGAACACTTCTGAGTTCAAAACAGCAATGAAGGGGTTGGGGATTTAGCTCAGTGGTAGAGCGCTTGCCTTGGAAGCACAAGGCCCTGGGTTCGGTCCCCAGCTCGAAAAAAGAACCAAAAAAAAAAAAAAAAAAAAAAAACTAGCAATGAAGAGTAGTCAGCTGTAGTAGTCAATGTCCCAATAGTCAATTCTTCCCAGTACCTTCAGTTACTTGACCATGCCACCACCATTTTGGCAATAACCCCTGACTTCTAGCTTCTAGTCTTGCTGCTCTGAGTATCTCAATAGGTGACACTCCCTATGATGGTTTGATGCTAAGTCCCCAGTTAGTAGAACTGTTTGGGAAGGATTAAGAGGTGTGTCTTTGTTGGAGGAAGTATGTACTGGGCGTACACTAGGCCCAGTCTAGCGCTCGCTCGCGCTCTCTCTCTCTCTCTCTCTCTCTCTCTCTCTCTCTCTGCCTGCTGCCTGTGGCTCAGGATGTAAGCTCTTAACTACTGCTCCAGCACCATGCCTATCTGTCAGTATATTCCCCACTACAACAGTTGTGGACTCACTCTCTGAAACTGTAAGCAGGAGCCTAATTGAATATCTTCCTTTATAAGTGCCTTGGTCATAATATTTCATCACAGCAATAGGACACTAACTAGGACATGTTCTATATTGTTCAACATCCCCACTACTGTTGTCATGGTTACCATGGATTGACTTGGTGAATTACAAAGACATGTATTTTAATCCTTCCATTTGGTCCTTAGGGTTCTTGCAGCCAAGCTAGCATCTTACCTATATTCCATCAGAGCCTACACATACCTTCCATACCTGAGCCAGCTCCAGTCTGTCCATCTGACCTCTGTACCCCTTCTGCCATGTTCACTATTTGTTCCCTTCCTTGACCCTCTAAGTTCATTGCTGCCATAGGTTCCTTGCCCTCAGTGCTGTTTCCCTGTTTGTACATCTCCTGCATGCCAGACTGCCCCTGCGTGCTGGCTTATTTGTCTCCCTATCAGGTTTGGTAGTTGGGAGAACAACGGTACTTCTGAATCTCAACATGAAGTTGGGCTAGCCCCCAACAGTATGGGGGCACACAGAGGACTACTCTGAGGTAGATAAGACTACTTCAGAGCTGCTATTGAGAGTCACTGACATTGATCAATATTTGGACTCTGTAGCCAAATAGGATCCTCCTATTCAGACATGCTGTCCTATTTCTTACCCTATCCCAAGGCACACATGAATCTGGTAAACAGTTATTCCCAGGCCTGGTGAGGACCAGTGTCTTTGCAGCAGGGCATACCCAAGGGGGTAGGAGAATAAGGGGACTTGGGGGGGGTGCTGGGAAAGGCCTCCAAAATCTCCCATGTGGAAGAAGCCAGGACCCCTTTATTCTGAGAACATCAAAGGAAGACAAAATCTAGAATTTTTCATCATGTTTGGGTTTACAATGAAGTTGGGGGTTGGCTGCTAAAGCTCAGGTGGAAGAGACCCCTGGGGAGCAGGTACAACAAGGGCTTTAGGTCTGAATAGGTGGCTGGCTGGCAGGAGGCACAGCCTGGCCATCACCAGCACCAGGCCCGGCTTACCTATAGGTCTGATCTTTAGAGGGCCCATGGCAGCAAGTGTAGCTGGGAAGAGGTTGCTGCCATCTGTGTGGTACACTGGTGCTGCAAGAATTCTGGATTGGTTCCATCCAGAGTCTTAGAAAAAGTTCTAGAACAGGCGAAGGCAGGAGGCACTGGGGCAAACTATACTGGTGGGCTAGGACTATATTGGTGAGAGATGAGCTTCAGGGCTACTTACTGACCTGGCCTCAGAGTGTTAGGGTCAGGTCAGCCCCTCCCACGAAGCGAGACTGGATGCAGGTCACCTGAGGCAGCTGTGCTTGAAAGTGTTTGACAGCTGCCATGTTGATACCAGGACACATGGCCACATCCAACACTCGAAGCTGCTTGCATGCCTGCCCAATAGTATCCAAAGTTCTGCAAGGAGGCCACAGGGTGAGTGCCTGACCAGTGTGAGCCGGAGCCCAGCCCATGTCTTGTGGCTCCACCTGCATCAGACACTTACTGCTCTGTGACCTGACTGCAGCTAGACAGGTTGAGATGTTGCAGCCTTGGCCACAACCTGGCTGCCTGGACCCATCCCTCATCACTGAGGTGGCTGCAGTGACTCAATGTCAAGCGCTCCAGGCTAGGACAGCCCCTAGCCACAGCCACCAAGCCCATGTCTGTGAAAGCTGGCAACAAGCTCAATGACAACTGCCTCAGCTGAGGGAACTGGAGCACCTGTAAGAACACAGATATAGAATGACACTGGGCCCCAAAGCAGGGCCCCTTCCAGGTTCCTTGCTTGTATCAGAAAACAAAGAGAAAGGGACTCTAAGCACAAAGTGGGTGGCCCAATCCCCTAGCACCAGCCCTAATGTCCTCAATGTAGTCACACCTTGGCCAAACTGGCGTCAGTCAGCTTACTGCAGGCTGTGAGGTCCAACTCCTGCAGAGCCTGAAGCATGAGCAGGGAGGAGCCCTGTGGCTCAGAACTGGGCTCCTGGTGGTCTGGAGCCTGACTTTCCACCTCTTGGTGAAGCTGTGGAAAGAAACCCCTACCTCTCAGGTTCTTAAGTTTTGCCAAAGATTCTAGGACATGCAGAAGGGCAGCTTGGGCCAAACTCACCAAGGTCACCTCACCCTCCCTAACTTTAAGGATCTCATACCTGGGGATTTAGCACAGGCTCATCACTTGGCTCCTTCAACCCCAAAAGCCCCCAGTCCTGGAGCTCCTTGCACCAAGCCAGGCGCAGGACTGACAGGTGAATAAGGTAGGTGCAGATGGCCTGCATGGTCTGGTTAGTGAGGGCCACACAGGAGGACAAGTCTAGCACCTTGAGGCTTGGGCCCAATGCTGGGATCATGGAGAGCACCGAGGCATCCTGGGAGGAAGACAGGTTAGAAACAGCAGCTTGTGCCTCCAAGCTTGGCAGGGGTCACTGGCAAGGGTCTGATAAGGTTCCTTGGCCAGATGGCCCAGAGGAAGAGGAAACGTGGTTTCTGTGCTGGTGGTGCACACAGTGTGCTGAGAAGGGTGGAAACCTAGGGGGGTTGCTGAAAGACAAAGACTATGGGTGGTCCAAGGAAAAACATGAACAGATAGTTTAAGGCAGCTGCTATGCCTGTGCTCCCAGCCCTGTTGAAAGGCTGTGCTGAGGCAGCACTCTAACCACAGCCCATTGGACCAGGAGTAAGGTGAACCGATAAGACGTGTTCCTGTGGAATCTGGACCTCAAGTGTTAGGGCTGCCACCAGGAGCTAAATGCAGAGCAGAGCAGAGAAGCTGTATATTCAGAGGGACCTGTGGAGGCAGGAGGACACTAAGAGACACTGGTGGCCAAGGAGTGGTTGGGGGAAGAGTATTTGCCATGAAATGAAGTTGAAATAGGTTTTAAGTTTGGAATATCTTTGTCATAGTAATAGGTTAAAGGGATAACCCACACAAGAGGGAACAACTGATGTTCTCAGATAGGAATGTCATCCATAGGGCAATGTTGAGCCCTATGAAGGATCTGACCAGCTAAGAGGTGACCCTGCAGCTCTCAAGTGATATTACCCACCCCAAAGCTCTGCCTGTAGAACACCATCTTTGGTACAATACAATAGAACACCTATTTTTTAGGTGGGGAGACTTGGAAATTCTTTGTAGACCAGGTTGGCCTTGAACAGAGATTGGCCTGCTTCTGTCCTCTTTGCTAGGGCTAGTGGTGTGTGCCACTACTCTCCAAGTTTCCAATCACTCATTCTTTCTAGTCTTCCTTCATCTAGAACTCACATACAGCATAGGATCATGAAGTGAGTGGCCAGTGAGGAGTTTAGAGGCATTTGCCATCTGTCTAAGCTCCAGATCTCTTCCAAACCATGTCTCAAATTCATTACTAACTACTATATCTGGGATTGCAAACACTGGGTAGCCTCTCCCTGGGGGACATAGGCCTAGCTCCCTGGGGGGGCCTTAAACAGAAGGGAGGGAAAGTAGCTCACCTTCAGTGAAGAGCAGTAAGCCAGCCTGAGGGAAGTCAGTGCAGGTGGAGCTCTGCGAACTGAGCCTAGGACCTGGGCCAGCTCCCGACCACTCACTAGACAGCATTCAGCCATGTCCAAACTCTGCAATTCATGCAGGGCCCCCAGGGCTACACACCCTGCATCCGTCAGTCTCTGCAGTTTCTTCAGACTCAAATGCCGCAGGTGGTGTAGGCCTCGGCTCACAGCCAAGAGTGCCCTATCGGTCAGCTCTGAGCAGCCACTAAGGTCCAGAGAAGTAAGACCAGGCTGCTGGCGACACAGGGTGGCCACAGCCTCTGAGGAGAGGTCTTTACAGCTGTTCACATTCAACTCTTCCAACTTCAATCCAGTCACTTGGCCCAGGGCTTGTAGGGCCTCAGGTGGCAAACCAGTACCACTGAGGTCTAGGGCACGCAGCGTGCCAGCTCTTTCCTTGATGAACCGTAGCAAGTTGTGGAAGGAAAGCTGGGAGGGAGAGGAAGCCTGGGGGCTGGTGGAGCCCCAGGTTGAGCCTAACTCAAAGGTAAGATGGCAGTAAGCCAAGGAGAGGCGCTCCAGGCTGGGGAAACAACTACTGAGATGGTTGAAGCTGAGGTCAGTCAGGTCACGTAGGCCAGCCAGGTTAAGATCACGGAGGCCACTCAAGGCCTTTCGGACACACTGTGCTGTCTCAGGCTGAGCCAGCAGAGTGCCTGATGTGAAGAGACTGTTGCAGCCACTGAGATCAAGTGTGCGAAGGACTGGGCATCCCAGGATCAGGGCCAAAAAGGATGCCTCTGTGGGGCTGCCCCCGCCCAGACATAAGCTTTGCAGGTGTGGACCTAAGTGGTAAGCAACAGTCTGCAGTACCTGGTGCGAAGCTGGAGAGCCATCCAGATTGGTCAAGCTGATGCATGAAATGCCCCTGAGGCCCAAACTCTTGATGGCTGAGAGTGAGGCAGAGGACACAGGAATGTTGTAGCGCACATTTGTCTACAGGGTAGCAGCAAGCCTGAGGTTAGATTTCTGAGAGGTTCAAGGCAATCAAAAAAGGCCCTTCTACAATAAGTACCCATCCCTGGTGTGTGTGTCATGTGTAGCTGAGGAGGGTATAGGCAGGAAGGGGGAACTAGGAAGAGAAACAAAGAAGGAAGTAGGAAGACAAATTATATTGGCAATTGGAAGAAAATGACTATTGGACTAGCAGGAAGCTGAGTGAGGTCTAGAGAGGGACAAGGAAAGTGTAGAAAGTGAGTTAAACACAGGAGAGCTGTGACCTATAGGACACCCATTGATGCCTTTATGGGGTGGGAGGACAAAGGATGCTGGATCACAATCTTTGGAGTTTTTTTTTTTTTTTTTTTGAGCTGGGGACCGAACCCAGGGCCTTACGCTTCCTAGGTAAGCGCTCTACCACTGAGCTAAATCCCCAGCCCCATCTTTGGAGTTTCGAGTCTTGAGATCCATGAACCTAGCCAGGATCTTGACATTGGCAACCAGCCACCCCAACTTTCTAGAGAGGACAGAAACAGCACTGAGAGGACAGGGAGGCCAAGGGCAGCAGATGTCACTCAACTTCTTGGGAACCAAGTATCAGGGCAGGAGCTCACTCTGGAATACAAGTGGGATTAGTACTGAGCCTAGTCTCCTGGTGGCCTGAATATGCAAGTAGTGTGAATTAAAGTGTCCCTGCACATGCATGTGCATGTGTGTATTCTAACACGTATAGCTGCCTAGAACCTGTATCACATCTCTGCAGGGGGCAGGACCTAGGACAAACCTCAGAAAAGCCAAGGACTTGCTTGGAAGAGAATGAGGAGCTCATGTTTGGAGTTGGGGTACAACACAGGAGCTAAGCTCAGGTTTAAGATGTGGCAATATGATAGCTTAGGCAGGAGTTTGGGAACACCCAACTAAAGAAAATATTTTCATAGAACCTTCCCTGATCTCACACCAAAAGGAGTTAAGGGGAAGTCAGTATAATCTGCAGGGCATTGATTTGTAGTGGGAGAGAGAACAGCTGGACTTCCAAAATCCTATCCACTAGCTCAGGAATGCAGCTCAGCATGTGGGAGGCTGAGCTGGATCTTCAGGAAAAAAAAGTCACCTAGTCCAATCTTCCTACCTGTTGCCTAGGTAGCAGGGAAGTGGTTCTTTAAGAAGGCATTAGTTCTATCAACATGGTTCTGACTCAGGAAAGCTGAACTCTGGAAAACACCTTTGTCAAGAACAACAAAAGCACCCATTTCTGTATCCCTCAGAATAACCAACAGGACGTGGGAAAGGCAGCACTGCTGAGAAGCATGCAGACCTGCGAATCTTAGCAGTGCCCTCCCAGCTCATGCAACCTATCCCTAGATAAAGGGAAGCAGCTGGCTTTTTCCTCAGCAGAAACAGCCACCAGAAGTAAGATCCAAGAACTGAGAGCTAAGAATGTAACTCAATTGGTAGAGAAAATGGCAGTCAAGCACAAAGCCCTAGGTTCGATACCCTGTGTTACAGAAACCAGGCAAAGTGATAGATTCCTATAATCCCAGTATTTGAGGGTTAGAGGCAGGAGAATCAGAAGTTCTTGGTCATTTTTGGCTACAAAGCAGGTTGAGACATGGCTGGGCTACATGAAACCCTGTCTCAAAAAAAGAAAAAACCAGGACCCATCTTCCTGGTCTTTCTCAAAGGAATCAGAAGCCAACCAGGATCCCCTTCCTCATCCCACCTCTAGATTGTGGGTTTTCCCTGCTCCCTGAAGAGGAGCACCCACCACAGATCCCAGACCCCTCTCACAAGTGTAAGGAGAGCTAGGAGAAGTTCCCAGTGTGACAAGCTGGGGAAGGAGATGAAAAAACCAGAGAAGGAAGGCTGTAGAAAGAAAAGTGGAAGCCGACTGGCTCCAGCCACTGAGAAGCCCTGCACACCATGTGAATCAGTCTAACGCTGGTAAAGCAGAGCTGGAGGAGCCATGAGCAGCTCAGTTGCCCAGGCAGCGCACACCCCCACCACTCATGTAGCTTGGGAGCCAAAGAGCCACTCTGGGCTTGCTAAAAGGTACAAGCACAGAGGAGCTCAGCTGCCTTCCCTTCCTGGGAGCTTAAGCAGTCAGGAATGTTCTGCCATTTTAAACTACCTCTCTGTGAATAAGATGGACAAACAGCCAAGAGAGGGCAGTGGCAATCACCCCAGGGGGCAGTCCACAGTTGGCAGACACAAGACAAATAGGCAGGGCCTGGAGAGGGTTTCCAGCTTCTTGGGGAGAGGATACTTGAGATCATACCTGGTCCCTGCTGTTTTTCTGCTTTGCTTTATTTCAAATTGTTTTGAGATGAGGTCTCACATAGCTCAGGTTGTCCTTGAACTTGCTATGTAGCAGGAGATGACCTTGAACTTAGATTAGCTTCCACCTCCCAAATGCTGGGATTATAGGCATGCATCACTACTCTTAGTTTTATGTAATACTGGGAACCAAGCCCAGGACTTTACTAGGCAAGTACTAGCCCACCTGAGCCACATCCCTAGTGACCCCGACCACTCTTATTCTTAGCTATGCCAGGTACCCTTTATACAATGGTCAACCTGCTCCTGCGGTCAGCCGGATAGAATAGGAGGACGAAAGGGCAGTCTTCTAAGAATATTTGCTTCTTTGAGGGGCAGGAGCAAGCAGGGTTCCCGGGTTCTGGATTTCAGCTTTTCCAGGCCCTACGAAACCGCTTTTGGAGGCTCCAGGGAGGATTTGAAGGGTACTTGCTCTAGCATCAGTCACTCCACCCACAGGTGACAAGTAAGCCCTGGCCTCCTTTCCCCATGTTAGCATCTTATGAGCAATTGCAGTCACTTTGGAAATGCTCACTTTTAAGAATGGTCTCTGGAGGAGTTAAGTACTCTGGCCAGGAAGACAGCAGAGAGACTAGGAGCTGCTCCATAGTGACCAATCCAATGGCTGCCACCCAGGACTTCCAGGGAAATAGGTAGAACTTGGGAGCATATGGTGGCACTGCCCCATTTTATTATTTGGGGTACATTAGGATTAAATACATGACAGGGAGGAGCTGGGGAATCAGAAGTCATAGAGTCCATGCATCCTACCCTGACTTGGCATGGTTTCGTCCCAGCCTTGCCTCAGTTGGCTACTAAAGTCCATGGCACCAGTGGCTATGGAACTGCCTCCTGCTTCACCTGCCTACATCCAGGTCTTAGACAGCAGACTCTGTAGACTACTCTCTGAGATACAGGAATGGGGACATATAAGCAGTGCCTTAGAGCCTAGATACCTAGAGCTTGGTCTCCCGCTGTTCTCAGCCTAGCAGGGTCTTTGTCATGATCTGGAGTTCCCAGGCAGCAATGCCAGCTCTACAACAATAGCCACTCAGATCTCAGTCATGAACCCTAGCCTTCTCTTCCTTCTTCCTTGTTCTTCCTCTTCCATCTCACCTCTACCCAGGAGCTTGCCCACTCCCTTGCCCTCTTCTTCCTTGCTGGACTCTATGAGACTTCTCTCTCTGAGGGTTTGTGGCCCTCCTCCCCACTCTTCTTGCCTAGCTATAGATAACAAAACCAGCTGCCTCCTTGTGGTCTGTGCTGGAGATAGCGGGAGACTGCTGAGGGTGCCATGGCTTTCCCTATCCCACTTCCTCCATGCTTCCCTTCTTGACAAGCCGATCATTTTCTCCTGCTGAGCCTGCTGCAAAAGTTTAATCTTAGAAATGGCCTGTTCTGCTTCAAAAGCAACCAAAGCCATCAGGAATGCCCTCCCTGTTTGCTAGCTGGCTCCTACCTGCAGCTCCTAGTCTTTGGTTCTGAAAGTCCTTTCCTCTGGCTTGCTAAACTGTCCGCATCTTATCTCTGGGAATCCCACTGGTTTTGCCTTTCCATAGATCCTTCCTTTTGGGTTTGCTGGGGGTGGGGGGTGGGGAGGGAGTGTGACTATGCAGTTTAAGCTGCTTTGAATTCACTATGAAGCCCAAGATGGCCTTATCTTCATAGCAATCCTCCTGCCTCAGTCTCCTGAGTGTGATAGTCTCCAAATTTTCTCTTTCCAGTTTTTTTCCTGGGAAACACAGGGGACATCACATCCACTGTCTGGTCACTCAGCTCCCCTTTGCTTTGCCTCTTTACTCCTTCCTGCCAGAATCACTCACTCCCACTGACCACGGCTCCCCTCCACCAAGTCACCACCACGTAGAGATCTCTTCACCTCTCACAGACAGTGTCCTCCTTACTATGGTGTCTGCTGTGGAAGGGCTGTAGCAATTTCCCTTGTCATTACAACCAATGTAGCCAAGCTCTCCTCTTGCTCTTTAGCCTGCTTTTCACTGGTCTCATCCACAGACCCAGACCATAGATGAGTAGGTTCTACCTGACTCCCCCCGCCACACACACACACACACACACACACACACACACACACACACACACACACACAATTTTTGTTCTCTTCATGTGCTCTGTCACACTGTACTTCATCCTGTGGAACAATACAGCTTAGCTTTCCTTTCCTTTCCTTTCTTTTCTGTGGTATATGAGTGTGGTCTAAGTGCACGAGTGAGTGATGATATGTGTGGGAACCAGGAGAGGACATTACATGCCACGCTCTATTCCTCTCCCTGAACCTGGAGCTAGGCTGGCAGTCAGTGGCCCCATTGATTCTCTTGTCTCTACCCACCACAGCACTGGGGTCAAGGAATGGATTGTGTGGGTGCTCAGGATTTGAACTCAGCTCCACATACTTTCACAGCAAGCACTCTAACCACTCTACTGAACCATCTCTCCAGTCCTATCTTCCTTTCTTTTTGTTGTTTTAGGAAGCAGAATCTTGCCCAAGTTGAACTCTAACTTGCAATCTTTCTGCCTAAGTCTCCCAAGTGCTGAGATTACAGACATGTGCTGCCATGCCTGACCCAGCTACTTTCTGATCCATATTATTTTCCTCAACTAGACACTAGAGATGAACCGCTTCATGGCACTCTCTAGAAACCCTGATAAAAAATGTCCTGAACATGCTTCTCCTCTTAAACTCTTAACTCCCTCAATCCAAGTTACCCTCACTGTTAACACCCAGTGTCCCTTCCACTCCATCTCCTTCACATACTGACTGTATCCCACTGGGCATGGTGACACCCTTTGAACTCCTGGCCTTCCTGCCTCCAAATGCTGAGATTACAGGTGTATACCACCTCACTCAACAAAACAGCTCGTGTGCTGTGTGAGCTTTAGGTTGCCAGTCTCTTTTTCAACAAGTTCAATAAAATTCCTTTTTAGACATTAAGATCCACAACACCAGATAGACAATCCAATGACAGGCTCTACTTACATATATACATTTCATATGTAACAGAGGCTTTCAACCTAACAGGGAAGGTTAGATACAAATTATGTAGGAACTATTTGAAAACCAAACAGGTCAGCTTCATACTTTATCATGTAAAGTTTAAAAAGTTTCATGAGGGCTGGAGAGATGGCTCAGCGGTTAAGAGCACTGACTGCTCTTCCAGAGGTCCTGAGTTCAATTCCCAGCAACCATAAATAAATAAATGGGGGTTGGGGATTTGGCTCAGTGGTAGAGCGCTTGCCTAGCAACCGCAAGGCCCTGGGTTCGGTCCCCAGCTCCGAAAAAAAGAAAAAAAAAAAAAAAGAAATGAAATAAATAAATGTTTAAAAAAAGTTTCTTGAATGAAACAAAATTCTCAGCAATAAAAGTTAAAGCCAATCGGGTATGGCAGCTCATGTCTATAATCCCAGCACTTAGAAGGCTGAGGCTCATAGATTGCTGAGTTCATGGTTAACCTGGGCTACATGAGACACTGCCCCCCAAAAAATTAAATTATAAAGAAAACAAAACATTAAAACCATAAAATAGAAATTTTATTTTTATTGAACTAATCACTACTCTAAAAAAGCAGTTATATTTTTTGAAAGAATAAAAATATGGGCATGCATTGATGAAATCTCTGGAGGGCAAGAGGTCTTTAAATAACCAATGCAGAAGGAAAAAGAATCAGCAACATAAAGTTTAGTTTTGTATCTCATATGTAAAAACAGCTATCTACAAATAAAATGAAAGAACAAATAGGAATGTATTGTAACAGATATATAAAGAATTAATCCTTTGTTTTGTTTTTCTGTTTCTTTGTTTGAGACAGAGTTTTTTCTCTGTATAGCCCTGGCTATCCTGGAACTTGCTCTGTAGACCAGGCTAACCTTGAACTCAAGAGATCCATTTGTAGATCCATCCTGGGTGCTGGGACTAAAGGTATGCACCACCACTGCCCTGCTAAAGCATTTTTTTTTCTTTTTTCTTTTTTTCGGAGCTGGGGACCGAACCCAGGGCCTTGCGCTTGCTAGGCAAGCGCTCTACCACTGAGCTAAATCCCCAACCCTGCATTTATTTTTAATATATAAAAAGTTCACACAAATAAGCAAGCAAATTATTAAGACCCTGCCAGTTAAGTGGATAAAGAACATAAATAGCTAATGAGACAAAAAAATTAACCTCACTGATAACTAAATCAAAATTAACACAAGATCACTGTTTGCCTTTCAAATGCTACAGATGTCTGTGTTGCCCTCCTGACTGGGCTGCCTCCCCAGCCTCCATCTGACTACTGTGGAGTTCTAAGAAGACACTGCCACACTGTCCTTGCCTGTCTTACCTTTTTCTCTTTCAAAATTTATTTATTTTATGTATGTGAATACACTGTTCTTTTTTCAGACATAGCAGAAGAGGGTATTGGATCCCATTACAGATGGTTGTGAGCCACCATGTGGCTGCTGGGAATTGAACTCAGGACCTCTAGAAGTGTAGTCAGTGCCCTTAACCGCTGAGTCATCTCTCTAGCCCTGTCTTACCATTTCTTAAAGGCCCCACTGGAAGAAAGCTCTGCTGCCTGGCACATCTGCCACCTGGCAGTCTTGACCAACATTCTTGTTTCTTCTCCACCACATCCCACACACAAAACTTAATCCAGCTATTTGGAACCTCCACACCTTGATGCCAGTTCTAGAAAGACTAACAGGTGTTCCCTCCTATCTCTCAGGCTCATCATGATGCCACTGCAATCCTGTCTTGGTGCTCTTCTCTGGGTCTCACTCTTTCATTGAGTGATATGGCATTGGACATACGAAATCATGCAGTTATTTTCCTTCACTGGACAATGGGGTCATCCAGGTTTTATTCACCTGTGTACCCCGAGCTCTGTGCCCCAAGACTAGAATGTAAATGTATGGTTACATACAGATGGATGGACAGATGATGGATAGGCAGGCCATGAGCAAGGAGAGGAGAGGAAGAATGGACCAAGTGGGGGTGGACACCTTACCTCCCGAAGGGCATTCTGGGCTGCACAGTACCAAGCCCGACTCACGAGGGAGGCCTCTTTCTGATCTGACAGAGGTAGGAAGCTCAGGATATAAGTGAGCATCTGAGGGGAAAAGATAAGGTGTTTGAGAGGTGTTAGAACCCGAAGGGCTTTAGAACCTATCCCTCTGGGTCTGAGGATATCAGAGAACTGGCTTCTAGTCCATCTGGGATCCAAAACTTCAAGTATGACTTCCCTTCTCCAGCCTCGGAGTATACCTTATGAGAAAAAAAAAACCTATCATGAGCCACTTCTGAGAACAGGTTTGTACAAAGTAATAAATCAAAACTCCTACCCAGTCTAGCAGAAAGAGCCCGGATCACTGAGGCTACACAAACCTGGTCCAAGTTCCCCTTGGCTAGCTGACTTCTTTGAGCCTTGTTTTGCTTGTATGTTAAATGGCAACTGTTTTGAGATTTAAATAGGTTCTTGTGAGAAGTTACAAAACAGCATTTTCTGCACATCTAGAACCTAAGTCACCTTTTCACTGGACAGGGTTTCACTATGTAACCTAGGCTGTCCTGGAACCCCTGTGTACTCAGACTGGCTTCCAGCTGGCACAGCCATTCTCCTGCCTTAGCTAGAAACACATCTCATGTGGTAGAACTGTGATGTGAGCCATGATGACAGTTTTAGGACCCCTATTCTTTTCCCGTCTTCTCCATTATCAGCGTGCTCTCTCAGCCAGCTTAAGGTAGGACGACATGGCAAATTTGGGAGACTCAACTCTTCCCTCCAACTAATGCTCTATGAGTCTAGAGGTGATGAGGTTGGTGGCTCTATCCAGAAGTAGGAAAGGGGTCACTTGGGAGGCCAAGAACAACTTCCTACTAACCGTCCTTTTCTTCTAGAATCTTCCCTTGTTGAGTCCCAGGACAGTTTTCTAGGCTTTCACCATGCTAACTGTCCTATTTCTGGATTTTTCATGATTCCCAATGTTTAATCTTTTGATTTTCAGTTTACTTATACAAGAATACTCAACAATTTAATAGCTTTACATTGTCATATTAACCAAGCATTAGTCTAGTGTCACCAATTGTTTCCAGAGTCCTATACTCAAATAGTTCTCAACCTTAATCTCAGCCAAATGTGATATTTTGCCCTCAGTCCACTTTACCCTTTAATGACAACTGTACTCCCAATTGAGGTCCCTAGTGATGCTTGAACTCATGTTCTTCCATTCTCTACTCACAAAACTGAAGTTTTAGGCAAAGCTAACGAAGACTCATCAAACCCCAGCTCTACTACTTTTTAGGAGAGTAACTCCAGTCAAAGCCTGTGACTTCCCTCAGCTTCAGTGTCTGAAGTGTATGAAGAAGTGAAGGTATTTTGAAATAATCTAGATCAGTTTCATAGGAACCGGATGGTTGTTACTAGCATCTCTACTTTGCAACTTCACCATATTAATAGCTCCAAATTTTATCCCCTTGAGCTAGATTCCTTTCACGGCTTCCTTCTATGTTCAGCCTTGTTAATCCATATATAGTCCAGTTTCAGTAACCCTAGTGGAAACCTTCTGGGTTCACCAGTAATCTCACAACAAAATCTCTGCTCCTGGGTCAACACTGCCAGGCCTCCATGCCTGGTGGGGTCTGCTGCTCCCAGAACATTCCCAGCCCATCCTCTCTACTAACACAGCATGTTGATTTCTTTTCCTATAGGTGGGGCTCTTTCTGGGAAGCTAGTGACTTCACTAGCCCCATTGTGTTTTCTCCTTTCTTCTCAGATGCTAAGTACATATGCAGCACTCACCAATATTTACTGGATTAAAGATAGTCCTTTGCCTCTACTTCCACCAAAGGTTTGCTCAGGGAAGGGGTGGGAGATAACGTAGATTATTATTCAGAGGAAAATGACTAGGACCAGAGAGGAGAGGCATCAGGAAGAGTATGGATGGGACTGGACTAAGCCCCCATCCCTAGGGAGCTAAGAGGGAAGACTGGACTAAGAGCGTGGCTGACCTATCTTCTGGAATGATCAACCCTGGAAGCAATGTTAAAGGGAAACAACATGTCTTAATGGAAAACATCAAAATTCATTACCCCAAGAAAGGAGTAGCCTTTCTAGCATTAAAGGAAGTAGACATAGGGGTAGAGTGGTCATTCCATGAAAACACCCCAAAGGACTACTACTACTGATCACCCATAGGATTTACAGGGATGAATAGATACCTTCTGAGGCCAAAAGGGAATAGGAAGTTTTTGATGTTAAGGAGAGGATGTGTTCCACGAATCACGAGAAAGGGCCTGACTTCCTTGGGCAATGAGAGAGGGTTGCCAACCCTCAGGGCAAAACAGAGAAGCCATTTCAAGAGGTACAAGACAAGACACAAAGCCTGTATCTGTATCTCCTTGCCCATGAGGGCACAGTAGTATTGCCCCTGGCTAAAGGAACAAACATCCCATGGAGTCGAATAACACAGGGGCAGACATCACTAGGGGTCTAGAATGAAGGGCAGGTTTGTTTTAGATTAAGGACCTCAGGTATGGTCCCCAGAACTGATAGCAGTCTATTTCCAACTGCGAGGACGGTGGGGGAGGGGCGGAGGAATGGAACGACCATTCCAAGGGGCCAATGGGGATAAAATTGATTACCCTTCAGGGACGGTGGAGCGGACATCTTCTAGAACTGAGGGGGAGGGAACGGCCATCTCAAGGAAAGGGGATGGGCAGAGAGTCTGTCCTCATAGAGGTGACAGAGCAGCCATCTTCTGGGGCCAATGGGTAAAGAGGGGATGGTATCCCAACCGAAGGGGTCGAAGTGGCCCCAAAGAGGGCCGTTACCCAGAGTTTGCAGGTCCTGGGATCCGCCGGGCGGCTCATTTCCGCCTGGCGGGAGGTGCCGGGCGAGCTGTCAGATAGCCTCTCCCCAAAGCTCAGGACCCCGAAGGCGGGGCCTGTCCCCGACCCAGGCCTGAAGGACCGCTTCCTCTCACCTCCAGAGGCAGCGAGTCCGCCATCGCATCTCTGCCGTCTCCGCCCCCACGCAAGGATTTCTGGGAAATGTAGTCCTACCGTCTCAGGGGCGGGGCCTGGGAAGGAAATGGAATTCACTTCCGTCCAGAATCCCGACGAGTTTAGTCTGTACCGGAAGTGCATGGGCTGCCGATGTGGTGTCTACTGACTGCAGTTCCAGTTACTCGCCCTTGTTTCCGTGGCTGGGTATTTGCTTCGCACCATGGCGGTAAGGGGCAAGGCGGAGTCTGCACCGGCAAAGCTTTCCCGGTGTTGTGAAAGTGAAAACAGAAGGACACGAAGGCATAAGGACTAGGCCAGAGAGGGGCGCTATCCAATTGACCGTGCTAGAGCAAACGGGATGCGGGGAGAATGAGCGGCAGTGCAGGACTAAACCAGAACTAGCGTTAGAGCCGAGGGCGGGGGTGGGGGTGGGGGTGGGGGGCACTTGCCAGTTCCAGATCTAAACTACTACCCCAGAGGCTGGGGAGGGACGCCATTAAGTTCAACGGGAGTTCTCCAGGAGAGGTCCTCAACCCAAAGCTGAACCTTACCAGGAGAGCCAAAGAAGATACTAACGTAATTTGAATTGTTTCGGGGTGAGCATTAGGCGATCATAACTGGGAATACAGTAAAGATGGTGTCCTAACTATAGCAGGAAGGTGAAGTAGTAGGCATCTCAGGGATTGATTGCCAGGTTTGACAAAGCTTGATAAGAATGCAGATAAAGCCTGTAAACCAGGCCTGTACAGGGAGTGAGGAGGACCGAGGCAAAAAAGCTCTGACAGCATCTTATCCCTCTGCAGCCCAAAGGCAAAGTGGGTACAAGAGGGAAGAAGCAGATATTTGAAGAGAACAAAGAAACTCTCAAGTTTTACCTTCGGATCATACTGGGAGCCAATGTAAGTTGCCTGCCTCATATTTTTCTATGCACTCTCGTTCCTATCTGATTATGAGTAATGGTAAATGGCAGCCAAGGCTCCAAAAGAGAATGTTGAAACAGTCACAAGCTTGTAATTCCTGTACTAGGGAGGCCCAGGCAGGAAGGTGGACAGTTTGAAGTTAGCTTTGGGCTACATAGAAATCCTATCTCAAAAAGATAAAAAAGAGAAAGAAAAGAAAAGGGGGTATGGGGGTAATGAGTGAAGCCTACTATAGTGGTATATAACTATTTCTAGCTATTTGGAAGACTGAGGTCAGAGTGTTCAGGGGTAACCAGCGCAACACAGCAACACTGAAGTGTGAAGGAAAGAGAACTGAGAGCAGAAGGTGTAGCTCAGTGGTAGAGCCCTTAGCTAGGCTCTACCAGCATCACCAGCAAACACTGCCTCCCCCACCCCTCCCCAGGGGTATCCAGGGGCTGAGTGGTTAAGAGCACTTGTTGCTCTTACAGGGGACCTCGGTTCCATTCCCAGCGCTCACAACCTTCTGATGGAATGGATCCAATGCCCTCTTGTGACCTCTGTAGCACCAGGCACAGGGTTGGACACATGGCGCACATACATACATTGCAGGCAAAAAAACCACTCATACACATAAAATGTATTTTAAAAGGTTTTTTTAAGTAGCCAAGCACAGAAGAAATAGGAACTAGAAGTAGAAGCAAAACATGAAGAAATGAAGGAGAAACAAAGCAAAACAACCATAAAAAAAAAAAAAATAGATAAAAGTCCCAGCTGAGTTTAACTAACTCAGCTATTATACTGAGGCCATACTAAGCTCACACATGTCATACTAAGGTTTCTTTTCCTGGACTGATGTGGGTTTAAGTTGTCTAACTCAGAAACAGAGGTCTACCACCACCTAGTTTCTTCCTCCTGGTCTGACCCAATTCTTGATCAGAGTTAAGAAAAGCCCATAATTTGGGAGTAGCTTTCAGCCCCAGCCTGATCCTGTTTTTGCTTGCAGGCCATCTACTGCCTTGTGACCTTGGTTTTCTTCTATTCATCTGCCTCATTCTGGGCCTGGGTAAGTATCCCCATCCTGGGAAAGGAGTGCGCCCAGAAGGTCAGTGGCTAGCTTGTGATAATTCTTTCCCTTGTTCCTCAGATGGCCCTGGCCTTCAGCTTGGCCGTGTACGGGGCCAGCTACCACTCTATGAGCTCAATGGCTCGGGCATCCTTCTCTGAGGATGGGTCCTTGGTGGATGGTGGCATGGACCTCAACATGGAGCAGGGCATGGCAGAGTGAGTGTCCCCCATCGCCAGCTCAGGTGAGCGGCCCCAGGGCTGGGGCGCTGGGGCCCACACAGCCCAAGACTCACAACTATTCTCAACCTAAACAGTATGGAAGGGGCAGACCTAGGTAGGGCCAATCTACTATCCTTGGCAGCCTTCCTTTTATCCGCAGGCACCTTAAGGATGTGATCCTACTGACAGCCATTGTTCAGGTGCTCAGCTGCTTCTCCCTCTACATCTGGTCCTTCTGGCTTCTGGTACGTGGGCTGAGGGGTCGGACCTCCTAAGAGAGAGAACTTAACCCTCCCTGTTTCTTGCCAGTCTTTGCAAGTAGCTTCAAGTTATCTTTTCTCTCCTAGGCTCCAGGCCGGGCCCTTTACCTCTTGTGGGTAAACGTGCTAGGCCCCTGGTTCACAGCAGACAGTGGAGCCCCAGCACCAGAGCTCAATGAAAAACGACAACGCCGACAGGAACGGCGCCAGATGAAAAGGTTATAGCGTCTCTACTGTGGCCATAGGCTGCTGGGTGCTGGTTGGCTCTATTAGGATGTGTGGCCCCATGCCTGGAGCAGTGAGGGCCTAGTTTAAGGGCCAAAAGAAGCCTGAATTATAGGATTACTAAATAAATAGTTTCGAATGTGGCTAATGGCTGTGTGGATGATGATGTACAAAGTAGGAAGGATTTTAGTCCCATGATACTCCTTTCTTGGTTCAGCTAGGCAGAGATCTTTTTTTTTTTTTTTTTTCCTTTTTTTTTTTTTTCCGGAGCTGGGGACCGAACAGCATTCTACTGCTGAGCTAAATCCCCAACCCCTAGGCAGAGATCTTTTTTTTTTCTTTTTTTTGGAGCTGGGAACCGAACTCAGGGCCTTGCACTTGCTAGGCAAGTGCTCTACCACTGAGCTAAATCCCCAACCCCCTAGGCAGAGATCTTAAAAGAAGAAAAAGGCTTTTGGATTAGCTAGGTAAACTTTATTTTGTTCCGAATAGGGAACTCACACATGTGAAATACATGTATGTGTGTACACACACACACACACACACACACACACACACACACCTAATACTGTTCACAATACTGGTTTCTGGGTGCAAGCTTCTGAAACCAGGTTTGTGCTCTGCGCCCTCTCTGCTCAGCTCCAGGTGTGTCAGCACCCTTACACCTCTAGGCCAGGAGCTTTGCTTAGTCCCAGTGCCTGCACCAGGTCATCTCCAAGTCCACTCTTCAATGTCCGCCTCACTGTAGGGACAGAGCAGGGTTACAGAGGGCAGGGTAGGGGGTGTTGGAGAAGATAAGGGAGCATTCAGTGGGTTCGTAAGGGGATGCTCACAGGACTTCCGGTTGCCACGAGAGCGCTTCCTCTCCCGAGCAGCCAAGGCTCTAGGACTGCTCTTGGTGACTGACTGCACCAGCAGGTCCATTATCTCATCTGATGTGTCACTAGGTAAACCAGAGGCTGCAGTCTCCTCAGGGGATGCAGCGAAGGGCCCTACTGCTGTGTGTGTGACCGGGGAACTACTCTGGACCATACCTAGGGGAGACAGAGAAATTAGGCAAAAGTGGCTTTAGAACACATTCCCCTAGCAGCAGCTATGAGCCCTACCTCTGCTACGTCGGCTGTGTGTGGCGTCTTCTGGCCTGCTGGTAAGCAAACTCTTCATACTGGCATGATTGTCAGCATCACCCCGACCTGGCCCGCTGCCCACAGCCACTGGGACAGACAGGTTACTGGGGGCCTCCCCAGCCACACCCGAGAACTTCTCTGTCTAAATAGGGAAAGAAGGGTAGTTAGGAGCAAGGAAAAGGAACTATGAAGTGGCAGGAAAGACCTATAAGGGGTGGGCACTCACCTCAGTAATCATGCGACCCCGGGTCTTGTTGCGTTCGCGGTATGTAGCCCGTTTCTGCTGCTGCTGCAGTACCCGTTCCCGACAAGTCCGATACTCAAGTGCAAACTCTCTGAGCGTGTGACAGAACTGCATGATGCGTACTTCCCTTGCTGCCTGTGCGGTGTAGCCCAAGTAGAGAAGGAAGGCGTGGAACCTAAGCAGGTTGGAAGGAGTAGGGGATTGGATAGTGAGTCTTCCTGGTGTTCAAGGGATGGTGGTGGCAATCCTACCTCACTCTGGCTCCTGGCCCCACCTGTTGCAGACTCGGCGGTGTACTACTCTTAGCATGGCTACTCGGCGGGTACATTGGGCCAGGAAGTGGGTAAGGCGGGCACGCAGAGCTGGGGATAGCTCATGCTTTGCCAAGCTCCGGAGGCTGTCCTCAGCAGCCAGGCTCCGGCACTCCAGCTGCCCTAGGTTCTCAGTCAGCTGCTCAAAGTCCACCTAAAAAGCAAGAGGGTACACAGCCTCCCTATATATGTAAGTCACCACTTGAGGCTTGAGTGCCACATGTTAGCACTGCCATGCCTGGTCTGTGAGCTTTGGAGAGGCCATGTCTCAGCTGTGCCCCTAGGTCCAGGCTGGATAGTTTGGGCAACAGTGTTTGTTCAGTGTATGCCTGGGCAACTCAGACCCTGTCTCAGAAAGTAAAAGGTGGGTAGGGATGCAGCTCAGTGGTATAGAATGTTTGTTTTCATTACATAAGACCCTGGATTTAGGTCCCTGCATCAACAAACAAACAAAAAATGTATAGTTAATACACAAGGCATACTAGTCCATTGCTCCAAGCAAAACCAGAAAAGGTTACTTGGAGGAAGTAGCAACTAAATAGGCCCAAAGAACTGGAATGGCTGTGGTTAAGCCATTAAAATCCATTGGCAGAGGATATAGCTCACATACCCATAGCTTCAGTAGTAAGCCCTGGTGCAGAAGCCCAATTAGGAGGAGGAGGAGTCACCCCAAGAAGTAGTACACTGGGGGCTGGAGAGATGGCTCAGCGGTTAAGAGCACTGAGTGCTCTTCCAGAGGTCCTGAGTTCAAATCCCAGCAACCATGTGGTGGCTCACAACCATCTATAATGAGATCTGGTGCCCTCTTCTTGTATGCTTACCATAATAAATAAATAAGTCTTAAGGAAAAAAAAAGAAGTAGTACACAGTTATATTTCAGCCAATCTTAGTGGAATCTGCCTGCTACTAACCTTGGCACAGCGGGTGAGGGCAGGAATTTCTGAGTAGAGGTCAGAGGAATCAGGTCGGGTCTGGAGCACCAGGGAGCAGAGATGATACAGCAGTGACTGCCGGCGCACTGTGTCCTTTACTTCTGACACCTTCTCCAGGTAGCTCAGCTCAAAGCCACTGCTCTGAAAGGACCCTGTCTCAGTCTCTGGTCCTAGCTGGTTCCAGAGCCTGGACCTCCAGTCCCCAAGTGTTTTCACTTACCTGGGAGCCATTGAGGAAGTTGCCCACAGCCAAAAGGGTAGCCAGAATGCAACGGAAGGTGGCATTGTGCACCAACTGTTCCATGCCCACTTTCAGATCAAACAGTGGCTCTGCAATTTCCTGGTGTGAGGAACAAGGAGGCTTCAGGCTACATGGTCATTACTCAACTGTTTGTACCACCCTATCCCGCTCCAGGACCCAGGTACCCGCTCCATGCTTTCATAGTCCAGCTTGAAAGCCCAGAGTTGCAGGCGTGCGGCCAGGCCTCCAATGGAAGCAAGAGTCATCAGGAAATTCTCAGCTGGGCCGAGGGGCACATCAGGGTTGGCCAGCTGGGCTTCCTCAATCTTCTGTCGCTCTTCCTCCGTGGGCATCATGGTCAGCAGTTTCTGAAGATGCAGCCACCACCCCACAGAGGCCTTCAGTACTGACCTGAGGCCTAAGACATTGTCTCTTACCCCTCCCTAGGCCTTCTAGGGGAGCTCCAGGTTTGGAAGAATGCTCTACAGAAATGGCAGGCCTATGCCCACCACTAGAAGGACTGGAAGTTCTATTGACCAAAGGAAAGATCTAGCATTTCCCTCCTCTTATCCTTAGGGTAGTCTCACCTCAATGCCATCCTTGCTGACAGCAAATTCATCAAAGTTGAGCAGAGCAGCCTTGATGACATGCACAGGTGGCAGAGTGGTTAGGCCAATGTTGATGGCATTGCTGCGCTTGGGGTCCAGAACTATGGTCATTGTCCGGCGGCCCTCACCAGCTTTCTGCAAGGTTAGGAGAATGGCAGTTTAAGAAGAGGAAGAGGGGCTAGAGAGATGGCTCAGCAGTTAAGAGTACTGACTGCTCTTCCAGAGGTCCTAAGTTCAAATCCCAGCAACTACATGGTAGATAAACCATCTGGAATGGGATCCGATGCCCTCTTCTGGTGTGTCTGATACATAAATAACTGAATCTTTAAAAAGGGAGGAACGAGCTGGGATAGCATTTTAAGCCTGCATGGTGGCTTTAATCCAGGCACACAGGAGGGTATCTGTGAGTCTAAGGCCAGCCAGCCTGGTCTAAAGAGCAAGTTCCAGACAACCTAGGCCACACAAACCTTGTTTTGGGAAAGAAAAACAGGGTGCTCTAAAGTTCTCTGAATGGCCTAATGAACCCTAAAGTTCTCTGAATGGCCTAATGAGCCTATGACTGGAGATCATTGATGTAAGGCCTGGGAATGGACTATTTCCAGTGAGGGTTCTGCTCATTCATAGAGAGCCTTAAATGAGTTTCCTTTCCTTGCCATTTCCCCATGTGGGGAATGAGGCATTAGCTCCAATAACTCGGCCCCCTGAACTCCCAATTCCTGCCCACCAAGACCATCTACCTTGGTGGGTAGCACATCCTTGGCTCGGGACTCAAATAGGTGTTCCAGCCGGGCTGTGTCCACCGAGACAGGTTCCAGAGAGGCCCACAAGGTAGGACAAGGCCCGAAGCGGCTTCTAGAACACCCAGGGCTCCCAGTCGGCTTTAGTTCCCGCCAGAAAAGTTTTACAGTCTTCCTTTTGGTGGGGTGCCTTGGGCCGTCAAGGGCTGAGTGGGGAAAAGGAGCAGCCAGGGGTGGAGGTGGTGGACAGGAGCCCATGATGGGTGGGGGAGGTGGGGGTGGAGGTGGTGGACAGGAGGCTATGGTGGGTGGGGGAGGTGGGGGCGGAGGAGGGGGACCCCCAGAGAGTGAGGACGGTGGAAGTGACAGGACCAGGGATGCCTTTCCAGCCTCCACAGATTCCACATTCAATGTGTCCTGGTCTTCATCCTCCCCTAGATCTGAGAAGTCCAAGTCTCCAATGCAGAGCTTGGGTACATGAGTAGGAAGCTCCTGGACAGGCTCAGTCTTAGGGCCTGGTGGTGACACTGGCTCCTTGGGCTCAGGCTCAAGACTTCTCTGGGTCCGCAGCACGATTGGGGAAACAGGGCTCTGCGGTGGTCTGCGTGCAGAGGCTGGCTCTGAAGAGTCCCACAGTTCCCTGGTGCCTAGGAAAAGGTTAAGTAACTATCAGCCACATGCCCTCTATGGGCCAATAAAGCAACATGACAGTGGCAGTTTGGAAATGCTGGAGACGTGGATAGCTCAGCAGTTAAGACCCTGAGTTCAGTTCCCAGCACTAACACTGGGTGCTATAACTCCAGTTTCAGAGCTCAAAGGCCCCCTTGTTCATGGATACATAAAGGGGGTTTGGTGGTTTGCTTTTTAGTATCTCTTAAAAAACATTTTATATGCCAGGCAGTGGTGGCACACACCTTCAGTCCTAGCACTTGGGGGGCAGGCAGATCTCTATGAGTTCGAGGCTAGCCTAGTCCATAGAGCAAGTTCTAGGACAGCAAAGGCTATACAGAGAAATCCTGTCTCAAAACACAAAAAATTTAAGTATATGAGTGTTTTGCCTATGTGTGTGTCTGTGAACTGGTTGGTACATGCCTAGTACCTGCAGAGGTAGTAATAAGCTATAAAATAAAAAAAAAAAATAGTGGTGGGGCTATGAGTTTGAAAAGGCCAGATAAGGGATACATGGGAGAGACCGAAAGGAGAAAAGAGGCTGGAGAGATGGCTCAGCGGTTAGAGCACTGACTGCTCTTCTAGAGGTCCTGAGTTCAATTCCCAGCAACCACATGGTGGCTCACAACCATCTGTAATGAGATCTGATGCTCTCTTCTGGTGTCTGAAGACAGCTACAGTGTACTTATATATAAATAAATCTTTTTTAAAAGGGAAAAAAGAGAGAAAATGATATAATTGGGGGTGTTTATAAACACCTTTAATCCCTGTACTTGGGGGGCTGAGGGCAGATCTCCGAGTTTGAGGTCAGCCTGGTCTACAGAGTGAGTACCAGGACAGCCACAGCAGTACAGAGAAACCCAATCTTGAAAAACAAAAATAATCATTAAGAAGGCAGCATAGGACTTCCCAAAACTTAGAGTTAGTAGACAGTTGTGAACTACCACACAACTGCTATGAATTTAATGCAGGTCCTCTTCGAGAGAACAAGCTCTCTCAGCTGCTGACTGAGACTGAGCCCTCTCTCCGGTCCCCAGGGTTGGTTTGTTTATCAGTAGGATTCTGCCTGAGCGTTTACTCACCTGATGATTCATCAGTCTCATCCACTGTTGCCCCCGCCAGCGTCTCTGCTCGGCCTTGGGCCAGAGCAGCCTGCTTCTCTGTCTCTGCTGCTGCCACATTCTCCAAAAACCGGGCTCTGAAGAGAGGTGCATGTCAGTGATGGTGTCCGAGCCAAATCCAGCCCAGGGTGGTACACATGCCTTGCTGAGCCACTGGGCACTGCCCTCAGGTGCAAGCACACACAGGCACGGGGAACAGTCCATGCAGTAGGGCTACCTCTGCTAACTCACCAAGGCCTGGCCCCACATCCCAGGAGTTACAACTAACTTGGTGTTCTTGGTGTACAGAAGTTCTACTTGACATCTAACTTGAAACCTTGCCGGACTCTATGTTCATTCTCCCAATTCTAGACACTTAGACAAGGGAGGAAGATAGCTGTCCCAACAGGCACAACAGACTTCTTACATGTCTGTCTGCTTTTGAGAGTTACAATCAAGAAAAGGGTCTGTTAACAGTGTGCACTCTGTTTGTGTTGAAATATGAATATGATCTATTGCTGTCTTCCCTTCCTCTCTTCTCCTCAATCTCTTTTTTTGAAACAAAGTCTCACATAAGCCAGACTAACCCAAACTCACTATGTAGCTGAAAATGACCTTGAACTCCTGATCCTGGCTCTGCCCCACCAAGTGCTGGAATTACAAGGCATGTGCCCCCATACCCATTAGCTTACTTCCTGACTCGTACCACCACCACCACCACCACCCCACCTCACTTTAAATACCTCTCCAAATTCATCCACACTCAGTCTGTCCACATCCACATCTCTAGTCTAAGCTACTCAGGTATCACTATTGAAGCTTAGGGACCACTATGATCCAGTAAACTGCCCAGTGGTTAAGTCTCTGGGTTACTGAGGAAGCATAAGTCTGGAAGGAAGAATTCCTGAGAATCCTCCTAGGGTGGCTACATGAAGTGCTGCTGGGTAAGCGATGCTGAAGCCCTGAGCACACGGCAAGCCTGACAGACTGGCCTCTGTACTTACTCTAGCCTGGCCTGCCCAGTAAGGGACTGGGGGACAGGTAGACTCTCAGGGGAGCTGGGTAGGGGGATGAGAGGAAGACATGGTAACTATGGTGCCAACTCCAGTCCAAGGCCCACTTGTTGTACCCCTACAGAGCTGGGCAGTGCCTTCCCATCCACAGTGGTAGGGAGAGAGGCCTAGGGGTGGCAGGACATGGGATAAAAGGACAGGAAGCTGGACAGGGTGCAGTGGTAACAAAACCGGCACACGAAAGGAGGGACAGAAACAGAAGAATAGAAAGTGAAGAGGGAGACATGACAAGAGGCCAAGGCAGGTGAGTAGAACACTGGAAAGAAATAAAGAGAAGCCACGGGAGGAGGAGGCCCCGTCCAGGCCAATCCTCACCCTCCAGCAGTCACTTACCAAATGGGAGCAGTTTGGTGAAGTCTGAAAAGAAAGAGAAAGCACAGCGTTTGGGCAGAGGAGGCTGAGAGCCTGTGGAGGGACAAAGTGGAGGGACAGTGGGAGACAGGACTTGGGGGGTGGGGCTCGACCTCCCTACTTACTTGTAGACACTTCTCTCACAGGAAGTGTCCACTGAGGGCCCCACAGAAATGGTAGGAAAGAGGTTCACTGAGGTATGAAGACCAGAGGCTGGGCCAGCAGGGCTGAAGGCTGAACTTGTAGGCGAGGTGGAGTCAGTGAAGGAGGCGGAGCCTACTGGAGAGGCAGAGCCTGTTGGGCTAGAGGCAGGGCCTGTTAACAGACAGCTTCACGCCTGGCAGATTTACCCCTTCATTGACCCAGGCATGTACTTACCCAGGTTCTGGGGTACGCACAGGACAGCCTCCACCTTCAAGTGATCTTCGGCTCCTTTTGCCCTCCTCTGAGGATGGCTTCCGTCGCTCTCGTCGGCCACCTGCAGCTGCAGCAGCTGCAGCCTCTTCCATATCTCCATCCTCTAACCGAAGGGCGCTCTAATGGAGGTGGTCAGGATGTGAGCAAGCAGTTGAGGCCCAGTAAATGGAACAGGTACTTGGGAACTGCACCCTTCCCCCTGGCACACCTCATAGAGCGTCAGCTGTGTTCGCAGGTCAACATCAGTGCCAGCAGTGCCCAAGAGACGTTGGACCAGCGCTTCCATGCCCTGCTGCTCCAGAGCATCTGTCACATCATAGAAGGAGTCCTGGTCTGGGAGCGCCGCCAGCGTCTGGAAGGTGGACACAGGAAGCCAAGGCTGAGGTAGATGTGTGGGGATGGTGGGCCAGGGGTCCACAATTGGCACCAAGTCTCAGTTGCACACCTTGTTAATGAGAGTGACAGTGTACACCAACAGCTCTGGATCAACTCCATTCTTCTCCTCCAGGATGGACACCAAGTTGGCCCAGGGAAGAGAACCTGCCCCACAGAAAGGGAAGTAATCACAGGGGTGGGAGCAGTAGGAGAGAGGGCTGAGTGGTGGAGAAAGGGAAAGAGAGGCTCTGACCGGTGTTGCTGGCTACAGCGTTGACTGCCTGGATGAATAGCGGTGCATTGTTCTCAGAATACTCCACAAACACCAGCAGCAGCTTCAGGGCTGTCTTTACCACCAAGCGGGACTGGGGGAGAAGTCAATCCATATAAGTGGGGCTTGGACCAGACTGTTAGCTCCTGGAGGAGGGGGAAGGGCTCCTGGGGCTGGATCTGAAGAGAAGGGTCAACATAGAAAGACCCTGGTTCTGGGCCTGGGCTTGGTTTAGTTTTCTAGGGACCTCAGCTTACTCCAAACACTCCAAACACTTTGCAGAAGAGGAAACTGAGGCTCAGAAGGAACCAAAGGGGATACATATGTTTGGGTAAAGCCACTTACCAGGCTTGCACACAGTGTATACAGCCACTGCACGGTCTCACTGTGGGCCACCACCCCTAGCATCCCATCCACAAAAAGCATCAGCTGGCCCAGGGCTAGAGACACAGAAACGGGAAGAGGTCAGTGGGGAAGGGGGCATGGGGACAAAGACCAAGGGCGAAGTATGGAGCTGACCTCGAAGGATGTAGCTCTGATAGTTGTGGTCGGCAGCAGCACCCACGCGGATCAGGCAACTCAACCCCTCTGAGTGCACAAATTCAGGCACCAGGTCCTTGTCTTCCTAGAGGCACCATGGGGAAGTTTAAGGGGTATTGGGCTGGACACCAACCCTCAGCCTACCTCTGGATCTTACCTGGAATATCTGCTTTAATGAAAAGAGAGATCGGCGGAGCTCGGGGCCACTGGAGCCATACAGCTTTTCTGTAAGGGGTAAGTGGTCATAAACAATTCAAGGGAGCACAGACAGTGTCTTCTTCCACTAGCATAACCAAAGTCTCTAGCAGTGTCAAGCCTGCCCTCTATTCTGACTCTGGACACAATCCTCTGTCACCATGACTGCAGTCCAGCTGTGGCATCCATCTTGACCCAGAAGAAAAGGACGGGAAAGGGAGAGAGGAAGACACCCCAGATCTCCAATCCACCCAATCCATAGCCCAGCACAGGCCCGAAAGAAGCTACACCAACTGGCCTATGTAAGAAAAGAAGGGAACAAGGTGGCAGGAGATACCACACACTTACCCAAGATAGCATTGACCCTCACAGAGAGCTGGGTCCGCAGGATCAGTGTGGGCTTCCGCCCTTTGCTAAAAGCAAGTAGCTGCTGTTAGTGGCTCCCAACTGATTTCTCAGAGTCCCCCACCCTCAAAGCAGAGACATCTAAAGACATCTACATGTGAACCCTGGCCCTCCTTCCCTCCCAACTACTAATCTGGAGTCCAAGTGTTAGCCGAACGGGAGAGTTTTTATAAACACAGGTACTGAGGTATGAGTGTACCGCCACTTCTAGATAATAGCAGGTACAGGCCCCCAGCATTGTTCTCTGTATTGGCCTACAATCCAGGCTACAGACCGAGTATCTCAGCTGCTGATACCTGAGGTGGACCCTGGCTTGGGCCAGACCTCCTCAAATGGGAAGGGTTCCCTGGCCTTCCTTTCACCTCTCACCTGATCTCTTCATAGAAGCCCTCCAGCATCTCCCGCTGTTCTTCTAGGGACAGCTCCGGGTCCAGGTAGTATCCAGAGGGCGACACTTGCAACGCACAGTCCTCCAGCTGGAAACAGGAATAGAGCTATTAGGGCTAGTGCTGCAGCTCAGACTTTTGCCGTCTGTTTTGTTTTTGAGCTATTAGGAATCAAACCCACGACTTCCCACATGTTAAACCACTGAACTACATACAGCCCTGGAAGGTATCGTTTTGGTTGATTGGTTGGTTTTTGCTTTTTATTTTGCATTAACAAACACAAATAAGGAAGGGAGGAGGAGAGCAGGAAGTTGCTGCCTTCAAGGAAGTTCACAGCCTCATGAGGTGATAAGCTTCAGCCACAAAAGCATTCAAGCTCAGAGAGAAAGTGTTAAGGGTTCAAAAAGGTGCAAACCAGCTGGGAGTTTCTGCCACTAAAATAAAGACACTGAGCAGAGCCCACCCAGACTCCCTCATCCCTCCAGGTCTTGGGCTTTTTGTCCTTTCCCCAAAGCTACAGTTGCACATCCATTCTGGGTGAACTTGAGTTGGACACCATCAGACTCTACATGGGAAGACACTGGCTCCATCATAGGGGTGTTTCTCATGTTTCACTCCGGCAATCCTGGCTCATTATTGGGCATTTTAAAAAGTGATTTTAGGGGTTGGGGATTTGGCTCAGTGGTAGAGCGCTTGCCTAGCAAGCGCAAGGCCCTGGGTTCGATCCCCAGCTCCGAAAAAAAAGAATAGGAAAAAAAAAAAGTGATTTTAAGTGCTAGAGAGATGGTTCAGCAATTAAGAGCACTGGCTGCTCTACCAGAGGACCTGGGTTTAGTTCCCAGCACCCCCATGAGAGCTTATAATAATTTGTAACTCCAGCTCCAGGGGATCAGACACCTGGCCTCAGTAGGTACTAGGCCCATAGGTGGTACACGGACATACATGAAGGCAAACATGCCTACTCATTCAAATTAATTTTTTTTCTTCTTTTCAGAGCTGGGGACCGAACCCAGGGCCTTGTGGTTGCTAGGCAAGCGCTCTACCACTGAGCCAAATCCCCAACCCCTTAATTTTTTTTTTAATCAAGAAGTTTCTCTGTGTACTCTTGGTTGTCATGAAACTCACTCTGTAGACCAAGCTGACCTCAAACTCACAGAGATCTGCCTGCCTCTGCCTCCCAAGTGCTGCGGTTAAAGGTGTGTGTCACCACTGCCTGACAAAAAATAAATCTTTTTTTTTTTTTTTTTTTAAGAAAACGTTTAGAGGGGTTGGGGATTTAGCTCAGTGGTAGAGCGCGCTTGCCTAGGAAGTGCAAGGCCCTGGGTTCGGTCCCCAGCTCCGAAAAAAAAAGAACCAAAAAAAAAAAAAAAACGTTTAGAGAGAAGCCTGAATGAGGTAACTTCCAGATACCTTGTGCCTCTCCCTGACACTTCCATTAGCAGTGCTGATATGCAGAGCTAATCAAAATCTGTGTGCCCGCCCACAACCTTGAGTAACTGTTGTTGAGGTGCTATGTCAGGGTGAGAATGCCTCTGAGGAGAAAGGGGGATCTTCTGGTGCTGGACAAGTCACCTCTAACTTTTTTCCTGCAATCTGCTCAGCACTGCCCTGCTTTGAACCTCACCCAAGGGCTTTCAACTGATCTTGGTCCCTGGGTGGTGGAGGCAGGTGGGTGCAGGAGAATCCAGTTCCTATCCCTTCTGCCTCTGGTTAGCACCCTTGCTCTTGCCTCAGAGCCTGATCTTTCTCCTTCCTGACAGTTTAGCCTGTGGGGCCCTTAGTGACCCACCCTTACCCCACCCCCTTGCCTGGGACTTGGGACACAGGACAAACACTCCAGCCTGTTCTCTGTCCCACTTCCTGCCTGGCTGCCTGCCCCGCCTTGGGCACCTTGGGCAGGCCTGACCTCTCTTTCCTTCCAGGGAACAGCGTCATGTCCTGGGTCTACTAGGGCACAGGTCTGAGAGGAGGCTGCAAGGTCCCAGGGCTAGGTTATCTTGTCAGGGTCAGCTCAATTGAGAGCAGCCTCACATTCCTCCTCATCTCTCTTCCTACACAGACTCATCAGCCTGCCCCCAAACCCATCCCATTCAAGCCCAGTGACATGGCCCCAGTACTGGTCGAACTAGAGGCTCTGAGGACTTTAAATATTACCTCTCCCAAGGATTGCCTCCAAATCTCACACAGACTAACTCATCCAATGGAGCATCCATGAACCAGAAACTGGTTTTAGGTCTGCAGGACACAGCAGGAAACATCTCTGCTGACTTTTCCTTCCAGTCCAGCCAGGGAGACAAGTCAGCCTTGACTCAGGAAAAACTCACTAATAAATGGGGACTCACAACTTCCATGAGTTCTAAGAGGAGGTACCAAACTGCTCTAAGTATCTGACAACTTGCATACCCAAGTGTGTTGCTAGGAATGGCTAAGCACAGGCCAAAGTAGCAGATCTGGATGCTGGGCCCACCATCTAGTTCTTCCTTCCTCCATGTACCATGCACCACGATAAGTAAGCTGAGAATGGTCCTCTCCCTCCAGGAGATTTGGAGCAAGGGCCCAGCCCTGAAGGCTAAGTGGCCACCACTCCAGCGTTCTCAGCTAAACAGGTTTAAGCTTTTGTCTTAGATGCAAATGGTTGGCCTCTCCAACCATTTCACCCATCCAATCCTGCCAAGGGTCCATTATTATAGGGAAAGATCTAGAGACTGCATTCAGCCTGGTACCTTCAAGTCAGGTTTCTGCTCTCAGCTATCTGTCCTGAGTGGAAATAGGAGGTTGGGCACCAGGATCAGGCCACCAGCAAGGATAAGACAGACTTCCTGTCAGCAAGATGGGGCTTATCCTTCACACCCTCTGGCCCTTTCCTGGGATCACCATTCTGAGAGGCAAACCTCTGGGACTCTTTTCTCACACCCTGGGGGTGGGCCAGGCTTGAGCAAGACTTAGTTTCCGATGACATTGCTCTAGGCTGATGACATTGCTCTAGACCAGCACAAAATAGGGGCCTCCATCTCTACCCTGGCTCTTGTCTTCCTCACGGCTGGCTTCTATCTTCTGGTACTCCCTCCCTCCCTCATTTTTCCTAGGCTTCCCTCACTTTGGCCACCGGCCATGAGTCTCCTTAGTACCCCAACTAAGGCTTCTCTGGCAACCCAAACCCACGTGTACCTGGGTGCTTTGCAGGAATAGTAAAGGCTCTTCACTACAGAGCAACCTCTCAAGCCTGGTTTTTGGTGTCTGGTTGTTTGGTTTGGTGTTTTGAGACAGAGTTACACTATGTAGCACTGGCTGTCCTAAAACTCACTTCATAGACTACTGTGGCCTTGAATTCAGAGATCCTCCTGCCTCTGTGCTGGGATTAAAGGCATGCAGTACTATACCTGGTTCCTCTGTTTTTAGTAATAAATAAATAAATATTTTTTTTTTACAGGGGTGGGAATCAAACAGCCTTTTTCATGCTAGGCAATTACTGTATCACTGAGCCATATTCTTACTTTATTATCTACGCCCTACTTAAAAAAAAAATTATTCGGCAAGGTTTTTACTAACACCCCTCTCTGGTCCAGTGATAGATTAGGGTTTGATAGTAACCTTTGCTACAAGTTTGGAAAAAAAAATATTTATTGTCAGGAGTGGTGGTGCATACCTTTAATCTCTGTACTCAGGGAGCAAAAGCAGCAGGCCAACCTTTGAGTTCAAAACCAGCCTGGACTACAACCAGGACAGCCAGAGCTATTACATAGACAAACCCTGTCTCAAACACAACAAATCCCTACAAAACAAACAAAAAAATGTACTTACTTCTGTGTGTCTGAATATGGTTGTGTGCATGCCAAGATGCTCATGGAGAACAGAGGACCAGACCTCTCCTTTACTGCCGCCAGTACAGGCATGACACCTTATCACTAGCCCCCTTATTACTGTTTCTGCGAACAGTGTAATCGTAAGAAAGGGCAGGGAACAATGAAGACAGAGGGTAGAATTCCGAGCTGAAGGACTCTTGTAATTGGACCAATGAATCCAGGTAGCATACTTTCCTGTTATCTGAGTCTCTAGCTACCCTATGACCTCCAGGAAGAGCTGGACCTTAGGCAAAGCAACCTGCCTTTGTTATTTGCTTCTTCATTCTAGATAACAGACTGCCTTTTTATTTTTAAAGTTTTATTTGTTTATTATATATAAGTACACTGTAGCTGTCTTCAGACACACCAGAAGAGGGCATCAGACCTCATTACAGATGGTTGTGAGCTACCATGTGGTTGCTGGGAATTGAACTCAGGACCTCTGGAAGAGCAGTCGGGTGCTCTTAACCGCTGAGCCATCTCTCCAACCCAACAGACTGCCGTTTAAAGAGGAAAAAAAAAATAAATAAATAAAAAGGTAAAGTACCTATAGCCCAGGCTGGTCTAGAACTTGCTATATAGATGAGGCTGAATCTTCCTTTTTTTTTTTTTTCCCGGGCTGGGGACCGAACCCAGGACCTTGCACTTCCTAGGCAAGCGCCTACCACTGAGCCAAATCCCAACCCCATGAGGCTGAATCTTGATCTTCCTGCCTCCATCTCCCAAATGTTGGTTTGGTGTTATAGGTCATACACACACACACACACACACACACACACACACACACCCTATAACACACATAGTGTCTAGTTTTCTCTTCTTTTTCTGCTCTCACCTCTCCTGCTCCATTTCTTCTCTTTTTCCTTTCTGGATAGGGTTGCTTATTGTAGCTTTAAACTCATGGCAAGCCTTCTGACTTAGTTATCCAAATGCTGGGATTGTAGATGCAAGCCACCATGCCTCCTCACTTTAGGCTGCCTGTTTCATGTGCTTTTCCATTTTAACAAGTGAGAAATCCAAAGCTCAGAAATATAGTGAATCAGTCAGGTATGGTGGTGCATACCTAGAGCTGCAGCACCCAGAGGAGGATCTTCACAAGTTCAATCCAGCCTGATGTGTGACATCCATATTGAGTTCTATGCCAGCCACAGATATATAATGAGGCCCAATAGTAGCAAGGGTGTGTGTGTGAGGGAGTGTTGGAGGTGGATCCCTGTGAGTTCTGGGCCACCTAGGCCTCCCACAGTAAGATCCTGTCTCAAAAATAAAAAACAAACAAAAATCCAAAACCAAACAAAAGTTAGTTAACTGCCACTGACAAACATAGCCCCAAATGAATCCAGGGTTAACTGACCCATATTTTAGGTGCATAGGTCTTAGAAGTGTTCCAGAAAACCTTTGACAGAGAAGTGGATAGAGGGCCAGGGCCTGCAATACTGTTACTAAATTTCTTGGACTCTGCAAATACCCCAAACTGGTCTTCCCAGTTCTAGTGAGAGAACTCGAAGTGCACTTACACACACATCTCTACTTCTGCATGTCCACCACTTCCAGGACCTAAGCTGTGGACTCTCTCCCAGGCTGCAACCCAACATCTTTAGCTTACAAGGATGAGCTGATGGAACATGCAGACTACAGGCAGTCTGGGAAATAGCTGCTCCTTGCTCCTGCTCCAATTTTCTCATCTTCCAGAGATTCCTGTAGCAGAGGACTAAAGAGCTCAGTTTACCAACAGATAAACCACACGGGCTTCTTAATCCTTAGGGGAATAGACATGGTGGCATGAGCCTATAAGCTAACATTCATGAGCCTGAGATAGGCTCAAGAATTTAGGACAGTTTATGAAACTTGCCTGGAAAAAAAAAAAATCCTAGGTGGGGGGAATAGGGTGGGTGGGGCTGTAGCTCAGCCTGTGTGGTGCCTGCATGGGGCCCTGGATTTTATCTTCAGCCCTGCAAAAACCAAACCAAAACAATCTGGGGACTCCTACGATTAGCATCTATTCCTATAGATCCTTGAAGAGCTCTGAGGGGTAAACTGAGGCAGGAGTGGTGGTCAGGACACATTCTGGCACATTTGTCCTCTTTCAGTCACAGCCAGCTGAGGAAACTGATGGTAACCACCAGACACTGAAGGGCTATCCTTGCTGTCAGTAAGAGGGGACTCTAGTCACTACAGCAAGGTCAAAGAAGTGGTTCGGGTCCCAGGAAAATGCCAGTGGTATATTAAATGCAGTAGAGCCTCAGCTTTCTTTCTTTTTTTTTTTTTTTCCGGAGCTGGGGACCGAACCCAGGGCCTTGCGCTTCCTAGGCAAACGCTCTACCACTGAACTAAATCCCCAACCCCCGAGCCTCAGCTCTCAAGAAAATCTTCTAAGGCTTTTCCCAGAAGGAGAGATATAGGGCTGGTAAATTGGAATTAGGGTTTAAGACATCAAAGGGTCAATTCTCTCCTAGGGGCAGGAAAAGTCCTTAGGCTGAAAGAGCCCAAGCATATCTGGGAGAAGGCTCTGGAGTTCCCCTAGGGACACTAGGCCTAGCCTATGGTACTGCCAGGCTTCCCCACCCCCAACCAGGACAGAAGATGAGTCAGAGGCTGTGGCCAGGAGCTTCCTCCTAGACATGGAGGAAATGAGCAAAGTTTCTCAGACTGGCAAAGCTCTGAATGGCTTGAGAAGAAGCCCTGGGGGGGGGGGGCAGGGATGGAGTCCAACTGGGTGTGGGATAGGAGCCCCAGGGAGGCTGCAAGGTCTGCAGAGATGACAGAATCCAGAATGAGAGGGCAGAGGTCTTGATTGTGATCTTCCTTCTGCCAGACAACTACACACAGAAGGAAGCAGTGGACAGAGAAAACCTATCATCCGATTTTTGCTCAATAGCCTACACGTGTGATGCCTGGGTTTCCAGTCCGTCTCTCCCTTCCAGAAGGCTGGCAAGATAGATTTAACTCATGCTTGTGACTCTGGGGCACCCACTTAGAGGGCTTGGAGAGGAACCAGCTGTTGAAATTTCCTGCGAGAAGCCCTGATCTCCTCCTCCCTCTGTTCTCTGATGTCCCTGCCCCTGCCCTATTCTCAGTCCCTCTTCCTCCAGCCTTCTATTTTGGGTCTGTGGTCACAGTTTATATTTGGGACAAGCACATCACAGTGCATCTGACCATTCCTGGCAAAGCTATGGACTCCAGAAAGTTCTGGCTCTAAACAGTGTGGTAACTTTATGCCCTTCCCAATGCCTAGGGGTGAGGGGGCAGTTCTCTGTGCAGCAGGTAGGAGATCCTAAAGGTGGTCAGACCAGGAAGTACAGAGCCAAGATGGGAAGCGTGTCTTTCATGGAGCTCAGTAGAGTCCTCAGCTAAGGAACAGTGAAGAGGACAGAGCACCTGCTTGGGAAGACAGTTTTATATCCATTCATATTTCTACACTTAAACACACACACACACACACACACACACACACACAAACAAACACACACACACTGTAGGGGCATTGTTGTACAGGCCAAAAACATGCAATGAATTTTCTAAATGAAGAAGAGGTTCTGAATCTCGTTTTTGAACATCCCAGGTCTGCTCTCAACTGTGAAGAGGGGTGTCCTAGAGTGAGAGAATTATTGTCTTCTCTCTAGCCTTACATATGCATGTATTTGTGATACTGGGGATCGAACCCAAGGCCTTGCACGTACTAAGCAAAATGCTACAGTCTCAGCCCTCACCTTATTTCTGTTCAAGGATTTTCATTAGTAGAGGATAAGTGGTCTCAGTTCAACACCCCTTTCTCCCTAGTCTGTCTAAACAATTGCAGTTCAGCACTGAGTCCGAATACTAAATGCCAGGTGACCTCAGATTGGGCATGTCTCTTCCAGACCTCTCTGAACAGACTGAACAAGAGCAGGCTGCCCCAAAACTCTGGAGGTGGGCAGTTAGCGGCATTCTTCCAGCTGTGGTCTTAAAGCCGGGGCTCTGCCTGGACATTGGCCACTCCCCACGCCAAGTTTCCCCGACCCCCTCCTGCCTGCACTTGGAGGCAGGGCTGACTGCAACGCAAGGAATGCAGTCTAGGGCACATTCCAGGGGAGACCCCGGGCCTAAGGGCCATGTTTGCGCAACCCAGCGCCCAATTGAGGCACCCCATCAACTCCCCTCCCTTCTCCCTCACAGCTCCCAGCTAACCCGCAGGTCAGGAACCCTGGGGGGGTGGTAGTGTGTTTGCCTCTGGGAATCCTGGCCCGGAAAAAGCAAGCCGGAAAGGGATGCCTGCGGGGAGGGGGGCGGGGGGAATTGGCGGCGGGTGGGGGGAGGCCATCGGGAGGGAAGGGGGGGTCCTGCTGGACATATGGAAAAGTCTCTCTAACTGAGCAAAGTCAGCCTAGGAACGTCGGCAAACTAGGGCAAGCCAGCGGTTTAAAATTAGACTGGTCCACCCCCTCCCTTCCAGGCGTAGGCCACCAGCGGCGGGCCTAAGGGACCATGGGGGCGGTGACTCAAAGGGCTTTTCCACCCGTGCAGCCTCCCCTGAGCGCAACAGCCGCTTCCAAGGGCCTCCTCTCATCCAGGGAGGAACTCCAGTCTTCATCAGCCCCGGGGAGACTGTATTCTAAGAACCCCACCCAGGCCTTAGTCCCCTCTGCAAGTCCTCCCTAAGCCCGCCCCTTTTTGTGGCTCCGCCCCGAATTTACCTGAAGCAGGTGGAAATCTGTCCCTTCCCAACTCCACTTCCCCACTCCGCTCCAGCCGGAACGGCTACCGACCCTCTGCCCACAGCAGCAACCCTGGCAGAAGCCTCCAAGCACCTCTTCAGGAGGGCCTAACTTTCAAGGGAGCATGGGTAGAGCAAATCACAAATCCTCATTTTCCTTCTATACAGGCTCCTCAACTTGAGAGTCTCCCCCTGTAGGCAGAGTCGCGTAGACCCCAGCCGGAGATTTTTCTGGAGGCGAGTACCGGCCCGCTAAGGTCTATCTCCTAGAAGCGCTGCCCACCGCCCGCCTAAACCTCCGCAGCGCCCCTCACCTTGAGAGGCGCTCCCAGGAGTCGGTGCAGAGCAGGGATCTGCGCACTCAGGGGCAGAGCCCCGTCCAAGCTGCAGGTGGGGGCCCGGCGTGGTTCCGGGAAGTTGGCACAAGCGAAAGGGTCGGTGTCTTCCAGGTACTGCACTCTCACAGTCACCACTGATACTGGGTCCCCATCCCCGCGCTCTTCCTCGCCCGCCATGGCTCTGCCTCCGGCTGCCACTGGACGGACGCCTCTGTGTCCCTGCAATGCTGCAACTTCAACTGGACTAACTTTGCTGTTAGGGCCGGGCCGGACGCCCGCCGCTCGAGGGGCGGAGCCAGACAGAGGTAGGGCTAAGGAAGGGGGTGGAGCCAAGAATGAGCAGAGAGCGCGCGCTCCGGGTTAACCACCGCCAGAGGCGGTGCTTGGGTCAGCCACTCAGAGAGCTGGTGATCCCGTTAGTTCCACTGCTAGGAGGGCGGGAAAACCCTAGCTCCCGCTCCGCCTCAGAGCAGAGGGCGGGGGACTTTAGATTTGGTACGGGCGAGGCTGCAGCCGGTCTTTGTAGGGATTTTTAGGGCAGGTTGGGTATAAATCAATTCGGATAATCTGGTTAGCTGGGCCACTCTCAGTTAAGGGAGGAGACAGGTCTAATTGCTAGCTTGAAAGATAAGTGAAAGCATTTCTCTCATTTGGTGAAGGCAGTGAGAAGAATATCTCTTTTCAGTTTGGAACAAGAAGTGGAAATAGATTTTATATTTGAAGAAGAGGTGGACTCAGTCCCCTTTAGCTGTGTGTGTGTGTGAGGGGGGAGGACGGGTGCTCTTTCTCGAAAAAGAATGGAATGAGTCAGTATGAGGAGGCAGGTAGCACATGTTCCTTCAGCTTGGGTGATGAATGAAAAGTGGAGACATTCTTCGGTTTGGGGCGAAATGAGTCAATGCCCCAAGTTGTTCCTAGTTTAAAGGGAATTCCATAAGATCATCTCAGATCCATGGAATAGGCGAACAGTTCCCTGTAGTTTGAAGGAAAGGGAAGGCGGTGCCTCTGGGCTCTGGAGAGAAGAGGAGAAAGAGATAGGTCGGTCCCGGCCTTGAGGTTTCTTGGGTACGTTGAGGGCACCGTTGTCCATTAAGGCTTTCTGGGTGTGCCTAGTGCGCGTGCGCAGCTGTGGTCTGGGAGTGGGCCGGTAGGGGGTCCCAGGTTTTGGAGAACGTATTAGAAGGCAGCAGCGCACCGCCCCCTGCGGTTTTCTCAGCGTGAAGCCGGGACCCGCAGCACTGAGCACTTGGGGCGGGCGGCCGGCTGCCGGGCGGTGTTCTGCAGCAGCCACGCTTGTATCGGCTTGCTGAGACCCTAGTCCTTGCTGCTCCAGGACGCGGTGGCTGGTCACCTTTCTGAATCCCGAGGAGAGGCGGTTTAGGAGAGCATACTCGAAAGAGTGGGTTTCAAGACTCGAAGGGCAGGAGGGCTATGCTGGGGAATTTCCGGAGATGAGGCTAACCTAGAAGAGAAGGAGGAGGGGATCCCAACTGCTAGAATCCTGGGCAGGGTCTCGGGGTCCGGACCTGGCCTGGGGATATCGGAGCTCGGATTGGGGGGAGTGAGCCCCACGTGCCTGTGACGCGGGGGCGCTGGGTAGGCGGCAGCGGCGGCGGCGGCGGCGGCGGCAGCAGCAACGCGGGGCCGGCGGCTGTGCAGTGCCCGGAGGACAGCAAGATGCTGCGCGCCGCACTGCTTCTTCTGCCCGGGTTGCCCCTAGCTGGAGTGGGGGCCACAGAAGAACCCACCCAGGAGCCGGGGCCGTTAGGTGAGCCTCCAGGCTTGGCGCTCTTCCGCTGGCAGTGGCACGAGGTGGAGGCGCCCTACCTGGTGGCCCTGTGGATCCTGGTGGCCAGCTTGGCCAAAATCGGTGAGTGTGTGTGTGTTGGTGCGCCCGCACGCCAGGCCAGCGGCCCGTAGAGGACCCGCCCCCAAACCCCCTAGGTTTCTAGATCCAGTCCTGCGTCTTGCATTGTGCGGGGACTCAGGCTCTAATTCCACAAATCTGGGTTCTCTCCCATTTCCTGCTCTCTTATGGGTCTCCCTTCTAGGCTGGTAGAGGATTTGCCTTCCTAAAGGACTGCCTGTCGCCACTCTCCTCAGTTCCATCTTTAGACTCTTTCCCCCAGTTTCCCCTTCCCCTTCCAGTTAGCTCTCCTCAATAAATGTCAGGCCTCTCCTCCAGACGTCCAGCTTCTCAGAAACCTGTCAGCAATGAGGACACTGAAGGGGGACACTGAAGGGATAAAATTCTCCTGGAAACTCGGGCATTCTGGTTCTGAGAAATTTTCTTGCCCTAGAGAGACGGCCAAGAGTCTGAGATTTAATATCTCCTGAGATAACTAAACTGCCACTTCTCCTGTGGCATATCTCTCTACTCCACTTAAAGCTGTCGCCACCTTCTATCACCCGGTTGCAACCTCACCCTCCAGTTCACATTTCTCTTTTCGATGTTTAAGAAACTTGCGTTTATTGGGTCTTGACTGTGTGCTGGCTACCCTGGGTGCTCTCATACGTTCGCTCTCTCTCTTTCTGCCCTCACATTGGAGGCTGTGCTTCGGCTTCACACATTTCCCCCATCAGAGATGCTTTTCCTTGCCACTCCCTGCTTTCTGGCAGCCAGTGGTCCCTCCTCCCCAATGGAGACCCTCCTTCTTTCTCTCTGTTGTTCAAGCTCTCTCTGCTGTGGGGGTGACTAATTATAGCTGAGCGTTGCTACTCACTCTCCATCTACACTGGCACACCTTGTACTCCAGTCTCCCCAGTGAAACCTTCATGTAGGAATCCCACAGCCTCGAGTTTGCCGCCTCCTCCTCCTCCTCTGGGATATTGATGGGGTACAGGGCGGGGACTGGAGCCCCCACCTTGACAGCCCACAATTAATAATGGATAATGGAGCTCTAAGTATCTTCAGGGGACTTGGTTCTGCCAGAGAACTGACTTTTTCATAGGTCTTGGGCTTGCAGGGCTGGGGATGGTACATGCTAAGGGGAGAAGGAAACCAGGGATGGGGCTGGAGGGAGGAAGACTTGTGTCTGAGCTCACCTTAGAGGCCCAGCAGCAGTGACAGCAGTGGAGAAAGCAGCTCCAGAAACCCATGGATTGCAGAAGAGTTCTTGTCTTAAGGTTTATAGCACCAACATCATAGATAAATAGTGCCTTTTCTGGTTTGGATAATACTTCGTATAGAGGAAGAAGGAATTCTGGGGAGGGAGGTAATAAAAAAATAAAAAAACCTTCCAGTTTCATAGCTTGAATACCCTTTCATTCCACACATTTCCTTTCCTCCAATACATATAGATGCAGAGTTCGCTGTGTGCTAGATAGATGTAGAGCCTTTGGGTGCAATTTCCAAAGGGCCTTACTTTGGCATCAGGTTAATAAGGACCCTTCCTCTGAGGGACATGCAAGAGGGACATGGTAGGAGAGCCTACTGTGTGTCTAACACTACACTAGGCACACTTACATATTTCATATACTTTATCTTTGCCCTTTGTGATGGATGTTTTTCTTACACCAAAAAAGAGAAACTGAAGTTTAGGTAGAACATAAGAGTTTGCCTGATGGTGTGGAGACTGGGTCAGTGGTTAAGAGCGGGTTTTGTAGAGGACCCAGGTTTGGTTTCCAGCACCCAAGTGGCAGCTTACAACAGACTATGACTCAGTCTCCAGAAGATCTGATTCCTGCTTCTGGTCTCTGTAGGCTCCTGTATTCATGTGGTACACAAATAAACATTATATATTAATTAATTAATTAATTCCCTGAGATCACATCATAAGAAAGTGATAAGGTCAGAGGACTTTGAGATCTGACTGTTCTATATAAAGCTCACTTGCTCTGTCTGTCTGTCTCTCTTTCTTTCTGTCTGTCTGTCTGTCTTTTCCTTTCTTTCTTTCTTTCTTTCTTTCCTTCTTTCTTTCTTTCTTTCTTTCTTTTTTTCGACAGAGTACTATGTAGCCCTGGCTAGCCTGGAACTCATACTTATAGGGATCTCTGCCTGCCTCTCTCTGCTTGCTTCCTGAGTGCTGGCTTTATGTGCCACTGTATCCAGCTGCACAAAGCTTTTAAAACTGAGCCATATAATGAAGTATGTACATTAGGTTGAGAGGCCTACAGTGCTTCTAAAAAGAGCTATGCGCATATATTAGTTTATGTCGTGTTATATTAATAGCAAACATTTATTGAGTGTTTACTATAAATCAATGTGCTAAGTGCTTCCTTTTGGAAGTTAGGGGGAGCTGAGAACAAGTCTTGCTACATAGCCCAGGCTAGCCTTGAACTCTAAATAAACCAAGGTGAGGAGCTGGAAAAATGGCTTAGCTTAAAAAAAAAAAAAAGTTTTGGCTGCTCTTTCAGAGGACTCTAGTTCCCAGTACACACACAGCTGACAACTGCTTGTGACAGCCATTCTAGGGAATCTGACACCCTCTCCTGGTCTCCTCAGACACTAGGCATATACATGATACACTTACATACAAGCAAGCAAATACTCATCACATAAAATAAAAATAAATGAATCTTTAAATAAAAAACATCCAACGGGGCTGGAGAGATAGCTCAGTGGTTAAGAGCACTGAGGTCCTGAGTTCAATTCCCAGCAACCACATGATGGCTCATAACCATCTGTAATGAGATCTGGTGCCCTCTTCTGGCCTGTAGGCATATATGCAGGCAGAACACTATAATAAATAAAGCTTTAAAAAAAAAAACCTACACAGTGTTTACCTTGAACTCACAGCAATCCTCTTATCTCAGCCTTCCAAGTTCTAGGACGACAAGTGGGTACCAGTGTACGTGATTTTCTGACACACCCCCAGTTCCTGGAGCTTGATTCTAGAACCTCATGAATGGTAGGATATGCTTTGCCATTGAATGTTCCTACAACTCGGTTATATCTCGACTTTACTTTGAGAGAGGCTTGATAAATTGATCATAGGTCTACCCTACCAGGCCCAGGTCTAAGTTGTTTTATTATATAAAACAGGTTATTTTATATATTATATATAAGCAGGTTGTTTTATTTAATCTTCACAACCATCCTATTTGATCATTACTGTTTTCATTCCCATTTTGCAGATGAGAACATTGAGAGTCAAAAAATGAGGAAATAGTCTTCAAACCCATCAGAGGCCCTGATTTCTTTTTTCGCTAGCAATCTTATACACGATATAGAGAGACTGTTTAGCATTTGCTTAACTTCAGATGGTTGGTATGGATAAAGGAGTTAGAGAAAGATGAGGTCAGTCCCTGAGAATGGCAGTGCAGAAGATGGGGTAGGGAAGGCAAGAACAGCCTTGCAGCCATTTGTAACCTCGGGGTTGGAGATTCCATAGTTCTTCCTTTGGTCCTAGGGACAGGGATTCTAACTTTGGGTAAACTGGTAAGACAAAATATTACAGGTCAGGCTGTGGGAAGCTGTCCCATGGCTTCTTACCTATTCCCTTCTTGCATTCCAGTGTTCCGCCTGTCTCGGAAGGTGACATCTCTGGTCCCTGAGAGCTGCCTGCTGATTTTGCTGGGCCTGGTGTTAGGGGGCATTGTCTTAGCTGTGGCCAAGAAGGCTGAGTACCAGCTGGAGCCGGGGACCTTCTTCCTTTTCCTGCTCCCTCCCATCGTGCTAGACTCTGGCTATTTCATGCCGAGCCGGCTGTTTTTTGACAACTTGGGTGCCATTCTCACCTATGCCGTGGTGGGCACGCTGTGGAACGCCTTCACAACAGGTGTTGCCCTTTGGGGCCTGCAGCAGGCTGGACTTGTGGGTGAGTAACCCTGGGGCTAGGCTGTTTTTCAAAAAAAAAAAAAAAAAAAAAAAAAAAAAAAAAGTCTTGCTAGCTCCATCCCCTAACTCCGGGTGTCTCCAGCTCTGAAGGTCAGACGCCTGTGTCCCATTCCCGGAAAGCGCGGTTGCAGGTCCGACTCACCTGGAGGGTGTGGTGGTCCTCCAGATAGGCTTCAGAACTAATTTGGGTCCCTGCCAGTTGGATCTGTGCTTCTGCAGCACGACAGCTGAGCAGGGGCCTGGCTCCCAGCTGTGTGTGGGCTGCTAAGCTCAGGAGCCTGTGCTAGCACTGTCAACTCTTGCCCTCTGTCACAGCACTACCATTTGCCAGCCCTGCAAGGATTTACAGTTCTAGGTCTGCTCAAGCTATGCCAGGTGGTTTCCAGTCTTTATTTCTAATAAAGAACAGATTTTACATCCACGAAATGCTAACCGCTATACTGGGCATTCTTTCTTATTGTGTCTTCTTTAATTCCTCTGGCGAGGTTGAATCTACCTCATTGAATGGAAGAGAAAGTAAAGCCCCTTGTCTTCCTTTGGAACCAGGGCCGTTGCTTAGCCTCCATTTTATTGAGGCCCTGCATTTAAGGCCTCTCCCAATCTCTTCTTTGTTTCCTGACATAAGAAATCCATTCAGTCCTGATGTTGAAAATTCAGACTTCTTCTGAAGGAGGAAAGGAAAAGCTTGCAATTCCCAGCTGGAAGCTCCAGTTTCATGTTCTTAATAAAAAGTGAGCTATTTGGGGCAGGAAGGGAAAGGAGGACCTCAGATTCTAAGCAGAGTAATAATTCTAAATAATAATGGCACTGGTGTCTTACTATGTGTTAGGCACGGACTAAATAAAGAATTTTTTGAGACTGATGTCACCTCCATTTTGCATATGGGAAAACTGAGGCTCACGGGATTATGTGACATACTTGAGTCCCACCTATGGTCCTTTTCCTACTGTGATCAGGCCTTCATTTCTGGCTATGAACTGTACATACCACATCCAGCCACTGGCTGAGAACCACAGGTGTGGGAGAACCCATTTCCTGTTATCCTGGATCATAAAGCCAGTCAGCAGCCAATTCTACCTGCTGTCAACTCCTTTTACTTTTACTGTTACTGCCGTTTTATTACCAGCACCACCCGAATGGTTTTGCAGCCATCTTGTGAGTTAGGCAAATAAAAGGGTCCTGTCACGTCAACAAGAGCTCATATCACAACAGCTGGTGATTGCAAAGCCAGGTCTTAGGCGCATGTGCAGCTCAAGCCTGTAAAACAAAGGCCGGTCTGCCCACCTTTCCAGATTCCCTTTGGGTTTCTCTCTTCCCAGTAGGAAAGCTTGTGGGCTTGTCACAGGAAGTGTTGTCAGAGGCAGAGTCATTTTCATCCACCAGCCCTATCTTCTGTCTCTCCCTGGTAGCTCCTAGGGTACAGGCTGGCCTGCTGGACTTCTTGCTCTTTGGAAGCCTCATCTCAGCGGTGGACCCTGTGGCTGTGTTGGCTGTCTTTGAGGAGGTGCACGTCAATGAGACCCTCTTTATCATCGTCTTCGGCGAGTCCCTGCTCAATGATGCAGTAACTGTGGTGAGAATGTACGGTGGACTGCCGACCCCTGGCCCTAGGATGCCGAGGGGCTATCTGACCAGGCTTAGACCTTTCTTCCCAGCCCCCTGGGGAGGAAATAGGATCTGAGCTTTCTTCTGTTCCCGCCCACTTCCGCCTCTGTGGTCTCCTCCTACTTCCTGCCTCTCCTCTTGTCACTTAGGTGCTGTACAAGGTCTGCAACTCCTTTGTGGAGATGGGCTCTGCCAACGTGCAGGCCACTGACTACCTAAAGGGAGTCGGTCAGTATTTCCCCCAACATGGCCAACATTCAATGTCTGCCTTTTCTGGATTGTTGCGACCCACCAGCCAATGTCTCATTCCTTATTCTCCTTGATGGAGAAATGGGGTCTGGGAGGAGCTTGCCTTGGGATTCTAGTCTGGGATCCTGAGCCCCAGGGAGTGTGGTGGGTGCCCTTCTCTATTTCTTACTAGACAACAGACTTGTCAGCCCAGCTTGGGGAGGGTCTGGGCCAGGGGTCATGCTGACAACCCACTCCTCCCCCAGCCTCCCTGTTTGTGGTCAGTCTGGGCGGGGCAGCCGTGGGCTTAGTCTTTGCCTTCCTCCTGGCCCTGACCACACGCTTCACCAAGCGGGTCCGCATCATCGAGCCGTTGCTGGTCTTCCTCCTCGCCTATGCAGCCTACCTCACTGCCGAAATGGCCTCATTGTCTGCCATTCTTGCGTGAGTCCTGGGGCTGTCACGGGCAGGCCACTGGGAAAGGGAAAGTCACACTTTATATGGCCAAACGCAAGGTCTTAAGGAACCTGTAGTCCTCATGGAGCCCTTGTGGTAGTGGATACCTCATACTCTCTCCTCAGACGAGGGAAAGCCTCAGGTTGTGCTCTAGCACCTAGAACTGAGTACCCAAAAGTTCACACTTCCTCTCGCTGAAGTGCAGGCTAAGCTGCCAGCATGCTTCAAGGCCTGAAGCCATTGATTGGTATAGGTATAGCGCCCCCAGAGGGTTTGTTAATCAGAGGCACCAATGGGAAGCCTGGAGATCCGTATTTATTCCAGGACTACCGCTAACTAGTAATCTTCATGCATCCCTGAGCCAAAGCTCAGGGGTATCATGGGAATCTGATACCCCATGATGGGCGGCACCCCCACTGGCTGTTTACCCAAACCCGAGAGGGACTGAGCTTTCGGGACCCTCCTTCATCTGCACTTTTGTCCCTCCTCCAGGGTGACCATGTGTGGCCTGGGATGTAAGAAGTATGTGGAGGCCAACATCTCCCATAAGTCACGCACAGCTGTGAAATACACAATGAAAACGCTCGCCAGCTCCGCAGAAACGGTCATCTTCATGCTCCTTGGCATCTCAGCCGTGGACTCTTCCAAATGGGCCTGGGACTCTGGGCTGGTGCTGGGCACCCTCTTCTTCATCCTGTTCTTCCGAGCCCTCGGTATTGCTGACACCCTCTGCTCCCTTGTCCCCTTTCTTTCCCCTCTTGCCCTTCTCTACTCATCCCTCAGTCCAAGTTCACATCCATGTTAATTCCCACGCCTCCCCTCAATGCTCCCGACCCCTGCCAGACCTTAGCCCAGATGCTTGGTATCACACACCCAGTGTCCTCCGCTCCCAACCCCTTGTTCCTGCTGGCCTCCTCCTGCTGTAGGCGTAGTCCTGCAGACGTGGGTGCTGAATCAGTTCCGGCTGGTCCCTCTGGACAAGATTGACCAGGTGGTGATGTCCTATGGGGGCCTTCGGGGGGCTGTGGCCTTTGCTCTCGTCATCCTACTGGACAGGACCAAGGTCCCTGCCAAGGACTACTTTGTGGCCACCACTATTGTGGTGGTCTTCTTCACAGTCATCGTGCAGGTGGGAACACCCAAGAGGCTAGGTGGGGAGAGGTTCAGCAGGCACTGGGAGAGTCTTGGAACACAATGGGACAGGGCTTTTCGTTGCCACTAGGGGAGGGAGGGACCTGACTTCCCAGGCCTTGAGTGTGATGGGTTGAGGCAAAACTGAGGCCCAATATTTTCGGGAGAAAAGCAGCAGGGAACTGAATAGGACAGGGCTCACCTCTTGCCTGTCCGTAGGGTTTGACCATCAAGCCACTGGTCAAGTGGCTGAGGGTGAAGAGGAGTGATTACCACAAACCCACCTTGAACCAGGAGCTACACGAGCACGTGGGTACCAGAGCCCCATCCTTCCACCTGCCCCTTTCTCCCTCCTCCTACGTCGGCAGAGTCCTGATCCAGTCCCCCTACGCACCCCCATTCTAGACTTTTGACCACATTCTGGCTGCAGTGGAGGACGTTGTGGGGCACCATGGCTACCACTACTGGAGGGACAGGTGAGGGAGCTGCCCCGAGGCTCCTTCAGCAACAGTAGCCCTATCAGCCAGGGCAGCATGGGAGATATGCCACCCTTCTGAGAAGGGGCACAGCCAGGGACAGGCTGCGTGACCTCTGCCTGAAGCCCTTCAGTGGCACCCCAGTGTTCTCAGGATAAGACAGAGCTCCCCGGGGTGTCCGGCTAGCCACTCAGTGGTCTGGCTGATAACTACACAGACCCTATTTAGAGCCTCAGCCCACCATGCAGTCCAAGCCTGGCTACTGAGACCACTGTATGTGTTCTGTCTACCAGAACCTTGCCTCACCTCCCTCTTAGCTCTGGATTATCCTTCAGATCTAACCACAGGCATTGATTCCTTAGAGACCTCTGGCCTCCCTGACAAGGACAAATCCCGGTTATAATTATCTTGATAGTTCTTTTTTTTTTGTCATGGTGATAATTTTTACAGTTATTTTAAATAACTTTAACTAATGACAGACTCTCTCTTGAAACTGTAAAGGCTATAAGCACAGGGACTAGCCTTGGAATTCTCCTTGGCTGAGACTCATACCAAGAAAGCCAGGCCAGTGCTGGCACTGTCCCTGCCCTATCTAGGGGAAGGGGCAGCCAGCTACACCTTGAGGATAATACTCAGGGCTGGGCCTGGCATCCTCTGTAGGTGGGAGCAGTTTGACAAGAAGTACCTGAGCCAGCTCTTGATGCGGCGGTCAGCCTATCGTATCCGAGACCAGATCTGGGATGTGTACTACAGGCTCAACATCCGAGACGCCATCAGCTTTGTGGACCAGGTGGGCCAGCAGTTTCCAGGTAGGCCAGTGGCTGCCAGACAGATGGTCAGCAGAGCAGGGCAGTAAGAAGTAACAGGCAGACAGACTTGTTAGCGAGGGGCTGGGAGTTGGAGTTCCCAGATGGCTCCAGGGTGAAGTCACAGCTGCAGGAGTGACAAGCCAGTATTGCCAGAGTCTGGCAGGGTGGGACAGAAGGTGGGAAACAGCTGGACCCTGACAGACACAGTTCATCTATTACTGTGGGTAGGCCAATGCTTGGATAAGTTACTTATATCATCTGGGCTTCCGTTTCCTCTGCTGAGAGGAAAGTAACGATAAGGAAAGGACTACCTACCTAGGTCAGATCTTTAGAATTCAGTGTGTGAAGTGTTTCAGTATCTGCTATAACAAAGAACAAAACAATGCAGTGGGGGCGCAGCTCAATGGCTCATCACTTGCATAGCATTCGAGAACCTGGATAATCCCTGGCTCTGGCTCAAAACAAAGTAGTGTTCAAAACAATTGTTAATGCTTGCTATTCTTTCTATTACCTGTCTACCTACTCTGCCTGGCCACTCCTCATCCGACCCTTGACTCTTACAGGGAGGCCACGTCTTGTCCTCCACGGGACTCACTCTACCCTCTATGCCTAGCAGAAACTCTGTGGCAGAGACCTCTGTCACCAACCTGTTGTGAGTCCACAAGGCGCCCTTCCCCTTCCTGGAGCTCTTCCTTCTCCGAGATCCCTCTGGGAAGGATCCACCAACACCCTGCCTCTGCCCCTCCCCTCACCCGTTCTGCCCACTCTCCAGCACACATATCCCTGCCTCCCGCAGGAGGGAGAGCGGCAGTGGAGCGTGTCTGGATCTGCAGGTGATTGACACGGTACGCAGTGGCCGAGACCGAGAGGATGCCGTGATGCATCATCTGCTCTGCGGAGGCCTCTACAAGCCACGGCGTAGGGTAAGAGCTGGCAGGGTGTAATAGTTCTAAGTGTGGTGGGGAGGGACAGTAGAAGCTGTGATCATGGGGTTGGGGATTTAGCTCAGTGGTAGAGCGCTTGCCTAGGAAGCACAAGGCCCTGGGTTCGGTCCCCAGCTCCGAAAAAAAAAAAAAAAAAAAAAAAGAACCAGAAGCCGTGATCATGGACTCAACAGGCGTTGGCTCTCAGCTTGTGTCCAGTTGCGAATGCCCAGATGAAGGCTGTGGGTTTCACCCTTGGCTGGGTGGTGGTTGCTGAGCTGGAGGAAGTGCTCCAGAGTGTCTATCAGAATCACGAGGCATGAATTGAGGGCTGAACAGGCTGGGACTCTAGAAGGAAACACTTGGGATTTGAAGCTGGGTTTTAGGAAGGAGAGGTGCACACATAGATGTTGTCCCGACAGGAGAGGAAGAGATAGAAGACAAGGAGCTTCGAGGATGTAGGTCAGAGGTGGAAGTAGGGACCTGAGAAGGAACCAGTCTTAACAAGAGATGGATGAATTAGTCCTGTGCAAATCAGGTAGCTTTGGGGCTTTGAGTCTGGATACAAAAGGCCCATCCTATCCAGGAGAGGATCTTCTATAACCCCACAAGGGGGCAGCAGGTCCTTATCCTGGGCCTTTTGAAGTATGAGTATGACTGTTATTCATGGCAGAACTACATAGAACACTGAGATACAACTGGCTTGATTTGAGAGCACCTCCCTTTAATCTCCTGTTCTGCAGAACAAAGTTTCCAGGTGGCTTTACTCACAGGCCCTCACTCTAACAGCTTCTTCTGCCTCTGCTGTTTGCCCATGAGAAGCCCCCTCTCCCAGCCTGTGGAGGAGCTACTAAATGATTGTCTAGGGCAAATGATAGGGGCTCCCTTACTTTCCTATTCGAGACTTGGCTGTTCCTCTGACCAGGGTCCCTGATTTGACTCACCAATTTAGGGCTTCAAATGATCCTCATATTCTGCCAGACCCTCATGGATTCCTCAGACAGTGGTTGTTAAACCCACCTCATTCCAAGTTTTCTTTTCCTTTTAGTGTTTTTCTTGTGCAAAATTTTAGCAGAGAGAATGAAACAACGCGTTTATCTGTTACCCAACTCTAATAATTATCTGCTCATGGCTACATTTTTATGCTTTATGACCTATCATACCCTGCCCACACTATCTTCCAGCAGACTCCAGACATCATACGATATCATCTATAAATATCTCAGTATATGGCAAGAACTCTTTCTTTCTGTTATTTTTAAATTTTGGCTTCTTTAAGGCCATCTTGCTAGCTGCCCTAGGACTGGCTTCAACTTGGGGTCCAAGTATGAAAACACCACCTAAGCTAGCAAGATCTTGAAAAACTAAGGTCAGACTGAGGGGATCAGACAGTAGTAAAACATTTGCCCAGCACCTATGAGGCCCTGAGTTTGATTTCCCAGCACTGCAAAAATCAAGTCAAATCAAATTGTAGTAATATTTTTATAACATAATAATTCTTATTTTCTTTTCTCTTATTGGATATTTTCTTTATTTACATTTCAATATTATCCTGATAATAATTCTTTATATCAAATGCTCAGTTGCTATTCAATAAATATCTGTTTTTTCCTAGCTGTTTTATAGAGCTCAAGATCTACTTGATGTCTGGGAAATATGTCCTCCATTAAGAAAAGCTATAAGTTTTTCTTTTTCCCCTTGCTATTTATTGAAGAAACTAAATACTTTATATGGGAGGATTTACCATTTTCTAGATCTCGCTGACCAGCCTAGTGTTGGTTAGAATATTACTCCATTTCTTATATCTTCTGATCATTAAGTCTGGAGCCTGGTCAGATTCAAGGGCTTTCAGGAATGCTGTGCCCTTCTTATTGTGTTACATCAGTGATAGTACATAGAGGGGTGTGTGTGTGTTTGTGTGTGTCTGTGTGCCTGTCTGTGTATGTGTGCCTCTGTGTGTCTGTGTGTGTGTCTGTGTGTGTCTGTGTGGGTGTCTGTGTGCCTGTGTGTGTCTGTGTGCCTGTGTGTGTCTGTGTATATATCTGTGTGCCTGTGTATGTCTGTATCTGTATGTCTGTGCATGTGTGTTTGCCTGTGTGCCTGTGTGTGTGTCTCTTGTGTGTGTATGTGTGTATATCTGTGTGCGTGTGTATGTCTGTGTGTGCGCCTGTGTGTGTCTGTATGTGTGTATCTGTGTGTATGTGCCTGTGTCTCTGTATGTGTGTGTGCCTGTGTCTCTGTGTGTATGTGTGTGTGTGTGTCTGTGTGTGTCTGTGTGTGTTTGTCTGACCGATGGGCTGGATTCAGTTTTTGCATGGTTTAAAGAGAGCTAAAGTAAGTTTGTGCTTATTGTCAAATGTCATCTTATTTAATTTCACCCTCGTTCCATCATTTGGATCCCATGTCTACCACTAAATGTCTCTTTCTCAGATTCATATCATCTGAACATTTGCTAAGCCTGTTAACTTTACATTCATCTAAATCATCATAAATATTGAACAGGATAGAACTGAGGACAGAGCCCTGTGGCATGCTCCTAAAGACTTTCCTCCAGACTGACATGGATGGAGCATTTTTGGGGTATGGTTATTCAACTAGTTCTGAATCCCTTTAGTTGCACCATGACACAGCCCCTAATTCCTTACATTCTTTCCAGAAACAGCATTAGAGATAGTATATAGTTAATTAAGATATAGTTTAAGAGAAAGATCTAGAAGAGGTCTCCACATTTGAAAAGCTTGATGGAATGTTTTTGGCTCTACCTCCTAGAGATTTAGATCCTGCAATATGGAGTGGAACTAAGAATCTGTGTTTTTAATAAGCCCCCTGATGGTTCTGATGCAGCTAGTCTGCTGCCTGGTGTTTTGAAACCTCACACCATGTCACCGGGTTAGCTGAAGTGGAGAGAACTCATAAGATCCCTGGGGAGAGTGTTTAGAGAAAAGAGAGCAGGGCCAAGAACAATACAGAAAAATATACATGGAAGAAAGGGACAGGGAGCTAGCAAAGGAGAGAAGGGAACCCTTGGAGAAGGAAAAGCCTTGGGTAGAAGAAGGGCTAGCTGCCATCCCGGATAGGTTTCGGAGTATCTGAGGCTTCAGGACTGGTGACCAGGGAGGAAGTTTGGACTTAGAGAACTTGAATAGCCTTTTTGGTATTTAAGGAAGTACTAGACAGGAAAATATCCAAATCAATTTACAAGATGTTGGCCTCAAAAGAAGGAAGCTGGTAGTATCAATGAAAGGACTTTTAAAAACAAGGGCAGCGTTGGGCTTCCTTAGTAAGAAAAGCAAAGATGTAGGAGGACGGGAGGGAGCTCAGCACTGAGGGATTGCAGGAGCTGAGCAAAGCTGAGCCAGGGCCGCTCTGCCCCAGAGGTGGGGTGGCATTTCCAGGTACAAAGGTAAAGGAGAAAGGTGGATGGGAGATTTGAAAGGGCTCTCCGAAGTAGGTCAGAGAGACAGAAAGGAGGAGGAATAAGAAAGGAACCAAATAGAATGTGAGGCAAAATAGAGTGACCAGGAATGCTCTAGGCAATACTTTGCTGATTTCTTCCCACTAAAGAGGAAGAAATAGGTAGGCTGGGTGAGTGTGTGGATGTCTTGGTCTTTCTGAGAAAGAGTCAGAAGAAGCACATAAAGGGTTAGCTCTATCTTAAATAAGCAGTTGCTGGGACCAAGAGGATCTAGGGTTCAGGGCAGATACTTCGGAAAGTCCAAAGCATAGGCCTAGTGCTGTGGTAGTTGTAGAAACAGTTAGAAGGAAATTAGCTGGCAAGAGGATCCTCTGTAGCCACCTGGGGATTGGGACTCAGCGATAGATAAATATGAAGGATGTGGCTGTGTGGTTTTATAGTAGCCCCAGGGAACAAAGTTCAGGGTTCCCTGCCTCTTATCACCTCAGATTAGAGAGAGCAGAGGAAAAAGCAGCAAGGGACTTCTCAGAGAAAGGGAAGTTTTCCTTAGTGAACTGAATACAGAGTCTCTGGCTATAATTCTTTTGTATATTTTCATTTTATTTTACTCCATGGTGAGCTGGAGAAGCTGGTCTGGCAGGACCCGTGAGGAACATGTTGGGGGTGTGGCCCCGGGGTTTCTGTGGGAGGCTAAGGCACCCAGCCTCATGGCAAGGTCGGGCTGTCATTGCCAGTACAAAGCTAGCTGCAGCCGCCACTTCATCTCAGAGGACGCCCAGGAGCGACAGGACAAGGAGGTCTTCCAGCAGAACATGAAGAGACGGCTCGAGTCTTTTAAGTCCACCAAACATAACATCTGTTTCACCAAGAGCAAACCTCGACCCCGCAAGACCGGCCATAAGAAGGTGTGTCTTTTCTCCGAGACACCTCTTTTAGGGCTACAGGGTGCTAACAAGTAATTCTGAGTTCTCACACCCTGAACTCAGCTCCAGGAGGTGCTCTGTTTAGTCACCGTCAGGGGTTGGTGGCTACAGCAGCTCGGGTTTCCTTTCAGCCCTCTCTAGGCGTCAGAGGGAGGGCAGCCTCTTGGCTGTGGGGCCATTTGCTTCCAGGGATGAAACAGAGAGGAAAACAACAGAGCTCTTGGCAAGGTCACTCTAGGCTCCACTGTTGCTGCCTGACTGACCAGGGAATACTGGAGTGGTGGACCCTTGTGATAAACAGCCCTTCCTTCCCCCACAAGCCCCCACTTCTAGCTTAGGAAGGTTTGTCCAGTTGATTGCCATTTAATGGGGTTTGGGAAAGGGGTGGTAAGACCAAGGTCATAGTCTTAGGTCTGCTTTCTGGTCCTCAGAAGGATGGTGTGGCTAATCCCGAAGCTACAAATGGGAAGCCTCCTCGAGACCTGGGCTTTCAGGACACAGGCAAGCAGGGAGCTACAGGGATGGAAGGGAGGTGGGAAAGGGAAGGAGCAGGCCTGTCACCCAGATCCTGGAGGCTCTCCTCTGGGAACACTTAGAGAGCTGGGTTCCTCTCCTCAGGGACTAGGTGGCCACACTTAAGTGTTGGAATAGTTCACATCTGTAAAACATGCATGGCAGAATTGATGATTTGGACTATGGACTATTAAGGACTTGGAAAAGGTCATAGAGAAGGATGGGTAGAGTGGCCTGGGTCTTCAAGGACAGGTGGAACCAAAGGCATAGCTCTCTAGCTTGTCACCAAAACCTAGTTCCCTGTGAGCTGCATGTTAATGGACCTTCTAGCCTTGAGGGCGCTGGAAGTTGATCTGTGCTGACAACAACAGAAAGAGCTAGGAGGTGTGGCCCTCATGGCTTCCTCTGAGGATTTAGCATCTTTGGATTGATTCCTTGGGGCATGGAATCTCACCCCCGCCCCCTCATGTCCAACACTCTAGGCCACTGCCCAAAATGGCTGAAGGAAGATACAGGTGCTTTTGCTAATATGTGCTTTAGAGGGGGCGGGAAGGGCAGTAGCAGACTTGAGGTTGTTTGGTATCAAGAAGCAGCCACTGGCTTGGCTACCCTGACTCAGCTTTCACCTTTGTCCAGCTGCTGTGATCCTAACTGTGGAGTCTGAGGAGGAGGAAGAAAGTGACAGTTCAGAGACAGAGAAGGAAGATGATGAAGGGATCATCTTCGTGGCTCGAGCCACCAGTGAGGTTCTCCAAGAAGGCAAAGTCTCAGGTGATGACTTCCTTGTAGTCACTTTTCCTTGTGTAGCTGGCTGTTTCCTCTGCCTGTTCTGGCCTCTGCCTTAGGAGGCCAGTTTGCTAGTTTACTAACTGCCAGCATTTACTAGGCAGTTTGACTCTACTAGAAATCTTGTACAGTGGTCTGCCTCAAACTGTACAGTATCCAAGATGGGGAAACTGAGCTCACAGAGCCGTAGAGACTTGCTCAGAATCACATGGTACAAACAGGATTTGAACTTGACCCACCTAGTCATGTAGTTCAAAGAGCACAGCCCAAGAAACACAAAGTGATAAGCAGATCTAGAAGTAAGTGACCCAGGTCTTGTGACCCAGGCTTAGCACATCTGCCCATGTACAGAGAGCTCTGAGTGAGGAGGTTGGCACCCGACCTTGGAGAAACCTGAGTCAATGGAAGTGGAATAAAAAGCAGTATTCATGTTTCTGCATATGGAGATCTCCCTCCTAAAGTTAGGTTTCAAGGGTAGTCAGCACAAAGGCTCAGAGGACATTAGAGAAATTTATTACAGAAAATTTCAAAACATGAAATGACACAATGGTGAAATGAACCCCCATCTGCCTATGTCCCAGCTTCAGTCATCACCTGTCAGAGCCTTAAAGACACAACCACAGTATCATAACCACATATAAAATCTTTCTCATAAGACACAGATAGGAGTCAGATTTCCTTGGTTTTAATTTTTGTTTATTTATTTTGAGATAAGGTCTTATCATGTAACCCAGGCTTGCTTTGCGTTCCTTAGCTGGCCTCAAACTCACCATCCTCCTGACACTGCTTCCAAGTCCTGGGAATACAGGATGTCCTACCACATCCAGTTTTGTACGAGTAAAGATCTAGCATAGACCACACATTACACTGGGTTAATAAGTCCCTTCTAACCTATTACAAAGTGGTTAAGAGGGGGTGGTGCCAGGCGGTGGTGGTGTACACCGTTCATTTCAGTGCTTGGGAGACAGAGACAGGTGGATCTCTAAGTTCAAGGCCAGCCTGGTCTACAGAGCGAGTTCTAGGACTGCAAGGGCTACCAGGGAAACCCTATCTGAAAAAACAAAACAAAAGAAGGTGGTGATATAGAAAGTTTGCTCCAAAGGGAACTTTAGTGAAGTTCAGAGTCTTTTCTTTTTTAATTAATTTATTATGTATACACCATTCTACTTGTGTGTATACTTGCAGGCCAGAAGAGGGCACTAGATCTCCTTATAGATGGTTTTGAACCACCATGTGGTTGCTGGAAATTGAACTCAGGACCTCTAGATGAGCAGTCAGTACTCTTTTTTTTTTTTTTTTTGGTTCTTTTTTTCCGGAGCTGGGGACCGAACCCAGGGCCTTGCGCTTCCTAGGCAAGCGCTCTACCACTGAGCTAAATCCCCAACCCCAGCAGTCAGTACTCTTAACCACTGAGCCATCTCTCCAGTTCCCATCTGGAGAGGTTTTAAAGATTTATTTTATTTTTTTTAAAGATTTATTCATTTATTATATATAAGTACACTGTAGCTGTCTTCAGATACACCAGAAGAGGGCATCAGATCTCTTTACAGATGGTTGTGAGCCACCATATGGTTGCTGGGAATTGAACTCAGGACCTCTGGAAGAGTAGTCGGGTGCTCTTAACCGCTGAGCCATCTCTCCAGCCCGATTTATTTTATTTTTGTGAGTGTATGTGAGCGGGTCTGTATATTCCATGTATTTGATGTATTTGTGGATGCTGTCAGAGGCCAGAAGAGGGAAGGGGATACCCTGGAGCTGAAGTTACAGGCCATTAGTTGTAAGCTGCCTGATGTGGCTCTGGGAATGGAACTGAGTCTTCTGCAAGAACAAGGAGTGCTCTTAACCTCTGAGCCACCTCTCTAGCCCCACCTGGACTTGTCACAGTTGTCATCATAGCTCAGTAGGGCGTCTTACTGGTTGGTCAGAATGAGGCTTAGTAGGATCCAGTCTCTGAGCTGATGCTGCTGGGGCTGCTGAGGGTGATCAGAGACAAGGCATCCTTCTTGTTCGGTTTTCCTAAGCTGTAGTTAATTACCATTTGTTCAGAAGGTATTGTGGACACCTGTTCTGTGCACAGCTCTCTGCTCGTGCTAGGACACAAGACAAACTAAAGCAGTCCAATGCTTCCTTCCAGGGAGACATTTTTTGAGTTTGGCACAGATGAGTATAATTTGGTGCATTTGAGGACTCCCCTGCATTGACAATAAACTCATGTGTACTCTCTCTGTGCTCCCAGGAAGCCTCGAGGTGTGTCCGAGCCCACGCATCATCCCCCCATCCCCGACCTGCGCGGAGAAGGAGCTACCCTGGAAGAGTGGGCAGGGAGACCTGGCTGTGTATGTGTCTTCAGAAACAACCAAGATCGTGCCTGTGGACATGCAGACAGGCTGGAACCAGAGCATCTCATCCCTGGAGAGCCTGGCGTCCCCTCCCTGTACCCAGCCCCCGACTTTAACCCGCTTACCTCCCCACCCACGGGTCCCTGAAGAGCCCCAGGTTCCTCTTGACCTGTCTTCTGACCCTCGCTCTAGCTTTGCTTTCCCCCCAAGCCTGGCCAAAGCTGGCCGTTCTCGCAGTGAGAGCAGCGCCGACATCCCGCAGCAGCAGGAGCTGCAACCCCTCATGGGCCACAAGGACCACACTCATCTTAGTCCAGGCACTGCCAACTCCCACTGGTGCATCCAGTTCAACAGAGGAGGCAGGCTGTAGCCCAGGGCCTCGGGGAGGAGCAGGATGTGGAGTCCCTATGGGGATTGTTCCTCAACATGGGCAGAGGAGCCTACCCAGCCTGGTATGGGACTAGTGGGGGCTGGACTGAAGTGGCAGTGGCCTCCTTGGGACTGGTCAGAAGGGTTTCCTGGGCTGGTCCTCATGGGGACCCTTCTTCTCTCCCTACCCTTAACCACTCCCACTTTTCATTTCAAAAGACAGCTCAGGATCCAGTCCAGAGTTCTAGGGGATAGGTCCTCAAGCCAATGTCCCTTCCCTAGGGCATCTTCCTGGACTTAACTGTTGGCAGCTGTTCCTCCCCACAAAGCATCATTCTTCAGTGGACACTGGTCTTCCCTGACCTCCACCCCCTTGCCAGCCCAGGTCAGGATCAGTGCACAGGCAGTGAAGCTTTATGAGGGGTCTGGTCCTCAGAGTGACTGGGCTAGGATAGAGGGCAGGCCTCAGTCTTCAGTCCCCTAACTTGTTGAGTCAGCTACATGAGAGTGGGAGTGTCCCCACATCTTGCTTTAACCTTTTCCCTTTGCTTCCAGTTATTGAGGTAATGGTGACTCTTTTTTTTCCTAGGACCTAGGCACTGGGCCAAGCTTTAGTTCAGAGCTTCTTCATAGCCAGTCTACCGTACTAGGTCTAAGTCTGGAACTTTCTGAGGCTTGGATCTGAGATTTTTAGAGTAGGAATTTTCCTCAGAATTTTCCCAAAGGGAGAAGGAACCAGGTATCCCAGAGTCACCGCACCATTACCATGGGAGCTGGGATGTCTGGCTGCAGTGTTTGGGGACAGCTGACTAATAGGTGGTTTTCCTGAGGTTAGCCCCTGCCTTGTGCTTTGTACCTTAAACCCAGGATACATTAAACATCTCTCAGATGGGTGAGTGTTCTCTGTCCACTTGTCTCAAGGTTTCAGGGTTGGGACAGGAAGGGATCTGCCTATTTCATTTCAAGATCTTTCAGGGGTTGAGAATAGTAAGGGATATCTTAGACAGAACTGTTAGTTCCTCTGGTCCCTGTACTTTTCCAGTATTATTCCACTAGCAGGAGGCATGGATTGGCTGTTTAGGGGATTACTGGATGGGTTGGAGAAGAAGGCATCTCAGAACTGGGAATCCACAAATGGGAAAGGTCAGAGTCTAAGCTATCCAAGGACAAAGCTTCCACATGTAGCACCACAGAGACATTTCTAGGGAAATGTAAGGACAGCTGCCAGCCAAATGAACAAGTGTCACCTGCATATGACAGGTAGGAATTCAAGCTCCAGGGAGCTAGCTACCCTGGGAACTTATAAGATGGAGGAGTATGGGCCCTGAAATCCTTAGATGGCAGCATTCCCCCAGTCCAGGTCCTACTGTCTGAAGAATTTTAAAAAGCGTCTTTTGAGGTTAGATTTAGCTCAGTGGTGGCTGCCTAGGTTCGTCTCAGTTCAAAAAGAAAAAAAAAAAAAAAAAAAAAGCGTCTTTGAGAATAAAATGGCATAAAATTCACTTGTTTAAAATGTACAGTTAAGTTTTTTGGTTTTTTTAGATTTTTTTTTCTTTTTGGTTCTTTTTTTCGGAGCTGGGGATCGAACCCAGGGCCTTGCGCTTCCTAGGCAAGCGCTCTACCACTGAGCTAAATCCCCAACCCCTTTAGATTTGTTTTTGCTGGTTACGGTGGTGCAGGTCTTTAATCCCAGCCCTCAGGCCAGTCTCTATGGGTTCAAGGCCACTGTGGTCTATGTGGCAAGTTCAAAGACAGAGATAAATAGAGAGACACTGTCTCAAGATGATTTATTTGTATTTTTATTTTTAATTGTGTGTGTGTGTCTGTGTGTCTGCACGTAGGTATGTACATGAGTGCAGGGGCCCTCAGAATCCAGAGGCACTGGATAACCTGGAGTCGAAGTTGCCTGTGTTTGGGAACCTTCTGCCATGAGTTTGGGGAAGCAAACTCCAGTCCTCGAAAAGAACAGCAAGCACTTAACCACTGAGCTTTCTGTCCAGTCCCAGTTTTTAGTGTGTTTACATAGTTACACAAACCTCATGATAGAATAGGACATTTTCATCATCCCCCAACGGAGTCCTGAACTTGAGAGAAGTTACTTCTTGCCCTATCCACCACGCGTCTATAGCAGTCACTAGCCCATGTCTCTGGGTCTGAGAACCTTGGAACATGTCAAGGACCCACAGACTTGGTCAATTTTTTTTTCTTATGCTATGCATGGGAATAAGAAGGAGAAGCAAAGGGGGCTGAGGTAGAGGGGAAAAAAGGAAGAGTGAGAGTCTTCCACTAGCAGCCTTCAGATGAAGATGTAGAGCTCTCAGCTCTGCCTGTACCATGCCTGCCTGGGCACTGCCATGCTCCCACCTTGATGATGATTGGCTGAACCTCTACCTGTAAGCCAGCCCCAGTTAAATGTTGTCCTTTATAAGAAAAAAAGGAGGAGTAAGAAAAAGGAAGGAAGCTTTGCCTTCGAGTTGCTAACAGTGATAAGACCTGCTAGTTTAACAATCTGGAGTCAGTCCTGTTACTTATCATCTATATCATCTGAGCCTGTTGCCTAAGCTGTTTGAGCCTTAGTTTTCTCATCTCTAAAACGGGATAACTGGAGCAGGGTGTAGTGGCAAAGCACCTTTAATCCCAGCACCGGGGAGGCAGAAGTAAATCCCTGTGAGTTTGAGGCCAGCCTGGTCTATATAGCAAATTCCAGGCTAGCCAGAGGTACACAGTGAAAACAAAGCAAACCAACAATCACAAAAGAGTTAACAATCATACATAACACTTCATAAGACTACTGCTAAGGTTAAAATGGGAAGGAATTGTCCCAGCCCTGGCTCAGCGGTGAGGGATCATAAGTTGTTTGCAGTATCTTGCTCACAGTGCAAGGCAAAGACGTCTGGAAAAGGCGTGCATCTTTGAGTCCTGGGAAGGAGAGGGACAGGAAGAAGTCGTAGATTATCTGGAAGCTCAAATAGTGGATTCCAAGAAAGGAAAGCTAGACTTGCAAGGGCATTTGGAGAAGCTACTTCAGCAGCTCAGAGTAGGTGAAGAGGACCAAAGAGGCAGTCTTTCCACCTATCAGGATAACTGAGGGGTTGGGGATTTAGCTCAGTGGTAGAGCGCTTGCCTAGCAAGTGCAAGGCCCTGGGTTCGGTCCCCAGCTCCGAAAAAAAAAAAAAAAAAGGATAACTGAGGAGCTTATCAAAACAGATCTCTGAGCCTGCTCCAAGGTGTTTGTTTTTTAGAGTCAGGGTCTCACTATGCAGCCCTGGTTAGCCTGGAACTCAATATGCAGACCACACTGGCTGCAAACTAACAGAGATCTGCCTGCCCATGCCTGCCCTCCCCTCCGCCACCCCTCCCCTCAGTGCTTGGAGTAAAGGCATGTGCCACCACATCCACCTACTCCGAGAGTTTTGATTTAGCAGATCTTGGGAGGCCCGAAAAGCTAGTGAGCACAGCTTGAGGAGTGGCAAAGGTGGTCAGGCAATTACTCTGTAGGAACAAGTGAGTCAAGAGTTTGGCCATTTGACTGGACAAAATGACTGGGTGGTTATACTACCTGGGATAAATGGAGAGAGGGATCCAGGCCTCCCTGGCCTAGAGCTTGCTAAGTAGGCTAGGCTGACTGGCTAGTGAGTCCCAGGATCTGCCTGTCTCTGCCTCCCCAGTGCTAAGATTACAAGTGTGCCAGCATGTTAGCTTAAAAATAAAAAGTGTTCTGAGGATCAAAGTCAGGGCCTTATGCTTGGAAGGCAAGCATCTTATCCACAGAGCTATCTCCCCGCTTCCCTCCTTAAAAAAAAAAAAAAAAAAAAAAGGACAGGCTCTGTCTTGTCTGGAACCCTTTTTTAACTCTATGTAGACCTGGAGACTTGACTAGCCTTGAACTTGGGTATCTTCCAGCCTTTTCCTCTCAAACGCTAGAGTAGTTGCATGTACCACCACACATGCAAAAAGGAAGGATCTTGATCATGATGAGGGCCTTTCTCAGTCAGCAAAGGTGGTCTGAGGCAAAAGGGTTTTAGTCAGCTGTTTTTCCAAGTGCAGTCTGGGACCTAGGAGAAAAGGCTGTGATGCCTCTGGTGGCCTTGAATGCCATTCCAAGGAGTCTGGGTTTATTTGGGTCAGAGATGAGAGAGGTTTGGAAGGTGTGAGGAATCAGTTGTCTTTGGCAGGAGTAGTACTGAAGGAAGGTACACAGACTTAAGGGGATTGTGGTTATTGGTCCTGTATCCCAGGACCACAAAGCTCACAATTAACTTTTTTTTTTTTTTTTTAAATTGATGGATGTTGTCACAAAAAGAGAGGTAGGAGAGAGCTGGGGAGGCAGCAGGGGAGGGGGAGGGGCCTGTCCACATTCTAAGATCTCAGTGGAAAAGACTTCCTGTGAGTAGATTCAGCAACCAGCAGAACCAGAGATGGCCTCTCTGAGTCACTGTTTAGATTTGCAAGCTCAGCCCTGAAAGCCCGCTGTGGTCAGCCAACCCCAGGCTGGCTCTAGGCCTAGTCCCCCAATATCCTGCGCTAGACCAGTGTCTGTCCCTGTTGATGTCTGTCTTTCCCATCCCAGATTTGGGTGCCTTACAGCTCTCTGCCTCTTTTGTCTGAATCTGTCACTTTCTTTAACTGTGGTTTCCATGTGACCCAGACATGAGGAGCCCAGAGGAGGAGGGGCAGTGTAACTAGTCTTAGATACCCCTAAATATTTATTCTGTGCCAAGCCTGACATACAGAGTTAGAATATCAAAATGGACAACATTTAGTCTGTTTGCTTACAGGGCACATTCTGTGTGGAATGAGAAAACCACAGCCTAGTCCTGCCTCTGTCTCAGCACGTGTGCCCTCCTCTAACTGCCTGCTGTGTTCAGAGGGCCTGGGTCAGTTAGGGCCTGAGGCCTGAGGTCTCTTATTTGCTTCATCACTGGGAAGAGTTATGTACCTCCCAGGAGGCCCATCTTCTTACAGCTCCCGGGGGCCTGTCTAGTGGGTGGAGGTGAGCCTCGGAAGCAGGAGGGAGGGAGGGAGAGGCAATGACTCAGTGGGGGTGGCCTGGGACAAGAACCAAGGACAGAAGCCAAGACTGGACCTGATGCTCACTGAAGCTAGAGGAAGGAGGAATGACAGACTGGAGCTGGGGCTGGAGAAGGACAAGTCCAAGGCCATCCTAGACCCTTGCTTTTCTTCAGAATCTGCCGTAGAGTTGGAGATGGGTGGAGACGCCTGTTGCTTCTACTACAACTGCAGCTGATACCTAGATTCATGGAGGAAAGGCCTGCCTTAGAGCCAGGGAAGGTAGTATGTCCAGTGTCCTCTCCTCCCAGGGACCAAGGTCATGGTGTGGGGGTTACGTGTCTTTTTCTGATTGCATGGCTAACCTTTTTCTTATGATCTTCCCACAAATTCAAAAGAGTGCTAGGCCAGGCCCACTTACTCCAAAAGAACTTCAAACCTCAGAGCTGAGAGCCAGTAGGATCTACCAGCTACCCCAGTGTCTTTCACCAGTTCAAGATCCCCCAATTAAGGGTGAAACAGGAGCACAGATGTCTGATAGATCAGGTCTTCCCTAATCCATCTGGCAATCCCAGGAGAAAAGAATGACTTTCTTGTCTTACAGGAGAGGAAGATGAGGTGCAAAGAGAAAAAGGTCCCCGGAGCACCCCATAACAGGTGAGTGATGGAACTAGGTCCCAGCTGGTCTCTGGCTCCAGGGCACCAGCTTTCTTAGCCACACTTTTCTGTGATTAGGGAAAGAGAATTCAGGGCATCCAATGAGATGGAGGCTTTGAGCCTTACAAATTTCGTCAGGCTTGGGTCAATTCCTACCCTGAGACATAGCTACCCTCTCCACCTTCCCGTTCAACAAGTTGTGGGATTTCTCAATTTATTTCTTGTTTATTTCTTTGTCTTTTTGTTGTTTGTTTATTTGTTTTATTAATTAAACCTGGGGGCTCATACAAGTCAGGCAAGGGCTCTGCCACTGAGTTACACCTCACAGCCCATCCAATTTGTTTTGTGGTTGGGTGGCCTGGGAACCTGAAACAGAGAGTCAGGCTACAGAGAAGTGCTCCTCACTATGCGCGAAAATTATCCACAAGCAGCTGCCTGGGCTTAGGGAGTCTCTCTGGACACCGCCCCTAATCATGGACTTGCATGTCTTTTGGGGGGCCAGATCTGGGGATCACGAGCGCTGAGTGGTCCTCATCTTGTACAGGGAAGCTGGGCAAGTATTCTCTTGTCCCATTAAGGGGCTGGTGCGGAGCCTTGCCCTCCTCCCACAAGGGCGTTCGTTGCTTTGTTCTTAAGCCTTCTTTCCATCTGGCAGTGCTGCGGTTCACTCACCCTTTCAGACAGTTTCAACTCGGAGCAGGTCAGGCAGTGAGCACAGTGGAATGAGAGTTGCCGGGATCGGCAGAATGAGAAGTTGAGGGAGGGCCCGCCAAGTCTCCAAGGCGCTGAGCATAGGAGACCACCCGCCCGCGGGCCGGGATGCACAGGGTAGGTGGCGGTAGGCGTTGTCCCCAGCTCTCTTCTGCATCCTCCTGCTGTCAGAGCGGCGCCTTCCGGACGAGCCTGTGATTCGGTCCTCCAGACCCTAGAGGGCGCCGCGTCCACAGCGGCCTTGCGGCCCTTCGAGCCACCAGAAGGTGGCGCCCTTGGATTCTGGGCGGCCTCGCGGTATCCATCGTTGAGGCTGTGGTGCGTTTGTTCTTCGTTAGTTCGAGGGCTCTGTAGTCTTCTGGCTTCAGAGTTCCCTACAGCGCGTCCCAGGGGTGTGAGTGTGCGGGTGACCCGTGAGGGGCCGGGAGCACGGGTACAGGCACCTAGGCCAGGTCCTGGCAGGTTGGGCTGGAGCGCAGAGCGGCGCGGGAGTCTGCTAAGCCTGGGGTGAAGGTGTGCCTGAACATAGGGCCACCCCGTAGAGGCTCATGGAAGTGTAAGCCGGCCTTAGGCCCAAAGGAGACTCTGTATCTTCCCTCACCAGGCTGGACTACTTTAGCAGCCATGCGTCCGGGGACTCGGTACCCAGCCTAGCACTTCCTACTGCCTAGTGTTCCCGGCTTACCTGCCCGCAGAGTCTTGCCCCACCATCTTCAAACCAGTTCCTGGATAAGCTGAAGTCTCCTTTTACATCAAGGCCTAACCCGTTACCTATTTGTCCAGAGCAGGCCCACTCTTACCAGGGAGTGATGGATGGGCCTCTTGAGTGTGGGGTTGTCTCCCTAGACTACCAGGGCCATGCTGCAGATGGGAGGAGGTTTGTTGTGTACAGTTTCAGGAACACCGGGAAGGAGGAGGAACCTGCTCACCAGATACAGGCTATGGACCCAAGACTTTCAAGACCAGCAGTAGGGGCAACCCAAGGCATAGGGCTACAAGGAGATTTCTTATCCAAGGAGCCTCAATCACTTTCAGATCAAAGCGCTGCAGATAGGTCAGGGGGCAACCAGAGGAGCATATTAGGAGCCCCCCAAGCCCAGTCAGAGGAGCCAGCCTTCTCTGAAATGGAAAACTGTTTGTGTCCTGGCTCCTCTCACCTCAACCTGACACAGGGTGAGAATGACCATCGAGGGGGAGGATTGATAGGGGACCCAGAGCCAGGCAGAGCGCTGCCAGCTGGCTTTAGCCCTTTATTGGAGATGTCCTCAAAGCTACCGGAGGCAGGTAAGGGAGACTGGGAAATCTGGGGAGGGATTGGGGCTATCTGGAGGTGGGTGTTGAGGGTTGGGAGGTTTCTGACCCTATTCAGCCTGACGCTCTAGCCCGTGGAGGGTGTCTCTGGACAAATGGTCACATTTAGACCCATCTCTCTTCTCAAGTCCCTAGTGGATCCAGCTTCCCTAGGCCTGCTGACTGCCTCCTAGCTCGAGATCTCACCTGGGAGCTACTGGCCAGTGGCATGGCTGCCCTCCCAGGTAGTTTAGGAGGACTGATGAGGTGGAGGAAGTGGCCTGGTAAGGCCAGGATTCATTCTCTCCTCTCCACAGGGACACGGGACATAGAAGGCCGAGCAGTGCTACTTTTGTGTGCCCACAGCCCAGCTTGGCTTCATCCCAAGTGTAATAGCCATGAGCTGCTGAGTCTTCTGCTCTACCTACGAGGCATCCCCAGGTTTGAGGGAGAAACTTGGGGGGGGGGTGCTGAGCCTGGGCCATGAAGTACTGTGATCCGTGAATCGGGTACTAAAACAAAACTCACCGTTTAGGCCTGAAGTGCAGGCTCTGGGACTGACCGTACTAGTGGATGCCCGAATCTGCCCACCGAGCTCTGCCCTCACCTGGGGCCTCAGCCAACTACAAGTGAGTAGAGGGTTGTGGCTCCCTTCCTGTTTGTTTTCTATATGGTCAAGGGGTAGGGCTGAACTTGATTTCCTTGCAGGAAGCATCCCCAGGGTCTGTACAGCAACTGCTGCTGGTTGGGAAGATGCCAGAGGACATGCCCGTGGGGCTCCAGGTACCGAGCCAGGTTGGCTAGGATAGAAGTAGGGATGTCTTTGCCCACATATTCCTGCATCATAGCGCCTTCGTCTGCAGGCCAAGCAGCTGGCTTCTCATCAGAGCCTACTCACCCACATTCCTAACATGGAGTTGCCTACTTCACTAGGAGGATGCCTGTCTTACTGCCACCAAGCCTGGCTGGATTTCCGGATGGTTAGTGTACCAGGCGGGGGTGGAAGGTTACGGTTATACAGGTAACCCGGACCTGTTGGGGAGCCTTTCCTGGGTCAGCTTGAATAGGATGAAACTGGCTGCGGGGGGTCTGGAATCCTAGAGGCTGGGAGCAGCCCGCACATCGTTCATGCTTCTATCCGCTCACAGCGTCTGGAAACCCTACAGCAGACTTGTCAGGTGGCTTGTGCCCTGCTTCAGGGCGTCATTGACAGTATGAAGGCTATGCGGCAACCCTTGGAGTCTGGAGTGAGTGTCCCTGCCAAATCTCCTTGAGTGTCCCTTGACTTCCCTTTTCTCTCCCTTGTCAACCAATGCCTGCTACTCTCAATTATAGGAAGTTGGTGAGCTGCTACAGCAGGCACAGTCCCTCATGCAGCAGGTATTAGATTCACCACAGTTGTCATGGTTACAAAGTCAGGGAAGCCTGGAGCTCGCATGGTTGAAGCAAGGGATGCCACAGGTGGCCCTGAGCCCCGATTACAGGTAACTACAAGCCCAGCTATCAGAACTTACCCCAGCTCAGCTGCCTGCATTTGTGTTAAGCACTCAACTGGCTAACTCAGCACATGCTAGATTTGAGTCCCAGAGTGGAGAAATGGGACTGTCGGAGCACAGGACAAGACTGTGCTTTTCACAGGTCTGCAGTAGACAAGGCTGATGAGTTGTATGGTCAAGTGGATGAACTGTTGCATCAGCTAACCCTGAAGAGCAACCAGCGAATCCGGGCCCTAGAGCTCCTCCAAGCCCTGGAAGCCCAGGAGGGTGTGCTGTGCCAGGTAGAAGCTGCCGTCCAGGCTGCCTCCTGTCCTTGGTCTCGGCAGTCACTCCAACCATAGCAGCTGCCTTTGCATCCTTCTGCTTGTGTCCTCCAGATTGAAGTGTGGCTACAGGAGGTGGGCTGGCCAGGGCTGGAGGAACCAGGGGAGCCCTCACTGGACATGCTACTCCAGGCCCAGGGCCCTTTTCAAGAGCTGGACCTGGTTGCCCAGGTAGGTTTGGTTATTTACTTGTTGTGCGGGGACTGGGCCAGGGGTCTAGGACTGTGGCTTGAGTGAAGGCAAACAATCTCTCTCTTGGAGGTTACCTCAGCAGAGATCAGTTGTAATAAAGGGTTCATAGATGTCTTTGCACACACAGACAAGGACTCTGGAAAGAAGCAGCATGGAAGTATAATTTAGGGTCAGTAAGGCAAAAAAGAATTAGGGAAATAGTATGTTCAGAACTTAATGTGGCAGAAAGTCAGGTGTGTGATGCATGCTGTTAGTCCCAGCGCTCCAGAAGCAGAGGCAGGAGGATTGCTGTACCAGGACTACATAAGAGATGTTGTATAGATGCCAGATCTGAGTCTGCGCTGATCACCAGCTGAGTCTAGTTTGTCTCTCCAGGAACAGGTCAAGCAAGGGGAGAAGTTACTGCAGCCACTGGTTGGCTGGGAGGCTGCTGAACTGGGGCCCACTGGAAAGCGCTTTCTGGCCCTGAGATCCCAGCTGACAGAATTTTCCAGAGCTTTGGCCCAGCGGCGCCAGCGGTTGGCAGATGCTGAGAAGCTGTTTCAGTTCTTTAAGCAGGTGGCTGAGGAGGTCCCTATCCTGGCTTTGCCCAAGCTCCACCCCTAACTCTGCTTGGCTTGCTCAAGTGTGATCTTGCTTTCAGTGTGATCCCAAGTTCAACTTCTGGGTTGTAGTCTGGGATCGATGTCCTCAGACCAGCCAGTGGGTGGGACAAGGGAGCATAACAGAAGGCACTTCAGGCTTGCTGGGGTCCTGCTTTTATGTCTGTGTGTGTGTGGCCTTGGTGTTGCAGGCCTTAACATGGATGGAGGAAGGGCAGCGGGTGCTGACAGAGCTGGAGCAGGAGACCCCAGAGGTTGTACTGCAGCGACTGCAGCTGCACTGGAGCAAACACCCTGACTTGCCTCCTGCCCACTTCCGGAAAATGTGGGCTCTGGCTACAGGCCTAGGCTCAGAAGGCATTCGCCAGGAATGTCGCTGGGCCTGGGCACAGTGCCAGGACACCTGGCTGGCTCTGGATCAGAAGCGTGAGGCTGCACTGAAGCCACAATCAATGAAGAGCACAGCTACTTTGTATGTCAGGCGGGCTCCTGCCATACCCACCATCCCTCCACTGAGGAAATCCTACAGCTTTGATCAGAATCTGGGGAAGCATCTTGGAGATGCTTCCAATCGTGGCCTCTGGGCAGCCACTGTTACTGGCTGCCACAGACCTGAGGCCAGAGGAGGCATCCGGCCCAGGTCATCTCCTTCTGTGCCTCTGTCAGGCAGTTCTGACTTCAGGAGCCCCAACAGGTATAGACGGAAGGCAGGGCAGGGAGGTCTGTGGATGGTCTTGGGTTCTGACTCCACCTACCTCATAGGCTACAGCTAGTATTGGCGGAGATGGTGGCCACAGAGCGTGAGTATGTTCGGGCCCTTGACTACACCATACAGAACTACTTCCCTGAGTTAGATCGGTCCGATGTGCCCCAGGGCCTCCGTGGCCAGCGTGCACACCTCTTTGGCAACCTTGAAAAGCTTCGGGATTTCCACTTCCATTTCTTCCTGCGTGAGCTAGAGGCTTGCACCCGGCACCCGCCTCGAGTGGCTCATGCCTTCCTGCGCCACGTAAGTTCCATAGGCCAGACAAGCCCTAGAGATTTGGACATCTACTTAGTGTTAGGCTCCGTGCACAGAGTGCTGTGCCACACTGAGTGCTGTGGGGGCAAGCAAACCACTACTAGGTACAGCTGTGAATGAGCCCACAAAAATGTCTACCTCTTAGTGGATTTTAAGTTCTGTAGGATAGATGTACAAATAAAAAAGATCATTCTAGATTACACTTAGGATGGAATTAAACAGGAATATTTTCTGTGAATTACATTTGGGGCTGGGTTCCCAGTTTAAAAGTGAGGATGTTTGAGTAGAGACCAAAGGACGAGTAGAGAGTGAGTTGTGCCCCCAGAAGAGGCTTCATGGACATCATGAGAATGGCCAGGTATAGTGAACACTAAGTCAAGGTCCCAGAACCCTGGGAGGGGCAGAGCTGGATGTGGAGGCTGGCTGTGCAGCCTGGACAACTCTGACACAGCATTGCTTCGTGCTGGCTCATCCTTCAAAGTGGGATCTGCAGGAGTAGGGCAGATCAGCATTGGCATCTTAAGCTAAGAGGTGGGGGGTTTTCTGGAAATCAGTCTCCTGGCACCTGGGCTGAGTTGTGTATCCTTCCAGAGGGTGCAGTTTGGAATGTATGCACTCTACAGCAAGAATAAACCTCGGTCTGATGCCCTGATGAGCAACTATGGCCACACCTTCTTCAAGGTAGGAGCCTGAGACGGTAGGACGAGTGAGGCTTGGTGGGCATCCTCCAAAACCACTTTTATCTCCTCACTGATGGCAGGAGAAGCAGCAGGCCCTGGGAGACCACCTGGACTTGGCTTCCTACCTGCTAAAGCCCATCCAGCGCATGAGCAAGTATGCCTTACTGCTGCAGGAGCTGGCAAGGGCCTGTGGGGGTCCAGCCCAAGAGCTGGGTGCCCTTCAGGCAGCCCAGAGCCTTGTGCATTTCCAGCTGAGACATGGCAATGACCTGCTAGCCATGGATGCCATTCAGGGCTGTGACGTGAGTCACCTGGGCCATGTGGGGAAGCACCGAGGATTTAGAAGGGCGTGGGACAACTGGCCATCTAAGGGCTTCAACTTTGCAGGTTAACCTCAAGGAGCAGGGGCAGTTGGTACGACAAGATGAGTTCACAGTGCGGGCTGGGCACCACAAGTCCTGTCGTCGCGTTTTCCTGTTTGAGGAGCTGCTGCTCTTCAGCAAACCTCGCCGTGGGCCTGCAGGTGTTGACATATTCACCTACAAGCGTTCCTTCAAAGTAAGTCTCCATGACTTTGACCTCTGCCTCCAGCCCCCCCGCCCCCCCATGCCTCACCACACTCCTTTCTACTGGCCATGTAGATGGCAGACCTCGGCCTCACAGAGTGCTGTGGGGAAAGTAAACTGCGCTTTGAGATCTGGTTCCGACGTCGCAAGGCCAGGGACCTGTTTGTGCTTCAGGCTTCCGATGTGGCCACCAAACAAGCCTGGACAGCTGATATCTCCCGTCTCCTCTGGAGGCAGGCTGTCCACAACAAGGGTGAGTCCTTATACAAAGCCCCAAAATACATGGAGCCTTGACACCCAGGAGCCTGAGAAGGGTTAAGGGCCTCACATACTCCCTAGAGAGCATCCTGCCAGAGACTGGGTTGGGTTAGCTTGGGAAGAATGGAGGCGCAGCAGCAGAAGACAGTGCAGGGGAAGGACATAACTTTTCCTCTCAATACTAGAGCTCTTATGCCCTAAAAGGGACATCGTGATACCTTTCTGTGGGGTGGTTAGAGGGGGAGGATTCTGGCACCAGAAAGGATCACGGTATAGAGTGGTTAATTTCTGGGTTATGTGTATATAGGAAAAACTCATTAGGTACATACATCTCGGGGAGCCTCACTTATGCCTTATTTTTTATTTACTCAGAGGTGCGCATGGCTGAGATGGCATCCATGGGTGTGGGGAACAAAGCCTTCTGGGACATTGCCCCCAGCGAGGAGGCTATCAGTGACCGCAACATCAACTATGTGCTGAAAAGACGAGGTAGTAGGCATCCTACAGAGGGTGGGAGTGAGGAGGCAACAGGGCCCTTTATCACTGCTGGCCTGTGCTCCCTGGCTGCCTCAGGCCAGACTGGGCTCTGATCTGTCCCTCTTTCTTATACAGATGTTCGCTCTAGGGCCTCCATTGCTGTGGCCCCATTTGACTATGACAACCCTTATCTGGGTGCCTTGGCCTCCCTACCTGGAGACCGTGCCTCTTGCTCTGTTCTGGGGTCTCTCAATCTGCACCTGTACAGAGATCCAGCTCTTCTGGGTGTTCACTGGTCCTTGCATCCACCCAACTTCCCAGAGGAAGCATCACTAGATACTGAGGTGGACTTGGGCAGCCAGCCTTCTTTGAGTATGTGTGGGCTTACTCAGGCGGGAGGCATGGCGTAGCTCTGGGTCTCCCCTGCTAACAGTTCACCCACTTTCCCTCCTTAGCTCCTGAGGACTCAGAGGTCTCATCCCAGTGCCCATCAGCCAGTGGCTCTAGTGGTTCTGACAGCAGCTGTGTGTCGGGTCAGACCATGGGCCGAGGCCTTGAAGACTTGTCCTGTGTGAGTACCGTCTTTTGCCTTATGCCCACCAGCCCTTCCCTAACCCACCCTGGGCTATGGCTGCTTTTTCTTTAGGGGAGTTGGACATGGGTGGGTTGGAGCTGTTCCCTAGAGGATTCCATGTCCACCCCTAGAACCAGAGAGGAGGGAGGTAAAACACTGACTTTGCTTGACTTGGCCTAGGTGTGAGTCTGGCTTGAAGATGAACATCACTCAGTCACTCCATGGAATTCCACGCCTCTGAGTCTGCCCTGACCAGAGCATGGCTGGCTCCTGGGCCATCTCATCCCCCACCACTCATACCTAATAGGAATATCCTTGTTGATTACCCTTTCTGATGTCGGGCTTCTCCAAGGGCATCTGGCTGCAGAGACTGGATAAGCACCTTGATTTGAAGCTCCCAGGACTTTCTGTCCCATCTCCAGCTACCACCCCAATTGTAAGTTAAGGATATGATGGGGCAGAAGGGGAGTATTTCCAAACTCCAGGCTGGTAGAGTATTATAGAGCTCTCAGAAGTCATGAAGGATACAAGTGGATTCTCAGCAGCTGCTCCTCAACCCTTGAATAATGCTAATTTCTCCAAACACAGGGTCTAGCCTGCCCCTATCAGCCCCCTTATACTTGAATTCTTTGGCACCCATCTCCAACCTCGTGTTTTCTGGGCCACCTTGGTCATTTTGACTTGATGCTTTTTGAACAGTTTTCAGTTAGAGTTGTTTACTGGTTTCACTGGCAGTGACTGTTTTCTCAGAGAAGGAGTCTAGGCATTTGTCTTGTGATTTACTTTTTTATTTGTTTATAATAAAAAATAAAGTGATTATCATTGGCTGGGGATGTGCATTCTGGGGGTTTCCACAGAAAATGAGCCTTGGGCAACTGGTCTGTGGTGATTGTCTGTGGGACTAACATTTCTGGGTACTCTAGCCCTCTTGTAAATACTTGCCCAGGACTGAGTAAGAGACAGACCTAGACAGTCCCCTCTGGATGAGCAGGTCCACGCAACGGCCATATTTTCTGGCGAAAGGCAGTGTGAGCTGCAAGGAAAGGCCTATCTTTATCCCTGATTTCTAGGCCAGTCACCCATTCTAGCTCCATATGAGGTGGTTCCCTTATCAGGGAGGGAAAGAAAGAGAGCCTTATTATAGGGATCTCTGGTACTCTAGGGCTCAGTTTCTGCATTAAAGCATCTCACAGGGCTCTGGATAGCAGAGAACCGAGCACAATGACCATTAAAAAATGTTCTTCCTGATGCTCAAATCCACTCTCTAGCCATGGATGCTGACTTTACCTTATAGATAATGCACAAGCTAGAGCTAACAGGAATTTGGTAACAGTAGTGTGTTTAAGGTCAAAGATATTGTCATGTACTTGACTACAAAATAGACTACAAAAGATCAGGCTACTGAGAAGTTTGCTAAATGACACAGAATGCCAAAATTGTTCTTGACAATCAGGAAAGAAAAATAAAAGTAAAGTCTTAATTGGTCTACAAAATGAGTTCAAGTCCAGAGTGGGCAGCTTAGCTACACTGCACCTCAACCTTTCAAAGGGAGGAGCTGGGATACGAGTACTTGCCAGGTTGCATGATGCTCAGGGTTCAATCCCCTGTACAGCAAAACCAAAATAAATTGGGGAAAATTTCTTACGCATTCTAACCATTCTTTTGCCCTTATTGAACATTTTTTTTCTTTACAAAAATGTTTTTTCAATATGGTAGTATAGGCCTTTAGTTCTAGCACTGAGAGGCAGAGGCAAATAGATCTCTGTGAGTTTGAGGCCAGTAATAGTGAGTTCTAGGACAGCCAGGGATACCTAGGGAGATGCTATCTCACCTCCCCCTACCAAGAAAACCCTTGAAACCCCTCAAAAATGTTTTCAGAAAATACTTTAGGGAAAGTATACTGGGAAGATGGCTCTATGGTTAAGAGTGCTTGCTGTTTTAGCAGAGAACCTGGGTTTGGCTTCCAGCATCTACATGGTGGCTAACAACTTTCTGTAACTCTGTTCCCAAGGGTCTAACACTCTCTTCTGGCCTCTGAGGGTACTGTATGCACATGGTGTGCAAACATTCATAGAGGCAAAATGCCCATGCATATAAAATGAAAGTAAATCCTAAAAAAAATGCTGTAGAAGAACTTAAGTATAAGAAAATATGGTGACATCATCGCTAAGTAGGGGAACTAGCTATTACCAGCTGTAAAGGCCTAATTCCATTTGATGTGTTTGAGTGCTTTCCAAGTATGACCAGGGTTGTTAGTGGTGAAGGCATAGTTGGTGTCATGGTCTTTAGAGGAAAACTATAAAAATAGGCCTAAATGTTGCTTTTTGACTAGTCTTGATTGGTTAATTTCAGCCATCTACCTCCATGGGACCAGGGACCACTGATTTAGCTGGCTGGCTTTCTAGATGACAGCACTGGCCTGGCCCAACAGTATCCATGTAGTTAGTCCCAGAGTTGCCATACCCTGTACAGGGCAGGTGAGCCTCACCTCTACCCAGCTGTACAGACGCTCCTGAGTGTGCCGGTCATCCTTGAAGCCAGTGATGGCCAGCAAATCCACCACAAACTGCTTGGGGCTGATGTTCAGCGTCTACCAAAAGAGCCTATAGTCAGGCAGGGCCATGATCCTCTCTCAGATTCTGCACTCTTATCCCTGCCTTTTCAGCTACTCTTCTGTCCCTGGCTTCTTCCCCTCATCTTGTTTTATTCAATTTATCACAAGGGGCAAAAGGATATGCGGAGAAGGAGGGTTACCCCAAGGCCTGTCATACATACCCATAGCCGGTAGGCCAGGGACACCACCTTGGCTGTGATGGCTTTGGGATCCTTTTGCCTGATGGAATCCAAGATGATGTCAGTCAGGAAGCGGTGACATTTCTGTGCATAAAACATCTCTTCCCAGGACAGAGAGAAGCTCAGGAAAGTCACTTCTGTGAAGAAGAAAGTTGTAGTCATGGCTAAAGCTGCCCACAGCTAAGGCCTTAGAGATAAGCATAGGGCAGGGAGAAGTGTAGAGCTCTCTAGGGACATTTACCCTTAATACCCTGGGTGTGGTCTCTGCATCTGCACAAGCAAAACCTCACCTCGAGGTTGGGGGCTAGCTGTGAGCGGTGTATGCTTGATGTTATCCATTTGGGTGGTGTAGATAATGCTGTCTTCAAAGAACATGCACGAGCCGTCACTCCCCACCACAGGGGGGTGCGTCACTTTGAGGATGGCCCCTGGGTTGTCTGTCCCATTAACATTAGGCAGGGGCTGCTCAGGAGCAGGGTTTTCTGTGAAAAGAAAGAAGGGGTTTTCTAGGCTTAATGCAAACAGAGAGGAGTTTCCTGGTGACAGATCAGTACATCCTCCCACTTTTTGGAAGGAGTACCCTGACCTCACCTTCATTGTCCTGGCACTGTTGCAAGTCCAATCCTAAGTTTCAGAACTCTAAGAATCTTTAAGTTAGGACTAGCATGAAATATGACAAGCAAAAAACCCAGTGGAAGACTTGGAAGCTATAAAACTAAGTGAGAAGACCTTTCTGGGCAGCCGTTTTCTACTCTGGAGAAATATGATGTCATCCTAAAGCGTGACAGGCCAACGTATGCCTCACAGAGCCCAAGAGGGCACCTCTAAGCAGGACCCAGGCCACTAGAAGGGAAGTAGAGAAAATAATCTAACATGGCACTCCTCAGCAAACTTCCCAGGGTTTCCTGCCATCACTAGCCACAAACTACCTTAAGCTCAGATCCCAAAGACCCTCCTGAGGGCCTTAGCATTTCCCATGCCGTGTGTGCCTTTCCCAGAGATCTGTTTTGTCATCCACTTTGACTAAAGGTCTTTCCCACTTGCTCACAGCCAACCTAGATGCTCGGCCTCTCAGTGGCCCCTCTATCTCCTGCCTTCCTCTTTCTTCACTGCCCAGCCTCCTTTGTCCAACCTGGAATGCACCCAGGCCTCTGATGTTTTGCCTGCTATGACCACACTTCTTCTATCCCTGAGTAAACTTCAGAAACACACACCTGATCATATGTTCCCTTTAAACACTCCTTTAGGACTTGTTCATCCCTACTAAGGTCGGGACAAAGCACCACATTCTGACTGTGGCCCTTAAGACCTGGCCTGATGACTTCTGGCTTCAGTGTCATTTCCTGGCTTGTGCACTGGAAACCAAGCCTCCAGGCAGAGCAGTGCCCTGTGCTTCCACCAACACTCTAAATGTCCTCTCCCCTGCCTGCTGACTCTCCAGTGACTGGCCTCTGCCTCTTAGGTTCTTTCCCACAGTGCTCACTCCTTCACCTCACATGGCTCCTCAAGTCAACAAGCCAGCATACCTCATTTCTCATGCCTGGCCCAGAGCTGCTGTCTGTGTAGGAGGTTCTGGCCCCTGCTCTGTCACTAATTCTCTATGGTCTTAGCTAGATCTGTTTTCTATTGAAATGAGACGTGGGTCAAGGATGGGGCAAGACTCACCTCTCTCTTTGGGCCTCTGCTTTCCCCAGTCCTTTAGGGTGACAGCTCTTTTTGTGGGGAAGTATGGCTTAAAGGTTGGCTCTGGAGGCTTGTCTCTCATTCCAGCTCCAGGTCCAGTCTGGGGACCAGTGTCCTTCTCAGAGGGTATGGAATGAGCTTTCCAAGTAGCTGAGGTACCAGGTTGAGAAGCAGCCTCACTTCCTGAGGGGACGTGCAGGCTCTCCTCCTCCAAAGAGCTGCTCCTGGGGGCTGTGAGTGGCTGGAATTCCCACTGTTTAGAGTTGACCATGTCCCACTCCCTTACCAAAGATATGAGTTTTTGCATGGGGGTGACTGGAGGGTCTTTGGCATCAGATTTCTGTGTGAGGTTTATAGTGGTGCACTTCTTCTTGGGGGGACTTTCAGAGTGACCTCCCCAGTGTCTTGGGTTGGCACATAAGCCAGAACAGTGTGAGTATGTGCCGGGATTGCCCCCCCTCTTGGCATTTCTGCACAGGGAGACCTGGATGGTCCGGGTATACTGCTCAGCCTCTTCCATCTGGCTGGACCTGGCCAGGTTCCCTTTAGCCTTGTTCCATGGAGTCCTGTCGCTGCATTCTTGGAAGTCCATAGGCATGCAGGCTGTGGTCTGGGGAGGGAGGAGCACAGTAACTGTGGACCTGTTGTACATTATCAAAGTCTTCCCAAGACATAATCAGCTAGGCTTTAAGACAGCCTGTTCACTCAGAACAATCTTATCCCCGGAGATGGAGCATCATTTAAGTTTACTCAGTCTAAGAGGGAGTCATACCAGCTCAGGTAACTTTTATATTTCAAAAGAAGAGGTTGTTACTTCAGGCCACAAGGAGCTAGCACACTCCTGTGCCTCCTCAAGATTCAGAAACTAGTTCTTGTACTAGTAACCTATGTGGGTCCTGCTCTTTTACTGCACTAGCCATTCAGTAGCTGGGCCTGCCCCTTGAACCCTGTGGTGGTGATGTTTAAGAACAACACCGACCAAAGAAAACTGGGCCTTACCTCCTTTGCATCTCTGCTGAACTCTACCATTGGCCCTGTCCCTTCTGTCACCACATGCAGCTTCCTAATGGGAAAAGCTTCTTCATTTTCAGATTCTTTTTCCTGAGTCCATGACCTATAGAGACCAAAACGGATTGGTTAGTGAGAGGAAGCTTCCATCAGCCCATCCATGAATTGGTCAGGCCTGTCCACGGCTGGGAATTAGTAATTATAGGTGGTGGAAGAAGGGACTGTTAAAGGGTTTTTGCACAGGGCACTGGCTCATCTTGAGCTCATTTCACCAACTTCCTCCCCCAACTATGAGGAGAATAGGTCTCCCTGGCAGATGAAAACATCTGTAAGAGGAATTTATAAAGGTCCAAACTGCAAATATCGAATCCAAAGTGAAGTCTGCTTACTTGTATGCTTCACATTGTGCCAGGGCTTCTGAGAGGGCTGGAATATGATATTCCTCCACTTCCTGGCAGAAGAGAGGCCATTCCCTACAAACAACAAGGAGATAGTAGACTAGGGGTGAGGGGAGACATGAGCCTCTAAAGAAGCTGCCTCGAGCAATAACACCCATGTTGAAAATAATAGAACCTCCTCCCAAAAGGATACAACCAAGGGTTCTCTTTGCTACAGAGAGTTGGCCTTAGTGTTTTATAATCTGATTTCCTGGGTTAGCTTACTTAAATTCTGATGGTAAAAACAGTTTTCCAAGTCTCAGGAAGTTGAGAATGTGTCGGAACATTTGGCCATCACCGTGAATGAGCAAGGTCTGTCCATAGGTGATCCAGTATACTCTCTGAGTGTTGGATAGCAGTTCTGGGTACTAGAGGAAGGGGTTAGACATCAGAATCAGTCTCAAGGTCTTGGGCTTTAGTAAGGAGCAGGGCTGGAGATTTTTATCTCCCTATATGTTGGCTATAGGTAAACAAAGAGGAAAGAATCTAAGGAGGAGTGCATTCACTGCCTATGCTTCTGGCTAGGCTTCAACTTCTGGTTGTTCCACTCCCCACCTCTGGTCTTTGGAACTCAACCCTACCTCCTTCTTGGCCCCTGAGAACCAGCCTCTTCTCTACCCACATTCCTGAGTTCTTCCAAACATGCTGCTCATCACATTTCTACCTATAGAATCAGAGCATTCTTGGCTAGGGAGCTAGGGAAAGATTCTTATGCTAAGCATTACGGGAAGCTGTATGAAGGACATGTGACAAGTCCCAAAGATGCTCAGGTGGGGAAAACAAAGTGGGAGGACAGCTGGGTCTTGCTATACCTTCATCAGGGTCTGCAGGGTGGTTGCATACCAATGGCTTCCAACATAAACCTTGATGATCTGTTGTGGTGAGTATATAGTGACCTCTGCTGTCCACTCCTCATCTATGGAACCAATGAGAGGGAACACATTGTATGAACAGAAGGAAAACTAGTAGGGCACTTTGGTGGGTAATGTTTACACAGTAAGACTCCGGACTCTCAAAAGTCATATTGTCTTGCCTCTCTAAGAAACAACAACCCTGGACTCAGACCATCCCTGCTGCTTCCAGGAGAGTGAGATGGATGACTATCTTGGGTGAGGAGGGAAGTCCTCTGGAGTACTAATTTCAAAGGCACTCTTCTTTCTTTACTTGACCCAGCTTTCTCAAGCCAGCTAGGTTGCTGCTCCTGTCCATCTAGATTGCCAGCTTCCTCTGGTCTGTGAATGGTAATGTCCTAGGTGTGCAGTTTTTCATGCGCCCACTCAGAATGGAACTAGGAGTTTCCCTTTTTGTACAGGATTAGACTGTGAACTCCAGAAGATAGGAATGAGCCCAAGTTGCTGACTCTTATTCTTTGAATGTCTATATGTGCCCTGGTACATGTAGTGCTCAATAAATGTGAAGTGTTGCTGATTGATAGTAATACAGTTGAAACTTTACATAAAACATGTCAATAAGAATTTATTGACTAGCTGAGCATGGTGGCAAACACTGATCCCAGCACTTGAGTGGTAGAGGCAGGTGGATCTTTGTGAGTTCAAAGCTAACCTGGTCTACATAGTGGGTTCCAGGACAGCCAGGGCTACGTAGAGACCCTGTCTCAGAAAATTAACTTGTAAAAATAACACTGGATTTGGACTTACTTAGACCCTAATTTGACCACTGTGCCTCTTCTTCATTCTAAATGGGTTTATGGATCACTTCTCTCCGCCTAGCTCTGAGAAAGAAATGGCAGCTCATGTTAGCTCCTGGGACTAGGGCAGGCATGCTTTTGGAGATCTGTGCAGCCCCAAATGCAGCATTCCTGTCTGGAATTTTGAGATATACTATGGGATTGAAGGTGAGGAAAAGGCATGTAATATGAAAGTTTCCCCTTAGAAAGAAAATAGTGGCCTACTTTTTCTTTTCTCTTTCTTCTTGGTCCTGGCCATCCTCTCCTTCCCTCTCTAGTCTACAAAGCCTACATTGACACTAATTTCAAACAGAGAAGCTTTGTTGTGTCTGAGAACATAGTAAAGTAAAAACTTACTGAGCACATCCATGGGTGGCAAAGTCCTCGGCTCTAGATGAGTCTTCAGAGCCACTTTCATTGGCTCATAGGTGATGTCCCTCTTGTCCAGGAAGGCACAAAGCTCATACACCTCAGAGATGGTCTCAGTCAGGGGCAGCCGACAAGTGCCTAGCCAGTTCCTGCCCAGAGGAAAGCCTGTTATGAAGCACCTTAGTACTCTACCTTAAAGGAGTCTGGCTGTTAACCTCCCATGACCAGGGTGTCTTATCATACCACTGGATCAAATGTGGCACCAGAAGAATCATTTCTTCGATTTAACTTGGTGATTTAAGCATCTTTTTTTTTTTTTTTCCAGAGCTGGGGACCGAGCCCAGGGCCTTGCGCTTCCTAGGCAAGCGCTCTACCACTGAGCTAAATCCCCAACCCCTTACTGTTTTTTGTTTTTTTTAAGCATCTTTTAAAGATTTATTTATTTTGTGAGTACATTCTCAATATCTTAAGACATACCAGGAGAGGATATCAGATCCCATTACAGATGGTTGTGAGCCACCATGGGGTTGCTGGGAATTGAATTCAGGACCTCTGGAAGAGCAGTCAGTGGTCTTAAGCACTGAGCCATCTCTCCAGCCCCAACTTGGTGACTTCTTTTTTGTTTATTTGTTGGTTGGTTTTGTTCTTCAAGACAGGGTTTCTGGGCTGGAGAGATGGCTCTGTGATTAAGAGCACTGACTGCTCTTCCAGAGATCCTGAGTTCAATTCCCAGCAACCACATGATGGTTCACAACCATTTGTAATGGGATACAATTCCCTCTCTGGTGTGTCTAAGTCCGAAAACAGCTACAATGTACTCATAAAAAAGACAGGGTTTCTCTGTATAGCCCTGGCTGTCCTGCAATTTGCTCTGTAGACCAGGCTGGCCTCAAACTCACAGAGATCTGCCTGTTGGGATTGAAGATGTGTGCTACCATGCCTGGCTTAATTTGGTAGTGATTCTTGAAGGAGAATAAGCCTAGACACAAGCTTACCTCTTCAGACCAATAAAACCAACCAAAGCCAAGCCTTGATAGCCTGAGCTAGACCTTTAAAATCCAGCTACTTCCTTCCTGTCTCCTTATACAAGTATCTACTTGAGACCTCTCATCCATGGTATGGCTGCCTATTATGATTTTGAGAGATTATTAACGTCCTTGGAGCTTTGTAAATTTTTCTGGCTGCTCCTCAGAGACCCAAACCTAGTGGTGACAGTGGTGGAAGAGATAAAATAGTGAGGTATCCCAAAGACACTTTCCCCTTTAGCTCATGGGAGAGGCTTAATGTTGCTTCCCAACATGGGCAGAGCACAGTCTGATAGTGCCCTGAGAGACGGGAACTTGCCTGACATGCTGGAAAAGGACCCCATTCCCTGTGATGTATAATCTGCTTCCATCCAGTGTGCTCTCAATGCGAAGCTGTCCCAGTGCAGAGTCTGGATACTTGACCAGTAGGCCCAGGGCCATCATGTACAGTGGTTTCACAGACTCCAGACTGGTTATACGACCCCCCTTTCCAGGACTTAGAGGTGGACAGGAGGTCCGGGAACAGCCACCTGTGTTGGAGAGAAAGAGATGACTCCTAGATCTCTGATCATCCCTGAATCGGACAATATGGGTCCTTCTGCTACCCCGGTTAGGACTTATGTGATAAGATGGAAGTCGTTTGCTTATGCAGTTCAAATTTGGATCACCTTAACATTAGTATAACTTTGTGTACATGCATTAAGCTTAGAGGTCAAAACTCTTGAGAGGTGACACGATAGGAACACTGAGTCAGCTGACAAGCTTGCAGGAGATGTTCAAACTCTTATTTTGAAATAGGGCGTCAATATATCCACCAAACTGTCTTTCAGCTTGTGATCCTCTTGCCTCTGTCTCCCAAGTGCTGGAACTACAGGTGAGTACTACCATGTTTCTCAGCCTCCTACTGGAGGATTTTCATGGCTTATGTCCCGTCCTGAGAGCAGCCCTACTAGTAGTCTACAGATGAGTGAACTGTGTTCTGTCCTGTCAGATGTTGTGGTTTTCGGCAAAGTGCCAGTAACTTCAGAGTTATGCAGGGCTAGAGTTTGAGTTTTGTCATAGTCAAAGGGCTATGAAAGACATTTACTTTGGTTATTGCTTTATAGAAGGTGAAGAGCTTACACATGTGAGGAAAACTTGTCTACAGATACGCTGCCATCTTCTCCTTACATGTGAGGAGCAGTGACCACTCTACCCACATCATAACCCTCATGCTTTCTGAGGGAAGGTGCTGAACTCACACGCCTCTTAGTAAACTAAAAGTCCTGGAACAGGTTCCTGAGACTTGCTTCAGAGTATCACCACCCACTCCCCCACCACAATACCACAGAAGGGCAATCCATTTGCCTGGGAAAAGACTAAGCCTCATTCCATGGGACAACCAAACAACCAGGCCAAGCTTCCCACGTGTAAGACAGTTCTTCACTTTTGTGGTGGTGGTGGTGGTGGTGGTAGCCCTGTTATTTGAAAAGGTTACACATGTTCTCAAAAGACCAGCTGCCCCTGCTTGATGCAGCCAGCTTCCTAAAGCACATGTGGTAGTGACCAAGGATGTGCAGTAGCTGGTAACTGAGCTGATGACAGGCAAATCAAAACCATGACGCAGGAACAGTTGCACTGAGGCAACGCCGGGAGCACAAAGGTCTGACCTGAACAAGGGTCAGGAAATGTTAGGAACGTGCAGAAACAGGAACGGAAGCCAGAGGATGTGAAAGGAGGTGGAAGGGGGAAGGGTAACTGAAGCACTGGTAGAAAGTATGCCTGTCATTTTGTTCCCTGGTTAGTGGTTCCCAGAAGAGGAAAGATGGGGGTGCGGAGGGGTGGGGGTTGCGGGTGGATGCTCAGAACTGCCACAGAGGGACAGACAGCATATGCCTAGGAAGCTTGTCCTCAGGATCAGCCTGCTTCTCAGGACATTCCCTCCTGGTTTCTCACCCAGGTTAGGCTCCTCTTGCTCCAGGCTAAGCAGGCCTCCCTTTGGCCCTGGCTTTGGTTGCAATGCTGAGTAGAGAGGACATGCAGGGTTTTAAGCCAAACTCCTTTTCTCAGATTCTAAGTCAGTCACAACACCTGTTACTCACTACCACCCAAGTCCAAAGTAGCTGTAAGGGGGAGATGTTTGTTCTTGGCTTCTGTAGCTCAAGCCCAGGCTGTTCTAGAATATTCAGGGGAAGCCAAGGTTCCCAGGCAACATACCAATATTCATCCGGTATAGCCGTACAGCTTCTGTAAGCTCAGGGATTTCCAGAATTTCAACTTCTGCTTCTAACACATCAATGTTGGAGAAGTTATCTGGTAGCAAAATCTTGTGTGAGCGTAGAAAATTCACTTGAAAAGCAGAAAGAAACACCATGAGTTAACAAAACATACTCATGACTAATCTGTCCATGTCCTGGCAGATTCTTCATCGTAAGTCAGGATCTCCTAGTTCTGAAACAATTGCTAAACATTCCTCATTAGGCTTGCTTTTCAAAGACTCTACTCTGTTTTTCTGTGTCAGAGTTCATGGGTGTGGCCTTCCCTGGCCTGGCACTCCAGACTCTCTCTGTGAACCCAAAGACCCTGAGACTTACCCTAAGAGTCTTGACCCCAGAGCAAGTCATTCCAAAAGAGGGAGTTGTCTTGTTAGAGAGGAGAGGCCTGGCTGAGCCTGAGCTGCCAGGTAGTGCCTGCAGGTTGTCTCTGTTGGATTGCAGTATGGGAAGCAAGAGACCGTATGGGAAGCAAGAGACAGAACCAGCACTAAGTCCCTGTGAGAATCAACTCAGAGATGCAGGACTGCAGCGCAAATAACGTCCTAGGTAACACTGAATCTGGATAGCTGGGACTTCAAGCATTCGGGCCCCTGACAGAACTTGGTGTTTATTGTCCTGTCCATCTAGGTTCAGGTTATCTAGATAGCAGAGAGGCCATTTGGCTCACAGACCAGCAAAGCTAGTCCTGGGGTAGTGTGGGAAGGGAGGCTCCTGTCTGGAAAGATGAGAGATCTCAGCTCTCCTTAGCTCAGGCTGCCAGTTCCACATGATTCTGGGAAGACTGCCATTGTTTACTCCCTCTCTTTACACTCCAAGTGTAATGGAAGAGAAAGCAGATAGTGTCTTTGAAACAATCCTATTTCTTCACTGTATGTTGAGATTAGCTGAGGCCTAGAGTCCAGCTAGAGACATAAGCAAAGTATGAGATGTGACCAGGGTTCAACTCAATGCTCTGCCCTTACCATCATCTCTATGACCCTTACCACTACCTTAGGGAGTTTCAGGGCCTCTTAGGGCTAGGCCATCCCAAGAGAAGTAGGAGCTAAAACATCTCTGAGCTGGGCTGTGCGTGGCAGTGTATGCTTTTAATCTCAGCACTCAAGAGGCAGAGGCAGTTGGATCTCCGTGTGTTCGAGGCTAGCCTGTTTTACATATCAGGTTCCAGAACAACCAGGACTACATAGAGAGACCATGTTTCAAAAACCAAACCAAACCAAAGGCTCTGAGCTAAGTGAGAGCCTCATGCTGGACTCTGCTCGCCTCCTGGAAGATCCCTATGTTCTTACAGCCTCTGCTCAGAGAAGGTCCTCAGCCGTAACCAACAAATGGACCTTGCTAGGTGTGGATATGGGTGTGGAATGAGTAGGTGGCCACCCCTAGACAGAGCAATCACCAATGAAGCGGAACTCGCTACACTCGCACTCGATCAGGGCCACAGTTTCAGCCAACCACAGTAGGTTGTCTTCAGTCACTAGGCTTGGGTACTTGGTCACCAAGTCTAGGGGTAAGAAGCAGTAATGCACTTCCTCTTCTGTGTCCAGCAGCGGTGTGTCCATCAGCCCCAAAGGGGCCTTATCATGAAGACCTGGAAGAAAGGATACAGAAGGTGCCATCACCTCCTCGAGGCACTGAGATACTCCCATTGACCCAGGGATCCCAGGGGAAGTTGGGGACCACCTAGGCATCAGTTTCTGCCATACACTTCCTTCCCCATCTTCTCTTTTCAGATATATATTTAAGGGTAAGAAGAAGTGTTCTGGGAAGCTAAATATGAAAAATCTTTTTTTCTGTAGACAGTAAAAGGACACTGAATAATAGATCTTGGCTTATGCATCCAAAGTTACTATATCCAGTTATCCTTGTCTCTTATTTAAGATTTATCTATATGTATGAGCATTTTGCCTGTATGTATGTGTGTTCACCATGTAGAGGTCAGATAAGGGCATTCGATTCCCTGGAACTGGATGTTTTTGCTGGGTTCTCAACAAAAGCAGCTAGTGAGCTTAACTGCTGAGTCGTCTCTCTAGTCCCTCTCCATTTTTTTTTTAAAGATTTGTTTATTTTATTTATGAGTACACTATTGCTGTCTTCCTACACACCAGGTAGTTGTGAGCCACCATGTGGTTGCTGGGAATTGAACTCAGGACCTCAAGAAGAGCAGTCAGTGCTCTTAGCCATGGAACCATCTCTCCAACCCTCCATGGTCTTTCTCACTGATCAAACCAACTACTGTGGACTACAGATTAAAAACCCATTAATAATCATGGACTCCTGATGTCCCATTGTAGGTCAACTTATGCTGCAAGGGACTTATAAGCCAGAGACCACTGAGCATCTTTTGCATGAGGTAAGTTGAAATAACGATGGAGCCCTAACTTCCAGGAGAGATTGGAAGACATCATATCACCTAAATGAAGCCTAGGTGCAGCAGAATGGAATGGAGCAGGTTGTTGAGTCCCAGTAAGCAAGCAGCCATGCTGGGGACAGTACTAGGTCAAAAGAGAGGAGGAAGAGAGAGAGACAGCATCCAGAACTAGCTCAGATGAGGCTAACGTCTATTAGGGCGAGGATAGCTAAGCTGGTGGCTTCAGGGGGTGGGCCTGCCCGTGACAGTACCTGTGAAGGCAGGGCTTTTTATTGGAAATTCCGAGGGTTTGCTGATACACTTCCATGTTCGCCAGTAGTTCAGGGAAGCTCTCTCAGCAACAGGAATGTCGGCAGGCCGCACTCGGAGGTGGTGTTTCCCTTCCTTGAGATTATCTAGGGTCTGTCACATGAAGAAAGCATAAACCTCATAACCAACTTTTTTTTAAACACTGAATACTCAGAAAAAAATAGTATGGAATTTGCTTTGGGACAGTATTTTAAAATAAACTGAATCAATCGCAAAATATAAAATGGCAAGGTAATAACTAAAATTTCCAATGATTATTTTTCTTCTGAGTTTGAAGCAATTTTTTTCTTCTAATTTTTCTGTCAAGTAACAGAATTTTTTTCCTTGAAAAAAAAATCTATGGAGTTTTTTTTTTTTTGTTTTGTTTTGTTTTTTTTTTTTTTGAAACAGGGCCTCAAGCTGCACAGGCTGACCTCAAACTGATAGAATAGCTAAGGGTGGCCTTGAACTCGTTCTGCTGCTGCCTTCATTTCCTAAGTATCGAGATTACAGGTGTTTCCCATCATGCTCAGTTACGGAGTAATTTCTGTTTAGCCATTCAAAACTTGATATCTTTGTATTGTCCTTAATAGTTCAAAAGCCCCACTTTTTTATGATTGGTGTGATTTGCTCATTGTGTGTCTTCGTCCCCATTCTGGGAAGTAGTCTAACAGTGAAGTGACCAGTAGTATGAGTGTGGAGTGGAGCACACCAACTGAGTGAGGCTGGATCCCAGGGCAGAGGGTGGATCTTCATTCCACCCTTACCCCAGGACCCATTCTCCTACAGTCCTGCCGAGACTATGAAATTCAACTATGAAACCAAAATGGTCTGACTTCACCCTAGAAGATAGTATTTTCCTAATGAACTGTTGGACACAATTGGACAAGCGATCCTTTATAGGCCATACACATGATCAGCTTTCTCCTTTAAGAACCTCATTGTGATCAGAAAGCCTCCAATTCGAAAAAACCAACCAACCAACCACACACACAAAACCCCCAAAACCCAACACAAAAACACTGCATCAGGTTGTTAGCTACCCAGGTGAAGCCCTTGTGAGTTTGCTCTTGGGATCTCAAGTAACGAGAAGAGCCCTCTGGTGGCTATAGTAGGAACTGGCCCTCTCATAACTAAGGTCTCAAAGGGAGGCAGTCCAGCCAGAGTGGGACAATTATCTCCGTGTTGGGTGGCTAGAGGGCCTGAGGAAGGACTGAGCAATGTCAGGGTTATGGGGAGTTTTTCCCTGCAGCACCACAAGGAAGAAGACTGCATGTGTGGAATATTGGGAGCCTTAAGAAGTAGTCGCTGTGCTTTGCTAGGTTCCTGCTTAGACTCTTAGAGTTCTTGGCTTGGGGAAAAAGAAAGATGTGGAAGGACTGGGGAGATGGCTCATTAGCACACTTGCTGCACAAGCATCAGAACCTCTCTAGAGGCCACATTAAGGTACGACAGTGCATATCTGTAGTCCCAGTACCCGGAAGGTAGGTAGACACAGATCCCTACTAGCCATCAAATTCAACTGAGTTGCCAAGCTCCCCTCACACTCCAAAAGATGGAGAACAATGGAGGACGTCTGGTCATTGGTCTGTGTATCCACTGGCAACACACACACATGTGCACACATGTCCACTCTTGCAAACACACAAAGCACACATATGGACATGGAAACCAACAGTTTGTATATTATAAGGCAAGATCTACCATCAGTTTCAAATTTATGGATCCCCAGGAACCCTGGGACTATTTTCACAGCATTGAAAAAGGACCTTCTTGGTTTAGGTATGGACACAGCTTTAGCTTCTGTGTCAAACTGTTAGCTCTTTGGAGGAGACAAATCAGAGAAAGGTTTCTGTGAGAGCAAATACTTGTCCTTGGGCAAAGAAGATGAACAGTGAGGTGCTAGGATGGTGAGTAGGTGCTCAGAATGAAGTGTGCATTGCAAATAGGAAAGCATATCTGAGTCAAGATGAAGGATGACAACTTGACAGCATTTGGGCTGAGAAGTGGGACAAAGGAAAGGAGGTGGTGACTGTGTCGAGGAAGGGCAGGAGAGGGCAAGGTATATATTCAGTCTCACACCTCTGCCTTGAGCATGACATTGTTTGAGGTTGAAGGAAAGAGGTGGTGGATTGAGAACAGTGAACAAGAGCTCAGGAGCAGAGAACCATGCAAGCTGCCCGAGATATTTTGTTGGTTCTAGGTTAATTAAAATCCCTGAAAGATGTTTTGTTCGGTTTTATGTCAACTTGACATGTACTAGAGTCATTTGGGAGAAGGAGCCTCAATAGAGAAGATGACCCAACCAGATTGGTCTTTGGGCAAGCCTCTGAGGCATTTTCTGGATTGATGATTGATGTGGGAGGGTCCAGCTCACTGTGGATGGTACTAACCCTGAGTTGTATTAGGAAGCAAACTGAAAAGTGTGGTGGTACACACCTTTAATCCCAGTAGTTGGGAGGCAGAGGCAGGTGGATCTCTGAATTCAAGGCCAGCCTGCTCTACCCAGTGAGTTTCAGGACAGTCAGGGCTACACAGAGAAACCCTGTCTCAAAGATAATAAAAAAAATTATGTATACATCTGTGTACCATGTACATACCTGGTTGCCATAGAGACCAGAAGGCAGCATTGGATACTAACACTCAAACCCACGTCTTTGTGTGTGTGTGTGTGTGTGTGTGTGTGTGTGTGTGTGTGTGTGTGTGTGTGTGTAGTTCAAGAAGTCCATGTCTTTAAAACAACCAATGCTCTTCATTATTGAGCCAACGCTAGAGCTCAGAGAATCCAACCTCTTAACTACAGTTATCTGCACATTTCTCTCTACAGCTTCTGAGTTAGAGTCAGGCTTGTTCTCTTCATCATCACACAACATCTCCAAATCTCAGGTTTCTCAAGTCCAACAAAAAAGACAACAAAATCTGGGAGGTGCTCTGAGGATTATAGCCCAAAATATGTCCACTGCCTTCTTCTCGGTGGTCACAGCCCAAACTTCCTTTTCAGTTTCGTCTTTCAATGTTCTGTTTTCAATCCAATGTCAATGACACTAAATTCCACAAAACTCTCAAAGCACAAAGCACACTGCCTCAGCATATTTGTTTGTTTGGTTGGTTGTTTTTTGAGACAGAATTTCTTTGTGTAGCCCTGGCTGTCCTGGAACTCACTCTGCAAACCAGGCTGACCTTGAATTCAGAGATCTGCCTGCCTCTGCTTCCTGAGTGCTGGGATTAAAGGCGTGTGCCACTATTGTCTGACTCCTCAGCATCTTTTTAAATGCATGCACGCACCTGTTCACAAGTGTGTGTGTGTGTGTGTGTGTGTGTGTGTGTGTGTGTGTGTGTGAGAGAGAGAGAGAGAGAGAGAGAGAGAGAGAGAGAGAGAGAGAGAGAGAGTGTATGGACACACACACACACACCAAAGCATCATCCTCAGGAACATCATCTACCAAGAGCTCTGGAGCTCACCAATTAGGTAGCTTGTCTGGCTGGTGAGCCACAAAGAGCCTCCTATCTTCAGCCACACACATTTTGAGACTATTAGTCTATGCCATCATGCGTGACATTTTTATGTGGGTCAAATTCAAAGACAAGCACTTTACCCCTGTACTACCTTCCCCTACCCTCCCTCAACTTTATGTATGTTGTTCCCTCTGCCCAGAAAATTCCTCTTCCCATTTCTCAAGCTTTGACCCGCTGCCTCTCCTAGGCAGACCTAGTCATTCTTGCTTCCTCTTCGTTGCCACAAATGCACACACACTTCTCTCTGCAGGCTTCTAGATTGAATCCAGGCCAATTCTTTCCTCTGTCCTCAGGTGCCTGACAGGGCTAGGTGCATGCAGCCTGTCTTCTAGTCTAGATCTGAATAGAGAGGAAGTACTTGGAATTATGTGAAAGACTGCATGAATGAACTGGGGAGATGGAGGCCTGAGTCTTCTGGGAAGAGAGGCAAAACGCACTCTCACAACTGAGGAAGATGCAGAGTATCCAAAACTATATAGGCAAAGCCAGCACAAGCACACACAGCTCACAGCTCAGGGACAATGGAGATAATGACTCCAACCTTCAACCTGAGAGGCAGAAGACATAATGAGAAAGGACAGAGAGCGAGCAGCTGGAAGAAAGGGCTCAGTGAGAGTTGGAGTGTTCGTGGACAGAAAGACAAATCACACAACAGAAAAAAGAATGTGAAACAGGGAAGTCCTGGAGAAAGACAAGAGCATCTAAATCCATTCTAAGATACTGCTCACTAGTCACAAGAGCTTGAATTTGCCACCTGCAGGCAAAGCAAACACAGGAAAGGTTGTCCTCCTGGAGCAAAGGTAAAATGATGTATTGCTATAGCAAACACGTGAAAGGACGCTTGATGAAGGAGTATAAATATGATCCCACAGACAGTGGGAGACAAGCACTGAGCTTTGGTTTGGTTTGCTGTGCCTCACCATTCTTCACTAACTGCACACATGTACTGGTTCACCTTACATAGCATTGTTGAGCTCAGCTTGTGGTAAAGGTGCCATTGAGAGAAACTCACTCAAGAACTGCTCTTGGGGATCCCCGCAGCTGCTTGCTGCTTCCTCAGCCTCAGGCCAGTCGACAAGCCTGGCAGTTTCTTCAGGATTGAACTACAGCTGCTGGTTCATGCCTCATGTCTGCCTGCCTAGAAGACTGGTCTGCAGCTGCTGAGTGAATTTGGTGTTTGCTACAGGACTGAACGGCCGCCAAAGAAGATAGAGCTCACCCCCAAAGAACTATTACTGAGTAGGTCCACTTCCCCTATATCCTAATAACTTTTCTCTTCCACTACCTCTGCTGGGTGGTGGGCTACAGAAGATGTTGAACCCCTATTAAAAGTAGGTTGCAGGGTTGGGGATTTAGCTCAGGGGTAGAGCGCTTGCCTAGGAAGCGCAAGGCCCTGGGTTCGGTCCCCAGCTCCGAAAAAAAGAACCAAAAAAAAAAAAAAAAAAAAAAAAAAAAAGTAGGTTGCAAAAAGTGTATGCCTACAGTATATAATGTAGTTGGTCTGTCCAACTAGCTTGAAAGGAAATATACTAGTGGGGGAAAGGATGAACCATTTTCTAGAAATGAAACCTCTGTGTTCTAGGGTTTCAATTAAACTCTGTGCAACCCCATTTTCCACCAAGAATTGAAACTGTTAGCAAAACTTTAAAAAGAGAAGAAATCAGGCAAATAAAATCTACAAAGATTGCAACCCCAGCCAGTGAGGCCATGCTATGTGCTAACTAAAGGGCTCAAGCTTGTACCTAGGCTCTGGAGCTTCAACAAGGTTGTTTCCTGAATTCTCTCAGTGAGCCCTTGCTCTCTGATATCTAGAAACAAAACCTCTGCTCACGGGAAGGCATAGGATGCTTTCAGAAACCACAGGAGCACTCCAACTCCCTTACCTCCTTGCTTATTTATGCCTTTTTTCTAATAGCATAACCTCCCAGAGACCCCAAGGACTTCACTTGTTCTCTGCTAGAAATGGGACACACTGGTGCATTTTAAAGAATGCATGAGGGGGATGGAGGATGGCTCAGTGGTTAAGAGCACTGACTGCTCTTCCAGAGGTCCTGAGTTCAATGCCCAGCAACCACATGGTGGCTTGCAACCACCTATAATGAGATCTGGTGCCCTCTTCTGGTGTGTCTGAAGACAGCTGTAGTGTACTCACATAAATAAAATAAAAATAAATAAATAATGCATGAATAACAAACTCTCCAGGGAGCCTACTTCCAGGGAGCTTCTGGCTTTACTGACTCTAGTGACCAACTTCAGGACTACTTTCATCTACTTGGATATTACTTTTTGGAATTTTTCTCTTTATATGTTATGACATAAGTTATTATAGGGGGTGGGGGGGTGTCTTCTTTTCTTTCCACAAAGTCTTGCTGTGTAGCCCAGGGTGTCCTTCAATTTTCTATTTCCAGCCTCAGCCTCCCGAGTTCTGGAATTACAGACATGTTCCACAGTGCCTGGAAAATGAGAAATACAGTGAACTTGCAAGGCTAACTGCTACTCTTAAGGACAATTGATGTTGCTTTGGGCCTAGATAGTAGTGAAGGCAATGGAAATCTGACAGTGCAGGGGCATGGGTGCTGCTAAAAGATGGCTGACAAGGCACCCTGCTGGCAGAGCAGTTGGACGTAAGGGGATTTTTTGGAGATGCCTATGTGCTTATGGAGCATTGGGGGAGCATAATGGTAAAGGAGCTTAGGGTGCTGGCAAGTCCCTGACTGCTATGTAAAGATGCTGATGTTAAAAGGAGCAAGGCTATTAGACCAAAAGGACATGCAACAAAAGCAGCCAAACAAGGTTCAGTTCTCAATATTTCAAACTTGTCTCTCTACTGCTGGTTCTGCTGCTGGTGGGTCCAGTCTTCATCTCCCAGCAGATGGTAATAAATACCTCTAGCTGCCAAATACTTGGAAAACCATTGGAAATGCAAACACAAAAATATAAACTGGAAAAGGAGAAAGGCATATTAAAAATAAAAACATGATTCCAACAGAATATGCAGCATTATAAAAGCAGAGCAACAATAACTTTGTCTGGAAACGTCAGGCTAGGCTGTGGGCTACATTTATAACAAGATTTAAAAGGTGAATATTCCAAGAAGAAAGAAATGAATGCAGGGGGCACAGAAAGTAAACATAGGGGATACTTAGGGGTATGATTGCATATTTGTACATGGATACGCACACACACACACACAAATTTGTGATATGAGCCAGGACCCTTGAAGCCATTTCAAGTGTTTTACACTTGAGTTGTCCACAAGCCACATTGTTGGAAGGATTATCTGCGATGTTCCTTTCTAACATCACAAAGTGATCTGTCTCACATCATAAGTGTGAGACTGCCACTGGCCTATTTTATTAAATGCATCGTTTGTACGATCAGCATAAACCCCCTGCTCCCTTGAGCACAAACAATGTAGGCATATTTGGATTCCTTACTGGCAGCAGATTGCTGACAAATGGAGCAACTTATGTTCCAAACTTCAGAGTTCCCATAAGAAGGTGAAATAGGAAAAATTGGGCCGTGGTGTAGTTTAGCGGTAGAATATGTGTTAGCATGAGGGAGGCCCTATGTTTAAGCTTCAGTAGGTGTCAAGGGGCATGTAAAAGCAAGCCAATAGTCTGCATAGACATTAAAATCTTGTGAGTGACCCTGAAGAGAAACTTCCAGTTCTCCAGTAGCAGCTATGACTCCTGATCAGTCTGATGGTTAGTGGAAGGCTCCAGGTAGGTTATGTTTAAGAGGGCTTCTCAAATTCCACATGAAGTTTTAGGAAGCCTGGAGATGCTGATATATGGATGGTGATGACTCCTTTACATTTCTCCTATGAATAATATATAACATTCCACAACTTTCAGGTTCAAGGATTTACATATCAGCTTGATGACTCCTGGATCATATTTCTGGTCCCAACTGTTCCCATGAATTCCAGATCTGTCTACTCAGTGTCTTCTCAACTCTCCACTTGGATGTTACTGCCCAGTCACTGTTTCCCTGCTGGACATGCTTCCGTCTTAACTTGTGATCCCTATCCCCTAAAGGTTCACATCTCTCAGAATTCACCATGTACCTGGTTTCCCACGGTAGAGACATAAGTAGCTGTCCATTCTTTCACATCCTGCATCCCATTCATTAGCAAATTCATCAAGACGTACCCAGGATTTAAATGGTTTCTATGACCACTCAAGACCTCATCATTCCTATCTTCCATCTGGATGAGTGGTTCTCAACCTGTGAGTCACAACCCCTTGGTGTGTGTTGGGGAGTTGAACAGCCTTTCACAGGGGTTGCCTAAGACCATCTGAAAACACAGATATTTACAATTTATAGCAAAAATTACAGTTATCAAGTAACAGAAAAAATGTTATAATTGGGGGCCCACCTCAACAAGGGTTGCAGTGCTAGGAAGGTTGAGAACCACTGATCTGAGGCTGCTGGAGCTTCCCACATGATCTTCCTGCTTCTTCCTTTGCCTCTATTGAATCTAGGCCAGGAGTAAACACATTTTCCCCTGTGAGAAGCCAGATACTAAATATTTTAGGCTTTGCTAGCCATATGGTCACTGTCAATTCAAATACTCAGCTCTTTTGGTAGTTCAAAAAAGCCATAAGCAAAATACAAACAGAGGAGCATGGCTGTATTTGAAACTTTACCAATAACACTGAAATTTGACCTTTTTTTCAATCTCAAAAAAGTAAAAACATTCTTAGCTTATGGGATACCCACACACACTGGAGTGGACTGGGTTTTGTCCATGACCTATGTAGTTTGTAGACTCAGATAATACTGTCAAGGCAGTAGCCCTGATTTTTTTCCTTACAACTTTATCTTAAAGATCTATTTACTTTGTTTTTAGATGTATATGTGTGTTCCTGCTTGAGTTTATGTGCATGATGTGCAAGCAGAAATGAGTAGAGGCCAGAAGAGTGTCATATGTCTGTGAAATGGAGTCACAGGTGGTTGAGAGCAATCGTATGGGTGCTGGGAACTGAACCTAGGTCCTCTCAAGAACTTAGTAAGCATTACCGATCCAGTTCTCCAGCTCCAACAACTTTATTTCTACATACTGTAAAACTCACCTTTAAGAAAACTAGAGAGCAAACCCAGGGCCTTGTACATTTTAGGTAAGCATTCTAATACTAAGCTATAGCCCTAGCTTTATCCCTAATCCCAATATAGTCTTGCTGAGGTACTCCAGTTTGGACTTGAACTTGAGATCATCCTGTGTAGGTTGATGTCTATATGTAGGTGAGGGCTGGCACAAGTTAGGTCAAGGCCTTGACTGGACAGAAAAAAAAATAAGGCGGGGACAAAGCTTTTGTAAGGGGAAGGAGGAGAATCACGATGGAGATGAGAAAGATGACCCAGGTCTGGGTGGTCTTAAATTGCCAAGGTAATTGGGATGGAATTTCTATAGGCAAATTTATTTTATCTAGGTTTATATCCTTATCAGTTGGTTGTGAGTTTATTGTGTGGATGTATGGCGTATTGAGAATTTAACATATAAATCTGACTGATAAATTACAGTTTATTGAGTCATGATTTCACTGGGTTGTTGGGAGTGTGAGCAGAGTCCGTGGCAGGGAGCTGGGATAGGCCAGTCCATGCTGGACTTCTAGAGCCCTGATTTTACCGGGTAGCTGGACAGAAAGTTTGAAGCTAGCAGAGAACCGCAGGGAGAGATACTAATTAGAGATAAATTATGGTTAGTTCCATATGGCCCAACAGGTGCTGGAACTAACTCCAGGGACCAGTGTGGCAAGGCGCCACGCTGGAACAGCTCGTGGACTGCCCGAGTCAGAGAGTACTTGGCAGCATGGAGCCGCTGAGATAAGGATACCCCGCAGTGCCATGCGGCCCCATGGGTGCCGGCGCTAACTCGGGATAAAAGGTTTAGTCAGTTTTTTTTATATTTACCACAGCAATACTGTTCAGGTTCTCAGACAGCTGGGATTACGCCCGCACCACCTGGCCCAGTTAAAGCCTAGCAGTTTAACCAGTGCAGTCACTGAGTTTGGGTATATTTGCCCAGCTGTGCAACCATTACCACTGTCTACTCTGGGTACCAGAAAGAAACCTTGCACTCCAGATCACCATTGCCTACTGTTATCTAGCCCATCCATTCTCTAACCCATAACCCAGTTCCTGGGCAGTCACTAAATCAACCAGTCTCTCTCTCTCTCTCTCTCTCTCTCTCTCTCTCTCTCTCTCTCTCTCTCTCTCTCTCTCTCTCTCCTCTATGAATTTCTCTAATTCCCTCAATTTCTAGAGGAGAAAGTATTTATTTTAGTTCATAGTACCAAATTACAGTACATCATTGTGGGGAAGTCACAATGCCAAGAGCTTAAGATATCTGGGCACATGGGACCCATAATCAAGAAGCAAAGAGGGGGGTTGGGGATTTAGCTCAGTGGTAGAGCGCTTGCCTAGGAAGTGCAAGGCCCTGGGTTCGGTTCCCAGCCCCCCCCCCCAAAAAAAAAGAAGCAAAGAGGGGCCAGGTAGTGGTGGCACACAGCTTCAATCTCAGCACTCTGGAGGCAGAGGTGGCTCAGATGGCTAGGGCTACACAAAGAAACCCTGTCTTGAAAACAAAAACAAAACAAACAGGAGAGAATTAATGTACACATTCTTTTTATTCTCTTGAGACTTCATTTTGTGACCAAGACTACCCCTGAACTCACAACAATTCTTCTGTCTTACCTTCCAAGTGCTCAGATTATAGGTGCAAGCTACCACATCCAGAAACTGCAGAAAAGCAATCATAAAATGTATGGCCCCTTTATGTAGGTGGAATCAGGGTTGGGGATATGACTCAGTCTCACAGGACTTCCCTAACATCCGTGAAAACCTGTGTTTAACCCTAAGTATCGAAGAGCGGGAAGTTGTAGGGCTTCCCACCTCATTTCTTTTTTTTTTTTTAAAGATTTATTTATTTATTATATATAAGTACACTGTCACTGTCTTCAGACACACCAGAAGAGGTCATTGGATCCCATTACAGATGGTTATGAGCCACCATGTGGTTGCCAGGATTTGAACTCAGGACCTCTGGAAGAGCAGTTGGTGCTCTTAACCGCTGAGCCATCTCTCCAGCCCCCCACCTCATTTCTTTATCTCTAGAATATGGCATGTGGTTGATTGTCAATACACTAGTGATCTAATTAGTTAGAAACTTCAAGTGTACCTTTTTTAAATTTATGTACTCATTTTATGTAAATGAGTACACTGTAGCTGTCTTCAGACACACCAGAAGAGGGCATCAGATCCCATTACAGACGGTTGTGAGCCACCATGTGGTTGCTGGGAATTGAACTCAGGACCTCTGGAAGAGCAGCCAGTGCTCTTAACCACTGAGCCATCTCTCCGGCCCTTTTAGAGGTGAAAGGTCCAGGTTAGGTATGTAGGACAGGTAACTGGAGTGGGACTGGGATTAGGGTAGGTGTGTGTAAATCACCATGAGCTAAGGCACTGTCTTCTAGAAGCTTCATGGGGTCTTGCTATGTAGCCACGCTGGCCTTGAGCTTAGCTCAGCTTCCCAGGTACTGGGATTATAGGTGTGCACCACCATATCCAGCTTTCCACGCTACCTTTCAACAAAGCCTGCCACATTACAGACCATCCTGACCAATGTATGCTACCTTTTGACTGAATCCCATCCCATTAGCAGGCACCCAGTTCTATTTTTATTGCTAGGTGCTAATTCTGAAGAAGTGTAGTAAGGAGCACTAACAATATGAAACGGTTCAGATATGTGCTATCCAATATGGTGTCATTGGGACTAGATGCCTTGCTAGGCTATTCTAAATCTGAGCTGTGCTAAATGTAAAAAAAAGAATCAGTTATTGAAAATTTGGTATAAAACAAAAGTATCCCATTTAAAATTTTTGAAAATATTGTGTTAAATAAAGCACAAAATTGGTTTCACTCATTTCTTTACATTTTTTGAAATTTGGCTACTACAAAATTTAAATAATGCTGGTGAAAGGAGGTGTTATTGCATGTACCTGTAACACTAAGTGACTTTGTAGACTGAGGCAGGCAGGAGGATCAGTGGAATCCAGAAGTCCAGAGTCAGCTGAGGCAACACAGTGAGACCCCGTCTCTTACATTACATGTGATTCCATATATCATCCACACCCATGGCTCACAATTTATTTCATTGTTTGTGGTCAACCATTCTTTGTTGTCCCTAAAGTGCACGGGAATAAAACTGGAACCCAGAATGCTCGCATTAAGTCATAGTTAAATGTTTGAAGTGGGCCTGCTTAAGAAGAGTCTTCAGACTAAGAATTGACAAAATTCAATTTCTCCAAGCTCTCCGTGTTCATTAAGGCAAATGCCTGAGTAGCTGGATGGGCCTTTGCTCGAGGAGAGTGGGGAACGTGCGGTTGACTTGCTGAGGCGGCGTTGGTTCCCAGCTGTATTTACTCTCTGCTTCAATGAATAAATAAATACCACTTAGGCTGGGCCAGCCCAAATGTTGATTTCTTTGAAAACACCATTTCCAAAGCACTTGTTTCACGGGCTGTTTTAGGGAGGCAGAGCTACAAAATTCTGCAAACTCTGCTACTCACACATCTTGGGATTTTGGAATCAGACCAACTCATTGGCTTCTGAGTTGTTGCCTCCTCCTTTGAAGTTGATCCTCAGATTGGTTTGGTTTGGTTTGGTTTAGGAAGTGAGGACTGTGAAGGGGTTAAAGGGCTTAATAAACTGTTGTATGAGAAGCTTGTATTCTTCTAAATTATCCTGTAAAACATTGCCTTGATCTCTTTGATTGTCTGCAATGAACAAGTTGGTCCCTATCCACACAAAAAGGTGACTTGGCATAGAGCCAAGAGCAAGCCTAACATGCCAAACCATTTAAATAGTTTTGAAGCCACTTACGAGCAATTCTAATATGTTACTCCTAAAGAAGTTAATAAGACTTAGATTCAAGTAGAAAGTCTGAAAAAAAATTCAGAGAGCTACAACTTGCACTGCACTGTGCTAGGGTTCTTAGATTCCTAAATATATAATACCTTCAGAGAAAACATTAGATTATTTACCAAAAATCATCCATAAGCACATATATTACAAAATAAATGGTCTCTTTTCTCCTGATCCAGATACAGACACAAAGTCAATTTTCTTCCAAGAGGTACTGGGGAGGCATAATCAGTGATGTACTGTGACTGATGGACTAGCTCTTATGAATATGGAATAATTAACACCTTGTCCAGACAGTGGGATTGATACAGAACATGCCCAGATTTCCTTCCCAGTCATAATATTTAGTTTTTCCAGATTAAAAAAAAATCATTGTTGAAAAACTACCAAATAAACTATTTAAGCACAGTCACCACAAAAATGACTTTTGTCATTGGATAAAACTTAAAGCTAATGCTTTCATTTTCTGTCATACTTTGATGCTTTATAAGTAAAAGTATTTAAAGCTCTTAAAACAAGAAAGGAAGATGCAGCCAGGTGGCCCCAGCACTCTGGAGACACAGACAGGCAGATCTCTGAGTCTAAGGCAGCCTCGTCTACAGAGCAAGTTCCAGGACAGCCAGGGCTACACAGAGAAACTCTGTCTCAAAAAACCAAAAAGCAAAACAAAATAACAACAAAACACAAAACGGGTGGGGTAACACACCTTTAATCCCAGCATGTGGGAAGCAGAAGCAGGCAAATCTCTGTGACAAGTGGCTTAGTGGCAGAGTATTTGCGTAGCATGCAAAAAGCCTTGGTTTTGTCCCCAGCACCTCAAAAAAGAAAAAAAAAAGTAGCATTTTAAAAATACAATTTGAAAGAGACAAAGATTCCCTGGATGTTAAATCCTATCTCAGGTCCCTGGTGGCTGTGATGTAAGGAAAGCAGAATCAGGATGAAAGTCTCTGTGAAGAAGGTGCAAGTAGGGGTTGGGGATTTAGCTCAGTGGTAGAGCACTTGCCTAGGAAGTGCAAGGCCCTGGGTTCGGTCCCCAGCTCCGGAAAAAAAAAAAAAAAAAAAAAGAACCAAGAAGGTGCAAGTAGGAGCTGGTTATGGTGGCATTTGTCCAACAGGGGCTGGAAGATCATAAATTCAAAGTGGTCCCTGGTTACATGCTAAGACCTTGTCTCAAAGCCGTTGTGCAGTTCCAGTATACTGTGCATTGAAAGCGTTACCTCAGAGCTGGCTGTGGTGGCACACCTTTAACCCCAGCACTTGAGAGGCAGAGGCAGGCTGATCTCTGTGAGTTTGGGGCCAATCCGGTCTACAGAGTTCTAGGACAGCCAGGGAGATTACACAAAGAAATCTTGTCTTAAAAAACAAAATAAAACAAGAAAACAACCATACAAAAGGGTTACCTCAGAACCCAACATAGAAAAGAAGCTCACGTTTAGTGATGCTACTGATCATCGCTCTTGGAAGAAAGCACATCTTACCTGAAGCAACGGCATCAGCTGCAAACCCAGTGCTTGCTCATAGAGCAAGTTCAGTTCTGCACAGCTGGAGAAGGAGAGCTTGGAGGTGTAGAGGTAATAGTGCACATGCCGGAATGTGGAACCGTCTCTGTCAATGAATAGCCGCTGACTTTCCGAAGAGGTCAAGGCCAAGGCCTCTTTCCACAACAGCGAGTCTGGGAATTGAGCAAGTTTGCTTCTGGGAACTGAGAAATGCCAGCCTCCGACATTGAAGTGAAACAAATCCTCTGCTGACTCATGGGGCATGCCAGGCTCCTCCTAAAGGGAAAATGAGGCAAGAGGTATGTAATAACAAGATATTGAAAGCACCCTAACAAGAAGTATTAAGCTACATTTGCTGACAACATAGTAATATATATACAACATCCTAGGGAAATCACATACACACACACACACACACACTGTTATGAGCCCAAGATTGAAGAATAGTTTTTAAAGACCAATTATATTTTACACATTAAGTTTGAAAGGCCATGGCCACATGCATCTGTAGTGCCAGCACTTCAAGGTAGAGGCAGAAGGATCACTACAAGTCTGAGACCAGGATGGACTACTTACTGAATCTAAGGCCAGAGACGGCTACATAGTGTGACCCTGTCTTAAAAGGCTGGACTAATGGATAAAAATAAAATGCCTTTTGTGAAACATGAGGACCTGAGTTTGGGTGCTGAACGGCGAACTCAGATCCTTGCTCTTGTACAAGCATTTCACTGATGAACCCTTTCCTTAATTCCCTATTGAAAGAAACTTTTTTTTATTAACTTGAATATTTCTTATTTACATTTCGAATAAGAAAACCCTTTCCCAATTTCTGGGCCAACATCCCCCAACTCTTCCCCCTGAAAGAAACTTTTAAAATACTCAGATAAATGGGGAAATAGGTTAATTTGAGATATTTAATATGAAGATCATAATACTCAAGTAAAGCATGTTGGTCCACAATTATAACCCTACAATTCTGGAGGCTAAGGCAGGAAGATCACTAGTTCTTGGCCATCCTGAGCTACATAGAAAGACCCTGTCTAAAAATATGGCAATATTTTCCAGACTAACAAATTAACACAATGCTAATGAAATTTCCAGCTGCCTTAGAAAGGACCCAGGATGACTACAACAATATTTGGAAAGAAAAATAAATTTAGAATCCATATTTCCAATATTGAAAACTTACTACCCACCAAGATGAATTAAAACTGTACTATTTGCATAAAGACAGCCATATAAGTACACAGTATAGACAAGCTAGAAATAAATCTTAACGTTTGGTTGAATTTGCCCATCAACTGGCAAATGAATAAACAAATTAGAATATAACCATATATTGAAACTATTTTGGTAGGTTGTTTGTTTGAGACAGGGTCTCACATTGGAACCTTGACTGGCATGAAACTCACTATGTAGACTAAGCTGGCCTTGAACTCACAGAGATACACTTGTCTCTGCCTTCCAAGTGCTACCATTAAAGACAGGTGTATTCCCAGGCCTGGTTCATGAAGTGTTAATAAAAAGGACTGAAGGACTGATACCTGTCACAATATGGATTGACCTTGAAACATTACACTAAGAGGAACAAAGCAAGCAATGTGAAGAAAAGGCAAATTTACACAGACAAGGATTTTTTTTTTTTTTTTTTTTTGGTTCTTTTTTTTTTTCGGAGCTGGGGACCGAACCCACACAGACAAGGATTAATGGTTATTTAGGGCTGGGAGACCAAGCATGGATATAGGTTTCCTTAAAGGAAGATAAAAACATTCTACAATCGGTTGTGGTGGTGGTTGCACAATTCTAAAAACATAAGATTATTGAATTATACTTATTAAAATGATAAGTCAACCATGCATGGTGATGTATGCCTTTAATCCCAGCTCTCAGGAGGCAGAAACAGGTGGGTTTCTTCTTATCTTTTACTTTTGTGAATTCTGGGCTAGCCAGGGCTACATATGAGAGCCTATTTTAAAACAAACAAAACTCAAAATATTAAATCGTGTGTATAGGGCTATTTAAAAAACCCATCTGTTACTTGTGTCTAGTGTATGTGCCAGCATGACTTTATGCACACTATCTGAGTGCAGGCAGGCTCACAAGAGGCTGCCAGATCCCCATATGAGTGGTGGGAACAAACCTTGCTCTTCTGCAAGAGCAGTAAGCATTCTTAATTACTGACCCTGGTGTGTGTGTGTGTGTGTGTGTGTGTGTGTGTGTGTGTGTGTGTGAAATTAAGGAGCAAAAATAAATGAAAATGAACATAGAACTACAATATGATTCAATTATACTTCTCACTAATACCACTCATATATACCTTGTATTAGTTATTTTTCTCAGTGCTGTGACAATATTTGTAAAAAGCAATTTAAGGAGTCAAGATGGCTGTGGCAAGCTCGGTGACCTGAGTTTAATCCTTGGGATCCATTCAAATTGTTTGATTGGTTGGTTGGTTGATTTTTTTTTTTTTTTTGAGCTGGGAACCGAACCCAGGGCCTTGCGCTTGCTAGGCAAGTGCTCTACCACTGAGCTAAATCCCCAACCCCGATTGGTTGATTTTAAGACAGATTTTCTCTGTGTAGCCCTTGCTGTCCTGGAACTTGCTCTGTAGACAAGACTAGCCTCAACCCAGAAACCAGATCCACCTGTTTCTGCCTCCTGAGTGCTGGGACTAAAGGTGTTCACCACCACACTTGGCTTCCCATGTCAAATTGGAAGAAAAGAACTGACTCCACAGAGTTGTCCTCTGATTTCTAGATAAGTGCCATGGCACACGTGCCCAGCACTCACACACAAACATCACACAATAATAAAATCGTAGTAGTAGTAGTAGTAGTAGTAGTAGTAGTAGTAGTAGTAGTAGTAACTTCAGAGAAGGATTTGTTTTGGCTCCTAGTTTAAAAGCATACAGTCCAGCATGGTACAGAAAGCATGACAGAATTCATGGGAGTAGGAGCATGAAACTAGGATTCCTACATCTGGGAAGACCAGAAAGCAAAGAGCAGAAGCATGCTGAAGCTCCTTCCCTCCTTCCCACTCAGGTACCATAGACCATGAGATGGTGCTGGGGCATTTGGTTAAATTTCTCTGGAAATTTTCTCACAAACATTTCTAGAAGAGTATCTTCTAGACAATTCCAACTCTGGTCAGGTTGACAATGAAAATTAACCACTACACACCTAAAGAATTCTAAATAGAATGCCATAGATTTATTTGCATACCTATGTTATTACTGAATTATCCACAATAGCCAAGATATGGAACCAACTCAGAGGCCCATCAACAGATAGATTTTTTAAAAGAAGTGGTTAGATATACACAATGAAAATTTATGCAGCTGTAAAGAATGAAATTCTGACATTTGCTGGGAAATGGATAGATACTGGAGATTAACAAGCTAGACTCATATTTTCTTTAATACATGGAATATAGATTTCTACATATGAACATATTAGATGAAAGGAGAGAGGGGTTAATGAAGTGGAAGAGCCCCAAAGACAGGAGGAGCTTGAAAGAGTAGCAGAATATAGGGGCATAAGAGCAGAGGATAGGACAACTTAAAGGGACAATGGTTCAGCAGAAGAGGAATGCTGTATGTATTTGAAAATGTCACAGTGAATCCCTTGAGTTGGTATGCTAACTAAAAAAGAAAAAACAAAATTGTCTAAGAATGGTGGCGGTGGGAACAAGATGGTTAAAGTGTGAGGTGGTTGTTCAAGAAAGGAAACGCCTCCTCTTCCATCAAAAACCTGCATCTCTGCAGGAAAACAGACCCTTGTAACAAACAAGAGGGGCATTTCTTCTAGAGTAAGCCCTGTCTAAATTTCTGAAACAAAAAGGAACAACTAGACATGCCACTTTAAGACTAGAGGAGCTCTAGGTAGACAAGAAGAGAAAGAATACAGATTATGAAATGGATTAATGGCTCAGCGGCGAAACTGGAAAAGCTGATCCAATGATGTCATTTTGAGTCCTAGGCCTTCTAAATGTGACTTAGGTTGGGCTCCATAAACAGAGTAACTAAGGGTCCCACCTATCCCAAAGAACACAGATATACAAAGATTTGATTTTTGTTTGGTTCTCTTTAAAGGTACGTAGCTGGTTGAAAGAAAGATAAGAAAACCTGCTTCTTGGAGGTTGTGCTCCACTTATTAAAGAACAGAAAGAATTTGCTTCTACATGTGTCACCCATGGGGGTACTCTCTAGGGATGCTTTCTGGTAAAAGTTAGGAAAGTAACTCTTAAATTGTTCAGGGACTTAGTGCAGAACTATTTCATTCTGCGGAGAGCCTCCAGTCATCAGCAGCTTGGAAAACCTGTAGTACTTGGTGGGGGAGACAGCCTCTTGCTAGACCGAATGCAGGAAGGATGGCAGTTTTTAGTCATCGTAACTCCATTCCAAAGAGCATCTCATTAACACACAACCTTCTTCCATATAACATTATAGTGACAGAAATTCAGTGCCCTGAAGATAGGACTCAATGCCTCAGAGCTGAGATTCTCTAACTTTTCAGATTTCCCATCATGCCTCTAAAATCTGCCCCGCCCCCAGACTGTCAGCTCTGGATTTCCCCTTTAAAAGTCATTCTCATCTTGCTCTAGAATAAACATGGGCTTTAAGTTACAAAGGCCTTCATCCTTCAAAGAGGCACACCTTTCTCACCCCACAAACCCAGCTGGAGCCCTCTTAAATCCTCAGCGGTGTGGAATAGTTCATCCCTCAAGGCAGCATGGCATGTTCTCTCAACTACTCAGACAAGCCATCCCCAGATTCTTCTAAACTAGGGCCTCCTTAGGATCCTCATACTCCAAAGTCAGATCCCTAATCCCGAGGTTCTCATTCTGGGCACCAGCTCCCCCAATCTCTACAATCTCCACCTTAGTGGTTTTGGCGCCCTTTTCAGGGACGGGCTCCATACCATAGTCCTAACTTCGCAGGCGGACAGGCTCGTGACTGGTCCTCTAACGGCCCTTAGAGAACCAAAGCCCGCGGGCAGTGAGAGGGGCGGGGCCTGACCGGGGGCGTGGTCTGGCTAGGGGCGTGGTCTGGCGAGCGCGGGGCGGTCTCGCGAGCGGTGGCAGGTGAGCGGCGGGAGCGAATGGCGGAGCAATGGGATCTGGACGAGGAGTGCCTCCGCCGCCTGGGGGCGCTGACCCTCGAGCAGCCGGGTAGGGCCGGGAGGGTGTGGATCTGGAGCATGACTCAGAGGCTGTGAGGAAACTGGTGTGTAGCCTTGGGAGCCCCAAGTAGGGGCAAAGGAACTGCAAAGGAGCGGTTCCTGAGGCGAAGAAAGAGGAAGTCGAGGCAGAAAGGGTTACACTGAGGTTCAGAAGCTGAAGTAATAGGATAGTCTGAGGCAGAGGGTGAGAGATTGAAGGAGAGGAGGACTGTGAAGTACTGACAGGCAGGAATAGACCTCTGTGTAGCAACTGATAGAACTTGACAGAAGAAAGAAGTCTCCACTAGTGGAAGGAAATGGATGTTGGTGAGAGAAAGAAGTGTTGAGAAGGGCACATGTGGTGATGAGCGTTGTTGAGGAGGCACAAGAGGTAATTTTGGCAGTTTCTTAAACTTTCTGCCTAAGAGGACTTTTCAAGTTGGGTGCATTGGGAAAGGACGCCCTATTCCGCTATTCGTTGTGCAGAACTTCAAGAACAAAGCCTTTCTTTGATCAATCTTTTCAAAGCTTCAAAAGGCTTTTATGTGAAATACTAAGCGATTCGTCATTCGTTTAGCTCAGTGCTCAGCCCTGCCTTCATCCTAGAGGTAATGCTGAGTGAGCTAACCCTGCCTTTGACAGGGTTGATGCACGTGGCTTACTTTCTGAGTGTCTAAGAAAGAAGCTGGGAAAACCTCCAGTATTCCTAATTAAACTCCTAGCTCCTTAGTAAGTTAGTTAGATCATTGTTGCCAGTCATTGGGTTAAGTGCCTTACCTGCATTTAATGTCTTGTGCTGTTATGGTTCCCATTTTACACATCAATAAAATTAGGTTAGATTTTTGCCCCAAGTCACAGCGGATGGTACAGACAGGGTTTATTAATCCAATACTGATTCCAAAGCCTGTGTATAACTATAACAAATACTGATAAGTCGAATAGGTATTAATCTTTCTTTCTGCAATCAAAGATAATAGTTTGACTAACGTATAAATATATATCATATATGTATACATATATGATACAAATATATACATATGATATTATATATATATATATATATATATATATATATATATATATGACAAGGCTGGCCTCAAACTTGACACCATGCCCAGTTGTATGCAGTGCCAAGGAATCAAATCTAGGATTCAGTGCATGGTAGGCAGTCATTCTACCAATTGGGCAACATCCTCAACCCAGCGTATATTTTCTTTTTAAAACTACTGTGAACTCCATTTTACAAGTCAGATAAAATAAACTTCATTGGCTTGGTACACATCTGTGTCATCCATTCAATTAAAATATTTTTAATTAATTAGTTAATTAATTGTTTTTTCAAGATAGGATTTCTCTGAGTAGCCCTGGGTCTCAGCCCTTGCTCTGTAGATCAGGCTGGCCTTGAACTCAGAGACTCACCTGCTTATGCCTCCTGCTTATGCTGGGATTAAAGGCATGTGTTACCACCCCCCAGCCTATTAAAATATATAGAAATGATTCACCTTGATACTGAGGACAGAGAGGTTCAAAGCTGGCTGTAGTAGTGCATGCCAGTAATCCAGGGAGGCTGAGATACAAGGACTGACTGAATCCACAAACCTGAGATATAACCTTAAAAAATAAAATAAAAGGAATGATATTTGGGGGAGGAGTCACATACCCCTGACATTCTCCAGTTAAAACAAGATAAGGTAGTTAGGGCTAGAGAGATGGTTCAGCGGTTAAGAGTCCTGGCTGCTCTTCCAGAGGTCCTGAGTTCAATCCCCAGCAACCACATGGTAGCTCACAACCATCTGTAATGGGATGAGGCCCTCTTCTGTTGTATCTGAAGACAGTGACAGTGTACTCATATACATAAAATAAATAATTCTGGAAAAGATAAGGTAGTTAATTATATTGTATTCTGGCTTATTTGAAATAGGGTCTCACTATTTAGATTAGGTTGGCCCAAACTCACCAGGATCTGCCTGTTGTAGGCTCCCAGGCGCTGGGATTAAAGGTGTGCATCACCAAGCTCAGCTAGATAAAACTTTTAAATCTTTAGTAAATAAACCAGAGGTTAGACAAGAAGTTTGTAGACTGGCCCTTTGTACATTAGTGCTGTCAGTATTGTGGCTCACTGACAACTTAGACAAGGAGGGCCTTAGAAAACCAGGAAGGTTGGAAACCACATTCAGGTGGAATAAGAAGGAAATGATATGTTTGAGAGAGGAAATGGCGAAATTTATAATGGAATAGTGAATTTTTTATGACTATAAAGACGGATACAGAAGTAAAGTGTTACCTGGAGGGTTTGATATGGGGTCAGGACCAGAGCAGAAACAAAATACACTAGGGAGCATGTGCTGTAGGCTGATGGTAATTGTTTGGCAGAGGAAAGATATGCAGTTATGTACTTTTTAAAAATGACTGTTAAAGTAATTAATTTAGTATGCACCACTTATGGTAATGATTAAGCAAAAAGCCTTTTCCTTGCCTCACTGTCTTTTTTTTTTTTTTTGTTCTTTTTTTCGGAGCTGGGGATCGAACCCAGGGCCTTGCGCTTCCTAGGCAAGCGCTCTACCCCTGAGCTAAATCCCCAACCCCAATTTGCCTCACTGTCTTACGGCCTAGTTCTTCTTCCTATGGGCAATTACTGTTACCAGATTTCCAAAGTGTCCCTGTATAAACTTGCTTGCTCTATGTATGTGTGTGTGTATGTATGTATGTATGTATGTATGTATGTATGTATGTATTTGGTTGGTTGAGATAGGGCCTTACTAAGTACGTCTGGATGTCCTGGAATTGATTATGTAAACCAGACTGGCTTCAAACTCACCGACATACACCTGCTTCTGCTTCATGAATGCTGGGATTAAAGGCATGTAACTATGAAATTTTATAAACTTTATATGACTATTTCTCAATATATACAAGAAAAGAGATAACAGGATCCTGGAATTACCTGTCTTCACCTGTCCAGTTCTAGAATTACAAGCAGACCACTCCATCTATCTGCCCAACATTTGTGTGGGTACTAACGGTCCGAAGCCCAGTCCTCAGGCATATGTGGCAAGTATTTTATAAACTGAGGTCTCTCCCTAGTCTGTAACTTATTTTGTTTTTTAAAAAATGTTGTTTATTTTTAATTGTCCATAAAATATCTTTTCTCTTTTTTTTTTTTTTCCGGAGCTGGGGACCGAACCCAGGGCCTTGCGCTTCCTAGGCAAGCGCTCTACCACTGAGCTAAATTCCCAACCCCCATAAAATATCTTTAAATGTAACATTTTTTGTTACATTTTTCTCTGGAATACATTTCTTTTCTGGGCCACTCCTCTGATTTCTAGGGTAGTATGTCAAGTACTACCTCTAATACATTCTGCTTTAACTATAGCAATAACCTCTGTATGTGTGCATTGCTCAGGATTGAATGCAGAGCCTTATACGTGCTAGGCAAACACTCTACCACTGGACTACATCTCTAGCCCCAATGATAACTTCTTTTGGGGGGAGTTCAGGTTGAGATAAGGTCATACTCATGCAGCCTTGGCTGGTCAAGAACTCACTATGCAGAGCAGGCTGGTCTAGAACTCTTAGAGCTCCACCTGCCTCTGCCTCCAGAGTTCTGGGATTAAAGGTGTGAATCACCATGCCTAGCTAGAGTAACTCTCCTTTTTTTTTTTTTTTTTTTTTTTTTTTCAGAACTGAGGACCGAACCCAGGGCCTTGCACTTGCTAGGCAAACACTCTACCACTGAGCTAAATCCCCAACCCCTATAGTAGCTCTCCTTATATCAAATATTCATATAGCAGTATTATTTCTCCAATTGAGACATATTTAAAAAAAACTTTATAAAGTGCATTTGTCAGTTTGTTTACATAAGTTTTAAATCTTATTTGATCTAAATATTTCCTAACTTTTCCCTTGAATTTTCGTCATATTTGAGGACATTTACACCATTCATTTTGAAGAGTTCAATACAAAATCTGGATTTTACTCACTGTATCCCTAAAATGTTTGGGTTTTTTTTCTTGTTTTCTGTGTTGCCTGTAAATTAATAGTTATATGAGTTTAACCAGGTTCAGATTTAATTATGTGTGGCTTTTCCACAAGACTGCTTCATAGATAATATTGTATATTTCTTTTTTTTAAACTAATTTTTAAAAGATTTATTTATTTCATGTATGTGAGTACACTGTCACTGTCTTCAGACACACCAGAAGAGGGCATCAGATCCCATTACAGATGGTTGTGAGCCACCATGTGCTTGCTGGGAATTGAACTCCACACTTCTGGAAGAGCAGTCAGTCTCTTAACCGCTGAGCCATCTCCCCAGCCCAACACTGTGTATTTCTATAAAGAAGTATGTAATACCTTATGTTCTTTGTATTTGGGGTAGCTATTGACCATGATTGGTCAGGTCTGTTAATTCATGAGGAATTACAAAAACTCCATTGTTCTTCACTACTTCAATATTTCTATAAGACAAAAGTCTGCACACCAACCATTTGTTGTTGTGAGGTACCAGTTGTGTAGGAAAGGCAAGATTGATGTGTGATTTTTTTTTTTTTTTTTGCTATTGTTTCACCCAGCACCTATCAATTTTAAAAGCGAGTTTATTCCTTTAAAGGTGACTAATGGGAATTGCTTTACTTTCTCTGACTCACTATAAACTCATTGATTCAACAATATTTGGTGTGTTCTAATCTATTCTGGTTATTATTATAATTGATGCTAATGGGAGATCATTTCCCTTTGATTCCTGAGGACATTTTTAAAAATTTTATTTGTTTGAAATTTTTTTATTGTCATTAGAAGCAAGCTCCATGGTGGGTTATTAATTCAACTTCCAAGTGTAGTTATAAATGGTTTTCTTTTTTCCCTTTAGTTTTTTTATTTTTTACTTTAAAAAATGAGAAGAGAAAGTCATAGCTTTGTTAAAACATTTTCGTCATTGTTTTTGTGAGTCGCTTCCTCTCATCCATCTCCATGTGTAGTGGTTTGAGTATGCTTGGCTCAGGGAGTGGCCCTATTTGGAGATGTGGCCCTGTTGGAGTGGGTGTGGCCTTGTCATAGTAGGTGTGTCACTGTGGGTATGGGCTATAAAACCTTCATCCTAGCTGTCTGGAAGCCAGTCTTCTCCTAGCTGCCTTTGGGACACTCAGCTCCTACAAAGCCATGCCTACCTGGATGCCACCATGCTTCCTCTTATGATGATAATGGGCTGAAACTCTGAACCTGTAAGCCAGCACCAATTAAATTTTTCCTTTATAAGAGTCACTGTGGTTATGGTGTCTGTTCACAGCACTAAAACCCAAAGACACTATGCCTGCCACACTCTGATCTTCCTCCCCCAGCAGTTCCCGTTTCTGTTTTCATTTTAGAGAGAGATAACTTCAGTTTTTGTTTTTACAACTAAAATGAGATTTTGTGCATCGGGGTATGTATTTGTGTATATTTTGTTTTTATATGTATGAATTCTTTGCCTGCTTATGTGTCTGTGCACCACAGGTGTGCCTAGTTCCAGAGGAGGCCAGAAGAAGGCATTGTATCCCCTAGAATTGAAGTTAGCTGTCACGTGGATGCTGAGAGTTGAACCTGGGTCCTCTGGAAGACTAATTAGTGCTCTTAACCACAGAGTCATCTCCCCAGCCTCTATTCTATTATTCTTAATCTATATGATAGTGCTGTGTTTGATTTGTTCTTTGATCTATAAGTAGTTAACAGTTTATAAGTGCTGGAACCAAGTGCGCATGTTCTAGGCAGCCTGTACCTCATGCAAATCACAAAAGAATACCTATCTCTGTGACAATTTATTAGTTGACTGATGATCCTTGTGTCCTTTTGTCTGTTCTTCAAGTGAGGCTGCAGTGAAAACCATGAGAAATCCTGCATAGCACAGGTGGATTCACTAATTGCCCTTAGCCTTTCTCACAATAGCAGAATCTTAGGGTCTTAGATTATCATGTATCATAAAGTTACCAAGACTGCCGTCAAAAGATATTCACACACTATAAGACTCACTGTTTAAAGCTGAGTCAAGGTCTTTTAGAACATTTGCAAGGTTGTATAACTGTTGTAGTTTGGTTATGGTTGTGATAACATATTCTGGCCAATGTATCTTAGGAAAGGGTTCATTTGACTTATACTTCCAGGTCACGGTTCATCATTGAGGGAACTCAAAGTGGGAATCTGGAGGCAGGATTTGTGGAGAAATTCTGCTTACTGACTCGATTTTGCTTCACTATCTTTCTTACTCGGCCAAGGACAACCTGCTCAGGCCCTCCTGTACCAATTAGAAATCAAGAAAATCCTCCACAGACTTTCTACAGGCCAGTGTGATCTAGGCAAAGCTTTAACTGAGATTGTCTTCAAACTGACGGTCAATGCTCACTAGGACAACAATCATTTCCACTATGTAGCTCCAGAATGTTTTCATTGACCTTTTAAACTGCCATAGTTCCCACTTCCCATAGCCACTGGCAATCACTAATCTAATTTCTACCTTGGTGAGTTTGCGTCTTCTGGATAGTTCCTATAAATGGGATGGTCCTTTTCTGTCTGTCATATTTTGGAGATCTATCTATATTTTAGCATGTATCAATAATTTATTACATTTTATTGAAAGACTTTATTTTTAGGGCCATTTTAGATTTACAGAGTGTTTGAGCATAAAATGCAGAGCTTCCATATACCCTTCTTCACTTACATTTATCCCTGTCCTCCAGCTTCCCTTATTAGTAATAATCTTTCTGTGTACACATTTGCTATAATTGAACTGATATTGTAGCTGAAGAATACAGTTTACATTAGGTTTCAGTCTATGTTGTATAATTCTGTGAGTTTTGACAAATTTATGTTATCAAACAATGGTTTCAATACCCTAAAAATCCCCTATTGGTTTGGTGATATAGCTCAGTAGTAGAAAGCTTGCCTAATATGTGCAAAGCCTTAGGTTTAATTAACCATACTTTAAAATTAATAAGTAGGAGATGGAGAGGTGGCTTAGGGGATAAAAGATGAATAAATAACTCTGGGCATCATCTAACTCCTGACAGTCTCTGATCTTGTTTGCTTGATTATTCGATACAGGGCCCCGTTGGTCCTAAACTAATTATATAGCCTAAGATAGTCTTTCAGACTTATGATCTTCTTGCCTTGACTCCCAAGTGCAGACATCAGACCTTTCCCTACCACTGTTATTTTCTTTTTTTTTTTTTTTTGGTTTTTTTTGGGAGCTGGGGACCCGAACCCAGGGCCTTTATGCTTCCCTAGGCAAGTGCTCTACCACTGAGCTAAATCCCAACCCCTGTTATTTTCAATGTTGCCTTATTCAGAATGTTACAGAGTTGGAATCACATACTTCCTAACTGGTGTTTTCTCTCACCTAATAACAGATACATACGGTTATTCCATATCTAGCTGTATATGGTGGCACACATCTGTAAATCCAGCATTTGGGAGGTGGCAGCAGGAGTCTCGGAAGTATAAGGCCAGCCTAGGCTACACAGACCCTATCTCAAACAAACAAACAAACAAACAAACAAACAAAGTATTAGGAATAAATCTCAGTGGAGTACTTGCTTAGTGTACATAAGACCACAGGTTCAACCTGAGCACTGTAAAGAAAAGCGGGTTCTTCCATGTCTTTTCGTGCTTTGTTTACTGGCTCTTCTTATAGCTGAATATGTTCCACTGTGTGGATATACCATGCTTTGCTTATACATTTCCCTATTCAGGACATCTTGATCACTTTCAAATCTTGGCAGCCATGAATAAGATTGCTATAAACCCCTGTGTGCAGTCTTTAGATATAAAGTTTAAGCTTGTGCGAATCAATACCGACGAGTGTGAATGCTAGATAATATGAAAGATGTGTTCAGCTTTTCAAAAATGCCAAACTGTCTTAAGTGGTAGCTACAGCATTTGCTTTCCCAGCCAGGAATGACCTTCCAGTTGCCCTACAATCTCATTAACACTTAGTGCCAATATTTTGGATTTTGGTAATTCAGGTCTTTCCATTTATTTTTTATTTGGATTGCTTATTTCACTATTGTTGAATTTAAAGAGTTTTTGGGGGGTTGGGGATTTAGCTCAGCGATAGAGCACTTGCCTAGCAAGCGCAAGACCCTGGGTTCGGTCCCCAGCTCCGAAAAAAAAAAGAAAAGAAAAAAAAGAGTTTTTGGTATATTTTGGATAGACACTAATCCTTTCTTGGAGAATACAGTTAGCAAAAGTTTTTCCCACTGTGTGAGTTAACACCTTATTACTGTAACAAATAGTTAAGATAAGTCATGGTTTCAGAGGTTTCAGTCTATGATTAAATGTCTTATTGCTTTAGGGTTCATGAAAGTCTGTATTTCATTTGTTTATGGAATGATAGCCATCCTTTGTGTGTGTGAGTTAACATAAAGTCTTCAAGGTCATCTGTGTTACAGCATGTATCAGAATTCCCTTCATTTTTTTTTTCTTTTTTTCGGGGCTGGGGAATCGAACCCAGGGCCTTGCGCTTCCTAGGCAAGCGCTCTACCACTGAGCCAAATCCCCAACCCTATTCCCTTCATTTTTAAGGCTGAGCAAGATTTCTTTTTTTGTATATTATTACATAATATATATTTGCTTATCTGTCCGAGGATGAACAGTGATGTCGTTTCTACTTTGGATCTAATTATGACTAATCCGTCTATGAACACTAAGGTACAAACATGTGTCTTGGTCCTGCTTTCAGTTGGTTTGGATAACAGTACTCAGAGGTAGAATATATCTATTATTTTTATTTTTTCTCATCCTTCTTTTCATACTTTCTCTCTATTTTTTATGTGTGCTTATGTGGAGGCCAGAGATTGACAAAGGGTGTCTTCCTCAACTATTCATTTCTTTGAGACAGGGCCTTGCCCTGAACTCAAGTCTTGTCCTTTCAGATAGACCTCCAGCTTACAAGCCCCAAGGGTGGTCTTGTCTCCACCATCCTGGTGCTGGGGCCAGAGGTACTAGCCTCCTCACCTTCTTTTTATTCATGGACACATGTTTTTAATGGCTGGACCATCTCTTTAATCCCTTAATCTAATATTTTGGTGAAAAGCACCTGCCTTCCAAAATAAAGAATTCAAAGGGAGTATTAGGTATATACACATACATATATATTCTTAAATTTTTCTTTAATATCTGGCTTAATGCAAGACGGCCTTATTCTCTTGCTTCCTTTTAAATTCTGTTTTGATATGTTGTTGTTTTGCTTAAAATGTCTATTTTAGAAACTTGGCATGGTACAGTACATAGTTGCAAAAGGAAGGAATATTTTCATAGCCTTTATGAAGATTATGGGTATTTTTCTTCTCTGATAAAACATGAAAACAGGGAATTTGTAGTTTCTTGAATTTTAGTTGTATGTAATCCAGAATTGTATAACTGACCTTTCTTGACTCTTTTATAGTGAAATCCATCGGTACCTCTTGCATTTAAATGGTTCTTTTACCCATGCATGATTCTGGAACATCATGCATTGGTCATTTGGCAATACTGATTCCCTGAGTTATGTTGTTCTTCTAAATATTGACAGATATTCATCATACGACATTGACATTGTCTTGGTCACTATCATATGGCTGTGAAGGGACACCATGGCCAAGGCAATTCTTAAAAAAGAAAGCATCTAACTGGGGGCTTGCTCATAGTGGAAAGCTTTTGTCCATTAGCATCATGGCTGCACACACAGCACTGAAGCTGTAGCTGAGAGCTACATCCTGATCCGAAGAGACTCTGGGCCTTAGATGGGATTTTGAAACCCCAGTGACACACTTCCTCCACCCAACAAGGCCACACCTACTAATCCTTTCAAATAGTGCTCCTCCCTGGTGATTGAGCACTCAAATATATTAGTCTATGGGGGCTGTTCTTATTTAATATACCACAAACAGGGAAAAATCAACTCTTTTTCTAAAGATGTATTTATGTGTATTAGTGTTTTGCCTACATGTCTGCAGAATGCCAGCAGAAGTCAGAGGAGGGTGCTGGATACCCTAGAACTAGAAATAACAGATGGTTATGTGGGTGTTGGGATTCAAACCCAGGTCTCATGCAAGAAGAACAAGTGCTCTCAACTTCTCTCTAGTCCAGATCTGAAGTATTTGCACTAATCTTATAAAAACCTAAGTGTTTGGGAAGCATTCAATGCATGGTGGACAGATAGACTTGTTTCAGAATTCTAGTTTAGAGAAATAGAGTGTTAGGTATCAAACCTAGAACCATGTGCATGCTAAACCTTTGTTATACCACTGAGCTACATCTGCTCCCCCAAATCATACATATTATATAAAAATAAAAACAATAGATAAATATACATATGAAATGTTATCACAGTCAGCAGTGACTATTTGTTGCTATTCTGAAATGACCGGCTTACTTTATTTTTAACACAATGTTTACTGTCAGGAGTGCTCTCACACACCTATCACTCATGAGGTAGAAACAGGATGATCAGGAATTCAAGAACAGCCTTGACCACATATTAGTCTGGGCCTAACCTAAAAAAAAAAGTAGAAGTAATTCTACTAGATATCTAGTCAAGGTAAGTGTAATTTGTTAAGATATTTTTCCTAATCAAATTGATGTTCCATTAAAAATCAGCTAAAGGACTGTAAAGGCTCAGTGGATAAAGACACCTACCACCAAGCCTGGCCACCTGAGTTTAATCTCTCGGACTCATGGTGGAAGAAGAGAACAGATACTTCGAGATGTCCCCTGACTGCCACATGCACACTGTAGCATGTGTACAACCATACACACACACACACACACACACACACACACACACACACACACGATTGCATGCACACTTATACACACACTAAATAAATGAAATGTAATGAAAAGATGGGTGTCTAGTTGAGCTTGCCACTCAGTTACACCACATTTCCCCATATGCATCTATGCATCTCCTTTCTTCAGTGTATACCAGAGAGACATCCTAAGGGGCCAATGGATAGTTTCTTTTGAATTTTAAGTGCAAAATCAGCACCATAGAAAAGGCAATTCATGTTTTCAGATTGTTACGAAAATAGTAATAAGGAAAGCATTTCCACTTTGTGGACATGTCTCAAGGACCGTTAGGGATCTGGGGACCACACTTTAAGAACTGTTGCTTTAGGGGCTGGAGAGATGGCTCAGTGGTTAAGAGTACTGCTCTTCCAGAGGTCCTGAGTTCAAATCCCAGCAACCATGTGGTGACTCACAACCATCTGTAATGAGATCTGATGACCTCTTCTGGTGTGTCAGAAGAGAGCTACAATGTACTTACATATAATAAATAAATAAATAATAAATAAATCTTTAAAAAAAAGGACTGTTGCTTTGTAAGATGTCTTCCATTGTTTGGAGAGGGGATCTCCCTGGAGGATTTTCATTTCTTATGGATATTTCTGTGCTACTTTTTCTTTGAAAAGTCCACTATAATCATTTGTTTGTTTGTTTGTTTTTGTGGCTCTTTGTTTACATGCAGTAAAGTTTCCTATGCTTCTGGGAAAAGGGTGGGTCATGACAGCCTTCCAAGCTGGAGGCTGTAGAGCTCCCTCTTCTGTTGTGTTCAGAAAGTACTGAGAACCATGCCCTCGGGCAGCTGGAGGTTGGCCATCTGTCCACTTCCGTCCCAGACCTGTGCCTACAGCTTTACATTGATCTGCAACATCATCTCTGTGGTTTTCTATCTAAATTCTGCTAATAACAATTTCTTGTCTTAAGTGAGAGCTCCGGTTTATGGCTTTTAAAAGCTTATGAGAGAGGGTTGGGGATTTAGCTCAGTGGTAGAGCGCTTGCCTACCAAGCACAAGGCCCTGGGTTCCGTCCCCAGCTCCGAAAAAAAGAAAAAAAAAAGCTTATGAGAGCTAAGCAGGGTGGCACACACCACAGATAAATCTCTGAGTTTGAAGCCAGCCAACAGGGTTTGAGACCCTGCACAACAAAACCAACCAAATAAGCAAACAAAATTTATGAGACCCAAATAGCTCCAGCACTTTAAATTTTTATTTCAATTAAGTTCTCTGGCAATCACTTAAAAGTTGGATCTTGGAGCACCCCCTTCCAGTTTTGGCTGCTATTTTCAGTTTGGCTTGCCAGATCTGCTAGTTTGTATTGGCAAATTTGAAACTCATCTCTTTTCAATCATCTTAGAAGTCTAGTTGACTTTACTTAATCATGCACATACAGACACACAGGCGCACGCGCACACACACACACACACACACACACACACAATTGTACTTCCCCCTTTCCTCTTCTCAATATAATTTTTGGATATATTTTACTTTATATGTAACAGTTTTGCCTTCGTGTTTGTAAGTGCTCTGTTTACATGCCCGGTGCCTGCAGAGATGAGAATTGGATCCACTGGAACTGGACTTGCTAATGATTGTGAGCTACCATGTGGGTGCTGGGAACCAAACAGAGTCTTCTGGAAGAGTAGCTAGTGCTCTTAACTGCTGAGCTATTTTTCCAGGAACCCCATCAATATTGTAACGGTTTTCCATGTAAAACTCTGGAAAAAAGACATAGCTCTTTGTGATTATTGTACAAAACATTAATTAATATGTTGAGAATATTCATGAGTTATGTGCATTTTGGGGACAGGGTACTTGGCGAATGCTGTATCACTGAGCTGAACCCACTCCCCATGGGCACTGTTATAAACTTTGTATATACATAAACTTAATTCTCACGTCTTAGGAGTTAAATATATTACTTCATTTACAGATAGGAAACTGTGCACCAGGAGGTTAAAGGACAAGTGCAGGCCACAGACATTGCACTTCATTCTCTGTATTCAAGTGTTATTTAGGTGGCCTCACTCTAGCTTCATGTAAGGAACCCTTGGCAGCTTCATCTTGCTTGCTTGCTTTTATCTTCAAACATTTTTGAAGTTGACATCTTGTGCCATATAGCATATATCCTGGAAAACTTTTGAGAATGTCTTCTAAAAAGCTGAATCCTAGCAGTGCAAAGTATGTTTCAAATATTGTTTAGGAAGTGTGGTTGGCTCGTGCCTGTAATCCCAGCATCAGGAAACAGACACAGAAGATTACTGGAAGCTTGAGGACAGCCTGGGCTATGTAGTAAGGCCCAGCCTCAAAATAAAACTAAGTTAAGCAGACCAAAACATCTGAACTCCAAATGGATCAGTATGTTTTGTTTTGAGAGCTTTTAGGGACTTGCACCACAGCGTCTGGAGGATTAGGGACCCCAACAGCTGTTCATATCAGTGTCTTTGAACACATTGCAATTTTTTAATATTGCTATTTGTAAGTGGACTTAAAAAAGTCAATTGTTATTTTTCCCAGTGGACAGGTGCCCCCGCCTAACAGGCAAACAAGGCAAAAGACCTGATATTACGAGCTGGGTGGAGGACTTCTCAGCGTCACATGGGAGGACAGGGAACTGACTTCTGTTCCTCCAACTGGAGATAATAATGCATCCACTGATCTCTTTTCAGAACTGGTGGAGTCTCTCTCATTGCAGGGATCTTATGCTGGAAAAATCCACTCTATTGGTGATGCCTTCAGAAATTTCAAAAATCTCCGATCCTTAGATTTATCAAGGAATTTGATCACTAGTCTGAAGGTAGGTTCCATATTCTATGATCAGCCAGGTTAACTCAATTTATAGTCTCATGGGAAGAAATGAGATAAGATAGAAAATGTCAGCCTGAGAAGTCTAGGATCTTCTTTTTAAAGGTTTCCCAACTACATTTTATTACTTTCTACAAATTCTTTCACCTTCATGCTTAAATTTTTTTAATAAAATATTAGGTAAAGCCAGGGGGTGGTGGCAAACACCTTTAGTTCCAGCACTTGAGAGGTAGAGGCAGAGACAGGCAGATCTCTGTGTTTGAGGCCAGCCCAATCAGCACAGTGAGTTCCAGGACAGCAAGGGCTACTCAGAGAAACCCAGTCTCAAAAAACTAATAGATATACATTAAAGTTTATTTTGTACTCAGGGAAGAAAACATGAAACTAAACGTGCCAAGGGCATTAGTACACATTTCAATGTGTGTAGAAAACATTAAGTTTCTGACTTGTGAACATGAAGATTCTTAATCCTCATTCTAAGAGGAAGACTGGGTGGGCTTAGGACATACCCTAGGATTCTGGTGATGGCAGTCACAGTACACATGGAACAACACTTACAATGCTGTCACTGTGAATTTTTTTTTCTAGAAAGATCAGGAAATGATGATCTCAATGAAAAAAAGTGTTCAGGTCAGAAGGGCAGAGGGCAATACAAGAAGTAGGAAGAGGGGGTTGGGGATTTAGCTCAGTGGTAGAGCGCTTGCCTAGCAAACGCAAGGCCCTGGGTTCGGTCCCCAATCCGAAAAAAAGAAAAAGAAAAAAAAAAGTAGGAAGAGGAGACTCTGTTGGAAAAGTGCATGCTGCACAAGGCATGAGGCTTTTATTCTAGATTTCCGCACATGAAATTCAAGTTCTGGGAAAACAAAGAATAGTATGATCCCCGGAGGCTTGTTGACCATCCAATCAGTGAACTACAGTTCAGTAACAGACTCTAGCTCAAAAAGCAAAATGGTGCTTGGTGTAGTGGCACATGCTATTAATCCTAGCACTTAGGAGGCAGAGATGGACTGATCTCTAAAACTTTGAGGCCAGTCTGGTCTACATAGTGAGTTCCAGGATAGCCAAAGCTTGACAGTGAGATCTGTCTCAAAAACAAGGTAGTGAGCAATTGAGGAAGACTCTTAAATCATCCTTGGCCTACATACACACACACACACACACACACACACAGAGAGAGAGAGAGAGAGAGAGAGAGAGAGAGAGAGAGAGAGAGAGAGATAAAGACATAGAGAAAACAGAGAAAGACACAGAGAAAGACATAGAACTATTTATGAAGATCAGCAATGTACAGTTCCTAATGTGCTTTTATTTTTCTTTCAGGGCATCCAGTATTTATGTTCACTCCAAGATCTGAACTTATATTATAACAACATTCCTTCATTAGTGGAGGTGTCCCGACTACAGCCCTTACCCTTCCTCAAAGAACTAGATTTGAGACTCAATCCTGTTGTAAGGAAAGATACAGATTATAGGCTCTTTGCTGTGTACACACTGCAAATGCTGGAGAAACTGGGTGAGACCCTCCTCCTCTTCCACTCCTCCCCAGAACCTTACTGCCTCTTAACCGTCTGGATGTTGGACTGAAGTGTGCACTGGCAGAAGACATTTGTTTAACAGTCAATATTTATGTAACTCTTTGTGCTGGCAGGATGTATGACGAGTACTTTTATTGTTTAGGGAATGACTCTATGATTTTATCAGTTACTTCCGGCTTTAGTTTTCCCCAGCTGATGGTTTCTCCACTGCTTCCTCAACATAACATTCCCAAGTTGAGACTTATTTTACAAGGTGCCCACCTCTATAAACCATTATAGTAATAGGAAGCCAGTGCAATTCATTGGGAACTAGTTGTCGGGAAACAAAAACAACAACAAAAACCCAGAACCCATTCCTTAGAATGAGCTGCTCCCTATTCCCACATAATTTCCTTGTTTAATAGATATTTCTTGTTGCTATAAAATTTAATTTCACATGGTCCTGAAAAGGTTATTGCTGAGAAACTGTGTTAAAACTTGTCTCAGAACACATGGGACATTGAGCCTTACTATGTGATTGCTTGCTGCCCAAGCTTCGCTTTCCTGAAGGAGTAGGTGAGCCAGTGGCAGTTGTTGCTGTGACAACTGAGTTACTACTGCTTGCTCTAGTGACAGCACAATAGAATTGTGTTCTGACCTTCTCTAATGACGTGAGTCTGGGCTTCAGTTTTTCCTCTGCAAATATGCTTTTCTGACTCTGAAAAAGTAATGTACTCAGGCCATGGTTTTCCCCTCCAGATGACCGAGCTGTCCGTGACAGTGAGAGGAGAGCGGCCAAGCTACATTTCAGTCAGTTGGGCAGCAGTGAAAATTTTCTCCTAGAGGTGGAAAAAAGGTAAGAAAATCTCTCTTTTTTTTTCAGTTTGGTTCAAGGGAATTTCTAGTTTTCTTTCCTCATTTTGCAGCAGAACTTTCAGATCTACAATACAGTTGTCTGTTTAAAAATAGGTCTATAGGGAGGAGAATCAAGCCCTCTTCTATTCTGACCTGTAGTGTTTCCTTTGGCTGTGGTTGTTATAAATTCCCCATCATTATGGCCACAGAAGGATACAATAGGACACTATAAGATCTCTGACTCTGTAAATTCTTACCTACCCTCTCTTGGCAGAATTATCCTTTGCAATGCACCGTCTGTTTGAATTGAACTAGGATTTCATGACCGTAGGCAAGACTGAGTTTTGTTGCTTTGGCAAATTTCTAACAAAACAAAAACTTCAAAACAAAGAGTAAAGACACCTCTAGGCTCTCAGGTACCTGAATGTTAGCATTTTCCATTTCTTGTTATAAAATTCTGTTAAAGGAAGACATATCTTCTACACTAAACTCATACTTTAAAGTTAGCCTTGCAGGGTAATAGTAGAAGCCCCCTTAGGACCAAGGCTCGGTAGGCAGAGGCAGGCAGATCTCTGAATTTGAAGTACCCTAGTCTACAGAGTGAGTTTCCAGGACAGCCAGGGCTAGACAGAGAAACCCTGTTTCAAAAAACAAACAAACAAAATGAAACAATAACAATGGAAAAAGTTAGCTTTATTAGAGCTGGTGAGATAGCTTAGTGGGTAAAGGCTCTTGCCACCAAGTCTAACAATCTGAGGTCAATCCCTGGGCCTCACACGGTAGAATGGGAGAACAGACCTCTGTACACATGTTGTGTAACACATGGACACATCTATCACAGAAATGAATTCATTCAGAAAAGAATAAATGTAATTTGAAATGTTTAAATTAACTTCATTAGTTTCTAAAATTAATTGCTTACAATGTACATAATTCAAAAAGTCAAAATCACTCTCTATTTTGCTATTGATACTTAGCTATTTATAGTACTCTCCTGTTGTTTTCTAAATACATGAGTTTATTTATTAGTCTACTCATTTGGTCTAATGTATTGTTCACCACATGGAATAAATGCTAGTTACATCTTTTTGGGACTGAGGAAGTGACTCAGTCAAGAAAAGCATCTGCTTGCACAAACATGAGGACATTAGTTTGGAGCCCCAGAATCTACCTCATCAACTATGAAAATAAGTAGATAGACAGACAGACAGACAGACGGACAGGCATAGTGGCACATGTCTGAACTCCAGTGCTGGAGAGGCAAAAACAAAAAGATCTGAATGGCCATCCAGCCAAGCCGAATAGGTGTGCTCCACCGTCCATGGAAGACTAAGTCTAAAAACATTAGACGGAGAACACTTGAGGAAGACACATGACATCAGCTTCTAGCCTCCACATGCACACACCCACACGGAAACACATACCCACAATAAATACCATACTTTTATTATATGTGTATATGTGTTACAAGTACATAGGTTGTGTGTGCAGTATCTGTACATATGCATATATGACTTTATGGTAGTTTGTTTCCTACATGTACAGTGTTTAATTTAACAAGACATCATGAATATATCTCCACATTATCTTTCTATTCTTCATCATGTCTTTTATCAATCTACCTTTCATTTTCTTTTCCTTTGTGGCATTGAGGATTAAGCCCTTGGCATTTTAGACAAGTCCTCTAGCACTGAGGTACTCCTACAGCCCCCGTTGTTTACCTATTCATTTTCTTCCCCTTCTCCAGAATATGAATCCATGAGAAGAAGGATATTTGCTGTAGTATCTCAAGTGCCTATAGCAATGCCAGATGTGTAGAAGTAGCTAAAAAAATTAATTTGTTTATGATGAAAAATGGGGCTTAGTAGATGGCTTAGCAAGTCTAAAGGTGCTTGCTGTGTAAGTCTGGTGACCTGAGTTTGATCTCTGGAACCCATATAAAACAGGAGGAGAAGGAAGGCAGAGGCAGGTAGATCTCTGTGAGTCAAGGCCAGCCTGGTCTACCAGGCTACTTCTAGGACAGCTAGGGCTACACAGAGAAACTGGAAAAAAGGGTGAGGGGAGAGAAGCAGCTCCACAAAGTTGTTTTTTAACCTCTATACACATACAGTGACATACCTGCATTATACACACACACACACACACACACACACACACACACACACACACACACAATAGTAATAACTAATAAAATAATGAACAATGTCAGTTGAGCTGCCATCTTCTTTTCCAAGTGAGTTTAGCTTTTTGCTATGATCTTTGTTTTATGGTATAGGCTTCAGAAAACATTCATATTTTTCTATTTTTTCCCTTAGTTCCCTATTTTTAAATATAATATTTATTAAGAATAATTTACATAGAATAAATTTTACCTTATTCTAGACATAATATTTCTTTTAAAATATTTATATGTTTAGCATATATAGTAAACTAAATCCTATTTTAAATATTGTATAATTTCCTGTTTAACATAATAAAATAAAGATAAATCAATGTGTAACTGAATAAAATTTCTACTTAGGTAAAAAAAAATTCCATCATTAATCTGTTTAAGTTCCCTTTAAGCAATTGCTAAGTTATAGGTTAAAATGTTCTTCTATGTCCAGTATTGCAGTATCATATAAGGTCCCCAGTATTAGATAAAGTTTTTAAGCCTCTTTGAGTCCCAGTTACCTATGAAAAAGTAGCAGAGTGCTTTTAAATTTTTGTTTGTTTTTTTAAAGATGGGGTTTCTCTGTAGCCCTGGCTGTCCTGGAACTCCCTCTGTAGACCAGGCTGGCCTCTAACTCAGAGATCTGCCTGCCTCTGGCTCCCAAGTGCTGGGATTGAGGGCATATATGCAGCATGCATGCATCGTTGCTGCCACCTTCAATGCCACCACCACCACCACCACTGCCATTATTTTTAATGAACTTTTTATTTTGTGTGCACTAGTGTGTTGCCTGCCTGTATGTCTGTGTGAGGGTGTCAGATCCCATGGAAGTGGAGTTACAGACAGTTGTGAGCTGCCATGTGGGTGCTGGCAATTGAACCCAGGACCTCTGGAAGAGCAGCCTGTGCTCTTAACAGCTTAACCATCTCTCCAGTCCTGCAAAGGCAGGGGCTTTTATAATTAAGATGATGAATATGAAGATCCCACACACAGATCAGATCGGGGTTCAGTACTTCCTCAAGTAATTACCTCAAGTACGAACACTTTCCTCTTTTATCTTTTTTTTTCTACCTAACAGCAGCCTCTATTATAATTTATGGTAGCAGAATCATCCTTTCTGTGATATAATTATGTTTATTTAAAGTTTTAAAATGATAGCCTCTCAATACTTCAGACTTAAATTTCAGTTAAGAAAAAAAATAAGATTTGATGTTCTTTTTATTATAGTTTTTAGAATAAATATTCTGAATTAAGAAAAAAAAAAAAAACATGGCCTCAACCTGGGCACAGTGGTACACACCTTTAGTGCCAGTACTTGGGAGTCAGAGGCAGGCAGATCTGTGAGTTTGAGGCCAGTCTGGTCTACAAAATGAGTTCCATGACAACCAGGGCTACACAGAGAAACCCTGTCTGGAAAAACCAAACTAAACCAAACCAAACCAAAACAGATCATGGCCTCCACTAGGATATCTGTAAAACATTTGGGGAAAATGAAGAACTAATATTTTGTAAGCAGCATAGACCAGTGGTTTCAGAGGCTTTCTTTTGAATTTTCAATAAATCCTTCTGTATGACAGCTCTAGGGAGAAGACAATGAAAAACTGTGTGACAGATGAGGGCCCTGCATCACACGTCAGTCCTGAGGTTGACACCAGAATGGAAACAGGTATTGCCTCTGTATTTGTAAAATAACCAAGACACAAGTTGCCTTTGGCGTCATAGCCAATCTTAGGTAGTATGAAGACAAAGTAATTGTGAGAACACAAATTTAAAGAAAGTCCAATATTTTCTGGCTACTTGGTAAAAATTCTCTCTTTCCAGTTGCCAGAAGGACCTTGTGTTATACAAGGACAACCCCGGATCTTCAAAGCACAAGCAGGATATTCAGAGAATTCAGTTTCATACATCACCTTACATCATTTGTGCTCCCTAAAATCATACCACCCATCCCCTGGGCTCCTAGGCATTGATTGCTATGATAATTGAGATAATTGATTTCCTTAGAGACTGGTGACTCATCTGCATCCATTGCTGCAGACACCCTGGGCCTCCTAAGCTTCTCTCTCAACCAAGCACCTTCCCAACCACAGAATCTCTTGTATTTGCAACATGTAACTTAACTGCCTCTTCTTGCATGAGCTGTGTTAGATTCCATTAGCATAACATTATCATGATAGCACAGACAATTCATTCCATGATTTAAAATATAAATGAGTTAAAGTATACAATCTCTGTTGAGAATAAACTGTGTTAGTAGGCAGCCCATTTTCCACTATTGGTTTTCCAGTACAATTAAGGTGGTTGTACCACATCAATGGCCATGCCTCAGACTCAGAGAAAGTTTTCTGTTGTGTCTGATGCACCCTTGTGAATTAGCTGGCCATTCTTAATCAGATGACCTTCACTTGAGAACTTTATTTTGCTTCAAGGCTTATTCCCCTTGAAAGACTTATTATATTGTACACAAAGTCTAAAAGCAGCAGACGTTTCAAAATCCCAGAAAGAACTCTAATAAGAGATTAACTGTGTAGTTTACATATTAAATGTTTTCAGTTGCTAACATATAATGCTTCATTTTCCTGACTTTTTTTTTTTCTTTTTTCGGAGCTGGGGACCGAACCCAGGGCCTTGCGCTTGCTAGGCAAGTGCTCTACCACTGAGCTAAATCCCCAACCCCTTCATTTTCCTGACTTTTTAATCTATTTATATGGACATTTATTAAGTCACTTTCACAGTTTCTTGATAAACCATAATAAGGCAATATTTTCCTTTTCCCTTTTTCCTTTGATGTCTCAGTGCATATAGAAGAGGAATATGGGTTGTTTGTTTTGAATTTAAAAGCATTTTTATATTTAAAATAGATGCAATTTTGAAATTATTTTGGTAAATGCTGAAGTGCATGAAGAACAACATTCTGGTTACTCAGAATCTAACCACAAAAGAGAATCACAGTTACCACTTTGGCTATATTGCCTAGGTTTTTTCCTAGGTACACACATTTCCAGATGGGAAAAGTACTTTGAAGCACAATTTGACCGGCCCTTGTATGAGCTGAATTAGAATTAGTCTTCATTAACGTAATATAGCATTAGTGTATGTAAGACTTCACCCCATGAGTTAAAATGCCTTTGAGTTTTCAGTTTCTATTGAGAAAAAGCTGCTGCACTAGACAGCCCATTTCCAAAGGTTTTTGAGGCACCATCTGTTCCCTAATTTTTTTTAATGTGAAATTTATTTTGCTGCTTTGAAACATTAAAGACCTTTGCTTCCCACTGCAAATTGCGTTTGTGCTAGATCCTTGGGGAGGGTGGCCAGTAAGCACCATTGGTAACACAGTATGATTAATGCGGTCATGCCATGTTAACGGTCATGCCTCAGGCTTTCCTACAGTACAGCTTGTACCAGCTCATTTTTTTCAAAGCGGTGCTTTTGAATGGGCAGGCAACTTCCACTGCTCTGGATTCTCGTACTGTCTCTTACGCACATAATCTTTGATACTCTTCTCACACCCACAAAATAAGCAACTTAGGCTCCAGCCTTCCGTTCTCTCTCCTCCCTTTGTTTTTGCTGATCTAACCCATTTTCACATTTTTATTTATGAAGTAAATTTATTATTTATTTTTGATTCTCTCATTTATTAGAAATATTAGTCTAGCTTGGCACCTGAACCAGCGTCTCTTCTGCACCAGTCCCTCATCTCTGCTGACTTGAATCATCTCAGCCTAACTTTCCAGCCCTCAACCTAATATCCCACCAGAGCAAACAAAGCCCAACAGCTCTTTGCGTTTCATGGAAATCTTCCCAACTCTGCTATTATCCTGGCTCAAAAGCACATGGGTGTTGTCCTGGTTTTCTTCCTATTGCTATGATAAACACCACAACCAAAAGCAACTTGGAGAGGAAAGGATTTATTTGCCTTACAGGTCCCAATCTCAGGCCATCGTCGAGGAAAGCCAAGGCAGGACTCAGTCAAGCAGGGCAGAAACCTGTAAGCAGATCCTGCAGCAAAGCCCCTGGGGACCACTGCTCACTGGCTTGCTCCTGTGCTTGCTCAGCTTGCTTTTTATTCAGTGTAGGACCATCTTCCCAGAGGTAACAATGCCACAGAGAGCTGGGCCCCCTTCTACCAATCATTAGTAAAGAAAATGGCCCCATGTTCAGATTTTCAAGTCTGATGAGGGAATTTTCCTGAATGAGGCTCCCTCTTCCCAGATGACCTCAGCTTGTGTCAAGTTGACACAAACAAACAGAGAAGCAGAGATTTGACACTGCTGCTCCTCTGAGTCCTTACCCTCCAGTGTGACTTGGAGCCCTCCCTTCCATTTCTTAATAGCTCTGCTTAATATTTACGGAGTACAAATTGTGGCCCAGGGACTGTCTGTGACCTCATCTAATTCACACAACCTTGAAGTCAGTAGGACAGGTGAAGAAGTTGAAACCCAGAGGGGTGAAATAACCTACCCTACTTACACAGTAAGTGGCAGAGTGCAGATCCAAGTGTGACCTATCAAAGTTCTTCCTCTGGCTTTTTTAAAATTCATTTTGTACTCTGATGCCAGATTAATTCTTTTAAAACACAGCTGAGATAATTAATTACACACTCCTACGTAAAGATTTCATGGCTCCCACCCAATTACTACATAAATTTTAAACTCCTTAACCCAATATACAAAGTTCCCCAGAACTTGGGTCTCAAATTTTCTTCAGCCTACCTGAAGCCTTATCTCCCATTTTTCCACTACAGTGTGCAATGCTCCAATGAAGCCAAGCCTCCTCCTCATCCTCTTCCTCCTCCTCCTCCTCCTCTTCTTCTTCCTCCTCCCCATCCTCTTCCTCTTCATCCTCCTCCCCATCCTCTTCTTCTTCTTCCTCCTCCCCATCCTCTTCCTCCTCCTCCTCCTCCTCCTCCTCCTCTTCCTCCTCCTCCTCCTCTTCCTCCTCTTCTTCTTCCTCTTCCTCCTCCTTTTCCTCCTCCCCTTCCTCCATGTAGTCCTTCCTGTCTTTCCTCTGCAAATTAATGCCATTCCTCTGAAAAGCTTTCATCAAATGCTACCTTTTCTTTATCATGCAACTCGCAGTCTTTTCACTTAGCAAAGCCTTTTAAATTAATCTACAAAAAGATGGTTTTGATTTTTTTTAAATCAAATGCCTATTTTGTTTATGTGTATACATGTATTTGGATGCATGTGCACATGTGTATGGAGACCAGAAGTTGATGGGTCTTTGTCAATCATTCTTTACCTATGTTTTTTGCATTTTGTGTGTACATGTGTTTCTATGTATGTGTGTGCACATGTTTGGGCAAGAGCATAAAAACAAGCCAAGGGTTGTTGTCAGGTGTCTTCTTTCCATCTTGCATATTAATTAGGTGGGTCTCTCACTCAAATCCAGAACTTGCTGATTGCCTGCCCCAGTAGAGTTACGGGCAAGCCGCTGTGCCCACCAGTCCTTGGGTGTGTGCCAGGGACCCAAGCTCTGGTCCTGCTTGCATAGCAAGTGCTTTAACCACTGAGCTGTCTCATCAGCCCTTTAATCTTTCTTTCTTTCTTGTTTATTAATGTTTTAATAGTCAGGGTGCTTTGTTGAATCTAAAGCTCACCAATTCAGATAAGCCGGTTTATTTCACTATGTATTCCTGGCTGGACTAGAACTCTCTATGTAGACCACACTGGTTTAAAATTCATAGGGATCTACCTGCTTTGGCATCTTGAGTACTGGGATTAAAAGCCCAGTACTTGGGCAACAGACACGGTATCTTTGTGAGTTTAAGGCCAACCTAGTCTACAGAGTAAGTTTCAGGATATATAGCCAGAGCTACATAGTGAGATCCTGTCTCAGAAGGAGGAGGAGGAGGAGGAAGAGGAGAAGGAAGAGGAGGAGGAGGAGGAGGAGGAAGAGGAGGAGGAGGAAGAAGAGGAGGAGGATGAAGAGGAGGAGGAGGAAGAAGAGGAGGAGGAGGAAGAGGAGGAGGAGTGTATAGCACATGCCTAGTTCTTCTGTGACATTTTGTGGGTTGTTAGCTCATTTTTTAATACTGAATTAAGTGATCCATTGACTTATAGTTTACTTAGTAAACTCAACTTCTGAAGGATATCTTGATTGCATCTAAATTTTGAAATTATAATGAAAAAACTGCTATAAACATCCTTGTACAGATTTTGTTTTGAGTTAGGGTCTTTTGCTGTTGTTGTTGTTGTTGTTGTTGTTGTTTGTTTGGTTTGTTTTGTTTTGGAAACAGGGTTTCAGAGTTTTTCTGTGTAGCCCCTATCTCAGAGGTCTGCCTGCCTCTGCCCCCTGAATGCTGTGTTTAGAGGTGTGTGCTAATATGCTCAGCTCTCCTTGTACAGATTTTATATAAACTTATCTTCAGTTACTTGAATAATTACCAAGTAAACCATTGGAGTTACACTAGAGCTTTACAGGCAACAGTGACTAGAGGTGTCTAGAAGCTTGAAAGGCCCTAAAAGGATGAGCAGCACACTTTGACTGGCATGAACAACATTAGTGAAAATGTGGTTGGGTAGAACCTGATCAGATTATAAAGAATAATGGATACCTTATTAAAGAGAATGTATGCCAGGTGGGTGGCACATGCCATAAATCCCAGAATGCAAGAGGCAGAAATGGAGGATCTCTATGTTTGAGACCAATCTGTTCTATACAGTGATTTCTAGACCAGCCAGAATACATAGCAAGACCATGTGGGTCCCAGGAATTAACTCAGGTGGTTAGGCTTGGCAGCAGGTGCCTGACCCTCTTAGTCATCTCAGAAGCTCCAAGACCTTCTTTATAACTCATTAAAACCCATCCCATTTCAACTTGTTGATTCTTGACATCTCAATTTGGCCTTGATGGAGTTTTACATGGATAAATGCCAGCAGCAAATAGCAAAGACTTCTTAAAATGCCAGCTTAAACAAGACAGAAGTTCATTTCTCTTTCCTATAGAAAGAGTCCTTCAAGGCTTAATGTGGAATCAGGAAATTTTTAAGAGTAGTATAAATATAGGGGTAACTACTGATCTCTGCTACAGTCCAAAGGAGAGCAATTTAGCTCTGTGTGCCTACTGGACAGAACTTGTGTTAGGTTATCAAGGAAATGACACGACAGTGTCAAATCTTCCTGCGCTCCCAGTCCAGAGTGATTTATCATATCTAATTAGGTCATAGGTCAGGCCGAGTCAAGAACACCATTGTGACAAAGACAGCAAAGGGAGAAGGAAGTAGAGTGCTCAGATGCTGACTGGGGGCCTGGGAAAGGTCTCACTAGATGAGAAGTGCTTGAGCAAGCTCTCTATGGGCATAGCTGAGAAGAAAGAGTTGTCCAAGTAAAGAGAAAAGAAGCTGCAAACCCAGATCTGAGAAGTGAGGCAGGAAACTCTGGTCTGTCAGGTCACCAAATAGAGGTGTGACAGATAAGGACATCAACGCAACTTGTGACTGGCACAAAAGCCCAATTGCAAAGAGTCTCTTTACTAGTAATTGTGTTCCTTTTTATACTCATGAGAAAATGGGTAGCAATTTCTTTCAAGGAAGAGGCATGATTGGCTGTGTCTCTAGAGAGAAACTGAAGCTAGATTCAGTCAAGAGAGGACCCATCTAAACAGAGCAGCAGTGATGGGACTTGAGATGAAATCCTCAAGGATGAAAGGAGACCTGGACACAAATGTTGAGACCTTTTTTGCCTGTGATGTTTTGTTACAGAAGTTAAATTTAACAAGATTTGAATTTATGAATAAAATATTCAAGAGGTATTGAAAAGATAAAAAGTACACGGACAGGGTTGGGGATTTAGCTCAGTGGTAGAGCGCTTGCTAGGGTCCTGGGTTCGGTCCCCAGCTCTGAAAAAAAGAAAAGAAAAAAAAAGTACACGGACACTGAAGGTACAATTCATGGCAGTCTTGTGATGGGAAAATACTCATTTTCTTTACCATTGTCTTTTAATGTGAATATTATTGCATATTTTAAGTTGGGAATTACATTTTTATTAGGACTTAGTAAATCAAAGAAAATTGCTCAGTTTCATTTATTTTATGGACTAGTGGAACACAAGTAACTTTTTTTTTTTTAAGATTTTGTTTTTTGAGACAGGGTTCCTCTGTACAGCCCTGACTGTCCTGGAACTCACTCTGTTCCAGCTAGTTGAACTTACAGAGATCCACCTGCCTCTGCCTCCCAAGTGCTAGGGTTAAAGATGTGCACCACCACCACCCAGCTATTTATTGTAATTGTATGTGTATGACTTTAGTATGCATGCATGTATATTACACACATGCAGTACCCACACAGGCCAGAAGAGGGAATCAGATCCCGGATACTGAAGTAACAGGTAGCTATGAGCCTTCATATGGGTACTAGAAACTGAACTCAGGTCCTCTACAAGAACAGCAAGTGCTATTAACCCTGAACCATCTCTCCAGGCTCCCTCCTTATTTCTGCTTTTAATTTTTTTTATTTGGAATTCAATAAGGTGTTTATTGAAGTTTTACAGTGAGAGGAAGGGGACAAAAGTTTGAGGAGACAGAGTGTCTATGGACCTTGAAGAGCAAACAGCTGAGGTGCCTTTCCATAGCTGGACAGCAAGTCCTTCCCTGTTGGTGATCTGGGCAATATATTTCTATTTCATCCTGTTATGGATTTTGGCCAAACATGAAGTGATTGCTGGTGGCTGAAGCAGTCAACTATTAGTTCTTGCCTCCATCCCAGAATCATGAAGTCAAAGTGTTCCTGTTACCTTGATATGGGGTGTGAAAATGGGCTGGATATCACTGTCACAACTGTACTTGTTTTAGGCATTAAGTATTCAACATAGTTTCTATCTGAAGAAAAAAGTATAAGATTTTTAAAAAAGTATCTTAAGAATGCAAACTGTTACTTTTCCTAATTTTTCCTGATGTGGCACTGTGTAAAATTTAGCCATAATTGTGTCAGAATAAATTACTGGAGTTTTTTTGTTCAAGAACATAGCAGGACAGGCAAGGTGGCTCAGCAGATAAAGAAGACACATGATGACCCAAGTTTTGTCCCTGGGACCCACTTGGTAGAAGAAAAAGCCAACTTCCCCTAAATTGTCCTTGATCTGCACATGTATGCCATGGAATTCACGCATTCACACACATAATAAATAAGTAAAACATTACAAATTTAAAAAGTACTACAGCAGCTGGGCATGGTAACTCACACTTGTAATTCTAGAACTTTAGATGATAAGGCAGGAGGATCATTAGGCTAGCCTGAGCTACGTAGTGAGACCCTATCTAGAAAGTAGAGAACCCACAATAGATGGGGGAATTGAAAATCATATCTGTCAAGGGTCTAGCTAGCATCCATCTTATACAGAGAGCTCTTATAACTCAGTAACAAAACGATGAACAACTTGGCACTAGGAAGATGGCCCAGTGGGTAGCGGCATCAGCTGCAAAGCCTGACAACCTGAGTTCAGTCTCTAGAACCCAGGAAAAACAAGCACTGGAGCGCACACCTGCAGTTCAGCATGAGAGCTGAAGACAGGGTGATCCCCTGGAAGTTTGAGTGTTGTGTTTACAGCAGCTCAGCAGGATAAAGAGAGACAAGAGGAAGGTGAGAACCAACGCCCAAAAGCTGCCCACTGGCCACCACATGCTCATCTGGACACCCACACAACCACACAAACAGTACAACATCTCTCTAAAGATGAACAAGGGGGCTAAAATATGGGCAAAGGATTTAAAAAGATGCTTCTCAAACATCTTAAGCAACTGACCAACAAGCACATGAAATATTCAACACAACTAAGCATCAGGGAAGTGCAAATTTATAAGCACTTCATACACACTAGGATTCCAAGACTCCAAAGGACAGATAGTCACTGAAGGCAAGGATGTGGGGCCTTTGATCCCTCATATATTGCTAATAGGAGGATAAAATTGTACATCTTTGGAAAGTAGTTTAGCAATTCCTTTAGGAAGATAAACATAGAGGTACCAGAAATACCACTCTAATTCTGTTTCCTGAGAGAAATAAAAACAAAGTATGGTATATCCATATAAAGAGTAGTATTTGGTGCTGGAGAGATGGCTCAGCAGTTAAGAGCACTGACTGCTCTTCCTGAGGACCAGGGTTCAATTCCCAGCACCCACATGGCAGATCATAACTCTCTAAAATTCTAGTTCCAAGGGATCCAGCACCCTTACACAGACATACATGCAGGAAAACCAGCAATGCAAATAAAATAAAAATAAAGAATTGTTAAAAACAAAAAAATTAAAAACAAACAAAACAAAAAGAATAGTATTCAGCCCTGAAAAGAATGAAGTGCTGAGATGTACAGACTGTACCTTGAAACCATCATGCTAAGGGAAGGCATAGTCAGAAGGCCATATTTGTATGCATTCAGGCAAGCTTATATAGACTGAAAGAGTATTGAAGGTTTTGAGGGAATAGCAGGAGAGGGAGAATTGAACACGACAAGTATGGGATTTCTTTTTAGAGTAAGGAAGTGTTCTGGACTGAGATCATGGTGGTAGTCGGTCACCTTTGTGAACATACTAAGTCACTGGATTGTATTCTGTAAAAGGATGAAAGCAGCAGTAATTCCATCTCAATTAAAATAAAACTCATCTCACCCCAAGAAGAGGGAGTCTGTAGAATTTGATGGCTGAGAGAGATTTTCAGGGCGAGAATCTAAGAATAAGCTTTTCTTTTGAGGGTTGCTGGAGGGGGGATGCCAGTGCTCAGACTGGAGAGGTGCTAACAGGGGTCGTCTTGGAAGTGAAGACAGTAAGTTTGACTTAGAAAATACTGCTTTGTGCTTTTATGGGGAACTCTATTAGGAAATTCAGAGCTGGACATCATAAACAGAGATCAGAGCCCAGTAGTGGTGGTGAATGCCTTTGGTCCCAGCACTCCAGTGGCAGAGGCGGGCAGACCTCTGAATTCAAGGCCAGGATTTACACAGAGAAAACTCTGTCTTGAGGAGAGAGGTAGGAAAAAGGAGAGAAAGGGAGAAAAAGAGGGAGGGAGGGAGGGGAGAAGGGAAGGAGGGAAAGAGGGAGGGAGGAAGGTCAGAATAAACACAGGTATCATGGTGTACTCCTCCAATCCCAAAACCTGGGAGATAGAAACAAGAGGATCAGAAGTTCAAGGTCAGCTTCAGCTACAGAATGAGTTGGTGGCCAGCCTGGGCTATGTGACATCCTACCTTTAAAAGGAGAGAGGCCAATTGAGAGTGACAGAGACTGGAGTTAAGATATTCTGATTTCGGATGACTTAGTTATTAATCCCAGGGGTTATGCTAGCGCTTGGCCAAGGGCTCAGACCATGGAGGGTTTGCTTAAACCAAAAATTAGGTTGAAGGAAAGAAAAAGAATCTGTGCACCTGGAATCAGTATTAAATATTGAAACAGAAAAAGTCACCTTGTGCAGGGTGAGGACAGGAGAAGCCTGAACCCAAATCAGTTTACTCTTCTCCATTTCTCAGGCTGCAACCACTAATCTCTGCTTAGCTTTGCTTTGTACACAGCACCACAGTGCAAGCTACCAGAGAACACAGTGTCAGAGTCTCGTGTTCTCTTTAGAAAAGTAGTTTTACCAAACTCCAGGAAAGAAGGGTTACCTTGTTTCTACTGACAACATTTCAAACCCAGAAGGCAACTCAGAAATAGGATGCATCTCAGAGCCTCAGATGGACTTAAGGCTGTCCCAATTCTGTGTTTGCATTAGCACTGACTCTTGGTAGTTTTCTGCTGCCAGAAAGCTTGCAGAACACATGGTTTGAAGAAGACCAAGATTTTGAAAGGTTCTTGCACAATCCTGCCAAAAAGAATTTCCCTAAACCAATACAAAGTTCTTATTTTCAAAAGTTCCTCCAGAAAGTAGAGGCTGCCCTTGAACTTATGAAGAACATGCTTGGGGTCTTCTTGCTCCAGCCTTTCCCTACTGGGGTCACAGCTGTGTGCCGTCTACTTCAATTCGGAACTTCCAGAGTGCCTACCACTAGAGGTTTTATATTTTCCTTTTCATTTTTAAGTTATTTCTCTAATCATGTGTAAGAAATAGGTTCTGATTAGATATTATTCTCTTTTTACAAATGAGGAAATCAAGGCAGAAAGAGCCAGTCTTGAAAGGACAAATCAGGGTTGTCTGATTAGAGTCCTGGAGATGTGTATAGAGCCAGAGTCTATTCTCAGCGTCTCCTGTGGAAGGAGATTGTTGAATTGATGTTAGGCTTCATCATTTACTCAATGGGAAATATGCAAAATACTATTCTACTTCTGAATGTCTACAGAACACTTCCAAATTTATGAGACCATTTCATACCCATGGTCTTGTTTTTGCCTCCCTTAGATGCTGAAAGACACGCAGTATAAGTTTCATTATCAGTGTTGAACTAACAAAGCGAGAAAATCCAGAGAGCTGAAGCAATCTGCCCAAGTTCACATGGTTTCTAATCGGTGACACCATGAATTAACCCCCAGCATTGTGACTTCCCCTCCATATATGACATGCTACCTTTGAACTGTGTTGGAACTTCACTGTATTCTTTTTCTTTTAATATAGACTCAAACAAAGGACTTTTTATTTCCTTCCCCAACCGGGAAATAAAGGATTCCCTAGCAAGCATTTGTGCAACCCAGGGCAGTGGCACACCAGCTCAGAAATTAGATGTTTTTCCACTGGAGACACAGGTAATACATTCACTCTCCTGCTGAATAACTGATACTAATACTAATACTAATAATATAATGTTGTCTTTATTTATACATGTAAAAATGCATCCCTGTTTAACAGTTCGGAGCTGGTTATAAAATTCCTTCTCTTTATCAAGTGCCTCCATCTCCTGTTCTCTGACCTCTCACATTTTCTCCCTCCACCTTTTTTTTTAATTCAAAGTCTAACCTACCAAGGTGGCTTTCCCCAAAGCAGCCTCTTCTGTGTAACAGACAGAGAAAAGGGGTAGTGTGGCAAGGAGTAATATGCAATGAGAAATTAGAGATAATGCAAGATTTAGAAAAAATTAAAAATAACAGTTTTTCAGCGGGACAGTGGTCGCGCACCGGGAGGCAGAGGCAGGAGGATTGCTGAGTTCAGAGTAAGTTTCGGGACAGTCAAGGCTACTAGGAGAAATCCTGTATTGAAAGAAACAAAGAAACAACCCCCCAAGTTTTTGGAGGGGGATGAAAGGTGGTAGAAGTCATGTAATCATTTTATTAAAGATATCCTGTGTAAGCAAATATGACCTAAGAATATTATGACAAATATGACTGGTGGCTTCCCCCCCTTTTTTTTGATAATTTTGTAATTATCTGTCAGGCAGAGGGAGGATTAGTGAAGATGTGAATGGTCAGCTAAAGTGCAGCTTTAGCAGAGAAATAGTGAGGGCTTTTCAGTATGGGTGTGTTATAAAGCCTTCTGGTTCTAAAGGCAGTTAGAACTTGTTTCTTTGTTTTTAGAAATCCTACTTGGGTGCTAGGGAACTATCTCAGTTACCATTTCTTTCCTTTTTTTTTTTTATCTTGCTATTTTTTAAACTTTTTTAAAAAAAAGATTTATTTGTTATATACACTGTTACTGTCTTCAGACACACCAGAAGAGGGCATCAGATCTCATTACAGATGATTGTGAGTCACCAGGTGGTTGCTGGGATTTGAACTCAGGACCTCAGGAAAAACAATCTCTTAACCACTGAACCACCTATATATTTAAGAAAGCAGAGAGAATGTCTATTCCAATTTACAATTAATTAGTACTTCACAGTTAAAAACAAACAAAAATACCCTCTCATTAATCCTTAAAGAAGACAAAAAAGGAATTTAATAACTTACTATAATCCTAAAGTTTAGCATAAAGAAGTGTAAATTCTTCTTTTTCTTTTATTTATTTATTTTTTTTTTTTGCTACCTAATTGTATATGTGGGTGCCAGTATATGCTGGAATAGAACCCAAGACCTTGGGCATGCTAGTACAGATAGTACAACGGAGATATAGCCCTAGCCAAGATAGCAAATATTTTTTTTCTTTTTCTTTTTCCGTTTTTTCGGAGCTGGGGACCGAACCCAGGGCCTTGCGCTTGCTAGGCAAGCACTCTACCACTGAGCTAAATCCCCAACCCCGCAAATATATATATATATATATTTTTTTTATTAACTTGAGTATTTCTTATATACATTTCGAAAGTGTTATTCCCTTTCCGGTTTCCGGCAAACATCCCCTCCCCCCCCTTCCTTATGGGTGTTTCCTCCCAACCCTCCCCCCATTGCAGCCCTCCCCCCCACAGTCTAGTTCACTGGGGGTTCAGTCTTAGCAGGACCCAGGGCTTCCCCTTCCACTGGTGCTCTTACTAGGATATTCATTGCTACCTATGAGGTCAGAGTCCAGGGTCAGTCCATGTATAGTCTTTTAGGTAGTGGCTTAGTCCCTGGAAGCTCTGGTTGCTTGGCATTGTTGTACATATGGGGTCTCGAGCCCCTTCAAGCTCTTCCAGTTCTTTCTCTGATTCCTTCAACGGGGTCCTATTCTCAGTTCAGTGGTTTGCTGCTGGCATTCGCCTCTGTATTTGCTGTATTCTGGTTGTGTCTCTCAGGAGAGATCTACCTCCCATTCCTGTCGGCCTGCACTTCTTTGCTTCATCCATCTTGTCTAATTGGGTGGCTATATATGTATGGGCCACATGTGGGGCAGGCTCTGAATGGGTGTTCCTTCAGTCTCTGTTTTAATCTTTGCCTCTCTCTTCCCTGCCAAGTGTATTCTTTTTCCCCATTTAAAGAAGGAGTGAAGCATTCACATTTTGATCATCTGTCTTGAGTTTCATTTGTTCTAGGGATCTAGGGTAATTCAAGCATTTGGGCTAATAGCCACTTATCAATGAGTGCATACCATGTATGTCTTTCTGTGATTGGGTTAGCTCACTCAGAATGATATTTTCCAGTTCCAACCATTTGCCTACGAATTTCATAAACTCGTTGTTTTTGATAGCTGAGTAATATTCCATTGTGTAGATGTACCACATTTTCTGTATCCATTCCTCTGTTGAAGGGCATCTGGGTTCTTTCCAGCTTCTGGCTATTATAAATAAGGCTGCGATGAACATAGTGGAGCACGTGTCTTTTTTATATGTTGGGGCATCTTTTGGGTATATGCCCAAGAGAGGTATAGCTGGATCCTCAGGCAGTTCAATGTCCAATTTTCTGAGGAACCTCCAGACTGATTTCCAGAATGGTTGTACCAGTCTGCAATCCCACCAACAATGGAGGAGTGTTCCTCTTTCTCCACATCCTCGCCAGCATCTGCTGTCACCTGAGTTTTTGATTTAGCCATTCTCACTGGTGTGAGGTGAAATCTCAGGGTTGTTTTGATTTGCATTTCCTTATGACTAAAGATGTTGAATATTTCTTTAGGTGTTTCTCAGCCATTCGGCATTCCTCAGCTGTGAATTCTTTGTTTAGCTCTGAACCCCATTTTTTAATAGGGTTATTTGTTTCCCTGCGGTCTAACTTCTTGAGTTCTTTGTATATTTTGGATATAAGTCCTCTATCTGTTGTAGGATTGGTAAAGATCTTTTCCCAATCTGTTGGTTGCCGTTTTGTCCTAACCACAGTGTCCTTTGCTTTACAGAAGCTTTGCAGTTTTATGAGATCCCATTTGTCGATTCTTGATATTAGAGCGTACAACCCCGCAAATATTTTTAAGTTTTTTTAAAAGTACATATTAGATTGCTTTCTTTTTTGCTTCAGCTCTTGCCTTGTTATGCCTCAGATTAATTTACAGCTTCTTAAAGCTCCAACAGTTGCTCGGCACAATGGGCACAGAGCTGTAATCTCAGCACTGAGGAGGCAGAAGCAGGATTGTAGTCTATCCTGATTATACAGGGAGCTCCAGGCTTGCCAGGGCACTGTCACCCTGGGGAAAAGAAGAATGAACAAAAATTCTTTTTCGCTCCTGTAGCTAGTGCCCAACTATACCAGAAATATGAAATAAATAGAAAAGATAAAATTGGAAGACAGCGATGGGTGGAGAGATGGCTCAGCAGGTAAAGGATTTACTGGACAAGCTGAGGAGCTGGATTCGGATTCCTGTGTAAAAGCCACGAACAGTTGAGGTGGCACAGGTGGATCCCAGGGCTCACTGGCCAGCCAGACTAATGGAATAGATGAGCTCCAGGTTTAATGAGAGGCCCTGGCTCAAAAATTAAGGTTGCAGAGTAATAAAGGAAGATACCCAACATCAACCTTTGATCGGTAACTCATATGTGTACCCCCACACTCCCTCTCATCTCTCACTTCACACTAAAAATGAAAACGTAATCTTAACTAAATTGTATACAGACAAAATACAGCATTGCAGTGTTTGTGTTTTCAAGGTGTCTCCTTCCCAGCTCTAAAGCAACTCTGAAACCTCCTTGTGTTGTAACTGTTTTAAAATGGGCTCAGCCTTGGACCCCTGATGGAAGGTCTGTTTCCCTGCCTCCTGGGATACGTGTGCTTGGTAACAGGAAAAGACACTGAACACCCAGTCCAGGGAACTTGTGTCTGAACACTCACAGATGCCTTTTTTCCTAAAATTTCAAACTTTTTTTTAGATGCAGGAAGCAACAAGAAGGGAGACAAGTGACCTCCACCAGGAAGATGGTAAATATTTTGCTCACTGGGTATTCAGAGAGGTCTGGATGGGATAAGATTAACAAGATGACATGCAGCCCTGCACCTCTGGTCAGCTGATTCTTCTGTTTTCCCAGGGACTGGCTCAGAAGCTTTCAGAGCTGTGAGTCTCTTCTGCTTAAAGAGTGAATGTTTCACTTCAGATTCCTTTCTTATTTCTCTAATTTATTCTCTCCTCCTCTCTACCAGATTTTATTATACCTTGTGTACTTTTAGTATTATCCCCAAATTACAATATATTTAACTTATAATCTAAAAATTGTCAATAGCTTAATTTTTTCTTCTTTTACATTTTCTTTTAGAAATGTAATTTAAAGGCCATAAGGAACTTTTCTCCTTCTAGTTCCCCATCCCACAAAAGGTATTGCTCCTACAGACTTTTTTCTGCTTTCTTGAGTTGAGCCTAAGATTTCCTATGTGCTGCTCAAGTGCTCTAAGCTACATTCCCCAGTGAGTTCCTAATAGACTTCTAGTCTTCATATTTCTAAACCCCACAAGATTTTTTTAATACCATTTCCATTTAAATTTATCTTTGTTTTTATTTCTTTCTTTAGCTCAGGCACCCTAACCATTCTGAGACCCTTTCCTCAGCTTATGGTAGATAGATCCTTTGTGTGGCCTGTTGGTGAAGTCTGTTTTGTTTGTTGGTTTAATGTTTCCAGTTCACCATTATTCTTGAAGGGGATTTTGGGTGCAAGTAGTGTCCTACACTGGGGGATACTTCTTTCAGAGCAGCGCCATGATCCCAGTGTACCATTTCTTCTCTGGGTGCCATGATTCCAGTGTACCATTTCTTCTCTGGGTGATTTGAGAGGCTAGCTGGAGACTTTTTCCTCTTGGGTGCTTTCAGGACTTTGGTTTTATGCAGTTTCGCTGTGATGTCCACATTTTTGTTATTTGCCCTGTTTGTTGGTGTCTATTATGCTTCTCAAATTCATGAACTGAACTCATTGGTTCTAAAAAACATAACTATGGTTTGTACACTCTTCTTATTCTTTTAGAATTCTAATTAAACAAATATATCAAAAAGTTCGTTCTCTCTCTCTTTCTCCCCACCCCCACCAGAGGTGGTTTCAAGACAGAATCTTACTGTGTAGCTCTGGCTGTCCTGGAACTCACTCTGTAGATCAGACTGGCCTCAAACTCATAGAGATCCTCCTGCCTCTGCCTTTACGCTGGGAGTAAATGTGTGCTCCACTGTGCCCAGCTTCTTTTTCTCTTAATCTTTTATATTTTTCATCTTTTTTGTTTGTTTGCTTAACACTCTGAGTAATCCTTCTGGTCCACCTTCCTTTGTTGTTGTTGATTGAGTTTTGTTTTGTTTTGTTTTGTTTTTGGAGACAGCATTTCTTTGTGTAGTCCTGACTGTCCTGGAACTCACTCTGTAGTTCAGGCTGTTCTTGAACTCAGAGATCTACCCACCTCTCCCTTCTGAGTGCTGGCATTAAAGGCCTGTGCCATCACCAACATCACACAAAAAGCCCACCCTTCATTTTATTAACATTCTCTTAGCTATGTCTAATCCACTATTAAATCTGTGGGCTAAATTCTTAATTCCAAATATTTTTCTTCTCTGTTCTATATGTTTTATTTGGTCTGGGTCACCTTTTCTAAGGAAAATGTAAGTTTGTTTTATATTTCCTTAAACAGAAGGAACACAGGTGTCTTATAGCTATATGGTATATATTATAACATCAGACCTTTGTAGGTCTATATTTTTTTCTACTGTTTTTCATTCATGATAATACTTTGGTTTTTGTTTCTTTTGGGTGTTTGCTTGCTCTTATATTTGAATAATTATATGAACAATCTTATTAGTCTTATACGTGTTTGCCTTTTCCAGAACAAATTTTTATTTGCTTCTACCAAGTACCTAGAATACTATCAGTCTGGGGCGGCTTTAATCCCAGCACAAGTCATTATCAGAGAGGCCTTATTTCCACCTTATCTTTACCCTTAACACTGTATCTTACACACATTTTCTTCTTACAGTGTGTGTGTGTGTGCTCATGTGCATGAGCTATGGGATGCAGTTGTCATGTCTCACAGCTTGGGAAGAACCTGGACTTTTGTCCTTTTTACCCTAAAATAACTGGGTAAAGTGATTTCCTATACCTTTAACGTTTTTGTTTGTTTCCTAATCTGGGCCTAGAATGTCCTCACTATCTTCTTAGCTCTTTGTCTGATATATACCATCCCATATCTTTACATGGTTACAACAGAAAGATCGTCTAAAGTATCTAATTTGCCATTACTTTAAAAAACCAATTTATTGTGCCTAAGTTATTCTTGTTACCTAAATAAAGGTACTGTTCTGTGGCCTTTACCATGCTATGTATGTTGACTGTGGGTAAAATATTGCTGGTCTATAGGTCCTTAGGAATATCAGGGTTAGAGGAGTTAATGTGACTAACTCAGAAATAACATATCCTATTCCTAAGGTAGCCCTTCAAGCATAAGAAACTCTGAACGTATCAAGGAGCACAGAACCTGCTCCTTTCTCTGGTGTCCTACTTGCTAAACTGTGAGATGTATTGCATAGCAAATAGAGCTGAGATAAATGCTTTAGAATCAGGTTAGCACCTAGGCTGGGGATTTTCATACATTTTGCATTCCCTACTGTTTAACTGACTTAGGTATCAGTTCCCAGTGAGTGAACTAAAACCTCTGGGTGGAGTTTTGTTTTTTTTTTTTCCTTTTTCTTTTTTTCAGAGCTGGGGACTGAACCCAGGGCCTTGCACTTGCTAGGCAAGCGCTCTACCACTGAGCTAAATCCCCAACCCCTCTGGGTGGAGTTTTAAGGGTGAACGAAGGCAAGGACGCTATAAAATCATAGACCAACTATTGATTATAAACTGATTACACAAAGCCATGTCTCTTGTCATGTGGAAGTCCACCTACTTTTTATATAAAATTATCTAGAAGTCATGCGTGGTAACACGCATCTGTAATGGCAGCACTTGGGAAACGGAAGATGCAGGAAGGTTGTGAATTCCAGGCCAGTCTGAGGTACACAGGCAGACCTTGTTTCAAAAGACAAAAGGAAAAATAAAAGAGCAAAGCCAGTACATAGACAGGTCTGAAATTATTATTTAAGAGAGCACACTCTATTCTTCACATTCTATTCACATGAAGTTTGTCTCCAGAATGATACAGATCATTTGTTGTTTACAAAGCATCCCCCATGTCCTGTTGTCATCGTCCCTATGGAAGGCTTTCGATTGTGGCTAGAATAAGAACCTCCTCTTCCAATACCGTCTCCTGTCTGCTGAACAGAGAAGCCTGGTGGGGCCAAGATAAACTCTCATCCTGTTTTGTTTTGTTTTCCCTTGGTGAGGATTGGAACTCAGGCATTACTCGCCTCATCAGGGCACAGTCCGATCTCCAGAGAAGATGACAAGAGATGGATACCGAGTATCTTTTTTAGACACTAAGTCTTCAGGTTCTTCTCCAGTAAAGGACTTGATACCAAAACCTGATGCCTATCCGTGTACCCATGATGGCTCTTTGGGTAAACGTCTGGATGTGGGTGATTCTAACCAGATCCTTCCCTGCCAATTACCTTCTGGTGTTTGTCTGGACCATTATGATAACCATTATTCTCAAACTCTTTGCCTGCACGGAAGTCTTGTCAAAAGGCCTCAAAAAGGCAAGTACTATCGAGAGTACAGCACAAAGCCTTCCAATGATAAAAAGGCCGCTTCATCCCTTTCCTGTGGAGACCTGCTAACATCCCTGTCAAACCCTGACTGCAGCACAGGAAGGCCACTGAAGCTCAGCTCAGGTAATGGCTTCCTGCCAGTTTGCAAGTCTCTTTAAACTCCCATGGAATGTCAAGAAATCTGGAGGGTGTGGGTGTAACATAATGGGTAAGTCAGAGGAAAATAGAAGTATGAGTCTCACAAGTGCATGTTGTTTTAGTTAAGCAACATCTCATGACTTACTGCATCTAATTCTCTTGTCCCCATCACGAACCTCTGGTCTCCTCATAGATGATCATATGTGGATGTCCATATGCATGGGGTTGGGGGGAGATAACAAGAACGTCTCTCTAGGTGAATTTAGAATGAAAATTTACTCTTCAAAAACAAGTGGTTTCAGGGTAAATTATAGAGACTAGTCTTCAGCTATTAATTTATTTTAAAAAAAAAAACTCCTTGAACACCTATTATGTGCCAGATGCTATTCTAGTTCTGAGATAAAGTAAGCTCAAACTCAAATTCCACATATATTTGATCATAAAATTTAAATCTCTGCTTTTATGCTAACAAGATTAAATAGTAGGAGCTGGAGAGATGGCTCAGCAGTTAAGAGCACTGACTACTCTTCCAGAGGTCCTGAGTTCAACTCCCAGCAAACACATGGTGGCTCACAACCATCTGTTAATGGGATCTGATGCCCTTTTCTGGTGTGTCTGAAGAGAGTGACAGTGTACTCACATATATAAAATAATACATCTTTTAAAAAAAGATAAGATAGTAAGTTAACATAAATATGTCAGTTGATAATAAATGTTGGTAGCTTTGGCTAGAGAGAGCAGTGGAGGCAGTGCGTGGGTGACAGATTTTGACTATAAGAAAATTACCCTTTGATTTGCTGATGGCCTGGGAATAAAGTGTGGGAGAAAGAGACTCAGTGATTCCAGGGTTTCAACCTAAACTACTGGAAGAATGGAGTTATCATTTATTGAGCTATATATTTTAAAATGAATAGAACAGGAGAAATAAGTTTTAAGATAAACATTGTTTGGTTTTAGGTATCTTAAGTTCGAGATGCTGCTAGAACTTCCCCAAGATTGCAGCCTAATAATTTGACATAATAGATGGAGAGGAGTGAAGAGGAGAGAGCCAAGTATTATTACACTGGGGTCCCATTGAAGAGTGTGCATTAAGAAGGGGAAAGTGAGCCCGGCATGGGGGATGGCGCACACCTTTAACCCTAGCACTCAGGAGGCAGTGGCAGGTAGATCTCCAAGTTCAAGGCCAGTCTGTTCTACAGAATGAGTTCCAGGACAACCAGGACTACATAGAGAAACCCTGAGAGAGAGAGAGAGAGAGAGAGAGAGAGAGAGAGAGAGAGAGAGAGAGAGAGAGAGAGAGAGAGGTTGGAGGCTCTAGGGAAGGAGCGCTGGGCTTGGCAGTTATTTGGAAATACAAAGAAATTAGTGAATAGCTTCAGGGGATACATTAAAATAAAAGCTCCATTGAGGTGAGTTAAAAAAAAAAAAAACTTGGGCATGAAGCAATAGAGTACTAAGTAAATACAACCCCTTCAAGAAGTTTCTCAAAGTGGGTTGGGGATTTAGAACAGTGGTAGAGCGCTTGCCTTGCCAAGGCCCTGGGTTCGGTCCCCAGCTCCAAAAAAAAGAAAAGGAAAAAAAAAAGTTTCTCAAAGGGAGAGAACAGAGAGATGGAAGAGGATATGGAATCCTATAAGACTCACAGAACCATCAGTAAAGGGAGAATTAATGATATAGCAAAAAACAAACAACAACAACAAAAATCAAACAAACAAACAGAAAAACAGAGAACAGATGTAAGGGAAAAGTCCTTGTCTCGTCCAGAAGAGACGAAATCAGGTTGGTTGGTAGGAGCCGGCCTCAAGTGATGTACATCTACAAGGGGGTGGGAGGGACAGGGTATTCAGACAGCAGATAAGGGATAAGTCAGCTGATAAATTCAGTGGGGTGGTGACATGGACCTTTAGTTTGATTGTCGGTTTTCTCAGTGAGATAAAGGAGGGAAGAGATGATATTCAAAGTAACCTAGCAATGGTGAATTAAAGGGAGAAAGGTTAGAATAGATGTGTCATTCTTCAGCCGCTGCTCTGGTATAAGATAGGAGTGAGTAGAGTTGCAGTTAATCAGAACTGAGGTTTTGTTAGGTAGCAGGAGACCAAAAAAAGGGGGGGAGGGGAATGTATGCTAAAGAGTAGTTATAGATACCAACAGATGCAAGGCCTAAGAGAGCTGAAAGGCCGGTTCATTTCCCAGGCTGCTTTCTCCACAGATCTCTATGCCACAACCCGTTTCAACAGTGACCATGCTCTGCTGGCCAATGTAGAGCAACAGCTGTCCAGCCTCGGTGATTTTGCACCAGCACCTGGTTCCTTCCCAAGCAACCCTGCCCTAGGAAATTCTCTGCGGACACTGCTGTTGCCTCCTGGGACTCCAGAAAACAGAGAGATTCCAACTAAGAGGTCATTAAGCCCTTCAAGGAGAGGATTCAAGCGGAAGGACAATATCCTTGCCAACCTGAATCTGAAACATGGTTTCCAAGATGCTACAGGCAGCGAGGTGCAAGTACTGACTTGTTTGTGTGTACAGGAGACACAGAGGCTCAGGACAGAGTGTCCTGCTCTTGGGGTCTGGGGTGGTTCCCAGCAATAGCGCTAGAAGTTCGTTGGGATTTTCAAAGGCCTATGACCAATATTACCAGGATAAAGCCTGTGATTCTTCTGCCCTTAGGAAAAGCTTTATATCACAAAGGAACTGACCTTGATTTACTTTGAGAGCATAAGCATGGTACATGGCAGGGAACACTTTAATGTCCTGCGAGGGTTTCCAATAGGAAGCGATAGAGAAGTTGTCATAAGTAACTTACTTGAAATAGTTTTTATAGGGGTTGGAGATTTAGCTCAGCGGTAGAGCACTTGCCTATCAAGCGCAAGGCCCTGGGTTCCGTCCCCAGCTCCGAAAAAAAGAAAAAAGAAAAAAATATGAAATAGTTTTTATAAAATCATTTTTGAGACAGTTTCTCACTGTAACCCTAGCTGGTCTGGGACTCATTGCATTCACAGATCAGACTGGCCTCGAACCCAGAGATCTGCCTGCCTCAGCCTCCAGTGCTAGGCTAAAATCATCATTTTTCTGTCTTGTACAGAAACACAAATGATTCTAAAATTTCCCCCCAGAAGTTTCCCCAAGCAAATGAATTAGATTGTCCAGAGGATTTTTAGCTGAAAATGAACTCAGAATTCAAGAGCTATCTTTTCAGAGTGCTAATTTTCATATTGTCACCAGGAAGCCTTCCATTTAGACCAAGGAGTACATCTCCAATGGTCCATGGCCCTCTTCATGTAAAGCCTGCGTCAGTCATTTCCTGTCTCCTCAAGAAGCAGAGTCAGATGCTATTCCCAGTCATTTTAATTTCTGGTTGTCAGGAATCTCTTTGCACATTAGGATGACTTGACCCTTTGACTTCTTCCTGCTCAGTTTCAGAACTCTGGAGGGAAGAGCTGAGGTAGAGCTTGCCTGATATGTGTGAGGCCCTAGGCACAATCACATACCTCAAGCAAAGAAAAGGGAGAGGCCAGAAAGCCTCTGGAGACAGTCATATTTTTTGTGCACCAAAGGGGGCAGTCTTGCAATATTTTCCTTAGGTTTTTGTTTTATTTTGTTGGGCTGGTTTTACATTCTTAGCAACAAATGATTATTTTATCAGACAAAAACACTAACTGCACTAAAGTATTTAGGGTGACGTCCCAAGAACACTTAGGATACTTGGCATGCTGCCTTACTAAAACAGCCTAAGGAAAAAAATTCACTTCTATTTCACATATTGTTAAAATCTCAACATTTTTGGACTATCTAATATTCCCACTTTTTCCTGCTAGATGTTATTTTTCTTAATATGGAGAGCTTTCAAAGTGCTAACTTAATATAAATACAAAGCAGACGTTTTTGCTTTTAGTGAGTGCTTGAGATAGAGTTCAGGCCCCTCACCCATGCCAGGTCCTTGACTGTGAGTTTTATAACATATAAAATTCATTTATATGAGTGTTTGGTTTCTGAAATTGATCATTTTCAATCGTAAAAAGAAAAAAAAGCATTAAATTCGGCATGGTGGAGTATATCACTAGTACTTAGGGAGCAGAAGTGGGAGGATCAGGAGTTCAAGACCAGCTTGGGCCACATGAGAATCTGTCTCAACCAATAAAGAAAAAAAAAGTTAAAGAAAACCATTAACAGTAAATATTTATTTTTAGTAAATTTCCCTAAAGTAGCCTTTTGATATGACAAGACTTTTCTATGCTTTAACCCCAAATTAGGTTACCGTCCCAAATGATCCAATCTTGTGTCCTTCATACATTCCCAGTCCTTATTTATTCTGTCCCCATCAGTGCTGGGTACAGATTTCCTGAGTCCATGTTTATCCCAGTTGTAATGCCATTCCCTACCAATCACAGGCTGCACATGTTACTCAACTCATGTCACGTCCTGGGTGTTGTGTTTCATTAGAAAATTAATCATCCTTTTACATCAAAGGAGCCAAGAATTGAGAAATAATTTGGCTGTCTTTAATTTATATCAGTGTGTGTGTGTGTGTGTGCGTGTTGCTAGGGATAGAAGCCAGGGCTTTGCACATGCTAAGCAAGAGCTCTATCACTGAGCTGCATATCTAACCTGTATTAGCTTTTTTGAAGTCCACGGACAGACTCTATAGAAAAGACTAGGAAATAGACTTTTATATAAAATACATAATGTATGTGTCAGGTTGGAATGAATAAAAGCAACTATGAATTTTACTATACAGATCTATAATTTCTTTATATAAAAAATATCATTAGTACTTGACCCAACAATGACATTTCACTTACATTCTTAAAATGTTAGAGAGCATTTATTTTATTTTAAATAAAAGTTTATTATCAATTTTAATTTCTGATTAAATTACTCTTAATTTTATCTTGTCACATATGGTACTTTTTGAACTGCCCTGCAGTTTAATCTTCTTTTATTACATAGTACACTGAACCATACATGTACGTACTAAATAACACATTTTATAATTTTATAAATTGTAAAAACCTCCACGGAAAAATAATGCTAGAGGATCTACTCATTTTGAATTTGTCCTTGAGGACGTAGTGATGAGCTCAGTGGTGGAGCACTTGCAGAGCACATACAGGGTCCTGGGAATAATCTACCAAAGAAACAGAAAAAAGAAGCAAGAAATTTCCATCAATGTTTTATGTGCTTGCCTTGGACATAGTAATATGCAATTCATATCTAACCCAAGAGATGAAAGTTTTGTTACTTTAAAGAATTATTGATGCTTTAAATGTATGGATCCTTATCCCCCTGGTTGTGTAAAAACGACACAAACGGTCCTGGGTTTTGTTTTTGTTTTTGTCTTCTTGAGCCTTTCTCTAGTGACCTGGGCAGTTTGCATGGTTTATCAGGAAACCGTAGTCCCCCGATCTCTGCCAGAACACCCCACGTAGCCACTGTCCTCAGACAGCTCCTGGAGCTGGTGGACAAGCACTGGAATGGCTCTGGCTCCCTCCTCCTCAACAAGAAGTTTCTTGGTAAGTGCATAGCTCTCTCTCCTCCTTGGTAAGTGCATAGCTCTCTCTCTTCCTTGAGGAGGGCAGGACCTTTCTTCTGCCCTGTGGTTTGTTTTGTTAACAGCCATCTAGTTCCCTTAGCCTACAAAGGGGAGCTTGTATCTCACAGACATTTCCCAGAAACACCATAAGTACCAAATCTGCATTTTTGTCACATCTGTCTTCCCTATTTTTTTTTTAAATCAGCTGTTTTTCCAACTGCTTTGTAGAAATCATTTTCTTCCTATGCTGTGCTTGTGTGTGCCATATGTGGTCTTTGGTAACGTGTTGCATGATCAGATATATGTAATACAGAGTAGTTATATTAATAATTGCAAGACCATTTTATGACCCTTTGAAAGTGCCAGTATTGATGACAACAGAAATGAGGTTTGATCATCTGAAATTTGCAGAGACTGTTGAAATGTTGATTTTTAAAATGCAAATGAGTTAATGCTCTCGGACTCTTTTCAGGGGTTAATTTTTAGAAGTGTGGTCAGCTCTGGGTGTTTATCTGTTGTTTGATGGCAAGAGAACACAAGGAACTTTTACTTGTTAATAAAGCTTTAAGAAGAAACTAGAAACTTAAACATTGTTTGGGCTGCAAAAAATATTTTTAATTTCTAAAGGCTGAGGCTACAATCCAGTGGTAGAACATCTGTCTAGCTTGCACAAGCCCCATTCCAGCACAAGAAAACTTTCTTTAAAGATTTTAGTTTTATCCAGGCAGTAATGGTGTGCATGCCTTTAATTCCAGCACTTGAGAGGCAGTGGCAGGCTGATCTCTGGGAGTTCAAGGCCATCCTGGTCTACACATTGAGTTCTAGAACAGCCAGGACTACACAGAGAAGCCCTGTCCTGAAAACAAACAAGCAAACAAAACAAAACCCAACAAACAAGAAAAAGATTTTAGCTTTAGTTATGAACATTGGTGTGTACATGTGTGCATAGTTACTTATGAATATTGGTGTGTAAATGTGTGTATAGTTAGTTATGAACATTGGTGTGTAAATGTGTGTATAGTTATGAACATTGGTGCGTACATGTGTGCATAGTTACCTATGAACATTGGTGTGTAAATGTGTGTATAGTTATGAACATTGGTGTGTAAATGTGTGTATAGTTAGTTATGAACATTGGTGTGTACATGTGTGTAGAGTTAGTTATGAACATTGGTGTGTAAATGTGAACATTGTGTGTAAATGTGTGTATAGTTAGTTATGAACATTGGTGTGTAAATGTGTGTATAGTTAGTTATGAACATTGGTGTGTAAATGTGTGTATAGTTATGAACATTGGTGCGTACATGTGTGCATAGTTACCTATGAACATTGGTGTGTAAATGTGTGTATAGTTATGAACATTGGTGTGTACATGTGTGTAGAGTTAGTTATGAACATTGGTGTGTACATGTGTGTAGAGTTAGTTATGAACATTGGTGTGTACATGTGTGTATAGTTATGAACATTGGTGTGTACATGTGTGTAGAGTTAGTTATGAACATTGGTGTGTACATGTGTGTATAGTTATGAACATTGGTGTGTACATGTGTGTATAGTTAGTTATGAACATTGGTGTGTACATGTGTGTAGAGTTAGTTATGAACATTGGTGTGTACATGTGTGTATAGGTGCCCCACAGAGATCAGAAGGAGTTAAATTCCCTGAAGCTGGAGTTACGGGGATTGTGAACCACCTGACACAGTGCTGAATACTGAACTCTGGTCCTCTTCAAAAGCAGCAAATACTCCTAACTGCTGAGCCATCTCTCCAACCCCCACCCCAACATTCTTAATTAAAAAATTATATGGGAAGAGGACAGAGAGGGTAATACATGTGTGAGTATAATAATAGGTTATATACATGTATCATGAAACTCATGATAAATCCATTGTTATATATAATCAATATATGCTAGTAAATAACTTTTTAATTCTAAAGGGACAAAGAGGATAAAGAAACAGTCTTCTTTTCCATGTTGAGCCAGGAATCATCCACTGGAATGGTACCTCTGGACCATCCAGGGAGGGTTCTGAGTTATCCTTCACAAAGGGTTTGGGTCCATAACACCTCGTACAGCCACTAAAACTGATGTTAAAAGCAGAGCTGGCAGTTGTTGGTTTGGAATTCTGAGCTTTGGTTTTTAAATTTTTCCAACCTGGATTTTTGGCAGGTCCTGCCAGAGATTTGCTCCTGTCCTTGGTGGTGCCTGCACCTCCCCAGCAGTGGCATCGCTCGCTGCTTGACGACAAGACAGGGAGAGCCTTGCACTGGAGGGAGACGGAGCTAAAGGAAGCAGGGCAGCTGGTTCCCAGTGATGTGGTATGACTCCCTCCCTCAGCTCTCTCTCCCTTTACCAGAAAAGACATGGCATCATGACTAGAACAGCCCAGGGCCCCTGGGGGCATCACTGCCATGGACACTTAGACACTCCAGAACCAAAATAGGGAAAAGGCAAGTGGGACAAATCAGGAATACAGAACTCGTTATTCCTTGGGAATGACTCTGTCCTCCTAGCCCAAATCCAAATCTCCTAAAGAAATACTTGAAAAGACAGAGTGAGGAAGCCCACAAAAACTCTACTGTTGAGAACCATAACATGGTCCCAATGATGGAAGGCCATCTTTTCCCTTCTGCTAGAGCAGAGAGCCTCAGAGCAGCAGTCATATTTGAACAACTGGATGCAGCTTTGGGAAAGAAAGAAAAATCTTATAGTCCTCGGTTTCTGTTTTCTTACCTTCAGCAAGTTTTCAGGTGCCATGCTGGGCCCTAGAAACTTCTGATTAATGACTCAGAATGCCAGCCTCTTGCAAAGCCACCACTGTCCAGCAAGAGTCATGGAAGACCTTACTCGTAAGGAAGACCGAGGTTACACAGAACCAGTTTGAACTGTGTTTACTATAAATCAAATTTGCAGTGAGGCCGCACAGCTGCATCCCGTTCTGTCAGTTGTTAGAGGAAAAGGCCCTGCCCAGGAATTCATATTCTTAATGCATTGCTGCATTGTTTTCTGGTCTAAAGGAAAGTTTGAAGCAAAAACTGGTCAAAGTGTTGGAAGAAAACCTTATTTTGTCAGAAAAAATTCAGCAGTTGGAGGGAGCTGCTGCCACCTCGGTTGTGAGTGGGCACCCATCTCACACACACGGTAAGTTAGGAAAGCCTGGAGTGTAGTTGCCCAAAACAACTGTTGGCAAATGCCCTGTTTAAAGAGCTCCATCAGCCCAGGGCTGCCTTTGGTTTTCTTAGCCATATTTGTCTTTGGGACTTAACAGGAATTATGATTTTAACCTCAGAGAGTCATTTTATTTTTGTTGTGCTAGGAATCCAACCCGGGATGGATCCCCAGAGAATTGTAATGTAGGCATCTTTGAACTACCACATAAAGCTTTGTGTTCATGTAAAACATACATGGACGGTGTTTTTAGAATGGCACTGCCTTTTGTCATTTCAGCAGGAGAGAATGGATAAGGAAATACAGCTCCATGACCCAGCAATGAGCACCACCAGCACTTTTGAATTCTTTCTCCCAGATAACCTCCATAAGATAGACATGCAACTCAAAGATTTCAATTATACCATAAGTTTTAAAGATAATTTACATGCAAAATATATTCATCTTAAGTTTGACGCTAATGAAAAGATAAAACACCTTTCTAACTCCAGAAAGTTACCATTATATACTTGTGTAGTCATTTTCCCCTCCATATCCCAGCAACCACACAGCTATTTCTACATCCTCACTTAATGCTAAATGGCACTGGCAACTCCCCGGAGTTGCATGAGTAGTCTTCATTTATCTGTCAAATTCTATACTGTTGTTTCTAATATTTAATTACCATGGTGAGAATGCCCGGAATGAAAACAGTGCTCTGAGACCACCTTTCTTCCTGGTGATGGAGCTACAGCTCCTGAGACTTGTGCTGCTGTCAGTGATGCTGCTTCCCAAAGCTGCTGGACAAAGATTGCTGTACATTTCAGAAGAGGGGAAGTCAAAAGGCATAGACCTTTACATGTTGCTAAATCACCCCCCAGAAACGTGGTTTTGATTAAGCACATCTGTATTTGAGCTCCTTTTCCACTCCTTCTTTGCTACTCTTTTCTTCTTCTTTTTTTTTTTTTTGATTTATTTATTTGTTTATATGCATACACTGTAGCTGTCTTCGGACACACCAGAAGAGGGTATCAGATCCCATTACAGATGGCTGTGAGCCACCATGTGGGTGTTGGGAATTGAACTCAGGACCTCTGGAAGAGCAGTCAGTGCTCTTAACCACTGAGCCATCTCTCCAACCCCCAATACTACTTTTGTCTGTTTACCTTGTTGTTTTGTTTTGTTTTGTTTCGAGACAGGGTTTCTCTGTGTATCCCTGGCTGTCCTGGAACTCGCTCTATGTACCAGGCTGGCTGAAAACTCAGAGATTCACCTGTCTCTGCCTCCCAAGTGCTAGGATTAAATGTGTATGCTGCCATGCCCAGCTGAAAATGTTACCTTTTCGTTTTAGGTTTGCCATTGTGATAGAAAAACAATATTCACTCAAGTATTGGTTTCCACTATTTCAGTACTATCATAGGTTGGCCTATATTTTAAAATCTGCCCTCAACTTCAAACCTGTAGTACAGCTTTCATAAGTAAGCAGCACTCATACAGCTGTGAGAAACTTGAGGCGGAAGCATTGAGCCACCACTGTGAAACTCAGCACCACCTGGTGATAGTCCCAAAACCAGATAAAAAGGAAACATCAATCCTCTCCTACCTATTTTGAGAGCTAATCCTTTCATTCAGCCGTAAGGCCGGGTTCTGTACAGCAGCTCACTGGGGGTTACTGTTGTTATAGCATTCCTGGTTTCACCTTCCAGACCTTGCCATTCAAAATGTGATCCATGGTAGCATCACCTGGGAGCTTGTTAGACAAGAGCATTGGTCTTCCTCACCATCTACTGAGTCAGAATCGATTTTAACAAGATCCCAGGTGATGGGTAAGCACATTAGTGTTTTCAGAGCATTATTCTAGAAAACTGGCTCTTCTAGGACCAGGGTTGTGTGTTCTCACTACCTCATGGCTGCAGGCAGGTGGCACGGTCTTCGCTATCACTGAGATGTTGCAGTTTTATAATTTTATAGATTGACACAGTTGTAGATATTTTCATAAACTAGGTAAATAGAATGCAGGAGATTATTTGTTTACTAAGTATAGAGAGAGGGCAGGTGTGTCCCTGGGTCCTCATGGGGGTACTGTGGGCCATGGTCATCGTCTGTAGTGCAACTCAAAAGTTTGTACACCAATGTGCAATTGTACCTGGCCAAACTGTAATTCAGATCTGTTGCCAAATGCCATATTCTTATCAAATAGCCTCTGTTTCCAAGGAAGGGGATGGTGGGTGTGTGGGGGTGTTTATAGGGGGGACAGTCAAGATGTTCCTGAGTACTTGGGCTCTACTCAAAAGTGAACTTGGAGTTCTGCTCACTTCTTGGCTTTTGTACCTTTTGTAGATGATCTTCTGCACAAAAACCAACAGCTGACCATACAGGTGGCTTGCCTGAACCAGGAGCTGACTCAGCTGAAAAGGCTAGAGGAGACAGTTGCTCTTCTCCATGAGAGTCAGAGGTAGGAGCAGGCCTGGCTGGCTGGCTTCCAAGCTGTGTTCACTCCTCTTTATCTCCTCTGCTTTTCTTGGAAGCTAGAACCCACACCTGTGTAAATTAGTGCAGTCTGTATGTAAATTTCCTGTACTTGGCCAGCTAGCCAGGGATCAAAGGACTGCTTTAGGACTGCTATGATACACCAGGGACAAACGTTGTTGGCGGTGGGTTGCAACTACTCAATAATTAGTTTCTTGGTGGCTGTAATAGGACTCTAGGGTCATCCAATTGTTTTGGTCATTACCAACCCCTCAGCCCATCTGGCTCCTCTGGAAAGTGTTTGCTATTGGGCCCAAAAGACTCACCAAGAGCACTCAGTAGGGAGTAATAGGGAAAAGAATCTAAAGTACTCCGTAACATCAGCTTCTTCACAGGGAAAGCACCTTCAAGCTGCAGACTGGAGACACCTGGGAGTTGGGGAGGTGGCCTAAGGCAGCAGGCGATCCTGAGAAAGCGCTTTAAGAGTTGATTTGCCAGTCCACCTCTGCTAGAACTCTCACTCATTTTTACAGACATCAAAACCCAGAACTCACCATTGGTTTTCAGTAGAGTAGCATTAAAGCCAGAGGGTCAGGTCCAGGCCCTTTCTGGATGACTTAAGACAAAAAATAAACAAAAGTCCCACAACTGTTCAGCTGGACATAGTGGCACCTGTTTATAATCCTGGCACTTAGGAGTCAGCACTTCAAGGGCAGCCTCTAGTACATAGCGAGTTTAAGGCTAGCCTGTACCACCTGGGACTCTCTTAAAAAAACAAGCAACAACAAAACTCTTTTATAAGTATTTCAAGCTTTATAGAGTAAAGATAATAGCATGAAGTCATGGTTCTCAAACCTCGTCTGCAAGGGAATTACAGGAAGGAGTTGTTGAAGTGCAGATTGCTGGGTCCCAGGCCAGAGTTCTGCTTGACACTGTGGGCTGGGAGCTTGAGAATCTGCATTTCTGGTGTTTCCAGCCTGGGCTGCAGCTACTGGTCTGGAGCCCACACTGTGCACATATTAGAGAGCACCCTCTTAAGGGACAAACACTCAAAACATCATTCCAGTGAACCTGAGAGAGCTCCGTCCCTCTAGGCACTCAGCCCATTTGCTTTATTTTACTTTGGTGCTTAGGGAATTTTTTTCGGTTTATCTTGTTTGTACAATTTTATAAAACATACCATCCTCCCAAAGTCATGTCCATAAATAAGGTAAACCCAGAAGCGCCTACTGTTCTGTCTCACTGGCCTTCTATCGTGGATGCTGGTGGAGCCGTTATCTGCTCATCTTTTATGCATAAAAAGCACAGGTGTTACTGATTTAATCCATTTTTTTAATTTTTAAAACTTTTATGCGCATGGGTACTTTACATGCACACATGTCTAATACCCATGGAATCCGGAAGAGGGTTCCGAGATCTCCCGAAACTACAGTTACAGATGGTTGTGAGCCACCATGTGAGAGCTGGGAATTGAACTAGAATCCTCTGAAAAGGCAGCCAGTGCTCTGTGAGTCCCCTTCCAGGCCTGCTTCAACTTGTTTGATTGTTTGATGAGGGAGGGAGGATTGAATGTGCTGGAATATGTGGAGGTCAGCATATTTTCTTCTATCGTGAGAGTCTCAAGGATCAACCTCAGGTTGTCAAGCATGCCTGCAAACATCTTTACCCACTGAGCCATCTCATTGGCCCAACATTTTTATCTTGAAAAAATCAGTTCATAACGGTCTATGAGTTAGTTCTCAGTCCTTTTTATAGATGCCTAGTCCTCATTGTATGATTATACCTTTTTTTATAAAAATAATTAGTTCTCTATTAATATCAGTTTAGAGGAACAGTATTTGGCTTCCAAAAATAGTATAGTATGAGCTGTGGTCCACGTACCCAGCAAGTGTGAGATTCATGTTCCAGTTCCCAGCACCCCCCCAATAGTGCTGGAATTAATACTATTTATATACTTTTTTGTTTTGAGACGGCATCTCTCTACATAGCACTGGCTGTCCTGGAACTCACTAGGTAGACCAGGCTGGCCTCAAAGTCTCAGAGCTCCACCTGCCTCTGCTTCCTGAGGGCTGGGAGTAAAGGCGTGTGCACCACACCTGGCTGTATATGTCATATTCTGTGCTGATGTATGAATGGATGGCTTTTAGTGTTGTGTGATAATTCCAAGCTCGAGAATGCAGTGGTGGCTTGTACCATTGGTCTGGTACAGAGACGGGCTGTTAAAGGATTGGGGGTTGACGGTCTGATCAGACGCCAGTGTTCCTGTGCTTCTCCCTCCCTCATCAAGAAAGGGCTTTGGAAAGAATGGAAGAACTAGTCCATAAAATATGAGCTACATCACTGCTTCAGTCAGTCTGAAATGCAGTCCATGAACTATAACAAAGGAACCATGGTCTGCTTTTAAAATAATCCACTCATAAATTGGACAGTTCTATTGAAAGGTGTTACTGCACTGTATGTTAGTAGCCATTTCAGACCTGAATGGCATGTGCTTTGCTTTTGTGATTTCATGACTGCCTTTCCCCCCCGGGCCTCAGGTCCCTGGTGGTAACTAATGAGTATCTGCTGCAGCAGCTGAATAAAGAGCAGAAAGGTTATTCCGGGAAATCGCTCCTGCCTCCTGAGAAGACTCATCCTTTGGGGAGATTGTCGCCCTTTGGGAAAAGCACGCTGTCTTCCTCCTCACCAACGGTACACAACACGGGTCAGTACCTAATACAGAGCGTCTCAGAAGCTGACCCCGAGCCTAGTCTGTGGAGCTAGCACCTCGGCCTTCCCCACCACTCCCTCACCCATGGAGGTAACTCAGCCCTGCTGTCCCTGTAGTGGATACTGGTGTTTACCCCCAAAGATTAAGAGAAACTTATTATGATTACATTATATTGTCCCTCTTTATTTTCCTATTTATTTCCCCCCATTTGGTCATTCTTTCCTTCTGCCCACACACATTGTTGGCACTTGTTCCTAGGCACCATTTCACACAGAAACATTTGATTGAAAATATCAGAAAAGAAAAAATAGTGGACACTTTGCAGTGTCATTTCAGGCTGTGGCAGAAAGTTACAAAAGAACATCTGTCACTTTCTTTTGTGTTAGAATTTCCAAAGACTCTGAAACGTTTGGAGTCTCCTGCTGCCATGGTGCAAGTGTATACACTCCGTCCAGAGGAGCCCATGGCCTAGTAAGACTCAGGTGATGGTCCTCAGAGTGGGTCTAATGAGAGATTGGATAAGCATGTGGGTTAATGTTGGCGTCCATATGGAAGCTCTAGCGAAGTCTTGGTGTAGTGGGTCTCACAGATTAGGATGCTAATGGAAACATGCAGAGCCTCGTAGACTTGGATGCAGAGTCTGGTGATCCCTGAAGGATCATGGATCAGGGATACAGTGCAATGTGGCACCACAGGAGTATGTGACAGCACATCAGTCTTTGCCTGGAGAATGCAATGTCAGGAAAATGTTCCCAGAGGACAGTCAAATGAGACCTGAAAATAAGCAGGTTACTAGGCAAAGCACAGGACCAAGGGCAAGAACAAGAGGAGGGCTGCAGCTTTGCTGTGTCACAAAGGGAGTGGCTCCTCTCCCCGACTGGGAGCTGGGAAGGCAGAGGAACTTGGCTGCACAGGCTCCTTGCAGAGTTCCACTAAGGGGCAGAAGGGTAGAGGCCTGCGTGCATTTAAAAGGTTTCCTCTGTAAGGAGAAGGGCTGACAGGAACAGGACAGGCTGAGCACAAAGAAGCTGGACAGCAGGAGCAGGCCCACCTGAGGTGCGGCTTGTGCGCATGCCTGGCTCAGTGCCATTTCACAATGAGGATTAGGTATCTTAAACCCACTGAAAGCTGCTTCTATACCATCTTTCTCCAGAGCTGGAGAAATGTTGCCAGAAAACAAACACTGTCACTGTGATGCCACTTCCCCTATAGAGCCATGTCAGGAGAGAGGCAAGGGGCTGAGACACTGATTCATGGCCCTAACTCACATGCCATGCAGGGAATGAGTCCTGTGCCACATTGTGGGTTTGAAGCCCCATGTTTCTGAATTATAAATCAATCCACAGACATCTGGGTTTGTCTGTTTGTTTGTTCAAGAGGAGCCGTAAGTTTTTGGTTCCACAAAAGCCACTCCTCTGGCTTCTTGTCCCATTGAGAAATCTCCATAGAGCCTAAGCCGTGCCAGCAAAGGGGGACTCAGGGCACAGAGCACCTGCTATGCTAGGCACTGGGCAAACACTGGCTTTCCTTGCACCATCCACCTCCTCCTACCTCTAGTATGACCTCTTATGGTGACAGCCCAGCATCTGCACAGAGCTCCTATAAAGAGAAGCAAAGTGCCTGGCACACTAAGCCACCTCCATGGCCATCTCCCTTTGTCACCGCAAATAGCTGATCCTGACTCAGGCCAGCCATTCTTGGGCTGCTAGGCACTCCCAGGGTGGAAGTCCTCTCAACCTCTGATTTCTCCTGATGTGTCATGTAGTCCTGGGGACAGGACGTAGCTATTATAATGTCCAGGGAGAGGCCAGAGTTGTCACCATGAAGGGCTAGCAGGCCAACTTGAAGGGCAGAGAAAAACCTCTGGAGAGAAATGAGTAGAGAGGCTGGCACTCGAAGTCTGCCCTGCAGTGGAGAAGGAAGCAAATCTGGTGTACAACCAGTCCTCAGGCAGGCCTCTGCCCACTGTAGAGAGGGATTTAGTGGGGTGTCCTTGTCAGCCGAGCTACTGGAGAAGGTACTCATGGTTTTAACCACAGAAGTCTCCCTGGCCCTAAGTGGACCTTGAGCTGCTTCTAGCTCTATGTGCCTTTTCAGAGGGCGCACAGATCTTTCTCCTACTTCATGGAGTTCAGGGTCAGGCAATACCCCCACCCTTTTCTCCAAGCCATCCCACCAGTCACAGGGATAACAGGCTGCTACTTCCCTCCTCGTTAGCTGTCTCCCCACCCCAACCCTCCACACCCCTGGATCTCTAGCTGACAGGGAGGCCCACGTACAGATACAGGTAAACCCACTTGCTGTGACCATCTTTCCGTAAGTAGAAGCTACAAGGATTTAGATTTCCATAATGCTCACTAACATGAAGCTTGTGACTCAAACGGATTTCCCAGGCTAGATGGAGGTACCACTGCTTTACTGCTGGGGAGGGGATGCTGGAACTCTTCCCAGGTAGCTTGAGAAAGGACATCCCAGTGAAGGGCCAGGTGCTAGCCTGGGCCCTCTGCTCCCCACCTGACCTTTCTTCATCCCTGTCTAGCTCACACCATTTGTCTACATGTCTCCTCCCAGGGTGACTGGGCTGAAGCCCAGTGTGAGCAGAAGATCCTAGGACAGGCTGTGGGGATGGGGTACACAGAAAAGAAGTTACTAAAGCCTCTGAAACCTAGAAGCTGTCCTCTCATGGAGAGGCCCTTGTTACTCCAACAAGGTGAAGAGCCTGCTTGGGAACAGCTCTAGCCTAGCACCAGGGACTCCGAGGGCTGATGGTCTGTCTGGAAGGGAACAGACAGGCCCCACCGTCCCCATCAGAATGATGAACAGATGGGAGGAGTCAGCAAGGAGTCCCTCACTGTGGGACACCAGGCTCACCGCTGGCCATTAGGGCCTGTCTATTGGAGAAACAGTGTTGGGGCTTGCTGTGCCAGAACACGGCTGGCATGACGATGAGCTTTATGGCTTAGGACTCATCTGTTGACATTTTTTTCTTCCCTAGGCCTCTGTTTCCTCGGCCATAGAGTTAGGGAATCAATTGTTTATTCTCTAGTTCTATCTAGCCCTGAATATTCTGAGACTCTGGGCTAGAGCCCAAAATGCCTTATCCGAGTAGGCCCCTGTTGGCAGCCATGGTCCAAGGCTTGGTCCAGGCCAATTCTGATGCTTCATCCTTCCTCCTGTGCAAATGTTGAGAGCAGATTGAGGCCTTATTGATTAGACAACAGGCTGTGATGTCATCGCCCCAGGGTCGGGGTCCAATAAAAAGTTCTGCATCTCCCTAAGGCTGTCTTGGGCAGCCTGGCTCTGCTCTGCACTAATGGGAAGGACTCACTAGTGGAAGGAGATATCATCTATCCTGGGAATGGCTGCCAGGGGGAATAAAGAGCCCAGCAGGGTGTGGGAAGGAGGGGGTAATAGGGCACTGCAGTGTGAATGACCCCATCACCGCAGACTCAATCCATCCTGGTACAAAAGGTATCTTTATTGAGGTCTGGGTAAGAATTAGGCACTTGGCCAGAGCAGCAGCTTAAATATGAGGCAAGCAGGCAAGAGTCAGCCATGCCTGGGACCAGGCTGGGGTGGTGAGGATATAGGCACTGACTCCCAGACAGATGTCAGGGAGACAGGAAGAAGGGACACAGCAGTCTGGGTCAGAGGCCTGATGGGATGGCCCTAGGACTGGGCAGGAAGCTCTCAGTGGCAGATCCAGAAGGGAGGAGCTGGGCTTTCTTGTTCCACGTGACCCTGGACCCCAGGCCTGGGTCTCCAGTGGGACAACCTCCCTGGGGGCTTTGGCAGGTGTCACTTCTTCACCTTGGCGTCATAGGTGCCTGCGTTCTTGTAGGCACTCACATAGCCACTGTCGTCCAGGATGTCCTGCCGTCCAGCGATGCCCTTTCCTTTGCCGCTCTCATCAAAGCGTTCTTTGTGGGAGCCTGTGTACTTACTGGTGTCCGTCAGCCGGTCCACAGCACCACCCGTTTTAGCTTTCTGTTTGGATAGAGTTCCCACAGAATCGGAGAGGGAACCTGGCCCATCCCACCCACCCCCACTCCCACTGAGAGCCCCCCCCATTCATCTCAGTGGGAGGGCTGGCAGGCAGGGCACTTACAGTGACACCAATGTTGGCTGGTTCCTTGCCCGCTATCAGCTGGCAGATGGCATCAAAGGCCTCTTCCTTGGTCTTCCCCTTGAACCTCTTTGTTGCCAGCTCTTCCAGGGCCTTCTTGAACTCCTCATAGTTGATTACTCTAGCAGATTTTGCCCTGCCAGGCACCATGTGCACCATAAGGATTCCCCCTTTTTGACATCCTCCCTGATTCCAGCCCCCCCAACTCCCCACTTTCTGGAAATATGAGAAACAGGGTTGCCTGGTGCTCACTTGACTTTGGAGAAGACGATGTCAACGTCGGTACCTGTCACAGCCTTTCCGTCAGCCACCTTACAGTCCTTGCACAGCTTGGCCCAGTTCTTGCCGTTCATCTCTTGCCCACTGGCCTTAGGGTCACCATGGATGGCAAACTTGCGGAAACTCTCCTCCAGCCCAGCTATGTCAGTGCTTGCTGCCATGCCACCCTGCGGGGATCCACCTCAGTCACCTCCCAGCCAAGTTATTCCCGCTTCCTCTAGACCCAGAATGTCCCCACTGCCTTCTCAAAACTCGTGAAGTCTGAGTTGGCAGCACCTCAGTCTCTCAGTGAGGGCTGGGTTGCCTAGGGAGAGGGGGATTAGCACCGTGTGTCTGTCTATGCCCAGAGCCAAGGAAGAGCTACAGGCAGAAAGGTGCTGTCACTCGGTGCCAGCCCTGGATCTCAATGGGGCTCAGAAGATGAAGTCATGATGTCCACACAGCCCCGGGACAGAGTGGCACTGTCCAGAAAGACTGTGAGGAGAGCAGCTAGGGCCATGGATTTGTCTGTGCCTGGCGCAAAGCCTCGTTGGGTGGAAGTGGGGGTAGTGGCAGAAAAGCCTCCCTAAAAACTCCATGTCAATCTGGGTCAACGCCACACAAGGCTGGTGTATGGGCAGGTGTGTAGCAAGGGCAGTGTCTCTGCAAAGGTCATGGAGACCTAGGGAGGCCCAGCCTAAGCCTGACAATGGAGCAAGAGCAAGGGCAGTGGTGCATGCCCTAGGCAGGGGCGCAGCTGGCCTGGCCCTGGCCTTGTTACTATTTGCTGTTAAACAAAAACATGAGGGGAGCAGGAACTTTGGTCTGGCCTGGCCACAGTTTGTGAAGCCTGGAGACAGTTGCTAAGGGAGGGTGGTGCTGCTTGGAGAGTGTTGCTAAGGGTAGGATGGTGTCAGGGCGGCTTCAGGGAGAAGCTCCCAGTGCTGCTGGGCTGGGCTGGGCTGAGCTAGGATCAGGGGCTCATGGGTGGGGCATACCAGCACTCCCTGAGCCTAGGGCACAACCGTGGCTTCCTGGCCCCTTGCCACTGATTGAAGCTGTAGCTTCCAGTCTACTGGAAGCAACCTAGGCAGAGGCTTGTACAATAGCCCTTAACCTCCTCCATGCTGCCGTGGGACCATGATCTTGGTACCTTAATCCTTCACTAAAGCACAGTCCCCTCATCTACACTTCAGCCCTCCACTAAAGTCTTCTTATCACTGAGCATGGCTACGCCAGTCCACCTTCCCACAGCTCAGCTGCGCCCAGCCCTGGCTTTTCACCCTCGGTGGCCTCGTGCCCACTGACCATACCTGCAGCCCTACACTGAGGCCTCCTCCACCCCCATACCCAAAGACTTGAATTTGACCCTTTCCATCCCCACACAGACATTAAGACCCCTTCATTGAAACCCCACCCCAGCATGCTCACAGCCCTGCAGTGACATGCATATCCTACTACATACAGACCCCTGACCACACCCTCATCAGATCTCCATTGCAGATCCCTGACCACACCCTCAGCCCCACCCTGAAAGTCCCTCTCCAAATCAAACCCTGCACACGCACACTTGCATCTCCAGTTTGCATCCTTTTAACTCACATCCTGAAGACCCCAGCCATACTCACTAACAGGACTGCATCATTAAAAGGGTCCCTGGCCATACCCTTAGAGCATTCCCGTTCATCCATATACCTAGTTTCTGACATGCCCTGCCTTGAAAATCCCCAATCTAATGCAATGACACTCCCATTCTTCCATGCAAAACGTTGAGCACCCACCAGCACACACACACTGAGTTTCCTGACCACACCCTTAGCACTCCCTCTTTACTCATATACTAGAGCTATTGACACAGCCCTGCCCCAAAGCCCCTTAGAGTCTAACCAACACTGGCATTGCCTTGAGTGCTCCGGCATCAGGTTAAGACATACCACCATCACCACACCCACAGCAGCTTCCTGACCACACCCTTATTCTCAGCCACCATCTTTACCTTGCCTCTTAGAAAAAGAGTGTCCAATGACCACAACCTGGCCCCCTGAACAGCTTCTCTTCTCCCATTACTAGTTGGTCCACACTGAAAGGACCTTCCTGGTCCTACTCATCCTACTCATCCATAAATTGCAATTTCTAAGACTGAGAAACCCAGGGATCTTACATTGCAGGCACCTCTGGGGGACTGTAATCTAGGTGGGTACCCTTTGCCTCTCCCAAGGTGCAAATTCACTCGGGAACCCAAAGCTTGATCAAGGGTAAATGTGCCCAGGGGAGTTTGGGTGCTACTTGATGCTTTTCTCAAGGAAATGAGAGGATCCTGAGCCTATTGCTCACTCCTGTCTATGGGAAAATCGATTTGGGGGTTGTTGAAATGGAGCAGAATCATGGGCAGCTGCTCTGGGGTCCTCAGACCCTGGACACAGTAGTCACACCTCTGAACTGAATCCGCTTGTCAGCTCTTGCTGGGACAGCTGCAGTCATCAATCAGCCTAGCAAGGAGGTGGGGGAAGGGGTGTGTGTGGAACCCTTGGGGCCAGGGCCGGGTGATCAGCTGGTATCCTCAGCTCAATACCATCCGAGGTTAGTTCAGGCTGCTCCCACCCACCCCTCTTTGTGGAGGGTATGAATTAGGGTAGTCGATGTTCAATTCTCCTACCGGCGTCTACCTCTCGGCTGCTCCTGAGCGTGCCTTCGGACAGGACCCAGGAACTGATGCTGGAGACCAGGAGGCTCCACAGCTCCGCTCCCTGCCGGCTCCCGGGCGGGACTGCAGCCCGAGCGGCTCCGTAGTATTATCCCCTGTTTCTCGGTCACCATGGAGACAGTGAGTCCCACCCCCTAGCTGTCTCGGCGGGAGAGTGACCAAGGTCACGCTAGCTCCTCCCACCAGACCCCGCCCTATGTGCGCTGTGGGCACTGGGCCCGCAGAGTTGCAGCGACAGCCTTATCCTGCCTCTCCCCTTCAGCCGCAGTCCTTAAGCAGCCAGAGCTGCCCTCTGCAGTCCTGGATGTCCTAGGATAGGAACTTCCATGGCCAATGAGAAAACAGCCCCCCAAAAGTTCCAGTGGGGTCCCCAACCTTCAAGGGATTTCTGAAACTAAGAGCTGAATTGAAGAATGGGATCCCACGATTCATTGACAAGGATCTACAACTAGCTCAAACACCACAGCTGCCTCTAAACCTGTGGCATTCACCTACTCCTAGGTTTCATTCAGTAGGCCAGGTTCTGAAGCATTAGGGGACGACAGAGACAATCAGTGGATCACTTGTGCCTCCCCACTCCACCCCCCAATGCTGGGTACTTTGATGGAAGCAATTCCTGAACCTCAAGAACGGCCGCCTCCTTTCATTCTTGTGTCTACCCCTCACAGCTTCTATTCTCATGTGCCTCCCTAACCTGCTTCCTCCAGTCTCCAACTGCAAATACTACTAAACTCAATAATCTTGCTGGGTGTGGTGGCAGACACCAGCAGTCTGGGAATTCAGGAGACTGAAGTAGTAGGTTCAAATTTTTAAGGCTAGCCTGGGCTACAAAGGAAATGAGAGGACATTGAGAGGAGAATGGTGATGCTTGAACAAGATCCCATGTTTTTGATTCTCAACACTTAAAAGAAAAACCCTGTTCGGAGACCTTTCCTAACCCACCCCATTTTCTCCTCCAAGCTAGCAATGATGGTCCTGCTTCTGTAAGACCCATAGCTTTTCCACTATGAAAATAAGCATTAAGCCTGCAAAAGCATAAAAAAAAAAAAAAGTTTATTGGGTCATCAGGGCTGGTGGAGCAGATATTGCTGAGTCTTGGGTAAGGAAGGCTGATCCTGTCGGCCTTGAGGTCGCTAAAGTGCACTCATTGCGGCGAATATGGGGTGTTGCATAGAGTGGTCAGACGTTCCTGCAAGGCCCTCCTGCCTCTAGTCCCCACTAAGGCAAGCCATCTTCACCGCCTCCAGGTGTTCCGGGCTCACCACTGCTTGGGCTCACAAAAACAGCAGGCGAACGTGCCTGTAGAGCCAGCCTAGACTCTTGGCCCTTGGCTCCTGGGGCACCCAGTGCAGCACTGCCCAGGCGGGTCTGGGCCACTGGAATCTCTTCCATGGATTCCGCTGATGCCGAGTAGTAGGCGTCTGCAGAGCAACCAGCATGTGCTGGGCTGGCACTGGTGGAATCCGATGAAGAGCTAGAGTGGCGGCTAGGAGTCCCAGTCTCTGCACACAAGAGGGAAACTTAGGTTGAGACAAGGACTGCAGTTAGGGTCTTAAAACCTTTCCCACCCTGGAACTAATCCAATAGGATCCAAGCAGAAAGCAGTGCTCACCACGTAGCTTGGGCAGCCGGAGCTCTCGGTCCATGGTCCCAGACCTGGGCAATCTAAATACTCGCCGCTTCCTCTTTTCCTGTAAAGACAAAGGAAGTGTGGCCTGCGTCTCCAGACCCCACTTGCCAAAGCAGCAGAGGTACTCATCAGAGTGGAGGTTTCTTTTCCGTCTTCCCTCTTCTTGGGCAGAGGTCCAAACCCAGTCCCTCCTACCTGGGGTTGGATCCGTGGAGGCAGAGCCAGTGTGTCTGAGGAGGAGGGCAGTGGTGGTTCCACTTGGCCTTGGGTGGCAAGAAACTGGGAAGGACTGAGGTAAAAGCCAGAGAGCAAACTCTAGATGCTGCCCCGGAGTCCCTCCTGCTAGAGGTTCCCTTCCTAGCAGGACAGAGACACTAATCCATCCAAGACTTTGCTGAGCTGGACCCAGACCCATGCTTTGACCCTGACCTACCCTTCTCCCACGTCCGAGGGGAGCAGCCAGGTGGCACTTACTTGGCATTTAATGCTGCTGGCCTGGCCTGCCCAGAGGGCTCTGGACGCACATGGCTGAAGGTCCTCATGTAGAACTCCATCTCCTTGGGAAAGAGGGGTCAGGAAGGCCAGGAGACTGGGTGTGGATCCAGATACTCTTCAGCCCTGAGCACACCCTGTTACTGGCCTTTCTGAACGCTCAGTGGCCTCATGTCTCAGAGGTCTAGGGGTGTATTCCTGGTTCTCAGATGAGCTGGGAAAGCCTTCTGCAAGGTAAGGCTTCAAACACGCATTTCTGAATCTACCTCATCCCAAGGACTCACCTCATCTAGTCAAGCTGCAGCTATTCTGTCTGAGGAAAGCTGCAGGTCCTCAGGTCCAGTATCCCTAGCCTGGGAAGCTTAGCCAAGAGGTCCATAGGGACAAAACACTCGAGAGTTGCCCTCACCTGCTCCTGTCTCCACTTAGGGCTCCAGCCACTGTTCAGTAGCCAGGAAACCACAAAGCTACTCACAGGCCAGCTTGTGCACTCCAGGATGTGCACACTGAATGCACCCCTCATTTTCAGTGGACCAGCCATAATTTTGGCTGTTGGGAAGGAGAATGTGAGTACAATTCATTGTTGTCCCTATTCCCCAAAAGGTGACAGAACAGTGCTGCAGCCCTGAATCTTGAAGGTGTGATGTCAGCTGAAGGAACCCCAAGCAAAAGGGCTGGGAGTGGCTAGACTGGCACCACTGCATGCCAGATGCCCCTGAAGAACTGCAGGTGAAGAAATGAAAGACCAGGGAAAGCAACCTCAGGAAAAGGGAGTGGGACAGAGGGCAAAGGGCGGGGCCAGTGTGCTGGAGGGAGAATGCAGACAGCTGTCGCCTACTAGGCAGTCGTTTCCATGGTGACAGAGGCGCCCTGACTAAGGCAGGGACGACACTGTAACAGAAAGCCGTCTCTAAAACAAGCCTATGTTTTGGGGGCAACGGCTCTAGAGAGGGGCCCCTCCCAAATTCCTGCTGGGTGGGGGTTGGGAGGCTGCCTGCCCAGTCCCTGAGAGTTTTAGGGACTAGGACAAGACCCAGCCAACCACAGGCTGACTGCACAGGTGCAAATACTGAGGTCCCAGATGAGCCCCAGACTCAAACTCTGCCCAGGATGACCCTTTGGGGGAAGATATGGGAATAGCTGCCCAAGAAGAACAGCACGGGGATCAGAAGCAAGTCCCAAACCCTGGGGCCCTAAAGTCATTTTTCTCACATCTACCACTCCTTCAGTAGGAACTCAGCAAAGATTGCCTACCTTGGATCCCTTAGACTCCAGGAAAGGCTAGAAGTCAAGCCCTAACCAGCTATAAGAGAATGAGGGTCACCAGAAGGTGCCTGCTTAGACTTCCTCCTCTCCCCAGGGCTGAGCCTTGGGGCCCTCTCTCAGAGACCTTCAAACATCCCCACATTCCTGAATAGAGCTTTGGAAGCTCTCACTCAGCCTTAGCTCTCTCTTATGTAAAAAGGGACATACCTTTTACCTGTAGACAAACAGAATGAAATGTCGTCACTACTGTCCCAGTTGAACCCAAAGCCTAAGCAGGGCAAAGGGTGCAGGAGCCTGGAGTCTGGGCATCCCAGAGCAAGCCCTGCCTACTACGGATGGCTGCCACTGTCTGTACACACTTTTAGTGCCCAGTACAGGGCAGGTATGGATGGTGGGATAGAGCATTTTCTCCCACTTGGTAGCACTCTTCAGCTTGGCCCATAGGCAGGGTTCAAGTCTGGGAGATGAGAGAAAGAGAGGCAGGGTCCTTTTCCAAACCACCCACCAGCCTGTGTTTGTATCCAGTTGCCATGAGGATTTGGGATCCAGGGCTCAGCCTTCCCAGCAAAGTCTGCCTGGGCCCCCTGCCTGTACAGTCCCTGGGGGCTTTGAGGACTGGACCACCTCCATCCCCAGCTGTTGACCTCAGGAAGCCAGGGGGCGTGGGAATGAGGACAGGCTGGTCTGTAGCTGGGCTGACCAGGCCAAAGCCTAGGTTGCAGGGTTCCTTGTTCTCTATGCATGGAGACCTTAACTCTTCTCAGGCCAGGCTGCCTTTTAACCTTCCTGGACATCAATATGCAATGGACTGTTAACAGTAGTCCCTGTTTTAAAACTAAAATAGGATAAGATGTAAGGAGTCGTGGTTACAGCGGTAGAGAACTGATGGTTACAGTCTAACCCAGCCAGCTGTCAACTGAGGCTGGCTTTCTCTACCACATGCCAGGTGCCTGCAAAGGAAAGCACATGGGCCTCCAGAAACACAGGGCTCCTTTTGGCTATGTTGGTGCCATGAGCCCAGCTTAGGCTGGATTCCACTTCTCCAGGACCCCACTGTAGCTGCTGTTCTAGGCTGGCTTCCCTTGCAGGGTCTCCTCCATGACTCTTACTGCACAGCCTCACTTCCCACCACACCACACACACCCAAGCCCACTTCTCAGGGCGCCTCTATACCTGAATGGACCGCATCTTGCGGGGACATGACTCGAGCTCCTTGTGGGTCTCCTTTGCTTCCTGAGCTGGTCGGTGCTGCACAATGTATTCGTAGGTGGTGAGCTTGTGCCACACTGGCGGGCGTGGGAAGAGAGAGGTCAGTAGTGGAGAGGTACCCCAGAACTCGAAGGGGAGGGCAGCTGGCACTAAGTTCACATCCCTATCACATATATACTGAGCAGTCGGGCAAATCCAGCAACCACACAGAGCCAGCACTGGTAAAGTCCATGACTTCAAGGTTCTACAGCCCAAAAAGGTTCCTCCCTGCAGTCTATCCCCTTTAAGGCGAGCTTGCAGGAGGCACTTACTTAAATAAATGTGGAAGCAGAGCAAGTGGCCAAGCAGGGCTGTAGAAAGCAGGCCCAGAAGGATGAGTAGGGCAGCCAGGGCCAGGATGGCAGGAGCCTGGGTCTCCACAGGGGCAGCCGGCAAGAACACAAACCACACGTCTGTGTGATTCTTCAAGACTGCAGGGCACAGGCAGACGGTGCTTAGCCAGAGCGTAGGTGCACTAACTAAAACAAATCTGTCTAGAATCCACACTGACCTTCAAAGTGTTGGTTGGTACGAAGGCGCATGGGGTTGACAAAGAACTCCACGAAGACATAAGTGGCCACCAGCACCAGGAGCAGAACACCCAGTAAAGCAGATGCCACACTGTGTAGAAAGAGCCTGGCCCAACCATGGACAGCTGTCAGCAGCACTCAGCTCAGGCTAACTAAGAAGCCAGGCTCCAGACGCCCAACCCCTCAGAAGTCACAGGCATAGAGTCTGAAGACTCTATGAAAGCATCCACTTCTCAGGCTCACCATCTTACCAGGAACAATGGGATGGCAGGCCCTGAGTCCATCCTCTGCCGTCCCACGGATCACCTTCTCAGCGGGCGCACATCCCCACCCACTGCCAGCCCCATGCAGGCCCCGGCAGATTCTCACCGGTAGTTCCTCTCGCCCACGCAGTTGTTAAGCCACTTGCAATGATGATCGAAGCCACATACACATTTATTGCAGGCGCTGCAGTGTTTGGATCGCGCACTCCTGAGGAGGGTTTGGGAGAAGGCACCTCGTGGTCAGCCAGTCCATCCAGCCCATCCAGCCCATTCAGCCCATCCAGCCCCAGTTGGTGTAACGACCTGAGTCGAGCCTGGTTCCTGATTACCCACAGGAACCTCTACCCTTCCTCGGACCGCAGCAATGAGGAGCGCACGCGCCCTCTGGTGGAAACAGGAGGTGGGACCTCTGGAGAAGGTGCTGAGGATCATGGTAGAGGGAAGAAGGGTGTCTTGTGAGGTCCTACTCTTGAACTACATACCTAGGTAAAGGTCCCATGAGAAGGAAAGGAGGCGTCCTTTCCAAGCGAGGACATCTATGCCAGACCACACACAAGATGCTGGTGTGGGACTTGAGGCAAAATGCATAGCTGCCCAATTGGTACTTTAATTGCTTCATTTTGGGGTCACTTTCCTTGCCATCCTACGGAATTTTTCTGGCATTCTTTCAGAAGACATGTATGGGCTAACTGTAAAGGAGCCAAAAGGAGAAGTGTTCACTGTCATCCAGGGTCATTAAAGAAACTCATAGGCAAGGAACAAGTAAGAGAGGGCCATGTCAGGATACTAGTGGGGTCACATCTTGGAAGACCCAAATGAGCACGGGAGAATAGTGTATCCTTCCATCACTCATGGAGAGCAACTGCCAGAGTCATTCTGAACTCGTGCTGGCTGCTGCTTAGGGAATGGCAGTAGGCATTCTGGTTCCTGTATTCAGATCTCTTCTAACAGGCTACTCTAGGCCTTCAGATTCCAAGTGTGGATCTGGCCTTGGGCTGCACTCTATCCTTCAACCCACACCAATCTGGGAGACGACAAAGCTCCAGTAATGTAGGGAGGAGTCCCAGATAGGTATTTGCCAAAGAATGGTTGTTCCACATTCTGTCTCCTCACTAGCAGGAGGACTTGAAGCAAGCCACTGGCCTCTCTGCCTCAGCCTCCTCACGGGTAACTGAGTGAATGTGCTAGGGGCCAGACAGCTAGTGTGCCCTTGACCCTGCTGCTCAGTCACTTGGTGACTTCAGGACACCGTCCAGCTTTCTGAGCAGTAGGCTCTGGCTCTTTTGCTTTAAAATGTAACACTCAGCACGGAGCACTTAAGCCTAAACTCCCTTCCTGCCCCTCTCTGGGTACTTTGAAGAGGCTAAAGTTTTCACCGGCAGAGCCATCTAGAAATGGTTTTGGTGCTGCCAACTGCCTTCTGGGTTTGCTATAGGAAATGCTATGCCTTGTCTTTTTTCTCCCTAATCACTGTCTCAGGTCGCTCCACCAAATATTTTGTTTTTGTTTTTGAATCTGTCTTATTATATAGCCCTGACTAACCTCAAACTCATTGAAATTCTGCCTCAGCCTCTCAATAGCTAGGATTACATGTAAGCACCACAATACCCAGTTCCACCACCAAGACTCTTTTTGTTTTTTTGTGACAGTGTCTCACTGTCTAGGTCTGGATGTCCTGGAACTCTGTAGACCAGCCTGGCCTTTCACTCACTGAGATCTGCCTGCCTCTGCCTCCTGAGTGCTGGAGTTTAAGGTATGGACCACCACACCCACCCTCCACACTCATCATTAGGGAAAGTACAAGTGTTCAGAGATGTAAGTATCACTGCGGAGCTTGGTGTGACCCTTTTTACCAGGACCATAATTGGTGATCCTGCAGGCACACTCACAGCCCACACGTTCACTCACACTCATGCACTCACACATCCACGTCACACAGGTTGCAGTGTAGATCTTCAATGACATGTGCGTGCTGGCTGCGGTTGAAGATAGGCAGGGGCCCAGAATAGCTCTTGTCCCGCACATTGGCATCTGCTGGATCGATGGAGACAGCAGTCAGGTGCACCACAAGGTGGCCAGCAAAGATGGCACCCATGCACTAGCCCAGCAGGTTAAAGACTCAGTCCGTACTGTGTAAATCAGTCCCACCCACTCTCCTAGACAGAGTATTCTCCTGTCCATGCAGATTTCCTTTATAAGGAGCCTCTACCCATGCTATATTCTCCTGCCCCATAAGAGCCTCCTCACCAAGCTTCTTTATCAGACCCCTATACCCTCAATCAAAAAGTCACATGATAATAGAGTCCAAAGACCAGTACTACTTACTACTGCCACCCAGAAATCTAGCCAAATGGCCTTGGCCTCAGGCCTGGCACAAGCCAGTTTCTGGTCTCAGATTTCAGAAGGTGAAAGAGATTAAAAGACATCACCTTTTAAAGTCTAGAGACATTAGCTGAAATTCTGAGCTTGTTTTTCTTGCTTTCATAGGAAGCCACTTCAAAGACGGGAGCAGCCACTCCCTTTCAATAGTTAGGGCCAGATGGAGAACCACTTGCAGACAGGGCTCATCTACTTGCAAGTCTGGGTACTTGGCACCCTAAGCTGAATGTCTGAGATGGCCTCACATGTTCAGGGTTAGCCAGGGCAGTGTAGCTAACTCCTAGAATGGAAATGAGCTTCCCCAGAACTTAACTAAGCCAAATACAGGAAATGAGTATGCTGCCTTCTGGCTGCAAAATCTATACATAAACTCACCAACAGGTTCCATCCAGGTAGGTAACTACCTTATTTTCTTCCCTTCACCTACTCAGCACATGCTCCTTCTTTATCTGCCTGCTAGCCAGGCAGATGCCATCCCTCTGTCACTCAGGATCTAAGCATTAGTCATCCTTTACCCATCAGCTGGCCAACATCCTTACCTCACTCAGTAGCCAAATTACGCTGTCTGTCTGTGTGAACCAGGCTCTTCTAGAATGTGCTGTACCAGAGCTCAAAGAGCCAAATGTAAGCTCAACCCTGAGCTCTCTGTCCTTATGGCCAAAGCTATGGGTCAGCTCCTTACTTCTTGCTAGATTACTTGAGAACCTCACACTCTTCTCCAAAGTCTACCCTGCATGGGTTCCAGAAGTGAGCTTTCAAAAGCCTACACCTAAGCTCTTCCCTGCATCAAAGCCTACAGGGCTCTAAGTGGCTCTCTAGCTGAAATTCATGCCTTAGCCAGGGCTATAGCTTGCCTTAATCTGTCTTTTCCCAACTCTAGACACTCAGTGTGGGCAAACATTGAGCTTCTTGCCTTCTCCCAGCATCCTTCACTGGTCCATTCACTCAACAGTGTCCATTCACTCAGCAGTGTTCTATCCTGTGTGCACAGGCATGAAGGAATATGGAAAGAGTCAGTTCTGAGCTCTAAGAAACCCTCTGCATGATGGAAAACACAGATATCAACTAAATAACAGGTCAGTCACATGAGAGGATATGCGTTTGTAACTGATGACTTTATCTAGTCCCACAGGATCAGGAAGACTTCTCTGAAGAAGTGTCATCTCAGGGGTTGGGGATTTAGCTCAGTGGTAGAGCACTTGCCTAGCAAGCGCAAGGCCCTGAGTTGACCCCAGCTCTGAAAAAAAAAAAAAAAGAAAAAAGAAAAAAGAAAAAGAAAAAAAAAAAAAAAAAAGTGTCATCTCAGCAGAGATGTGGAAAAGAATGTAGAACAGGGCCTTGGAAGGTAAGGCAGAGGAAAAAGGACCAGGGCTAAGTGCTGTGGATATCAGAAACATGCAAGGTGGCAATCACATGGGTGACTGAAATATCATCCCAGCTCATAACTATCATATAACAAGGAGGGTCATGCTGCCAAATTCTAAGCTTTCAAAGGGAACAACAACAACAAAATTCTAGGCTTCCATGTGAGCTCTCTCAATATTAAATGTTAAAGAAATAAATGATCTCAAAACATGTAAAGGACCTGTACAGTTTAGGTATTAACCATTCCATAATTTGCCAACCAGTTTGGCCCATTGATCTGTCACTTCTTAACCTCTGATCAGCTAGGTGAGACAAGGGCTTCTAGGAAGAGATCACTGTTGTCAAAACAGGGAAATAAGAGGAAGCTGAATAGACAGGAAGATTGCCCATGGAGAAAAGCCATGGGACCTAATGAGATCCATCTTCAGCTTCATTTCTTAAGGCAGGAAGAAGCTGCTAGATTTTTGAGCTGGTGAAACATTATCAAAGAGGTGTGTGTGTGTGTGTGTGTGTGTGTGTGTGTGTGTGTGTGTGTGTGTGTGTTTTTTGACTTGAAAGAGTGTTCTGGCTGTAGGGATAAAGATGGCCAGGAGAAAGGGAAAGAGGAGGATGAGGATGGGGGTGGGGGTGGGGTGGGGAACAAAGAGAAGGGGTCGTACGCTGTGTGTGAGACAGAGTTGTAAGAGTGCTCTGTCTGCAGCTGTAGGTAGCCAGGAGCAGGGATGCACAGGGAGACTCATTTGGTCAGAAAGGCAGAGAAGGTGGGAAGAGAAGGTGGGAGGCTGAGGAGGAGGTAAACTCCACAGTATGACTGACAGCTGTCAGCAGGAAAGGAAAGGAGAGCCACACCTGTATGTGTGAGGCTGGGAGCTGCAGCAGGAATGCTGCCGGATATGAGCTAGCCTGCTGCTGCTGCTGGCATGCTCCTGCCCCAGACATCTACAACATTTGCATGCAGTGTGAGACCACTGTGTCCAGCCCACCAGTCTCCCCTCTCCCTGGCCCCTAAGCGCCCAGAGCTCATCTTTTCATTCCTGAAGCCTGGGGCCATTCTAGGCCCACAGTGGATAATTGATACCCACTTCATTCCTAAGAGGTCCTGGGAGCCTGCTTAATAGAAGAACACTATAGAGCCTTGGTCAAGCTGCCAGACTAGGTGGCTCTGGAAGCTTCCATATGGCTCAAAGATAAGAGAAAACAAGACGTAGATCAAACCCTCAAATCATTCCATTTCCTCAGCCTGAATAGGCTGACTGGCCTCACTGGGTACTATTGTGTGACCTCAGAAAGTCACTATCCTGTCTGAGCATCTTTCTTCATAACGTCTTGAATGAGAAATGTTCCCATATGTTCATGTATTTAAACACTTGGTTACCAACTGGTGGCGCTGTTGGGGGGTTATAGAATCTTTATGCTGAAGTGCATCGTTGTGGGGCAGAATTTGAGGGTTACTTCCTGTTCGTTCCCTCTGCTTCCTGTGTGCAGCTGAGATGTACTTAGCCAGCTTCCTGCTCCTACCTCCTGCCTGCTTCCTGCTACACCTTTCCCCCAGTTATGAATATTACCTAACCTTCTGGAACCATAAGCTAAAATAAACTCCCTCTTCCATCAGTTGTTTTTGGCTGTGGTATTTCATCACAGTAACAGGAACATAACTGATATGCTTCCTTAGTGGGGAGAAAACCCCCATGGGGTTATCAGAGGGACTAATGGAGAACATCTCTGTCAAGTGTGTGGCAAATGTAAGTGCTTTTGTTTATTGTTATTTGCTGTGATGTTCTTCACTCCAAGCCAGGTGGTTACGACTCTGAGTTCCCGGGTGCCCTGCAGGTAGGTTACCTGGGTAACCCAGTCAGGGATGGAATTATTCCAGACCACAGAAGAATGTCCCATGAAGTAGTCCACTTAATTACACTAAGGCCCATGGTCACCTTAAGAAAAGTCATTTCCCATTCATTCACTCAGTTGATGATCTGGCCTTGGGCTCTTGTGAACTAGGAAGGTCCCAATGACACTGCTAGTGTCTGAGGGTGACAATCATCTCTAGAGTTCCTTTATTCAACTGCTTAAATAGAGTTCCTTTATTCACCAGCCCAGGGCTCTGGTCCAAGAAAACATACTTGCATTAATAGCTAAATATATATGGTCATATACTCCTAATATGCTCTCATTCTCAACCCAGCCCTTGGAAGTGAGTGGAGCCCTTCCTGTGGACAGCAGAGGCTGTTCTGACCAGCATAGCCCAGAGAGGAGGCTAAGCTGAGCCTAGGCCCTGCTGATGCCTGCTCTCCAGATTCATATTCTCTCTCTTCTCTTCGCCCCTCCCCTCCCCTCCCCCCCTCTCTGTCAGAAATCCTCCTCAGAAGGCTGATGCCATCAGAGGAATAGGAACTCTCTAGACAGGACACACACAGGCTACTGCACCCTGCACCCTGCGCCCTGCACCCCCCTGTACCTGTAGGTCTTTGGGGTTGTGGCCAGGGCTGGAACAGTCCATACTACAAGGCTCAAGCAAGTTAGTGTGTGTCCCTGTTCCCAGGAACTTGAAGGATATATGTGCCACTTTTTGGCACAAGCACCCTCATCCTAAAATCAATAAAGTGTGTAACTATTCCCAGGCATAGCAAATAATGTGGTCATAAATAAAACCACATTTTAAGTGTACCAGGAAACCTATTATATGGGAAAACTATACCATGACAAATTCTTTCACAAGTAGAATCATTGCTCCCAAACACCATTTCAAATGAGGACTAAACTCAGGACCTTGCACCTGCCAGGCAAGCACTCTACCAACTGAGCTGCGTTCCCTCCCCCTAACTTCCCTTTTCTTTAGCTCAGGTATAACGAAACTGAAGAAGCTTTAGGAATCTTTGTCAGACCCTCTCTGGTGCTTTAAGTGCTCTGAGAAACTTTAGGGCTATCCACTCACTTTTATCAGAGGTCAAGTTAAACCTGGCAGAGAATCAATTGAGTCAACCCTAAGACCCTGCTCCCAGCTTCAGGCTTCTGCTGTCTTCCAACTATCCATCTCCCCAACTTTTCCAATCTCATATATTCCAAGGATACAGCATAGCCAGCAGGCACCCAGTGGTGAGGCAGGAGGGGAACAAGGACCCCAAAGCCAATCACTGCGAAGAAGAGGTAGAGCAGCCAGGCCACAATCTGGAGTGGGTGGGGGGGCCAGCTCCATCCATTTCGTCGGGACCGCTGGCCCTGCAGTTCTGGGGAAGGTCCACTGTCCTGTGAGGGCGCTGTCCACACATTCTTCTCAGGGGCTGTCTTGTTGGAGGGTTTGTTGCAGATGTTCATCTCCAGAGGGAGAAAAGGAGAGAGCATTAGGCCCAAAAAGGTCCAGTGGGAGCACAGGATCCTGGCTACAGCCAGAATTTAGCAGGATGGTAGGGATCAGCAGGGGTATACACTCTGCAGGGAAACCTGGGATCCTAGCCTAATAAAAAATATGCAGTTGAAGGGCAGGGTGGTAATAAAGTACTGTTCCAAAACTCAAGATTAGACTCTGACCCCAGCCTGGCCAGGACATGGGAGGAGTGTCCAGCGTATTCAGGACAGCGTGTGGCTGCCCATTACTCAAAGTATCCTGTCTCCACAGCCATAAGAGTGAAACTCAATAAGACATGTTCTCATCTGGTAACAATATCAGGCTGGGGCCAGAGCGATGAGAACACATGCTGATTCTGTTAGGATTAGTCACCTCCGTCCTGAGATTCAAATCAAGTGTCAGAAAGGGGGCCCCTTATCCTTTGCTGAAAAAAAACAGGCAGTGGGGGTGTTCAGAAAGGCCTGGCCTCGTTGCTCACTGCTTGGCAGACACATAATCCCTTCAGGACCAGGGACCAACAACTTCTCCCCTATGCTTCAGAGGGGTTCTCTATGGTTTCTCAGCTGGAGACAAGCCCACACACAAGAGAAGGGAGGATTCTTCTTTGATTCCTTCCAGCAGAATACATGAGCATGTTTCTCCCAGTCACTCCGGGCCTGATTTACTCAGAAGGGTGAAGGTCGAGTGTCCTTTCACTAAGAGAGCTACAAGAAAGGCCAGGCTTGGCCAGAGCCAGACCACCAGAGGGCAGCAATACCCTAGCCTACCCAGCCTTGCTGCAGCCCAGTAGCTGACCAAGACTCTCACAGAGCAGGAGACTACCCTGTCCTTACAGAAGAAAGAGCCTTGTCTACCAGTATCTTCTGGGCTGACAAACCAGGCAGGCAGTGTTATGCCTGGGGAAACAGGACAGTTCTGAGTTCTTGGTAGGGAGGTCAGGAGCTAGCAAAAAACCCAGGCAGCTAGACAGTTTTTTCAAGAGCCCTTACCCACAGTCAGCAATCTCTAATGTGGTTTGAGCTAGAGATGCTGTTTTGGGGAGCTTCTGAAAACTCTGAGAGATAGGACTGTCAGAGGAAATGGGTCACAGGGATGGCTGTACAAGTGTTATTCCTGCCTACCTTCTCCTGCCTTGCTCACTACTGCCTGGTCTGCTATGATGTAAGCAGCATCCACCACCATGAAATGGGCTGCTCTGCCATGATGGATTGGAACCCCTGAGACAATGAGGAGCCATTTTTGCATCCTTGGGTTCTTCTGTCAGCTACTGTCATTGCAGTCACACAGAAGGAGATAATAAACTGACTAAGGAAAAAAAGGTACCTCAAGCACTTCAGCACTTCTGCATGGAGTAACTGACTTCAGAGACCATAAAATGTAACTGCACGAACCCTGCCCTCTACAAGCATCCCCTGATACAGGAGGACTTCCCTGGGGTCCAAAGCAGAATCAGGGCTCCTTGTGTTCATTCCTTATTGGGAGTGTGACTACAATTTGGAGTATTTGCCATCCCTATGTCCACCAGTGAACACTCGTGATCCATTCACCTGTGTCCCCCATGTCTCCTCCCCCAAGGATCAGGAGCTATACCTTGTATACAGTAGATGCTCAGTGAATGTTCGCTGACTTGAAAATATCTGAAATAAAACCAAGTATGAGTAAGATAACTGATGTATAACTTTAGCCAACCAAGGCTCAAGTGACTAAGGTAATACCATTTTGCTCTAACTCCATGTTGCGATTGCTCACAGTTTTCAACCCTGTATCCATCCAACAGTCTCATCTGCCTTGGCAGCACTCTTAGGGTTTCTATGACCCTGACCACAGTCCAGGTAATTAGTGTTTATACAAACATAAACTAAAATAACTGAAAATATAAGTCAAATTAATTGCCATGTTGTGTCTGAAGTAGCTACTATGTTCTGCCTAAACAAATGCTTCAAGGTTACTCTGACCTCATCTAATATTATTGATGTAATTGTGGTTTTATGGTTTTCCTTTAAAAGCACTATATTCTGAGCTTCAGTGCTAAGATACTTGGAGGTATGAACCCTCTCTCCCTCACCAACCAAAATGAAAGAACTCTTATACCTCAATTGGCTTAATCTGCATGGATGTCCTACCTTTCTCAAATGGAACTATTACAAGGCCAGCTGCCTGTCTGCTCTGCCTTCAATCCTTCTACTCCTCCCCCTCCGCATGGCCATGACATTTATGCAGTGACATCCCCTTTAACCCTACATCCTCTGCCAATTGGCTGTCATCCCAACTACTACTCAGAGCCACACTTTCCCTCAGCCCTCCTAAGGCTGAGAGATTCCTGCAGTCCAAAAATGGCAGCATGTGAAGTCATCTCTGAATGGTCTCAACTCAAAGCTAAATAGAGTGATCTTTGTTTTCTTCTGAGACTTAGGTCAAGCCCTCTGATCTCTTCCCCCATCTTCGATAAGAAGTACACAGGATAGGAAATTCCCTAGCTTTGATGGAAACAGGTCTATTGTCTTAGGATTTCCACTGCTGTGAAGAGACACCATGACCAAAGCAAGTCTTACAAAGGACATTTAATTGGAGCTGGCTCACAGTTTTAGATGTTCAGTCCATTATCATCATGGCAGGAAGCATGGCAACATCCAAGCAGACATGGTGCTGGAGAAGGACCTGAGAGTTCTACATCATGATCCAAAGGCAGCCAGAAGACTGTCTTCCAGGCAGCTAGGAAAAGGGTTTCAAAGCCCACACCCACAGTGATACACTTCCTCCAACAAGGTCACACCTACTCCAAAAAAGGCCACAGCTCCTAATAGTGACACTCCTTGGGCCAAGCATATTTAAACGAGCACGTCCAGGTTTGGCTTTCAGCTTTGAACTTATTAGCCAAGGAGACTGGAATCCCTCCTCTGAAAAGTAGGGGTGTGGATGCCTCCTAGGGTCCGTAGATCAGTGATACTGCTGGCAAATTCTACAAGCAAATGTTCACTTCATAGTAAATGTAATTACTTTAAATAGCTTTCTGGTTTGTCTCCTATTTCTAGGCTGCAGGACAATTGTGTGCCTGTATCTGATAGTCTATAGGGTCTAGGTCCAAAAGTATGGGACTGATTGAGGTTGCTGCTATTTTTCCACAGGAATAAGAAGCCAGATGTATTAAAACTTAGACTTAAAGGCAGGAGCTATAGCTCGGTGGTAAAGGATTTGTCTAGCACATATGAGGCCCCAGATTAAACATACACACACATGTTTGCATGTACACACATTTTCAAATAGGATGACTCAGAAAGTACAGTGAATGTAATCTACCATATGATAAAAATGATATGAAAACCTTTAGTTGCCCTCAGAAATTTATATTTTAATATAAATATATTAATATATTTATACTTGTTATAAAGCTAACCTGCCAAAACTTATTAACTAGAATATTTGACCAGCATTAATACTTTATATCTTTATATATTCAAAATCATACTCATGCTAGGAGTAGCACACACCTTTAATCCCAGCACTCAGGAGGCAGACAGATCTCTGTGAGTTCAAGGGCAGACTGGTGTACATGGTGAGTTCTGGGGTAGCCAGGGATATATGGTGAGACCATGTCTCAAAAAGAGAAATTCTCACACACAATGGGAAAACAGCCAATATCTGATTTCCTGCCCTATTTTTTCACTCACAATCATATATTTATTTTATTTTTTCTGGGACAAGCTCTCTCTATGTAGACTATCCTGAAATTTGCTGTGTAGATTAGGCTGCCTTTGAATGGGCAGAGACTCGCCTACCTCTGCCTCCCAAGTGCTGGAATTTAAGGTGTGTACCACTATGTCTATCCAAAAACATACATTTTGATACCTTTTGATCCTGTGGAAGAAAAAAAAATCTAACATTCAGAACTATCAATAATAGGAAAAGAGGGGGAAAATGTTTTCAGGCAAGCTCTTACTCACTATGTAGCCATAGCTGGTCTTGATCTACCTGATCCTCCTCAGGGCCAGGATGACAGGCATGTGCCACCACACCCAGCTGCAAAGGAAAAATTGAGGATGAAGTACTTTCTATTGTAATAGATTCTTCAATGTTTATGTGTGTCCATGTTCCTGTGTGTGTATGTGTGTGTGTCTGTGTGTGTGTGTGTGTGTCTGTGTGTGTGTGTGTGTGTAAGAGAGAGAGAGAGAGAGAGAGAGAGAGAGAGAGAGAGAGAGAGAGAGAGAGAGAGAGAGAATGGAGAAGCCAGAGGATAACCTTGGAGTCACTACTTAGGTATCATCTACCCTTATTTACTTACTTGCTTATGTATTGTCAGCATGTGCTTATGCACATATGCATGAATGCAGGTTCCCAGAGTCCAGAGTTGGCATCTGATCCCTGGAACTGAGTCTCAGGCAGTTACAGTCATTTGGTATAGGTTCCGGGAATCAAAGCACCAAAGAGAAGCAAGTACTCTGAACCAGAGTCATCACTCCTGACACACTCTACCCTTTCAAAAGAGAGGCAACTTAAGATATATGAGTTACCATGTGGATGCTGGCAGTTGAATCTGAATCCTCTGGAAGAACTGCTAGTGAGCTGTATCTCTACTTCCAGGGATCTGACACCCTCTTCTAGCCCCCACAGGCACCAGGCATGTGCATGGTATGCAGACATACATGTAATCAAAACACCTATACACATAATAAATTATTTTCAAAACATTTATTTTTATATTTATGAGCATTTTGCCTACATGTATGTTCATAGAAATGAAGTTACAGATGGTTGTGAGCTAGACATTGAACTTGGGTCCTCTGGAAGAGTAGCCAGTGAGTGCTCTTAACCACTGAACAACCTCTACAGCCATAGTCCACCTTCTTTCCCCTTTTGAGACAGGGTTTCTCACTGGCCTGGAGTTCAACAAGTAGCTGAGGCTGGCTAGCCAGTGAGATCTGGGGATCTAACTGGCTTCCCTGTCCCTAGTACTATGATTACAAACACAAGCCACTCTGCCTGGCTTTTTCCATAGGTTCTGGGAATTCAACTCAGGCCATATGCTGGTAAGGCAAACGTTCTAGCCCCATAGTAGATTTTCAAGTATGTTCCCCACATATGTGCAGTATTAACATAAATGTCAAATGTTTGACATGGATAGCATACAGCTAGGATCTTCAAAAACTTCAACTAGATAAGCCATTTGTCTCCTGTAAAGCCCCAATAGCTACACTCTGGAGCACAGATCAGTTCTGAAATCTCTCTTTTTTCGTGTGTGTGTGTGTGTGTGTGTGTGTGTGTGTGTGTGTGTGTGTGTGTGTGTGTACTACTAGCATGTTCTCTTCTTCCACCATGTGGGTCTTGGAGCTTGAACTCAGGTTGCCAGGCTTGGCAACAAGTGCCTTTACCCACTAAGCCATCTTGCTGGCCCATGTTTTAAAGTGTTTAGCAACTTCTCATAACAGATGCTGGAAGGGCAGTTTATAAAAAAAAAAATCCGTGAATACTTCAGTGGTAGCATCCAACTTCATTAACTACCACAGTAAGAGATGTGTAAAACTGAGGGTTTTTACCCCCCAAGTAGAGAGTACATTTTTCCAAGTGGCTTTTGTAGCCAGTTTCCTGGGTGCTTTACCTCCAAAGGCTTGTGATTTGCAAGTAGTCTGCTTTGCTCAAGCCATGGCATAGAGACCACCTCTGCTTCTCCTTTCATTAGACTCTGGAGAGCTAGGCACTGGAGAGTAGTTACAGCCTGATTGGGAATACAGTTCTGAAGTTGCTTTTTTTTTTTTTTAAATATCTGGACCATAATTTCCCCTCCTCTCCTCCCAATACCTGACCTCCCCTTCCCTCTGACTGCCCTCCCCATCCTCTCCTCCTCTGTTTCTCTTTAGAAAAGGGCAGGTCTCCCATGGATATCAAAAATATGACCTATCAAGTTGCAGTAGGACTAGGCACCTCCTCTCATATGAGACTGTATGAGGCAACCCAGTAGGAGGAAAAAGGTCCCAAAGAACTGGCAAGAGTCAGAGACAGCCCCTGCCTCCGCTGTTAGGAGTCCCACATGAAGATGAAACTACATAACTGTAATGTAGTGCAGAGGACCGAGGTCAGTCCCATGTATGCTCCCTGGTTGTCAGTTTAGTTGTGTGAGCCCCTATGAGCCCAGCTTAATTGATTCTGTAGGTTTTCTTATGGTGTCCTTGACTCCTCTGGGTCCTGACATTGCTTTCTTAAGCAAAAGGCCTCAAGGAAAAATACACACTGAAATTCAAAAAAATTAAGTAAGACCAAGTCTCACTCTGCAGCCATGACCAATCTAAAACTCATTATGTAGCCCAGGTTAACCTAAACCCTTGGCATATCTCCTGCCTCGTCCCCTTGAGAGCTGAGATTGCAAGTATGAGTCAACATATCCAGCTCAATTATTGAGACATACAAGGGTTGGGGATTTGGCTCAGTGGAAGAGCGCTTGCCTAGTAAGCGCAAGGCCCTGGGTTCGGTCCCCAGCTCCGAAAAAAAAAGAAAAGAAAAGAGACATACAAGTTATCTATCCCTACTTTTCCCCTTAATTTAGTTGAAGAGATTGGATAATTTGATTAAGATATTTTTCCATGTATCTCAACTTGATTTATAGGCCAGAATAGCCTTTAGATTTTAAAGAATATGCCACCACTCTGTCTTGGGTTGACATTCTGATCTTGTCACCTAGAGATGTCTATGGCCACTACCAAAAATAGGGCATTATCAGCCACATGTCTCTGTTTCTTTCTTTGGAAACTGCCTTAAGGTATAGGGCTGATCAGTCATCAAAAAAGGGCAAGTCAGGCTTTGGGTCCAAATTTAGACCACAGGTGACAAAGAAAATAAAAATGGACAACCTTTTCTCTGGAACATTCTGAAGTGAGCAAATCTTCATCCCTGATTTGTGGAAATGACCAAAGGTCATTGGGTGAAGCCCTATCAATACAGCTGAGCTGGTAGTTCTCTGAGGCAGATCTCTGGGTTCAGAAACACTACCATCAGGACAATACTCTGTAGTCCTGAACCCAGGGTCTTACATACATTCTATAAGCACCATCTCCCAGGGCTGTATCCTAATTAAGCAAGCAAGCACGTATGTGCTTTGAAGAGAATGTATGACTTTCATCTCAAAGCCTGGTCTTCTCCAAGCTTTGTTAACTCCACAAATGGAAAGTCCTGTACCACCAGGAAGAAACAGAGGCATGTGGCTGATAAGTTCCTAGTATTTGACAGGTACTGCAGGGCAGCTCTGATGTTAAATTACCCCAGAGTCCTAAGGCAGGAGGAATCATCATCGTAAGGCTTGCTGCAAATAGTCGTAGGGGTAGCTTTGACTCCAAATGAGGATACTATTGGTCCAGAGAGGTACCACTTGCCCACGACTTCAGGATGAATGCCTTTAAAGGAACAGCAACATTCAGGAACAGACACAAAAGACAACCAGGAGGATGCTTCCTGCCCCCAAATCCTGAGGGAGAAAACTGTGAGCTTGATAATATTTTCTATCATTGAATTGAAGTCCACAAATTCTTTTTGGCCCAAAAGATTTTCCTTACAAGGGCTGGGAGGTTGGACCAAATCCAAAATGGGGCCCACAGATGAAACCAAGTATTGTCATCGGGCTTGGGGACTTTCTCTGGCTGTCCCTTCCCTTTCAACAGCACTCTGGGAGTCCAAACTGAAAGATATGTGGCTCTGTTCTCCCAAAACATGACCAGATGGTGCACTCAGCCCTTGGCAAGCAAGGCTTACTGGGGCCCAGGCCTGTGTTCACTGAGGTACATGCCCTCTCCAGCTTTCCTCTCTGAGGCCCAGAGACACAGAGCAACCTTGGGGCAGTAGGTACATGCATATTTGGGTAGTGCTTTGCAAGGGCTAGCCCATTCAGATGGAATATGCAAGGGGGCAATGAACCCCAAGTGGCCGCAGGACTGAGATCACTTAGGCCCTGGTGGAATGCTCAGGACATTGCTGAAAATGCTATAGGGAGTCAAAGGAATTTTGAAGCAAAGTATGACACATAGCTTTGATTTCTAGTCTCAGCAGAGAAGAGGGTATAAACAAAACCAGAAAGAACATGGGATAAGGTAACACTACAGGAGGCTGTCCCAGTAGGGCAGTGGCTCAGCAGCCCTGTACTTTGGGTTAAAGTCAGGTGCACAGCTCTTCCTTGCCTATACAGTGCCCCTTGCAGCATGTTTAGTGGGCTGAATAGTATATAGGCCTTCTACTTAAAAAAAGACAAAACATAGAGATGCTGTCAAGAATGGAAGGGAGAGGGTTGGGATTTAGCTCAGTGGTAGAGCGCTTTGCCTAGGAAGCGCAAGGCCCTGGGGTCGGTCCCGAGCTCCGGAAAAAAGAACCAAAAAAAAAAAAAAAAAAAAAAAAAAGAATGGAAGGGAGAAAGGGCAAGGGCACACAGACTTAAGAGGTACAAGTATCTCCACCTAAGTCAAGAACTTGCTTGACGTCTGTGGAAGACTGAAGAGGGCATGCAGGCCCCTCCATTGTCCCTACAAAATGAAGGTCACTGACCATATGACAACAATCTTTTCTATTTAACATTCACTTGCTAAAAACTTTAAATAACATTTTCAAAATAAAATTAAGCTTCCTTAATTTATATAAAGTTATACTAAGTTTAAATTAAATGAAGAAAATCTTAGCCAGTAGTAGTACTCTGGAGGGAGAAAGAGGTGAATCTCTGAGTTTGAGGCCAACCTTGTTTTAAATAGCAAATTACAGCCCATCCAATGCTATAGTGAGAACCTGTCTCAAAATAGCCAAGAAAAAAAAAGAAAAAAAGAAAAAGAAAGGAAAAAAGAAAGAAAAATCCTAATATTTTGAGTTCTCATAATGAATGGTATAACAGCTACATGACTGATCTATTTCCTGTCCATCACCACTCCAAAAAAGAAAAAAATTTAGGCAGCCAGGAGGCTAAGGCAGGAAGATCACTTGGCCCATGAGTTCAAAGCCAACTTGGGTAACACAACAAGACACCAAGATCCTAGCTCACATAATAATAACAATATTAATAGTAGCAATAAATTCAGACTGTTGTTCTGAAATTCATGCATGAGATAGCTAAAGCACCTAGACTGAAGTGCAAAGCCCAGGCCCTAGAGAGGCTATGGGCAGCCCTGGATTCCTGAAAGGTGTCTGAGGACTTCAGAATCAACTCAACTAATAAAGAAGGATATCAAAAAAAAGAAGCCAAGAAACTGGGAAGATACATTGCTTGGGTCAGATAAAAAAGTAACATGAAGTTGGGCAGCTTGGCACAGCCTTTAACACCAGCACTCAGGAGGCAGAGAAAGGCAGATCTCTGTGAGTTCAAGGCCAGCTTGTTCTACATAGTGAGTTCCAGGACAGCCAGGGCTATGTAGGGAGACCCTGTCTCAAAACAACATTGGAGTGCTGGTCGGGGAGGAAACAGGAATCAGGGCTATCTGGAGACACAGCCTTCTATGGCTCTTGCAATGCTGTTCACAGTTCAAGGAAACTGATGGCAAAATTCACAAATCCCAAATTCTTTGGGTGTCTCCTTTCCAGTTAACCAGAAGGCAATTGGCAATGTCTACCAAACCTGCAAGCATATTTAACTTGTGGCCCAGACATTCCATTGCTGTATTTATCTTACACTCTCCTAACACACAAAAGTTCATTGTATTGTTCCTTGTAACAACAAAGAACAAAAACAAATATAAACACGCTATGGTACATGTATACAAGGGAATGCTAGCAGTATCAAAAGCAAATGGTGATATTATTTTTAAGATGAAGTTACATGAACAAGCAAGACACACAACTGTAGACTGAGCTGTCAAATAAATAAAAATCAAGGCAGGGGCTAGAGAGAGAAGGCTCAGCAGCAGACCATTTGCTGCTCTTACAGAGGACCAAGTTTCCAATCTTTTTTTTTTTTTTTTTTTTAAGATTTATTCATTTATTATATATAAGTACACTGTAGCTGTCTTCAGATACACCAGAAGAGGGCACCAGATCTCTTTACAGATGGTTGTGAGCCACCATGTGGTTGCTGGGAATTGAACTCAGGACCTCTGGAAGAGCAGTCGGGTGCTCTTAACCGCTGAGCCATCTCTCCAGCCCCCAAGTTTCCAATCTTAGCATGGTGGCCCAAAACCAACTTTAACTCCAGTTCTAGGAAATCTGACACCCTCTTCTGATCTCCAAGGGTAGCAGTCATGCATATGGTACACAGACATGCATACAGGTAAAACATACTAAAACATAAAATAAAAATAATATTTAAAAAAGTAACAAAAAGGGCTGGAGAGATGGCTCAGGTTAAGAGCACTGACTGCTTTTCCAGAGGTCCTGAGTTCAATTCCCAGCAACACATGGTGTCTCAAACCATCTGTAATGGGATCTGATGCCCTCTCTGGTATGTATGAAGACAGCTACAGTCTTCAGAATAAACCTTTGAAGAAGGAGGAGGAGGAGGAGGAGGAGGAGGAGGAGGAGGAGGAGGAGGAGGAGGAGGAGGAGGAGAGAGGAGGAGGGGGAGGAGGGAAGGAGGGGAAGGAGGAGGAACAGAAGGAACAGGAGGGGAGGGGGAGGGGAGGCGGAGATGAGGGGGGAGAGGAGCAGTGATTGCTTTTCCAGAGGCCTGGAGTCCAGTTCTCAGCACTCACACCAGGAGGCTCACAACCACTTATAACTACAGCTCCAAGAGATCCACATAAGTGACAGATAAACACATGCACAAATGCACACATTAAAAAACATATTTATAAAGAAACCATCACCATTTTGGAGGCTAAGGCTGGAGGGCTGCAAGTCCCAGGGCCCAGCCTGGGTTACATAGCAAGACTGTGTCAAAACAAACAAGCATCCAGAAGAAACAGACAGACAGATATCTATGATTCTATAGGCACAGAGAATTCTGGGAAGGAAATGGCAGAACCCAAACATGGTCAATTTCTATGGAGATCTAGTACCATTTGTTTCTACTGTGTGTGTGTTAGAAAACCATTTACTGTCTTAAAAAAATAATAAAGTAGCTGGGTATGGTGGTCCAGACCTTAAATCCCAGCACTCAGAGGTGGGCAGATCTCTGTGAGTTCCAGGGCAACATTACAAGGTGGGACTCTATCTCAAAAAACAAAACAAAACAAAACAAAACAAAATCAAAAACAAAAAAAGGTAAAAAGGAGGATAGCTCTGTGGGAAAGGAAGGTCTAAATTCAATCCCCAGCAATACACACACACACAGACACACACTCACACACACACACACACACACACACACACACACACACACACACACTAGATAAACAGTTAAAAGGATGTCACCTCTAGCCCTCTTTGCTCCACTGTGCCACCATGTGAACCAAATGAACTTGTGTGAGCTAGAGGTTTATACCAGGCCAGAAAAACCAGGAATTCCTGCCTAACAACCATCTGACAAGAGTGCTTGTTGAAGGGCTTTTCTTACCCTTGAAGGCAGTTCTGAGCCATTCAGTGCTGGGAGGAAGCGCCACAGAACTTCCTGGTACTGTTAGGGGTCTGGTCAGAGCTGGAAACAAGAGCTGCTGTGCAAGACACTGGTCTAGCCTTGACCAAGAGCCGGTCAGTACCCTGTGACCCCAGAACAAGGCAGAGGTGCATTCCATAGGAAAGCGCGCTCCTGAACAGCTCTTCTTCCTCTCCTAAGATCCCTCTGAGTAATTCTAAGTCATGTTTTCAGCCTTCCCCTAGTATCTGCTTCTAAAATATTCTCACAGATCTACTGTGCCTCAATTTCGACCACATAAAGGAGAGCTGGGGAGAAAATGCTTTGCAATGCACATTGGTTTAAGTGCAGAGTCATTTATAAAAGACTTCTAGGGGCAAGTATAGTGTTTATTAAAACTCTCCACAGGTGCCAGAAAAATCTGTGTTCTTAAACAGTCTGGGAAGTGGCTATGGTTCAACTGAGGGATACTTATCACATCATTTCCAGAAAATAAGCTAGAACTTAAAGCTGTTCTCAGAGGCCTCTCTGGTCTTTGGTCTCAAATGTGGCTGGGCCTTGACTTTCTCTTTTATAAACAATATGCTGAAGTCAGTTGCTATGGCAAGAGAAACTTGAAATGATTCCTGAGTTGACATGCTGTGCAAACATTTCTGTATTGCTCTCCTCTCATAGCAGCCACCACAAACTCTGGGATACAAGTCCAGGAAGAGAAACAGAATCCAAATCAAGGGAAGGAGGCAAGGGTTGTTGATTTTTAACCAGGAAATCAACTAGTGATTGTAGGAGCCAGCCTTGGGGAACACCCACCAAGAAAGTCATTAAGAACAAAGGGTGACAGAACAAAGTAAGAAAAACAATAGGGGGGAAATCCAGCTAATTAAACACTATGGCTGCTTTTATTGCATCTCCTAGTGATTATCTGTATACAGCTGGTCTCCCACAACAAAAAGGAATGACCACCCTCATCTAACCTAGCTCTCCCTTGGTAAAGAGAGCGAAGTCAACCACTTCTTACCATGTCTGCTGCTCTAAGATCATTGTGCCCTTATGCTGTTTTCATAACAGCCATTTCGATCACTTAGAAGGCATTTATTCTAGGTCAGGTGCTGCTTGAAGTGCTTACACGGTATTCACTTAATTCAACACTCTGAGGTAGTCCTATTATTTCAAACTGTTCCCACAGATCTCTTTATGGAGTCCTTGGTCTCAAATGTGGATCCCCTGCCGCCTTCACTTTGTCTCTGGACATGTGATACAAGAACATGACAACATTCCATGCGCACAGATGAGGACAAGGGAGAGACTTGTGGGTTCCAGGAGGCTCAGCTACACTAACTGAACTATGGTAATCTTCAAATGATTTCTGCTCAGCAGTCAGAGTATAAAGCCCCTTTGAAAATTTGAAACTCATCAAACTCTTCAGTGACTCCCTTCTTTTTCTGGGATAAAAGTTGAAACCCCTCACCACGAACTTTAGGAACTGCTCTCGAATTTCGGTCTATACTAGTACTCTGCTGCCTAGACTTTTGTGTTCGCTTTTCCCTCTTTCAGAAACACCCTTCCCCTATTCATAATTCTGGCTCCTTTCCAACCTCCGTGTTTAGCTTAAGAATCACCTTTAGGGCCACCGGAGCACTTAATGAGACCTGAAATTACTCTAATCACGTGTCTGGCTCCTGCTCCCCAACTCGTCCTTAATTCTCTGTGGGTTCCGAAGACTGAAGGCGTCTGCTCCGAGGCCCGACGCCTGGCACACAGCCTGGCAATCGGTGGGCAGCTCAGTGCAGATCTATAGCCTTGATTAATAATAAAAGGAAGTCCCGCGCTCCACCGGGTCGGTGAAACCCATCAGCAGGCCGACACGGGCCCAGAGTCCCGCGAGGCACTGGCGCAGCGCGAGCTAGTGGCTCGGGCCAGGCTCGGAGGTGAGAAACGCCACAGCCGCTCCTCACCTGCGCGTGGTGGCGGCCGCGCCAGATGCAGCCTGCCAAGGTCAGCCAGCGGCTCGGCCCCGCCCTGCCCGTCCACCCTCCCCAGGGCGGCCGCACTTCAGACCGTCCGGGCAGAGTCAGTCCCCGGGACACGGAGGAGAAGCGTCCCGGAACGCAGCTCCATCCTGGACGGAGGTTGGGCCTCAGAGTCCTTCCGCCTTAGTTCGGACCCGCTGGCTGTGCAGCCGTGCCAGGCCAAGGCAGGCTGGGCCTTCCCGGGCGCGGAGCCCGTTCCCCTGGCAACAGCGCGAACTACGGCGCCCCACAGCGGTCAAACCGCGCTGCGTCACTTCGCAGGGGCATGGTGACTCTGGGCGGAGTTTGCCAAGTGCCCCTGACTCTACAGCGTGCCCATTCTTCATTTTCCATCATAACCTGTCACAGAGAAAATTCTCTTCCCTTCCACCTCCCATCCACAATTTGTCTTCCAAGAATTCCACTCTCCTCAAAACGTTTCCTAGTTTCTCCTCTAAATCGCTCTTAGGAAGACCTCAACCAATCTAGCTCTTTGCTCATTTTCGTTTATTTTAAAGTGTGTGTGTGTGTGGGGGGGGGTGTGTGTGTGTGTGGGTGGGTGTGTGTGTGCTCGCGTGCGCACGTGTATTTGAAATAGGGTCTCAGACTGGCCTCAATTTTGCGATTCTCCCACCTTTGCCTCCTGAATTTTTACTTAGTGAGTTTCAGGCCAGCTAGGGCTATCTGTCTCAACCCTACACCTCCAAACAAAAACAAAAGCAAAAGCAAAAAGTCCCCAAAAATTCGAACAAAAAATAAATTAGACATTTTGTGTTATCAACACTAAGTTCTTACACTTCACGCCTTACATTACAACTCTAAGGGAAGACACTGGAGGAAAACGAAGCTGGGTCTGTAAGGAGTCACACTACGGCAAGACTGAGGATTTCTACTGAATCGCAGTCATCGATAGTCCAACCAGATGGATTTCAACATTTTTAACCTAGAGATTTACTTGTGTCTGAATTAATTTGTCCAGTAATAAAATTTAGGACCATTCAAAAAAATAAATAAATAAAAAGACTTATTTTGGTGCCAGGAATGGTGACTTGTGGCTTTGATCCCAGCACTCAGGAGGCAGAAGCAAGATGATCTCTGTGAGCTTAAGGCCAGCCTGGTCTATATATAGTTTCAAGCCACTCAGGGCTACATAGATTCTGTCTCAAAATGACAATTATTATTATGTATTATATGTGTTCGTGTCTGTGCTTCAGGAGGCCAAAGATGTCAGATCCTTTTGGAGCTGGAGTTACAGGTGGTTGTGAGACCCTAAACATGGTTGCTGGGAACCAAACTCAGATCCTCTACAAAAAAAGTACATGCTGCTAACCACTGAGCCATTGCTTCAGCCCCAAAATACCTAAATTCTTTATTGCCCTTAAATCAAGCATAAATCCTTCTAGAAACTCCCATCTTTTGCAAATTCAATATAGGTCTCCTCCACTAGATTCTCTCTTCCCAGATTATTCCAAAGGACTTGGAAACACACACACACAACACACACACACACACACACACACACACACACACACACACACACCACTCTCCTGTCAGGTTTCCTCTCTGCTACTGAAGCCATAGCTATTACCCCAAGCCACAAAGATTTTTCAAGTTGGGACTCTGGGGGCTCCTTCTGGAACTGCCGCGGACAGACCCTTTAGCCTCCCTTCCCTTTGTAGGACTTCCTTGTTAAGTTGGGTTCCTTAGAAATTCTCATTCCCTGATGAGCGTAGCAGCATTACTCCCAGCACTGGAAGGCGGAGGCAGTAGATCTCGCTGAGGTTGAGGCCAGCCTGGTCCACCTAGTGAGTTCTAGGACAGCTTCCAAAGCTCTAAAATGGTAAGTTCCTGGGGTAGCTACCTCCCACCCTGGGCAGATAGGGACAGAAAGTACATCATTGCTAAGAATGTGTAAGTCACATGTGTGATGTAAACATGACATAACTCTGCTCTGTCACATGCCAATTTAGGTCTTTACACAAGTTAACCTCTCTATAATTTAAAGTCTTCCTTTCAGGACTGACTAATAACGCTCAAATGTGAATGAAGATAATATCAAGGTTACTCTGGCTTCAGAGACACATATGACTCCTCAGTTGTTATCTGGAAATGGAGAACCCAGGATCAAATAGAGAAATGAAAGTGCAGGAAGGGCTAATAAGTGTCCCCAGCAAGGAAAGACCCAAGAGTCATAGCCTTCCACACCCTAGAGTCTCCTACCTCCAGGATACATCTCCTGCATGTCTAGAGAGTGTCCTACATGTGACAGGGCTCTATATTCCTTCTTAGTTTTTACCAAAAGCCTGGTCCTCCTGGAGAGCTCCACCCCAGTTGAGCTTTTTGGGAAGCACTACATCCACTCAGCGACCCATCTCGGTCGGCATCTTCACAGAGATATTAGTTCCTTTCTGCGGCCGTGTTGACAACACCACGACTGAGTCAGATCACAGAAGCATTTATTTGGTATTATGGTTGCAGAGGGATGAATAGGCCATGGAGGGGAAGCATGGTGGCAAGCAGAAGGCAGAATAGCAGGGCCAGGAAAACTGAGAGTGGGAAGCAGGAAGCAGAGAAAGCAAACTGGAAGTACAATGTCACCGTGATCTCTCAATCTGTTCCCAGTGGCACACTTCCTTCAGCAAGGCTGTACCTCCTAACCATCCCCAAACAGTGCCATCAGCTGGGGACCAAGTATTCAAATGCCTAAGCATATGGGAGACAGTTCTCACTCAAACCACTACATTTTACTTTCTGGCCCCATAAACCAGTAGCCTTATTTTAATGCAAAATGCATTTAGTCAGACTTCAAAAGTCCTCATAGTCTCAACACTGCTTAAAGCCAGGATCTCTCCTGAGACTCAGGTAATGGTTTTGTTTATTTGCTATTGTTGTTGTATTTTATGGTTTTGTTTTTGAGACTACTTTTCCCTGGCTGGCCTGAAACTCATTACTTAGACCAGACTGGCTTCAAATTAACAGAGATCCACCTGCCTCTGCCTCTCAAGTGCTGGAGTTAAAGGCGTGTGCCACCACAACCATCCTTCAAGGCAATCTCTTAATTGTAACCCTCTGTAAAATAGAAACACAAATTATATTCTTCAACATATACCAGCACAGAATATACATTATCATTTCAAAGGAGAGGAATGGGGGCATAGAGAAGAAATACTAGACCGAAGCAAGACTGGAACCCAGCAGCGAAAACATCAAATCCTGAAGGTCAGTATCTGGTCTCAGAGAGCTTAGATAGCTCTGCTCCTCAATCTTTGCAGCTTACAAGATACATCTGTCTTGGACTGGTTCCTTTACCTATCTAAGGCTTTCCTTGGCAGATGTCTTACAGCTTGGCATCTCCAACATCTTGGAGTCTCCACTGTAACCCAGACTTCACTTTCACAGCCTCATGCAGTGGCCTGTCAGGTCCTTCCTCCCTCTCTCAGGGCTTTAATGCAAGAATTCCCTCTGCCACACGCTGCCTGGCCTCAGTGGCTCTCTGAAACCGCAAAGGGAGAGTTGTGACCCTTCACTCTTGCATTGAAAGCCAGAATGACCATGCACTCCTTAAAACATTAGCAGCAATCTCACTTGGCAGCTTATCTCTAGGAACGGAAACATACACGTTGTAAATTTTACTTGATAGCTTTGTGCACAGTGTATTTGGAGGCTGATTACTGTGCCCAGAGATCTGGTTTCAGTCTAGACGTTGGCATGGTCATGATTATCAGAGCATCATCTGCCTCAGCAATGGGTAAAAATTGTTTCTCTTCAACTTTGATTGGTTAATAAAGAGCTGATTCAGACAATAGCTGGGCAGAGAAGAGATAGGCAGGACTTCCAACCCATCGGGTGGATCCCAAGGAGAGAGAGAGAGAGAGAGAGAGAGAGAGAGAGAGAGAGAGAGAGAGAGAGGAAGGAACAGGAGTATTTGCCATGAGTCAGGATAGAGAGCAGCCATGAGGACATGGACCAGAGCTAGTCAGGGAAAGACTCGGATGGCAAGTAGTAGGGCGTGTGGCTGGAAGTGGTCCAGGCCAGCATAGCTGGGTTAGAATAGCTCAGAACCTACGCAGCTTAGTGCTTCCAGCTTATTAATAAATATATGATCTCTATGTCACTTATTTGGGGGCATAGAAAAAAATCAGGATTATATTTATATTTGGTGCCCAATGTGAGGCACAAACCCACAGTTCTGAGATTAAGAGTTTCATGTTCTACTAACCAAACTAGTGAAGAGGAAACAACCCCCCAATTTCATTTACATTTGGTCCCACGTTGGGCACCAAATATAAAAGTACTGGGGCAGGGGGAGGTTCATCCCCCTTGTTCCCAAATGATGACAGGGTATTTCTATGTCCACTCTACCCTGTTTTGGCTTCCAAATAAATGACACAAAGACCTATTAAAAGGCTTCAAGCTCTAACACTGGGCATATATATGCTCATCTATTCTAATCCTCTAAAGCCACCTACTTCACCTACTTCCAAGCCACACGGTCTATTACCTGCAATCTAAATCTTGTTTCGGCTCACTCTGCTCCACGTGTATTCTCATGGTGGTGACTCCTGGTCCTTCCACATGGTATACCATACAATACAACTTCACTTCCTCCCATCCCCCCTCTCCCTTTCCCTCTCCCTCTCCCTCTCCCTCTTCCTCTCCTTCTCCCTCTCCCTCCCTCCCTTGCCACCCCCCTCTCTCCTCTCTTTAGGACCCCTGACTAGGGTTGGAAGTTCTGTCCTCCCTCCTCCTCTGCCCAGCTACTGGCTGAATCAGCTCTTTAGTAACCAATCAGAGGTGATGGAAAACAATTTTTATACGATATTGAGGATGAAGATGTTTGACAATGCCAACATCTGGACTTCCAGGGTCCTGCTAGGATGCCCCCCCATTAAGTTTTTTGACTTAAACGTTAAACTGCTTTTCTAGTCCAAACTTTCAAAGTCTTCCATCTTCATCCACAAAAGAACTTGGCCAGATTCTTCAAAGAAACACTCTTGGCATTGACTTCTGTATTAATTTCTTGCTGTGCTACTCCATCAGGACCCAAAGCAGCTTCTAGAAAACTGTTCATTTGAGCTTTTGGTTGCAGAAGGATAAGAGTTCATCACAGCACGGAAACATGGCAACAAGTGGCAGGCACAGCAGCAGCAACAGAAAGCCAAGAGAGAGCATCACTTATCACAGCCGTGCAGCAGAGAGCACAAGCTGAAGCATAGCCCAGCTATAGTCTGTCAGAGCCTGCTCCCAGAGACGCACTTCCTCCAGCAAAGCTGCACCTCCTAAAACTCCAAACAGCACTCCCTGGGACCAAAAGTTCAAATGCCTGGGCCTATAGGAGACACCCATGCTCAGCCCACAGGTGTACGGTTCTTTACTGAACCTAGACAGACCCAAGGTCAAGTTGTCCTCCCTCTGAAACATATCCTATGTCCATTTCCCTCCCTCTATCTGATCGCCAGCATCTTTCTTGCTGACCTCAAAGCATCTTCTGTCTAGTCTCCCTAAAATCAACCTGCCTACTGTTGGTCCATCCTCCCATTGCCAGGATTTTCTGAAAAAGCTCCAAAGGGTGTCCTACCCTAATCCCTAGACACTGTGAATATGTGACCTTATACGTTTAAAGGGGTTTTGCAAATGAAATGGTGTTACGGGTCTCAGAAACAGAGACTCAGGATAATCACAAGAGTCCTTAACACAGGGAGGCAGGAAGATCAGTGGAAGGACAATGGAAACAGAAGCCAGAAAGATTTGAAGATACTACACTGCCAGCAGTGAAGATTCAAGAAGGAGCCACGATTCAAAGAAAAAAGGTTCTAGAAGCCAAAAAAAGGCAAGGAAATAGATTTACCCGTACAGCCTCCAGAGGAACCAGACTGCCGTTACTTTACCTTTAACCCAGGGAAGCCATTTCAAACTTCAAATCTCCAGAACTTCAGGAAGACAAATTTGTGTGGTAGTAAGCCACTAAATTTGTGGTAATTTGTTGTGGCAGCAATAGGAAACAAATAAAGTGAATTTCAAATAAGGGTTCATGCACAGATATACAACCAATTATATGTTTTTATATAACTGACAGCTGTTTTTATTTAAATAAAAAAAAAACTCAAGTAACAGCTCAGACTCCTCCCACCTCCAGCCCCATGTTCCTATAAAGGAGACTCCCAGAGAAGAAGATTGCTTTCACCCAAGTCTGCTTTCCAGGAGATTTTCTGAGCTCTCCTTAGCCTAGGGTCCCCAGTCTAGTCATCAAGACTTTACTGTCTGAGAAATGCCAGAGAGAACTAACTCTACCTACTGTAAAAGAACATCCTGTCCTGATAAGATGGCTCAACCGGTAAAGTACTTGCTGGCAAGCCCAAAGACACAAGTTCAATCCCCAGCTCCTCCCCAGGCCCTATGTGGTAGAAGAGATGAACCAATTCATGTAAGTACTCTTCTGACTTCCTCACATAGGAACACACAGACACAGAGACTCTGAATGAATGAATGAATGAATGAATGAATGAATGGTAATATAAGTGAAAAAAGCAGTCATATCAGTCTTACTGAATACCCTCGAGGGAGCACCCGATTTGGAGATGCATGCTGTAAACTCAGTGCTCAGAAGGTAGATCAAGAGGAGGGTTGTGATTTTAAGGTGAGCCTGGGCTACATGGGGAGACCATGACTCAAAAAACAAAACAAAACAAAACAAAACAAAACAAAAACACCAAGATCCTCCCAGAGTCCCTTTGCCTTTGGGATTAGTGGAAACACAAAGCAAACATGACTGCTAAGGCCCTGTTCAGCCCCTTCTGTCCACCTCCCTGGCATGTGAGTCCATTCTTGTCCCCTGGAATGAGCCAGCAGCCCTGGCTTCACCCTCGGGCCTTTTCTAATAGATTACCCTTTCCTGAGAATGTTGTCCTAACTGCTCTCTCCGTAGGGCCATTTTCTGTGAAAACATGAGACCTTCGTTCTTTCTGGGTCAGAAGCCAGCCCCTCAGGCTTCTTCCTACCAGAGTCCTTGCCTCTAATCCATAGGGCAGGTCTTCCCACCATAGAAGAGCCTTAACCATGAAGGAAAAAGTGTCTATGTGTCCAAATTGGTTTAAAGCTTGGATCACACGAGTTGGGAGACCATGAGCCAGCTACCATGATTCCTGGGAACTGTAAGAAGCTACACTATAAAGACAGAGTGGACTCATTCTACCCTGAGCCAGAGGACAGTGCCAGTCAGGGCCACGTGCTCTCAAGCTTTTGAGAACCAGGTTCCTGTCTCAGGGTGGACCAGTAGTTACTTGTTTCCAACTCAGATCTGCCAGACATCAGCTAGTGACACAAGTCCTCTAAATCTGTTTGATCATTTCATTTCATCAATTTAATTATCGAATTATCATGGGTGGGAGGTGGCCAATCAGAGTTCTTCCTGTCTGGAACCGCTTTATCTGGGTCACAGTACCTCCTTCAGTGGATCTTGCAGAGTAAGCCCATCCATTCAGCTTACCTGAATGCCCACTAGCATCTCCTCCCTGGTGAGCTCCACTACCAACCAACCGGTCTTATTGCTTTCCCTGGGGACTCATCCCCACTCCCATGTCCTCACAGCCTGTGGAGACCTTAGGAAGGAGGGGAGAGTTGGGAAGATGGTTTGTTTAGCTGGCAAAATGTCAAATGAGTTTCATCCTCAACATCCACGGAAAAGCTAGGAGGATAATCCCAGCTCTGGAGAGAAAGAGACAGAACTCCTAGAATTTGCTGCCAATCTAGGGGAATTGACAAGCCCCAGATTCAAGACACCCTCTCTATCTTAAAATAATAACTGGGCAGGCAAGATGGCTCAGTAGACTAAACCCTTGATGACCTGAGTTTAGTCTCCAGAACCCATGTTAAGGTAGGAGAAAACCAAGTCCAGAAGGATGACCTCTGACCTCCACACATTCACACATGCTCTGTGGCACACATGCCCCTCCCACATCATACACACACTACCAAATAACTTTTTTTTTCTTTTGAGACAGAATCTCACGACTTAGTCTCAGCTGACCTGGAACCCACTCTGTAAACCAGGCTGACCTCAGACTCCCAGAGAGATGCCTGCCTCTGCCTCCCTCCCAAGTGCTAGGATTAAAGGAGTGTGCCACCACACTCAGACAAATTTTGTTCATTTTTTGTTTTTAGAGACAGGGTTTCTCTGTGTAGCTCTGGCTGTCCTGGGACTCACTCTGTAGACCAGGCTGGCCTTGAACTCAAAAATCCATTACCACTGACTCGCTACTGCTGGGGTCAAAGGTTGTGCACCACCACTATCTGGTGGTATAGAGTAACTGACACTCAATGTCAATGTCAATCTATAGGTTTTATGTGTATACTTAGCTGCACACATACATGATACACACATGAAAAAAAGAGACAAAAGAAATGTAAAAGTACATGATTTTATTTCCTGCTTACAATCATCGATTCTTCCTTCTCCCAAAGAAGCTGTATTTCTTTATACTGTGAAATTAGAATTGAAGCCATCAGTCTTCAAGACGTTGCCTGCCCGCTAACTGCAGCTGACCTCTGCTCTTTACTGGCTTCCCTTCCTTTCCTGGAAAGACTCGGCTCCCTCCACCCTAGGCAGGCTCTTCTAGCTCTGAGAGCTGCCAGAGGCACCTCCTGGGTTGGGGGTGGTGGGGGAGATCGTCCTAGCTGGGCCTTCACCAGCAGAACTGAAACCTGTGGTACTATCACTTCAACCAGAAAATCTTTCTCTGAGCCTCAAAGTAGAGGGCCCCGATCCCTGAGCACAGAGGAACTCTGCTTTCTAGTTCTCTCTGCCATGATCTGATTCAGGCTTGTTCCTCCAGCCAGATCCCAGGAAGGGGAAACCACAGAGAGGAATCACCTTTCTCTGTTCTCTGCCGCTTCCCTAACAGATGAGAGAACACAGTGACACACAGGAAGCGCCTGCGGCACACGCCTGCCACCTCAACATTCAGAAGATGCACAGGACAGCAATGCAGAAGGACAATAAATGTGAAGCCATCTTGGGCTACATAAGGAGACCCCACCCCAATGATGGCGGAAGGAGACAGAGATGGTGTTATGCTTTTGCTTTGTTTTTCTAGACAGGGTTTTTCTGTGTAGCCCTGATTGTCCTGGAACTTGATCTGTAGACAAGGCTGTCCTCGAACCCAGGGATCCACCTGCCTTTGCCTCCTCACCACCACCCCAATGGTGTTGTTCTTATGTGAAGCTTACTATAAAATAAAACTGGGGAGATTTTATGCAATACCAAGAGGGACCTGAGCTAGGTAGTGATAATGGACACCTTTAATCCCAGCACTCAGAAGGCAGAGGCAGGCAGATCTCTGAGTTCCAAGCCAGCTTGGTCCTCAGAGTGAGTTCCAGGACAGCCAGGGCTACACAGAGAAACCCTGCCTCAAAAACAAAACAAGACAAATAAACAAATAAAAACAAAAACAAAAAACAACCAGGAAATCGTCTTTTATAAAGTAAATAACCACTCATTGGATTGTTTTTATAAAAAAGTTGGTTTTCCTCACCTAGGGATGCAGCTCAGTGGCAAACCACTTGCCTGGCATGCATGAGGCTCTTCGTTGGTTGTGTGGCACAGGAAAGAGAGGTTCCCTTCCAGTAGTGCTATCCCTTCAACATAATGAATCATCCACATCCCCTGTGGATTGGGGGAGGGTGCTTCTTTGTTTTGGTTTCGTTTTTATTTGCTACATTCAAGACATTTTGCACCCATTAATTTTTCCTTGTTAAGAGGTTTTTATGACTGTTCTGTGCTTTAAGCAAGAAGTACTAGCATCCAGTGTTTAAAATAGTCTCTTAGCGTCCTTGGTGAGAGTCCGGCATCCTTCCTTCTGTTGACTGTAGCTACTGAGGCTTGGAACACAATGTCATCCTTCCAGAACTCTCCTCAGAGCTAGATAAAATTTACTCTGTGTCTCTAGTTGGGGACAAGGTGTTTGGAACCAGCCCCTTACACAACACAACGGCTGGAGGGCTGCTCCCAGGAGGCAAATGAAATAAAAATCATGGCGTGTGAAAAATGTGCCTAGAGAGCCCTAGGAACCAAAGATTTTTAAGGCTTTGCCTGCCCATAATTCAATTTTTATTTTATGTTTCTTGGAAAACTAAAGGCTTGTGTTTACCGAGTGAATGTGTTACCTAAGGTGTAGAAGGGAAAGCAGAGGTGGAGGGGGGGAGGGGAGGAAGGAGAAGAGTAATGGGGGAAAGGCAAGCGGGTGGACAGGAGAAGGAGGGGGGAGGGGGGGAGAGAGCAGGGAGGAGGAGGAGATGGATCCTATAGTGCTGAGATTTCCAAGTTTGTGCCAGGCCTGTTCCAGACACTGGCTCTGCAGCTGACCCCCACTGGCCCTACAGGGCTCTGGGAGGAGATTTCCTTTCAGTATGAAATCCAACTCTCGACTTGCTTATTTCTATGGGGAATGGTACATGCATGCTGAACTGTTGGCTGCTCTTGCTTATCCATTTATTGGAGAATCATGCATGGCTGAAACACCTGAATTGTCCCTCAAATACTTTAAAGCGAATGCTGCTGCTGGAGCCTTTCAGCCTGCTCCTGTCAGGGATTTCTTTGAGTGTCCATATCTTGAAACCTTGTGTAACCCGACACAATTATCTGAAAAGCTCAGAATCCAAAAGAACTACATTCTGAGCTAGGAAAGAAGTGTTCTCTCCCCTGCCTGTGGACTGGGTCCTACCTCACCATGACAATGCCCAATTCATGTTCCAAAGAAAAGCTGCTGACCCCCACCCAGGGACCAGTGGGCACACTTGGCTGTTCTCTCTGAACAAGGAATCGCTTAATGATCACATTACAAAGCTTCAGGCCTGGCTGACAGTTAAAAATACTTCAATGGGGCTGGAGAAATGGCTCAGTGTATAAAAAGCTTTCGACACAAGCATGAGGACCTAAGTTTGAATCCCCAGAATCCACATAAAAGTTGAACATGTCGCACAAGTACATGGAATCCGAGTGTTCTTATTCTAGTGAAGAATTCACAGACGCTTGCTAGCCAGGTAGCCTGTGACCTGCACACGGGTGGAGCGAACAGAGACCCTGTCTCAAACAAGGTGAAAGTGGAGGGCCAACACCCAAGTCTGTCCTCTGATCTTCACACTCATCCCTGCATTGACACATGTGTGCACCCATGCACACTCAAGGGCGAATGAGCAGACACACACACACACACACACACACACACACACACACACACACACAGGCACACGCATGCGTACACCACTTCAACAGTTGGCTACAGTGGCACAGACATGCCTGCAATCCTAGCACTAAGAAGACAGAGGCAGGTGGATCACCCTCACTTTTGAAGCTGGTCTAATTTACATAGTCAGTTTCAGGCTAACTGGGATGCTAGCCTGTCTCAAAAATAAACAAACAGGCAAATAAAAGATTTATAATGGTCACCTTCCTGGGATGGAACGAGAGTGTGGCTTTGAATCCCATTAGGGGTCCCTCGCTGCAAAACCCAACCCATCCAAAGAGTTAGGGTTTGAGGATAAACAGGCTCTATAGAGATAGCTATCTGGAGTTCATGTTTTTAGCAAATGCTTGGTTCAGGTCACTCTGACTCGAACTTAGTCGCACACTTCCTCCCTTGGCTGATCTTAGGCTAGAGGGAAGGGAACAGGGGAGAGAGCAAAGAAGGTGATATGAGAGAACAGGTAGGGTTCCTCCAACAGATGACCTTGCAGAAAACCTCAGGCTGCAGAGTGCACACACTCTCCCCACCCCCACCCCGTTCTTAGAAACACCAGTCCTACTTATTATTTGCATACCAGTGGTGAGAGACCTCACGGAGAACGACATCACTCATAGGTCGTTGCTTTTTCATGGAATTCGCTGGAGAGAACTGGAGGCAAGACTGTGAACAACCCCCTCCATCTGGTTTCAGTTTGCTTAAACACACACACACACACACACACACACACACACACACACACACAGGCCTCCCCACCAGCAATCAGAAGACAACTTATGCTTCCCCAGAGTCATATTAGCCACCAAGGGCGAGGTAGAATTCTGTATATGCAAATAAATGACACCAGTCAGCCAAATAATCAAGTTCTGTATCTCTTGCCTTTAGTTCTACCAAGAATGGGCCTGGATAAGAGGCCGTGCATGGCAGCTGTAGGGGAGATGTAGGGGAGAAAGGCTTTGGAAATGGCTGCAAACATCCAGTTGCCTTAATTCTGCCTTTGGGAGACTTGTTTCTGATCTGAAAAGGGGAAAGACACTTGATAGTCTTTCTCCTGGAAACTGCTCTCTGAGTAACGTCCATCTCCTAAGTAAAGGCCAGGGCAGTGTGTTAAGAACAGAGAACCTAGTTAGCTGTATGACCTAGGGCCCAGCGTCTGAAACTTTAGGTTGAAACCGCATAGAGGGTCTCTAAATGAAGGAGCTGAGAAAAATTTGACAACAGTAAAATGTTTTTTAACACATGCACACATACACAATTAGTTCAGAACCAAACACGTAATGAATCTGAGGTGTTTCTGGTAGCCCTCACCTGTGTGACAACCTGCAAATTCACCACAGACTTGGTTCTGATCACTTGACATGCAAACCCCGGACTGCAAATACCATCCTGCCATGACACAGCAACAAAGGAGGCCTGAGACCCTTACTTCAGATTTGAGACGGTTCCTATTCTAGATTAAGATGTTTTTCTATTCATACAGGGTTCTTTGTTCTCATAGAAACATAATGGCTCTATGGCTTAAAAAAAGAAAAATAAAGGGGTTGGGGATTTAGCTCAGTGGTAGAGCGCTTGCCTAGCAAGCGCAAGGCCCTGGGTTCGGTCCCCAGCTAAGAAAAAAAAAAGAAAAATAAAGAAAAAGAAAAAACAACTCAGGCTGGAGAGATGGCTCAGTGGTTAAGAGCACTAGGTGCTCTTCCAGAGGTCCTGAGTTCAATTCCCAGCAACCACATGACAGCTCACAACTGTCTATAACTCTAGTTCCAGGGCTTCTGATACTTGCACACAGACAGACATGCAGACAAGTACCATTAAACAGAAAATAAACAATAAAAATATTTAAAAAGACTTTTAATATTTTTACTGTTACTTTTCAGTGTGTATCAAATTCATTGATTTTTTTTTAGGTTGTTTTAGTATGTCTTATTTTTAAAACTGTTGCTTGAGTTGTTAACTTAAGTTTCATCTTAAAAAAAATTAAATGAGGGCTGGGTATGGTGACACATGCCTATAATTCCATCATTTTAGAATCTGAGGCAGGAGGATTGAGAGTTTGAAGCCAGCTTGGATTATGTGAGGCCTTTTCTCAAGAAAAAACAAAACAAGGCTAGGCATGGTAGTGTATGTCTTTAATGTTAGCACTTGAGAGACAGAGACAGGTAAATCTCTGTGAGTTTGAGGCCAACCTGCTTTACACAGTAAACTCCAGGTTAGCCAGGAAAGCAGTGAAATCCTGTCTCGTGTGTGTGTGTGTGTGTGTGTGTGTGTGTGTGTGTGTGTGTGTGATTTATTTATTCATTTTATGTATCTGAGGGCTGTTGGCATGAATGTCTGCATGCCAGAAGGCATAGGATCCCATTATACATGACTGTGAGATGCTATGTGCCTGATGGGAATTGAACTCAGGACCTCTGGAAAAGCAGCCAGTATTCTTAACTGCTGAGCCATCTCCCCAGCCCCCTCAAAAAATATTTTTTTTCTTTTCTTTTTTTTCAGAGCTGGGGACCGAACCCAGGGCCTTGCGCTTGCTAGGCAAGCGCTCTACCACTGAGCTAAATCCCCAACCCCTCAAAAAATATTTTTAAAGAAAAGCAAAACAAAAGAACAACAGCAAAATCATTAAATGAATTTTGCTTTGGTCTTAGTACACAATTTCCAATAATTCCCGAAACATACATCTCCTGTTTTGTACTACAAATTTCTGAAAATTTTTCCAGCTTTAACACATAAAACTAAAATCCTGATCAACTCAGAGGAACACTGAAGATGTCCCATGACATACAGATGTCCTATGACATATAAAAGTTCTATGCCATTCAGAATCAAACATTTAACCAACATGAGCATGGTGGCTTACACCTGTAATCCCAGGACTTGCAAGCTGAAGCAAGAGGACTTTTATAAATTCATGGCCAGCCTGGGCTACTACATAGTGAGACCCTATTTCAAAAACACAAAAACAGAGCAGGCAAGATGTCTCTGCTACTGAGGCCTGACATCCTATCCTGGGTTTGCTCCTCAGAGCCCATAAAAAGGTGGAAGGAGAAAATAGTCCACAAAAAATGTCCTCTGGGGTTGGAGAGACGGCTCAGTGGTTAAGAGCACTGACTGCTCTTCCAGAGGTCCTGAGTTCAATTCCCAGCAACCACATGATGGCTCACAACCATCTCTAATGAGATATGATGCCTTCTTCTGGTGTGTCTGAAGACAGCTACAGTGTACTTACATACATAAATAAACAAATCTTTAAAAAAAAAAAAAAAAAGTCCTCTGACTTCCAGATGTGTGCTATGGCACACACACACACACACCTTCAGATACATAATCACACACACACACACACACACACACACACACACACACACACACACACCACGTAACAGAGAGAGAAAAATAAAATGTTTAAAATATATGTTTAAAAAACAACAACAACAGCAAAAAAAAAAAAAAAAAAAAAAAACCAAAACCAAGAACAAAACCCATGTAGTGGTGTCCCAGCACTTGGGAGGCAGAGACAGTCAGATCTCTGTGTTTGTGGCCAGCAAGGTCTACCTGGTCAATTCAAGAACAGTCAGAGCTGTTGTACAGAGAAATCTTGTCTGGAAAAGCCAAAATAAACAACAACAACAACAACAAACAATAAACAAATAAAAACCAACCAAGATTTAATTCTGTATGTAAAATTTAATAAGTATATATATCTCACTAGCATATACATTTTCATTCCTCTTTAGTAAAGAGGATTAAAATGATATATACACCAAAGAGTTATTCTAAAATTAATTTTAATGACTTATCATAAATGTATAATTTTTTTTTTGGTTCTTTTTTTCGGAGCTGGAGACCAAACCCAGGGCCTTGCGCTTCCTAGGCAAGCGCTCTACCACTGAGCTAAATCCCCAACCCCATAAATGTATAATTTTTATACTCTTAGTTTTGTTTTGTTTTTTGGGTTTGTTGTTGTTATTTAAAGAAGGGTTTCTCTGCATAGCCCTGCCTGTCCTGGAACTCACAATGTAGCTCAGGCTAGCCTCAAACTCAGAGATCTGTCTTCCTCTGCCTCCTGAGTGCTGAATTAAACGGGTGCACTGCCATATTTGGCAAGTATACCCACTTGAAATACTTACACTTGGGACCACATAAAAAACCTTGGGCAGCTGGACTTGGAGGTTCACACTTTTAATCCCAGCAATTCTGATGCTGAGACCAGGGGATTTCTATGAGTCCCAGGCCAGCCTGGACTACACAGCAAGCTCCAGGCCAACCCAGGCTACATAGTGAGACCTTGCCCTGCCCCCCCCCACCCCAAAAATCTTTTAGCCTTTGGGTAAAGGAAGCTATGAATGGAAAATTTTAAGAAAGTCTGAAAAGAATGTAGCACTGAAGCCCTCTGGAGCCCATGCCCTTTTGTGTAGCGAGAGCTAATGATAGTGTCTACTTCTGAGGGAGGCCAGGGAACAGCAGATGAAATACAAGTTGAGCACAAGCCCAGAGGAACACAGAACTGGCATGCAGAAGGTATAAAATAAATGTGAAAAGATTACAGATAACTCACACTCTAGGACCTAAAAGGCCTGACTCAGTCCACTAAGTCTCTCCCAGAGCCCTCTCAGCTGGGCCTTGCTTTTCCCCTGGGGCTGATCCAGAAAATTCTGTAGAGTACAAAATGTTTCTCACCTTCCGGGACCCTACTCCCTAAACATCTGCCTTCAATCTAGGAGCCATAAAATAATTCAGAAGAGAGTCACAGTCTGGGAATCCAAGTGATGCTTGTGTATCCTGGATCTTAGCGCCTCTCCCCCAGGTAACCAAGTTACAGAGTCTCCAGGTGCTCATACTAAATAGGACACCTCTGAGAAATGAGAGGGGCTTGACGCACATGTAGGGTATTTGGAAGGCAGTTGGTACTCTCCGGGGTTTTTGTCTATGCCACATTGGCCCACAAGCATGCAGCAGCCTTTGGCCTCAGCCCTTGGATATCTACAGACACCTAGGGTCAGTTTGTCCCATCCTTTCTTGGCCACAGCAATAAGGCACCAGAGCTGCACCTTCTCCAGAATCTACTTTCTGGCCAGCGGGGACAGAGTTCTCCTTGGCTCAAGACCACACCATGTTCCCTTTTGTCCACAAAATGAAGTCCAGGAGGCAAATGCAGCTTTCTATTGACACAATTCTCAAAAGCACAGATTTTCCATTTAAACTGGAGTATGTCGAGGCAGGGTCCTCTGTTCGCCTGAAGGTAAAATAGTGATAATCAGTTGTCATCATCATCATCATCACCATCACCATCATCCTCATCCTCATCAGCTTCAGCACTAAACCCAGAGCTCAGAACACAAGAATCTTGGAGGCTGGTGCGTGGAATGAAGGACATGGTGGGAAGAAGACATCTGCCAGAAATTAGGAAGATGATGAGGCCAACTTTGGATATGTTGAGTGCAAGTAGCTTATGGTGTCCAAGGGAGGCATCCAGGGCAGCTGGATGTGTGGGCCTGGAGTCAAGAGGGAGGCCTTGGCTGGAGAGCCAGAGAGTGTGGGTGTTGCCAGCATGTGAGTAGGAAGATGAGCTCATGGGTGGAGGAGGGGAGGGTGAAGGCCTCCACAACCAGACACTCACTCATCCACAAGGAAGACAAGTTTATGAAGAAGGCTAAAGGGAGGGCAAAAGACTCAGAGGAAAACCAGCAGTGTGGCTTCACCAGCATCAAAGAGAGTCAGAGCTGGGCCAGTCAAGAGGCCTCTGCTCTGGTCAGCAGAAGAGAGGCTTCGAGAAGACAGAGACAGCTGAAGGCAGAAATGGGTCTGAATTTCAAGGGATAGGCAGTCTGGTGAAGACAAGAGTAGTAGGAGCTGACCCTGGGCTAACCTGGGGAAATGGAAAAGAGCAGTGTTACCTAAAATAACTTGGGATGCAAACAAGTGCCTAAAAAGAGAGGAGGACAAATGAAAATGGTGCCTGGGGAAAGGATTGCAGAATTGAGGTTGCCAGGAGAGAGGCTGTGGGAAGTGGCCAGTGGTTCATGGGTCTATCTGTGGTCCAAGTACAGGACCCAGCACCCAGTGGGAAGTCAATAAAAATTTGACACGTTGGAGTGTAGGGAATGGCTCTGGGGTAAAGTTGCTGTGCAAGTATGAAGACCCGAGTTCAGATGGACTGGCAGCACCCATCTGGGACGCCACTGCTCAGAGGAGCAGAGACAGGTGAATCCCAGCCAATCTAGTTGACTTGATGAACTCCAGCCTCAGTGAGAGACCCTTCCTCAAAAAATAAGGTGGGAAGTAATAGAGGAAGACACTGAGCGTTGACCTCTGGCCTCCGTGCCCGCCCATGCACACACGCACGCACTCATACACACACAAGAGAGAGAGAGAGAGAGAGAGAGAGAGAGAGAGAGAGAGAGAGAGAGAGAGAGAGAGAGCACTTATCTTAGAGATTGAGAATGTTGCTCTGTATTACAGTGTTTGCCTGGCATGCACAAGGTCCATACTGCATATGACAAAGAACTTGCTATCTTTTAAGAATAGTGTGAGTTGGGTTGGGGATTTAGCTCAGTGGTAGAGCGCTTGCCTTGCAAGCGCAAGGCCCTGGGTTCGGGTCCCCAGCTCAAAAAAAAAAAAAAGAAAAGAAAAAAAAAAAAAAAAAAAAGAATAGTGTGAGTTGAGGTCTAGCACACCATGAAAGAGCTAGTCATTGGCAAGAAAGGGGGTCCCTCTGCAATTGTGCCAGAGGAGAAAGTGGAGAGAGCTCTTGAACATCGTGTAGGATAGGCCCCAGGAGCAGGCTGCATCTTTGTCAGACCACAGAGGAAACAGTGCTAAGTGATTGTCTTACAATTGCACCCTCCCAGGAAGCCAGCAGATGGTGCTAGTGAGTCACTGGTCACCAAAGCAGAGCCCAGCCAGCTTCTAGTCCCAGACACTTGGTCCTCCAGAGCCCGGGGCATGCAATGGTTGGCTAACCAGGTTTCTGATCAAGGGGTGGGGGTGGGGGTGGGGGTGGGGTGAGGGTGGGGGTGGAGTGGGGGTGGGAGATGAGACAAAGGACTCAGACTGTGGTCTGAATGCTTGGGACCAAGTAGCTCCAGAAGTTCTAATCCTTTTGGCTACTCAACCTGCCTTTCTAGGTCCTGCCTTATCTGCTGAGGCTTCTGCCTGCCCCCCACCCCTTCTTTCTTGCTCTCCCATGGAGGCCGCTACCATCCCAGAGTCCTGATTCTGGCAGAAGCTGGTTCTCTACCCCAAGGCAGGTTCAACCTGGCACCAGGCCTCAGACAGGGCTGGGCTAGCCCCTCCCAGTTATGACTATTTGAAACACTTTCCACTTTCAGAGCACCTCCACCTGATGAAGGGGAAGGGTCAAAGGCGGAGGAGACCACAGGGAGCCTCCTAGAGTCTATAGATAGATCCTGGGGGGAAGGTGCCATGGTCTCCCAACTGAGGAAATGGATGTCAGGGAAGGGGTGTCATATAAATGTGGCAGGCAGGGGTTGGGGATTTAGCTCAGTGGTAGAGTGCTTGCCTAGGAAGCTCAAGGCCCTGGGTTCGATCCCCAGCTCCAAAAAAAAAAAAAAAAACTTTAAAAATAAATGTGGCAGGCAATCCAACCTTATCAAGACTTAGAAAAGTTCCACCTGAAGAAGTATATTGTTCTAGAAGCATCCTACCCAAAGAATTCCCTCCACCCATCTACTCTCAGCCAATCTCCCTCCCTCCCAGTCATGTACTTCCCAGCCTCCCCTCCTTGCTCTCTTGCATCTCTTTCTCTGTCCTTGCTCTGAGAACTGGTACTGCGGGTAACCTTGACACTCTCTCTCTCTCTCTCTCTCTCTCTCTCTCCTTTTTCTACCTCAGGGAAAGTACTTAAGGTGGCTGAGGCCAGGAAAACAGTAGCTGGATTCCAAAGAGAGCCGGATCTGGGAGAGCCGATCAGTGCAGCGTTTAGTTAAGGCAGGGTATGTCATTCATTTCCAGAACTGGACAATTGACTCGGAACAACGGGAATCAGTGGGTTTAGAAAAGGATTGTTTCTCTGAATTCCTAGAAGCAAGAAGACACAGGAGAGCTACAGGAAGCACACATAGCGCGCACACACACACACACACCTATGTACAAGCACATATAAGGTCATTATGACACAGGGCATAGAACCCCATAGACATGGGTGCATAGAAACAAGAGAACTCAAGGCCACATGCCCAAGTCAGGCAAGTCCTGACACCCAGGCCAGGGTTCCATCATTGTTCATATTTATAGACAGAGGGTAGGTGGGTGGAAATATGAGTGACTCTGAGTGGGGACAGGGTGTTCACGAAGAGTTCCCCCTCTCAAGTGAGGCTGGTCTCCAACTCCTTCTCCAAGAGTTCACTGGCCCTTCCGGAACCCACACCGCATGGAAGAGAGGGTGTTTTCATGAAACACTGGAACAGAGTCTGGATACAGGCAAGAAAATGAACTGCAGGGCAGAGAGCTGTGATAAGAAGTCTATGACCAGGGTTGGGGATTTAGTTCAGTGGTAGAGCGCTTGCCTAGGGAAGGCCCTGGATTCGGTCCCCAGCTCCGGAAAAAAAAAAAAAAAAAGAAGTCTATGACCTCTCAGGACCTAGACAGGATAGCCATGAGGACCGGGTAAGGTCTGGAGGTTCACAGAAGTAGGGATCTTCACCGCTGTGCTTTCTTTGTTCTTCCTTCCTGCATAGGGCCTGGCACCCATCTGTTGGCACTAACGCCCAGTGTCTGCCAGAGCCCTGGCATGCATGTTAGGCATAGGGTGCCAGACACGGGGGTGGCAGGGGGTGCCAGGCCACACACAAACAAGGACCTTCATACACACAGGGAGGGAAGTGCACCCACACACTACTTACTACATCCCCTGGGGATTCAGTATAGCACATCAGAGACCACCCTGTCCTGACCCTTCTTCCAGGTCTTCCCATTAGCTGGGTTCTTGGGGAAGGGGTAGGTAAAGCAAGAGACCTTGATGTCTGTGTCATTTCTCTCCTCTCCTCTATTCTCCTCTCCCTCTTCCCCCCATCAGAGTCCAGAATTGGCATCCCCAGTTCTGGACTCCGGAAGAAATTATCTCCTAGCTGTGGCTGAGAACTGCGCAGGTGAGAGTGCACATTTGGGCGTGTGTACCGAGGACCTAAGGCCATGGCACTGAGTGAGGGTGCGGGTGTGGCTGGCAGCAGACGCTGGCTGCTTCCAGGCAGTGTTCTGGAAGACACTGCAGCCACAGCGATAGCAATGTGAATACTTGAATGAAAGTTGTTGTTGGTGGTGTTGTTATTGTTGTTGTTCTTGGTGGTGGTGGTGGTGGTGGTGGTAGTGGTGTGTGAGGAAGCATGAGCAGAGTGTGCACACCTGAGCACGGAGGCTCAGAGCCCTTGGCGTGCCAATAGGCTCACAGGAGTGAATGAGATGCAGGGCGCAGGGTTGGACAGACTGGCCCTTTCCCGGGCGAAGCCGGCGACTGACGGCTCCGCCTCGTGCAACAACTTGGGGACTTTGTTCCGGCTTCTTCGAAAGCGGATCTAGCCAAGGGGCGGGGGGGCACCTGCTTGGCGTGGGGTGCTGAGATAGAAGTGGAGGAAAGCCCCACCCTAGCCCCGCCTTCGCACCGCCCCAACCCCGCCCCCAGGGCGCTTTATAAGCTGGGTCCGAGGGCCCAGCAAAGAAAGCGAGTATCCCTCCCACCCCAGACTGTTGTTCCTCTGCACTCCGTGTCCTGGCCCAGAGTCCCTCTCGGCGCTCCCCAACCCGGCCCCCGCCCCTCCCTAGACCGGCCGGGCCCCGAAGTCATGGAGCGCTGGCCTTGGCCGTCGGGCGGCGCCTGGCTGCTGGTGGCTGCCCGCGCGCTGCTGCAGCTGCTGCGCTCAGACCTGCGTCTGGGCCGCCCGTTGTTGGCGGCGCTGGCCCTGCTGGCCGCTCTCGACTGGCTGTGCCAGCGCCTGCTGCCCCCGCCGGCTGCACTCGTGGTGCTGGCTGGTGCTGGCTGGATCGCGTTGTCCCGCCTAGCGCGCCCTCCTCGCCTGCCGGTGGCCACTCGCGCGGTGCTCATCACCGGTGAGTGTGCAGAGCGCAGGGACACCAAGCTGGAGGGTGGGACCGCACACCTAGAGGGTTTCCCTTGGGCACCATCAAGACGGACTCCGCTGCTCAGAAGTGAGAGTCCTTCTCTAGATGCAAGATAGTGAGCCAAGTAGGAAGCTCTGGGCACCTCACCAAGTCTGGGTTAACTACCTGCGGCTGCGGGGATTATTGGTGAGAAAGTGGAGAGTGGGCAGGTGCTCAAGGAAACTAGTGACTGAAAGAGGAGAAACTTAGTTTATGCTGAGCTCTTTCCTAAGAGACGAGGTGTGGAGCGAAGGACAGTACTTTAGGAGACTTCAGAAGACCTGAGACGGGGATAATGCCATCTCTTGAACTCTGCCTGACTTTCCCCCCCCCCCCATGCCACTGGAGCACACTATCTGCTATTCTATGAGGACAGTGAGCTTAGATGGCGAGTCCTGCTCCCCCTGACCTCCACTGGCTGCAATCCTTGGAGTTCAGAACCTCCTGAGGTCACAGCAGCTGGAGAGTAGCTGCTTCTTAGATCCAGCTACCCACTGCCAAAACTGCAGCCGTCTGCAGTCTACGCCTAGCACTTCATCTTGCCTAGTCCTGGGTGCCCAGGAAAGGAGCCTTGGAGAGCTGGACTCAGGTGTCTCTGGTCCCTGCCTGAGCTTTCTTTGTCTGGAGCAGGGAATAAATCTGTCATCAGAAGGAGGGAAGGGGAAGGGGGGGGGAGCTGCTGCAGACCCAGCAGGAAATGGGGGGGGGGAGGCCAGGGGGCATTGGTCCATTGCATGGGAGGAGGGGTAGCTTTGTTTCTCCCCCAACCACCATGGCCCTCAGAGATCTTGGTCCTTTATGGGTAGTCTGCATGATAGGATAGGGCTGAAAGAATTTAGGAGGAAATCCTTGAACCAGACGTTGGAGGAAGTTGGGTGGAGACAGGTGGAATCTGAAAGGTGTCTTGGATCAGAGAAAGGGTGTGAGACAAAGGCTTAAGACAGAAATAAGCATGATTTGGGAAGGGGATAGTCAATAACCAGTCTGGCTGTGGGGGGTGTGGTGGGATGTGAAGTTTCTTTGGGAGGAGACTTGAATGTCAGGTGAGAAACCAGATTGCACGAAGGGAGAGGATGGTGATACAATTATGGCTTCAGAAGAGAGGGTGGAGGTTGAGTAGGACTCAGGCAGGATGGGAGAGACTTCCAGAGTGAGTGTGAAGCCGCAGGGAACCTGTTACAGGAGTCTGAGGAAGGAGAGATACTGAATTCTCTCGAAATGAAGCAGGGCCTAGGTAAAAGGCTCTGCCTTCAAACATGGAACAACAGATCTCTTCCTGTCCTCTGTGAGCTGCTTTACCAGGTCCTAGGCCACTTCAGGTTCTACTGATACAGCTGGGCGGCCCTTCCTGAGATCTCACCTCAGGTCTTTGCTATTGCTGTTACTTCTGGTCTTGAACCTGAGCAAGAGGTGAGAAGAGGGATGCTTTCTGTGACCTGGGCTCCTTCCCTCTCTGCAAGGCTCAGTGTTTGGGAGAAGAGGATTTGCCAAGCCCACTCCTGTGTAAGCACTGGAAGTTGGCTTCTAGCTTCCTGATGCCTGAAAACTCTGGGGTTTTCCGAGTCATCACCAAGCAGCAAGGCACTTAAGTGACCGGGTCTTGCCCCACCTGCCAAGAATACTGTGCTGTATGCCTACAGAACTGTCACTCGCCCCTCTCCAAGAATGTCCAAGAACTGCTTACCAGGCCTACTCCATGAGCTCAGCCATGGAGTCATGTTTGGGCTGTGTGGCTCGGTACCTTGTGTGCATGCATATGTATCTATCTTCGTGCTGATGGGTGATGGGGATCAAGCTCATGTGTGACCATGCAGGCAGGTTTGCAGATGAGCAAGAGGGTAAGATGTGGGTGTTGGTTGGGACCCCAGAATTGAGGCTTTTAGTGGAGTGCTGTATGCTCCAAAAGGAAGCAGAGGCAAGTGCCGATATGTGTGCACACACGCTCCCCTCCCCCCAGTCAGATTTGCTTGGGAAGGAACCCTTAATGCAGGCAAGCAGGCCCCAGCCACACAAAGCCCAGTTTGCAGCCCCCTGACCAGCTTTGTTCTCCTCTCAGCAAAGGGGGGCGGGGCTGAGACGAGGAGGGGTGCTGTTTGTCCAGGAGTGAGGAAGCTGGGCTGCAAAGCAGCTTTTCTGCACAGCAGGACCTCGGGGCTGGCGGCTCCCCCTCTTTCCCCACTGGCCCTCCTCATCCTCTCGCTGGCCACCCACAGAGCCCAGATCTACATGGAAACCATCAAGGAAGCAAGGGCTTATCAGTACCAGGGACCCCCACACTGGGGCCTTGCCTGGTAGTTCTTATCTCTGCATACCAAGGGCAAGAAAATGAAGCCAGTCACCGACCTCAGGTCACACTTAGTGGTGTGGGGAGGGATTCCAATGCAAGTCTGTTTTCTTCACTTACCATGCATGTTCCTGTTCCTGAGAGGAAAGTGGTCTGGGGCTCAGCAAATATATACATCCAAAGTCAATGACTGGAATTCCAAGGGCAGAGATGAGGGGGAGTTGGGAACGGGGTGGGGGGTTGGGGAGCTCCGACTTGAGCCTGGAACAACAGTAGGCTGGAGAAATGCTCAGGTTGAATGGGGCCAGGATGATGGCATCTGAGCTTTATTCTAAGACCCATAGAATCCTGGGACAGCAAAAAGTCTCGGGAACTTATCAGAAGCAGAGTGATTACTGTCATTTTTTTAAATATCCCTCTGACTTAGGCTGAGGACAAGTTGGGACCAGATTAGGTTTATCAATCACATTTGATGGGATAGTATAGGAAACCAGATAGATAACGGCTGTCACAAAATCGATGCTTAGGGTTCAGTCAGGACAAACTTACTGCGCACATTTGGAAGGAAGAAGGGAGGGCTGAGTATCCAGGTGCCTAGATTCCACCTAGACCTTAGTGAGCTTTGGCTTGTCTCGGGCTGGGAATTCACTAGCTATCCTACCCTGGCTAGGTTGTGACACTGGTTTTGGCAAGGAGACAGCTAAGAAACTGGATGCCATGGGCTTCACGGTGCTGGCCACTGTGTTGGATTTGAATGGCCCTGGTGCTCTAGAACTGCGTGCCCGCTGTTCCCCTCGCCTGAAGCTGCTGCAGATGGACCTGACCAAGCCAGAGGATATCAGCCGTGTTCTGGAAATTACCAAGGCTCACACGGCCAGCACTGGTCAGCAGATGTGTCTCCATTAGGGGTGGGAAGGGCTGGGTGAGTGTGAAGGAGGCAGGGATTACATGTTTGCTGTCAGGCTGACCCCAAGCTTCCCTTCTGCTTGATGCCCCCAGGCCTGTGGGGTCTGGTTAACAATGCTGGCCTCAACATGGTAGTGGCCGACGTGGAACTGTCTCCAGTGGCAACTTTCCGCACATGTATGGAGGTGAACTTCTTTGGTGCACTTGAGCTGACCAAGGGCCTCCTGCCACTCCTACGTCACTCAAGGGGACGTATTGTGACCGTTGGCAGCCCAGCAGGTAAGTGTCCTTCCACTCTGAGACAAAGTGGTAAAGGAGCTGCTGTCATGTTAAGGATGATTTGGGGGTTCCCAGGCCAAGGCTGAGCGTCCCCATTCTATCCCCAGGAGACATGCCATACCCCTGCTTGGCAGCCTATGGCACCTCCAAGGCGGCTATTGCACTGCTCATGGACACATTCAGCTGTGAACTGCTTCCCTGGGGTATCAAGGTCAGCATCGTCCAGCCTGGCTGCTTCAAGACAGGTGAGGGTTCAAGTTTGGGGTGGGACACGGATGTGGCAGGGGTGTGTGGTCTGAGCATGTAGTGTGGTTTGGTTTACAGGCACAGTTTACATTAAATAGATGAGTGGCCTTTGGCTCCTCTGGCTGCTGCCTTCTGACCTTGTCACCCCTTCCTCAGAGGCAGTGACTAATGTGAACCTCTGGGAGAAGCGCAAGCAACTGCTGCTGGCCAACTTGCCTAGAGAGCTGCTGCAGGCCTATGGTGAAGACTACATTGAGCACTTGCATGGGCAATTCCTGAATTCACTCAGAATGGCATTGCCTGACCTTAGCCCCGTTGTAGATGCCATCATTGATGCACTGCTGGCAGCTCAGCCACGCAGCCGCTACTACACGGGCCGTGGCCTGGGGCTCATGTATTTCATCCACTACTACCTGCCAGGAGGCCTGCGGCGCCGCTTCCTACAGAACTTCTTCATCAGTCACCTTCTACCCCGAGCACTGAGGCCTGGCCAACCTGGCCAACCTGGCCCTGTTCATGACACATCCCAGGACCCAAACCCTTCCCCCACAGTATCAGCTCTGTGAACCACAAACTTAGGTGTTTCAGCAGGAGAGGCTTCTTGAGCTCTTGGCCCTCTCCCCTGGCCATTATAGACCCCTCAACCTTTCCCTAGAGTCGCTGTTAAGAAAAGCCCAGCCTCTACTGCTGATGCCGAGGCCAGGCCCGGGAGGTGGGATTTCTAGTGAGCCTCTGGACCGCTCCTCTGCTTCATGAGCCCATGTATACCCTACCAGGCACGACCCTGCAGCTTGGAGAGCCCAGATGGATGGAGAGTTTAGTGTGAGATGTGGCTGTAGCCTTTGAGAGGATGCTACAGACCACTTCTGTGCTGACTTTAGAATGATTAGACGGTGGGGCCTCCTCAGAACTCTTTTGGTACCCACTGTCTCAGTGCTGCGTCCAGAGTAAATCCCTCTTGACTGGCTCAGGATTTAGGTTCCCAACCACTGGCTCCAGCCACATGGAAGCTGTATGCTGCATTTGTCTGGTTGTTGGCATTTTAAAATAAAGATACATTTTTTTATTTCTCCTAGAATGGGAGAGATAGTGTTTGGAGTTGGTGACTGCCTGGTTGGTTGCCTAGGCGACAGGGTATGGCTATTTGACAGAGATTAGGTACTTCTTGGGAGATCCTGGGACTCAGCAGGGGAGCCGAGGAGGTTCCCCAGATACTCTGTGGTTCATATCTGCTGACCTCAGGCAAACCATTTGTCCCCAGGTGGGTTTCAGCATATTGAGATGAAGGGAATGGCCAATTTCAGGGAGTTGCAGGGCTTGGTGAAACAGTTAGGGAGGTGTGGAGCCTCCAAAGCCAAGCTATAACTACTCTCTTATGACCCCCACCCCAGCCTATCTTCCTACTGAGCTCCCAGTAGAAACTGCCACCCTCCAGGGGCTTCCCTGGCACTGTGGCTGCTAACTGCAGTTGAGACTCATCAAGAATACAGTGATGAGCGAAGCTGAGTCAAGGAAAGGTACAAGGGCACAAAGACGTGAGCAGACAGCAGGCTTTTTAAAGAGGGCAATTTTATTGTCTCAGGGGCAGAGCTGAGGGAGAGGGCTGCAAAGCTGCTTTCCCAATACCCCAAGAATACATATTCTCTATTTTTCCCACAGGTCATGGTTCTGGGGATGACCTAAGGACAGGAAAGGAAGCTGTCCCCAGGGTTCTCAGGTTAGGGAGGGACATAAAAGTCACACAGTTTCTTAGACATGTCAGTGGCTGTAAACATAGGGCTGGGGGGCCTCTTTGCTCTAGAGGGGATCTTGGTCCATTCTTGATCAGGGGAAAGGTGCCTAACCCTTTTTAGACCTATGAGCAGTCCCAGAGGGGGTCATGGAAGCTGGGCAACCAATCCCAGGGCAATGTGCTACACCTCACCAGGTCAGACAGGTGAGCCAGAGGCTTCACCACAGCACACAGACACACACAGTGCACTTGGGAACCTTAAGTCAGAACTCTAGAAGATGGGGATATAGTTGTCAATCTTGGCGCGATGGCGCTGGGCAATGCACTCAGCAATCCACACGATGTTGCGACATTCCTGTTCCTTAAGCTTCACAAAGGCATAAAAGACACCAAAGTGGAACTGGTTCAGGAAGGCCAGCTTGTTCAGCTTCACCTGTGGACAAACATAGGTGTGATGCACAGGCACCGATGCATAGGCACCACCGTGGCCACAGAATCAGGCCCAAGTCACAACCCTCCCTATACAGATGGGGTCAGCTCCACAAGACCCTGTCTGTGCTCACCTCATGTTCAAAGAATCGGTCCTCCAGGGTCTTGTCTCCAGGATTGCTACCTGCACCCTCAAAAAGCAGTTTGTATTCCTGGCCAGGAAATGGGGAGAAGCACAGGTTATGAGTGTTGGGTGCTAGGGGGTGCCAACATGACCACCTAAATCTTGTCAGCTAGGGCACTCACCGGGTAGTAATCAGCTACATTCTTGACCTGTTCATAGTCATCAGCCCGAGCCAGCTGAGCCAAGCCCTCAGGGTAGAGTCGGCCACAGTGTGGAAAGAGCTTGGCACGGTCCTCCTTGGAAAGCTCTGTGCCGAAAGAGTTGATGGTGATGATGAAAGCGCGGCGGTCTGCTTCAAACTGCAGGGCCAGTGCATAGGTGAGAAAAGAGGAAAGATGAGGACAACCATAGCCAGTCAGTTGGCAGAGCTCCCCCTGGCAAAGCTCAATGGGGACAAAAGGCAGAGAGGTGAGCAGGCACTCACCTCTAGGATAGGACACATGGCATCAGCTGTGGTTCCCCCTAACAGAGTACAGAACTTGTAGAAGGACTCCAGATAAGCCTGTAGAGAGGACAGTGTTTGCTTAGAGCAAGGATAGCAATGCCGGGAGATTTGTTAGAAACCTAGTCAGTTTGATCTCCCCTCTTCAAAACTTTTATGATAGGGATGGGCCAGCTCATTCTAACAACTTCCCCTCTACAAACATCTACCAATTTCAACAGTTCATTATCCAAGTAGCAGTGGCTTGGTGCCACTACCTGGGTGTGACAAAACAGTTTCTGGCCCACTGTCTGCTTCAGGGTCCATATTCCTACCCCTTTCTGTTGTCGAGCTTAAGGGGCTCTGTCTTCTCCCTGGTGCTTTGCCTTCCTCTTCTAGTCTTCAGAAACTTTCCTTCCCCAGCCTCAGAAAAGCAGGTATCCAAGGGCTAGTGAGAGAGTTACCCTCAGAGTTCACAACAGTCTACACTGATTTGTATGCCCTCCCTTGCAACAACCCTACCTTGCAGAACACTACTCCTCTCACTCCCAGACAGTCCCTAGGGTTCAACAGCAGGAACCAAATTTCAGGTCCGTTCCTGCCGAAGGGTGGTTATTGCCTATGTGAACCAGCCTCACAGTCAGTAACTAGGTACATGGGCTGCAGCAGAAACAAGTGATTTTGTCGGGGCAAATCTGATCTGCTGGGCATGAGGAAAGGACAGGTCAGCTCACGTACAAGGTCTTCCCCAACTCTCATTGACAAGGTCACACGGAGGTTTCTCTCCAATACCTCTCCCCCCACCAAGGTCTTGCAGATCCCATGGAGAACACTTTTACATGAAACTTGACTCAGGCCTGCCTAGGACCCCATATGTAGCATGGTCACAGACTGGATCTATGTCAGCACTGTTGGGGCTATGGCTGTGAAAAGCTTTCCACATTCAGGTGTACTGTCCAAGCTGGCCACAACTCACAGGGTGTGCATTCAAAAACACAAGATGATGACACCCATAGCTCCACAAGGTACAGTGAAACTATACAAGATGAGCTCAGTAGGGAACCTGCAGGTGATCAGTGAACTCTTGTAAACAAAAAGTTAACATAAATCAGTAACAAGAAAAAAACAGGAAAGCAACAACAGAGTCCAGCACAGAGGATCAAAAGCTTATAGGCAGAAATGGCTCTCATCTCCCACCTTGATGGTACTTCATAGCCCCTCCAGGAGTCAGTCCTCTGTGGCCGTCTTTGTGGCCAGCCAAGCTGGTAATGCTAAAAATCTTAGGACCTACCCTAGTGGAGCCTGCAGTTCCTATTTGTGGGGGAAATTGCTAGCCAGTTTGGGGTTCCATGTCCTATTACCTACCTGTTTGCTTAGCCAAGCTGTACTGATCCCCAGAGAAACTGACCCTAGGATTAAGGTTCACACTTTCCTCTAGAGCTATAGCAGACAAGAAACTGGCAAGACTCAGGTACCAAGGTCACCTCCCCAACCCCACCCTGTCCCCTGGAGTCTGCCAGCCCATGGTTGTTGCACCAGCTGCCTACAATTCACTTGCCAGACAGCTGAGGGTCCACCTAATCTCCCATCTGTGGCCACTGGGCTGGGACATTGCCTGACAGGCAGGCAGGTTTGGCATAGGGCCCACAGTGTTGGGTCAGTGTTCATGAGCTGGTTTCTGGGCAGTCCTTGCCAGTGACTCCAGCTAAAACCAGTCAGGCCCAGAGAGGGTGTGGGTAAGGCTGGGGGTATAGCCACACCCCTCATCCTGTCTGGGGCAAAGAATTTGTCAATAGGCCAGGCGAGTGGGTAGGAGAACTGTAAGACTTTTGTGCAGTGTGTATATGTACACACACGTGCACATTACCCTCCCCTCACCAATAATCTGCCGTCCATCCTACAGTCACTGAGGGCCTTCTAAGAATATTCTTAGAAGACTCTAAGAATATTAGAGTTAGAAGACTTTAGGCTCACAGCCTAAAGCTCATTTAATTTTTTTTCACAGTTTACCTATTTTGTGTGCATGTGTGTGCAAAGGTAAGCTCTCCTTCTACCATGAAATCAAACTCAGGTTGTCTAGCTTGGCAGTTTAGCATCTTCATTTCCTGAGCCATGTTGTCAGCCCAAAGTTACAGTTTTCATTATTGTTGTTGTTTATTTTGTGACAGAGTCTCACTATTAACCCTGGCTGTCCCAAACACAGACTCAAACTCACAGAGATCTGCCTGGCTCCGCCTTCTGGACTGAAAGTCACTATGCCTGGCTTACCTTTTCTTGAGACTCTTACTATGGAGACATGGCTGACCTGCAACTCACTACATATACTACGCTAACCTTGAACTTAGCAAAAATCTTGCTCTAGTTTTCCTAGTATTTTGAAGTATGCTCCACCACTCCCAGATAAAGGTTCAAACATTCAAGGCCCTCAGTGCATGCGTCTTCCTTTGTATCTCCTCCCCACTGTCCATGTAAAACCTACATTTTCACAGCAAACCCCTTGCCCTCTGTCCTGGCCCATGCTCCTTGCTTTCCTTCTGCCTATACAACCATAATTTCTATCACCTACCACCAGATCCTAGCTGTATGTTGACACAGGCCCCATAGAAAAACTAGAAGGTCTAAGCTCAGGCTGAGCCAAATGTCCACCAGGCAGCTACAATCCGGGCAGAAGACATACACCTCCAACCCCCCAAGTGGAGACTGGATAGACAGATGTCCTCAGGTTTAGGTCAGCGGGTCCCTTAGCCAGTGCCATCCTCAACTTCTCTTCATGCTTTGCCTACTGCTGATCCACGTTCCTGGCAAAAGTCTTGCAGGAGTCCTGGCATCACAACTTAGAATCACACCACAAATTGAACCCAGCCTCTCTCAAATGTCCCTGACTGGTAGCTACCTTTTAATCTCTACAATGGCTGTATGAACAGAAGAATGCTAAGCCACTCTCTCTAGAAACTAGGCAGTCTATGCCATAGTCTAGTAGGAAGCAAAAGGTGAATAAAAGCTGAAGACAGTGAGATATATGGCATTGGATCATGGTCTGGGAACCTGAAAGGGTCATAATAAACTGGCTATGCCTGGCTGGATCCTTCTCCCACATAACTAAGCACATATTACTGCCTTTGCCTAGGTGCCTATCTTGGCTGGCAAAAGCTCATATGGTGTAGGTTTAAGGGCTATGGCCTGGGTGGTGGCCCATGACATTCCTGGATGCTATATGAGTGGCTGTCCAGGAGCCAGTTCTGACAGGCCAAGGGTCAGAGCACCAGCCACTCCAGTTGATCTTATCTGAGCCTGCTGCAGACACCATGGAATGGATAACCTGTTCCATAAAATCTTGACATCATCACAGGACCCTGAGGATGGGAGGCTAAGCCCCCAGAAAGGCGTCTGGTACATGTGCATCCTGGCCCAGCATCTCACATAAACTACCTTCTGTCACCCCCATAGACCCACCCACCGACAAGTCACCCCCAGCCACCCCCAGCCACCCCCGCTGCTTCTGAGAACACTACCTTGTAAAGCGTGTTTCGGATTATCTCAATGTTCATCTCATCAAGGTCCTGCTCTGAGATGCAGTCCTGGAAAAAAGCCGCTGGGAAGGGAAGACAAGGATGTGAAGAGCAGGAGAGCAGCCCAAGTGAGAGGGCTCCCAGCATAAGGCTCACTAAGCTAAGTACTGGAGACCCCCGATCTCTAGTACTTTAGATCCAGCCTTGGAACTGGTAGAAGCAATTCTCTGGGCTTTGTGTGTTGACCTGAGCTTTTCCTGCCTCTTTGCTCCTAAAATTGATTTATAAAGGAGGCGGCCAGCCATAACATGATCTAATCACTGCTGGGACAGACCCAAGTTTAGACCATGCCAAAGACAGGCTTGCATAAGAGGCCATGAGATTTCCCTTCTCAGGGGCAGCTATCAATTTGGGGACTGAAAACTACTGCTATGTATTCCCTATGAAAGCCTAGAAGCTGCACATAGGAAACTAGCTTCCTCTTCTTCCTCCTCCTTTAGATAAGAATGAGCTTATGGTGGTCCCCAGCTCGGGGAAAAAAAAAAAAAAAGAAAAAAAGAATGAGCTTATGGAAGAGCAAACTAAGCTTGGAGTAGTTAGAAATCCACTGCAGGACTAAGGAGAGGTCAGGGCAGGATCCTAACAGAGCCTGAAGACTTACCTGCTGTCTCTCCTTTAAAGACGAAGAAACTGCAGAAGCTACAAATAGCCCAGAACTAGTTCAGAGTTACAGGGAGAATCAAAGGCAAACTAGGTGAGTAGATATGGCTGGTACTTCTCAGCTTAGGACCTTCTGATTCAACTCTGGTTGCTTCCTGGACTAGTTCCCCAGGGTTTGGATTTTGGCTATAAGGGTACTAGCTAGTTATGGTACTCAAGCCGCCTTCTCTCTAGCATTCTAGGCAGACAGACAGGAGCCAGCACTAGTGAGGAGGGCTAACAGGAAGCGATCCTGACCCCCTCCTTTCCCTGGCCTCTGACATGGACCTTGCATCCTGCTGGACACCAGCTGACCTGGCCCCTGGGACCTGCTCAGTAGAGTCAAATGAAGCTGTTTGCTTTGCTTTTCTGTCTCATAAGAAACCAGCCATTAGAGCCCTGATTTGGGCCACAGTCTGCCAGACCCCTCGAGACTCCAAGGGATACAAGCCCCTTGGCTCGTCTCTATAAATTCATTCAGCCCTCCTCTGAATTCTGAAAAACTACACTATTTCCAAAGTTAGATGGTCTCAGTCTGCCCTTTGGGTTGCCTGTCTGCCTAGGAAAGCAATGGGAAAGGAGAGGAAGTGGGATGGAAAACAATGAGAATAGGAAGGGAAGGGCAAGGTCAGCAGCAGTAGTCTCCTGCTTTAGGACTGCTGCCTCCTACAATCCATAAAACCCACACTGAGGCTCTGATGCTAAGACCACTGTCCAGCTGCTGTTTCCACCACAGAGGCTCACCCAGGGGCGTGTCCACCAGAATGGCATTGTAGAGCTCTGCGGGTGTCTGTGCGATGTTCACAGCCTCCATCTGCTCAAAACTGCCTAGCGGATGGCACTTGGGCACAAGTTCAGCTATTGAACGCTGGTGCAGTGTGCCTGTGATGAGCAGGATCACGTTGTCAATCATGTAGCTGTAACTGTGAGAAGCAAACAACAGGGCAGACTGTTAGGGCAGAGGGCCCAACACTTGCTCACACAACTCCTAAGAGTTTAAGTGCTGGCTTGTGGATGCTGTAGATAGGCTCCAGAGGGACTATCCTTCTCCACCCAGATTCCTGTCACCACTACCACCACTGCTGCCATCACCACCGTTAACCCCAACCCAAATAACAGGAACACCAGATAAATACAGCTTCTCCTCTAACATGATGTAGATTCATACCCCATAAATGACTGGAACACAAGTAAATAGCATGTGGTGTATACAGTGTTCCAGCAGGACACAGAAACCATGGGCACATGCAGGAGAGGCACAGAACCCATTCCAGGGGCAGGTGTGGTCAGGAGCTTGACGGATAAAAGGACTGGGAGATGAAGGTGTATTCTGGAAAGAGAGAACAGTATGCAAAGGCCTACGGGCACACACTGAGTGAGACTGGATTGATCAAGACTGGCAGAGGGAAAGGGAGGGCACAGCTGTACGCAAGGCAGGGCTGTCAGCAGAGGGCTGCCTGGAGACTGAGTTCCAACTTCACCTCGAATGCTACGGAGCCATAAGTGGGATGAAAATAAGAAACAACAGTATAATTAGGGCCATTCTGGCTCCATGGGAGTTGGGAGTCCAGAGAGGAAGAAGAGAAAGACTAAGGAATAGGCTGGGGAGGGGCTTCTCCAAGAAGGACCAGAGGAAGAGTCATAAAGACCCCATCTAGAATAAAGGACAGGGTCAGGCAGACTGCAGAGCCCCACTGTGAAGACAGAAAAATACACTACTCCTTAGAGCCAGGAGCCAGTTCAAGCAATTACTCAGGAGGACCTGAATGAGATGCAGAGGCTGGTCTGATTCAAACCAGTCTTAGGCTTAGTCTCTTAGACTCGCCCTGAAAGCAGATACTCTGCATACCATGGACAGCAGAGGGGGCTGTGGAGCTGGGAGGGTGGGGCTGCCTAGTTTAAGACTTGGCAAGGAGCAACCAAGACAACTTGTCTCCAACTGAAAAGCAGAGCCACAGTTGAGCTGGGGCACAAAATTTTGTGGACACCTATAGGGGTGAGGGTGGAGGAGGAAGGGAAGGAATAAAGAAGACGAGATGACCACAGCTACATATAGTCAGGCTACAGCTGCAGCAGTCCCAATTGTTACCTATCCTGTTACAAGTGTAAGTTAAAAGTATAAAGGAGGTGGAGAATGTCCTTAAAGGCCAGGCTGGGCCATGGAAGGGTAAGGACCAAAGATGAAGGCTACTGTGAATAGGGCCATGAACATAGTTCTTGTTCTGTTTCTGTGAGGTCCAGAGCTGGGCTCTATCCCTGTAACAAATCTTGAGTACCTAGGGCTGAGACTGTATCAAGGAAAGGTCTTGAGGAAGAGGGCTCAGTACCAAAGGAATAAAAGGGGAAAGGTGGTGGCCCAGAGTACCAGCCACTGTGGTCTCCTAAAAGGCCCTCAAAATACCAGAGTCCTGTTCCAGCCCAACTCGTACTCCTTGTACCTGATAAACACAGCCCCCACCCAATTCAATGCCATTACAACCTCTAGTCTCCTGGGTTTGGGGCTAGGCAGTTGACCTCTTTCCATACCCAATCTGGATGGGTCATTATAAGAAATACACTGAGAAGAGTCAGGCCTCCCCTTCCAAAATCAAGGGTCTCAAGCAAGACCTATCTGTAACTGTAAGCCAAGAGGTACATATGGCCAGCCTCTTTGTCCTTGAACTGGCAGAGTGGGGAGACAGCATGGAGAAAGAGCACATCACAGCTTTGTGCTTTGGCCTCAACCTCTATCTCCTTCACTCTAGATATATCTCCTGCTTCTAATGTCTTCTGTATCTTATACCAGGACACACATACCACCCTTCATCAGTTAACTTGCACCCAGTCCAACCCTACTAAAACCAATGTATTCCCAAGATAGCTACAGAGACCCTACCCCAAAGATTGTCTTTTTTCCTCTCATCCCCTTTGGATATGCTGAAGAACAACAGTACATCTCTTGAACTTACATTATTCAAGTGATCCCATGTGGCCTTAGCACCACTGCAGATAAAAAACCCTGAGTGTGCTATTAGAGTATATGTATCTCAACATACAGCAGAGAAGCTCTGTTCCCATATCTATGGCTGCCTATGATCAGCGCCTTATGTTTTAGTTCTAAACTCCCACCGCTGTCGTCTCAGAGATACCCTACAACCCCAGTTTCCCTAGTCTAAACTTACCCCTCCCTCCCCCTTGTGCCCACAACCTAGGGTCTCTGTTTTTCTGTTTAGGTTAGGGACAAAGCTGGAATAAGACATCAAAGAAGGTGTCTGAGTATTTCTGAGGGTCCTGGCCCAGCCTCAGAAGAAAGCCCTGTAGAAAAATGCTGCCACCTGACTTTATTGCTGGCTATACCTCTAGTGAGTGGAAGAGACCAGCTGTGGTTCATGGTTCAGCGCTGACATTGTATGCAGAAGCTAGTAGTAGCTCTTCCCTCCCTTCTAGTTTCCCCAAAGCTCTCCTTGCTATAAGCCTTAGTTGAATACAGAGAAAAATGCTGGGCCAAGTTCGGGCCGCTCACAATCATGCCCCTTAGCCCCTTTCTAATTCCTCCTTTACTCAGGCCAGGCCACCCTCTATCGTGTGCCAGGCTGAGCATTTCCCTCCCCCTGGGCCAACTATATAAGATTGCTCCAGTGGAGGCCCCAGCTTTCCCTTCCTCTACAGCAAGGCTCAGAATCCTCTTTCCTGGGGGATAGAAGGCAGGACAGGCCTGGCACAGATGGTAAGACCCAACCATATGCCTTCCTACCTTCAACAAGCAGGAAACCTTCCTCCTCTCTGCCTGGTGCTTCAGAAGTTGCCTCCCTGCCCCCAGAGAGCTGCTTTGCCATGTCTCCCCTCATTTGGCCTCAAAAGAGAGAATGAAGTTCCAGCTGGTTAGCATCTCCTCCAGAGGAAGACAGCTGGGGAGTAGATGGCCTGCTGCCTGCCAGGCCAAAGAGGCCCTTTTGGAGTGGGGGGTAGGGCAGTCTAAAATCCTCTGCCCTAAGGTCCTCCCTTGCCCTGTGCCTCCAAAGCACATAGCTTGGGCTGGGAGAAGTTTCAGGCTACAGTTTAGGAAGCTACTTCCTTCAAGAAACCTTTAGAGTCCCTAGCCGACCCTGTTCCTCTACTGTGCTGTTTGGTGCCACCTGCTGGAGGAACATGGCTTTTTTGCACTTGGGCAGGGAGGCTGTGTATAACCAGGTACTTCTACCAACTAGCCTACCTGCAGCCCCCACCAGGAGCCTCATTTGTTGCTAGTGACATTACCTGTGTACATCTAAGTCAGAGGAGCCCCACCCAGGGCTGAAAATGAACAGAATTTTCTGCTATGACCTTATTTAGCACATCAGCTCTTAAGCCTCCAGTTCCCCTTTGCAACCAGAATGAATGTGATGTGGTTTACAGAAGAGTTAGTGGGATTCTGACCATTTCCTCATTAAAATTCTGACCCTCCTCCAAGGCCCAGTTGGGTTATTCCATTTGATTTGAGTCTTTGGGGTCCTGAAGGACCCCTCACAGTGGTGCTTTTTCCTAAGCCAGAAAGAACCGGGTCCTTGCTGGCTCCCTTTCCATGCTAAAGAGTAACAAGGAAAACAACCCACAGCAGCCCCAAGCCTTGGTTAGCAGAGACCTGTAGTCCACCCCTACAAAGTCAGCTTATTGGCAACATTTAGGATAAGAAGGTCTGGGGAAACCCAATGACCACTCTAGGACCAAGAAGGGCCAAAGTGAGGGCAACATGTCCTGAAGAGGATAAGAGATGCTTTGGGGACCCACTAGACACTTGAGGGCACATCCTGGGATGAAGCTTTCTCCTAGGTGTCCACTTTCCCTGATGACAATTCTCCCAGATAGTATAGGTTAACCACACGATTTCTGCCAGCGGACATGTAGGCTACAGGTAGTTGTTAATACATCAAGGATAGCCCTTGCCAGAGACCCGCTTCATTTAAAAACAATGACATTTAGGGGCCATCTGAAGATGTCCCAGAGACCATGCTGACCATTCTACAAACAACTTTCCCAACTTCTCTTCCAGGACTAACTCTCCTATGAGAAAATACCATGGAATGGGCCAAATAAAAGTATCCTCCACGTCTAGAGCTGGAGAGATGGCTCAGCAGTTAAGAGCACTGACTGTTCTTCCAGAGGTCCTGAGTTCAATCCCCAGCAACCACATGGTGGTTCACAACCATCTATAACAGGATCTGGTGCCCCCTTCTGATGTGTCTGAAAACAGCTACAGTGTCCTCATATATATAAAATAAATAAATATATCTTTTTAAAAAAAAAAGTATCCTCCACGTCTAAAGAACCCTGAGTACAGGCTCTATTCCAAGTTACAGGGCAAGTCCGTGGTGAGACCTGGCAACAGCCCCGGGTTAGCAGCATATTAAATGTGTTAGGATTCTGATGTTGAGCTAGGACACCTAAAACTATATGCTTGCTGACTGTGTGACTGTGTGACTCTGTGACACACAACCACCCCTGATGTCACTGTCTACTCCCTCAGCACCACAGTCCCTCTGCATCTATGTAGTTCCCTCCTGGCATGGCTCTGGACTCAGCCAAAGTTTTTCAGTCTAGATTTCCACCCCTAGTTATTCCTCAAACACCTTTCTTCTCGGCCAAGTAGCCATTCCTTAGGGAAAGCAGTCATGAGTTCCCCAGCCTGCGGGAGCCCCACCCCACACCCAGCACAGGGTCCAAATGAAAGCTTCACTCAGCTCTTTCCAAAATTCTACTCACACTTGAATGATCTGATAGGGCACCAGAAGAGAAAGAGCAGCTAAAGAAATAGGAGTTAAATTTAGTCAGATATCATGAGAGAAGAAACTGCTGAGGACTGGATATAACCAGTGTCCATCTTGAAGGCCAAGAGTGACAATAACCAGGGCCTTGTTGTGGAGTGACAAAACTTCAGGGAAATGGCTGCAGGCTTGAGTGATAGAAGAGGTGAGAGAAAAGATGAGGAATGTGAAAAATAGGCCCCATAAAATGAGTTGTTTTTTTTTTTTTTTTTTTTTTTTTTTCTTTTTTTCGAGCTGGGGACCGAACCCAGGGCCTTGCGCTTCCTAGGCAAGCGCTCTACCACTGAGCTAAATCCCCAACCCATATAAAATGAGTTTTAAGGATGGTTAATGATGCTAGAGATGTAGCTGTGGGACTAGGAGCACATGGCAAAGGGAAGGTGACAACACAGAAGTAAAGACGAGTGGCCACTCAGGGTCCAGGTAAGGGTGAGGAGTTTCAGAATGCAGGTAGAAGGATCTCAGGGAAAGGAAAGTGGGATGGACTTGGGGCTGGTTGCAGATGCAGTGCTGGAAGGTGTACCTGCTTCTGATGACTTTGTAGAGGAGTAGGTGGGTCATCTGTACAGAGATGAAGAGGCTGCAGGCAGGAGAGGAATGGTGTTCAGGATGTAGAGGGGTCATCCTACTCATGATGGGAGCTGCAGGGTGCTGAGTAGGAACAGCTAGAAGTTGCTGAGCATAAACAAGCTGAGGCTGAGTAGGTGAGCATGTATGTCTGTTAGTAGGAACGACATTCCCTCCCACACACCCTGCCAATAGCTGGCTTCCCCAGCTCTGCTCCCAGAAGTGGAGGTGGAGGAAGGACAGCTCCAGGCTGGAGGCTCTGGGATTCCTCCAGGGCTGGGGGGCTGCCAGCAGGGTGGGACCATGAGTCAGGCAGCCAAGAGAGTTACAGATGTTGGCAGGAGAGCTTAAAGGATAGACCAGAAAACTTCAGCTAGAGAGTTAGAGAAATGAAGACCGAAGGGATAGCAGGGAAGGAAATAAGGCCTGATGTCCTACTGAATCTAGACCCCTTGTCCTGCAAGGGACTCAAAGTGGGCTGGAGAGCCTGAAGGCTGTGAGTGGAGGATGGTTGCCTGACTCAGCAATTTCAGGAGTGGAGTAGTTCCAGGTGGTGACATAGCAGTCATCAGTGAGGGGGTGTGTGTGATATGGAGAGCAGAGGAGGAGGCATTGCAGATGAAGGGGTCACGGACAATCAGTCACAGGCTCAGACTAGTCAACACATGACATCCTGGGTGGTGGTAGAGAGAAAGGCTATAAGCCACACTCACTCATGATTAGAAGAGGCCAGGAAGTGGTGGATTCAGAAAGTTTGCCACAGGATAGCACTTGGCCGCTTTAAGCACACTTGGTGCTTGGAGCCAACCTCCAGCAAAGAGCTGGCAGCTGCTCTGTCTCAGTCACTCTCAGAGACCTCTCCAGTTTCACAGCCTGGCAGGCTGACACCAAAACAGGCCAGGGTAGATTCACAGGCAGGTGGGCAAGTTGGCAGCAAGATGGATAACATCTACTCTCTGACCACTGGCATGGGGTCAAGCTTCCTCCAGCCAGCATAGCTGGCAAGACCAGAACATTAACCAGGAAGCTGGAGGAGCCTTGTGCAAACAATCTGAAGGTGAAGGCTGAGCTCTGGCAATAAATCTAGTTTCTTGGTATGTCCTCAGTTCTGGGGTAGGGGATACGCAGGCCCAGGCTAGGGGTTAGGTGACAGATGGTAGAATGATGTGTCACACACACACACACACACACACACACACACACACACACACACACACACACACAAAGCATCAGTATATAATAACTCTGCCCTATCCCACTAGGTCCATGTTGGCATACCTTAATGAGGAGAAAGACAGTCTGAGCATGAACCCAGGCAGGATTCCACAGCAAAGAGGTACCTGGGAGGAAAGATCTAAGCCAGGAGAAGGCTTGCTCTCCAACTTCCAGGAGTACTCTGTCTCAGGTGCCCCGGCCTGTTGTAACTGAGGTTTGAGCCCTCTGCCTAAATACCCCATTTGAGTAGATGAATTCTGCACAAATGGTTGTTCTTGGCTGAGAGGAGGAGATGGCTAGCCAGCCACATACAACCCTGTCTTTGAAGAGACAAGTGGAGTAATGTATGTGGTCCCGAACAAGAGGCTAGAGAAGGGGGAAAACAAGACATTCAGAAGAATGTGGGGATACATCTCCTAATAACATACACTGCACAGCATACTCAGGGCTAGCCAATTATCACTCAGATTCTGCTCACCACTTGCAGTGAGGCAGTCACCTGGGCTAGAGCCATTCTTTGTCTGCCAGGTTCTGACTCATGACTTCTAGGTCATTCCTTCAGAGCCAATTTCTCTACATTTTAGGGTCCCAGACACACAGGACTATTTGAAGTAGCCTCTTCTAGTTCTCAAGTCCAGGGTCTTCTCTGTTTAGCTTCTCTAAGAGTTCCACCCAAGGATCACAAAATAGGGAAGCCTGGAGCAACCAAGGGTTATTAATAAACAACCTACCCACCTTAGCTCCTGTGAAGAACAGCAAGGCATTCAGCCTCCCCCAACTCAAGACCTGTCAGAGCACATGATGAACAGCCCTCAGCTGTTGGGATCATCTCTTTGTACACTGTGTGAAGGTGTGTCTCTGTACTTCCTCAACTGCCTCTTCTGCCTAGTTTAATAAAGAACTGAACAGCCTACGGCAAGGCAGGAGAGGATAGGTGGGACATCTGGGAGAGATGGGAACTCTGGGAAAGAATCAGAGGTGCAGGGGATTCACCAGCCAGACATGGAGGAAGGAGCAGGTACTGGGACTGAAGGAAAGAGGAATAGGGCATATGGCAGAAAGCAGATTAGAATAAGTGGGCTATTAAGGTATACCAGCTAGTTGAGAACAAGCCTAGATATAAGGCCTAATCATTCATAAATGGTAGTAAGTCTCCATGTCATTATTTGAGTACTAGAGGGTTGAGACAGTCCAGTGATGCTCAGCCTAGGCAGGGGCAGAATAGCTGTATGACTCTACCATGAGTGGGTGGGGAAATTTTAATGAGTGTTTGAGGTAGGTGCTGTAGAATAGGTAAATAGGGGAGCTCCAATTCTCCCAGCTTTTGCAACTTTAACAGCTCCACAACAATGAGACGACAGGAAAAGAAACTGGTAACCCCACTTTAAAGGTTGTGACCTAGAGTGCAGGGTTGCTGAATGACCAATCTAGTTACACCACTTGAGAAGACTTTAAAGGCATTCTTTAACAACAGCTGCTGGCCTGAAAGAGCTGCCATCTGGTCACCTGACAGAAGCACAATGGCTACTGGCAGAGGCCATTCTGGTGCCAATTTCTGCAGGCAGAAAGCTACCTGGCCCAGCACTGTGGGTTCACTCACGTAATGAAGTCCAGGAAGCTGGCAAGTGGCTCGTAGGCATGGTTTCTCATGTGGCGGAACTCTACTACCATCTTCTCCTTGAGCTTGTCATCGATGACTGACACCGTCAGAGGTGACGCTTCATTGGCCAGGAAGTTGCCATAATCTGTACTCTGCAGGTGCAGCTTCAAGTCTGAAACCCAAGGGTAGATGGTAAGGGCTTGGCTTTACTGGTTGTCCTAAGTTTCTATCCCTAGCCAATTCTAAGACCACCTCCTCCCATGACAGGGCATCCTGCTGCCCCCTGACTTCAGCTCTCTATTGACTCAGTGCCAATTTACAAAATAGCCAGGGTAAGATCCAGATACTCCAAACCCTAGGAGTAGAAGTCAGCATTCTGGGCCCCAGAGTACAAACACAGGTAGAATAACTGTACACCAAAACGATGAGGCTGGGGAACCGCAACACAAGTTGTCATTTATAATCTGTAGACTTTGAGATCCCAACTTGGAAGAGAACATAACATTGCTCTATTCTCCACAACATTAGAATTGGAGGGACAAAATATTCAGACATGAAGCACATTAAAAAAAGAAATTCTGCCAGGCAGTGGTGGCACACACAGGTGGATCTGGGAGTTTGAAGCCATCTTGGTCTATAGAATGAGTTCTAGGACAGCCAGAGCTTCACAGAGAAGCCCTATCTCAAAAAACCAATTCAAAACAACCAACCAAACAAACAAAAAACACAAAAAGAAAAGCCCAAAGCTGTTAGGGGTAGATGAGAGAAACAGCACAAAAATATAGTTGAGCAGAAAGGCTACACTAAGTTGGACTGAAGCAGAGGATGGGGCCTAGGAAGCATGAAGGAAAAGTAGGAAGGGGCCTGAAGGAGGTGTGATCTTGGGGATGGGCTCCTCTTAACTGTGGCTGGAGGTAGACAAACTAATACTAAGAATTCTCTTGAATTTTTAGAGACACATGTGAAAAAATATGATTCACCCCTGCCTTTAGTACCTCAGTAGCCAGAGATTAGTTTATTTTTTGCAGTGCTGGGAACTGAACTTAGGGCTTGATATATGCTAGGCTATATTGTATGACTGAGGTATATGTTATTATTTTTACTTTTTTATATGTTGTATGCACATATATATGCATGATTATATAGGTCAGAAGAAAATCTTAGATACTGGGCTGGAGAGATGGCTCAGTGGTTAAGAGCACTGGCTGCTCTTCCAGAGGTCCTGAGTTCAATTCCCAGTAACCACATGGTGGCTCACAACCATCTGTAATGGGATCTGATGCTCTCTTCTGGTGTGTCTTAAAACAGCTACAGTTAGCAACATGAAATAAATAAATAAATCTTTAAAAAAAAAAAAGGAAAAGAAAGACAATCTTAGATATAATTTTTCAGGCTCTTCCTTTTGTTTTAGACAGGGTTGCTCACTGGCCTGGAACTGATCAGCAGGCTTATAGGGGTCCACCTGTTTTGCCTCCATCTCAACATTGCTGGTATAAAATTATATGCCACCACCCCCAGTTTTTTACAGATTCTGGGAATCTGAACTAGGGAGCTGTGAACCCAGTCCGTCCATCCATCCATCCATCCATCCATCCATCCATCCATCCATCCATCCATCCATCCATCCATCCAAGACAAGATCTTCCTATGCAGCTTGGCTGGCCTTGAACTCATAGAGATCTCCCTGACTCTGCCTCTCAAGTCCTGGGATTAAAAGTATTTGCCACTAGGGGTTGGGGATTTAGCTCAGTGGTAGAGCGCTCGCCTAGCAAGAGCAAGGCCCTGGGTTTGGTCCCCAGCTCAAAAAAAAAAAAAAAAAAGTATGAGCCACCATGCCCAACCTCTTTGAAACATGATCTTGATCTTGTTATGTAGCACAAGTTGGCCTGGAACTCACTATGTAGACCAGGCTGGCCTCAAACTTTTTTCAATCCTCTTGCCTCAGTCTTTTTTTTTTTTTTTTTTTTTTTTTTGGTTCTTTTTTTTGGAGCTGGGGACCGAACCCAGGGCCCTGTGCTTCCTAGGCAAGCGCTCTACCACTGAGCTAAATCCCCAACCCCTTGCCTCAGTCTTTCAAGTGCTGCCGTTGAGATCAAGGGCACTAATCACCATCATCATCTTTGATGCTTTTTAAAAAGTTACATTTATATGTGTGTGGAGGTGGGTGTGAGCATGCATGTGCCCACATGTTTTCCCAACATGCAGTATCACTGTGTGCCTATGGAGATCAGAGGATGCCTGCAAAAATTTGTTCCCGGGGGTTGGGGATTTAGCTCAGCGGTAGAGCGCTTGCCTAGCGAGCGCAAGGCCCTGGGTTCAGTCCCCAGCTCCTAAAAAAAAAAAAAAAAATTTGTTCCCTCCTTCCACCACATGAGTTCCAGGTATTGCATTCAGGCTTGGTGGCAAGTGCCTTTGCCTGTTGAGAGTGGTCTTCTTAAAACAGAAGAAGAATTATGCTCTAAAAATTACTATGGAATAAATGAAAAAACAGGAGAAGATAAGTGATGATGACTGGAAAATTACTCCTAGGTTATTATGTAAAGGCCACTGTGGTGACAATGGAAATACTAAAGCCAGTGACTGAGCAAGAGATCCATCATGGGGGAAGGAGACGAAGGACCCCCAGGTATCCCTGAGGCCCAGAGGGTCACACCAGCTGGAGCTGCTCAGAGAGAATGAAAGGTGCAACAGATACCTCTGCCATAGACCCTAGGCACCTCTCTGATGCCCCTTGTACTCTATCACATGAAGAATGCCTCAACAGTGTTTAGCACTGTGGCATACACCTTTAATCCCAGCACTCAGGAGGCAAAAGCAGGAGGATGTCTGTAGTTCGAGACCAGTTCTACAGTCAGTTCCAGGCCAGCCAGGGCAACATAATTAGAGACTGTCTCAACCCAAACAAATGAACGACCACCACAATAAAGAATGCTCAACTTGCAGTCAAGTATGCAAAAAAAGATGAAAGTGCACGTGTTGTTGAATGTGGACTGTTAGCACTCTGTCTAAGCTCTGCCCCACAATTACCTGGCAACAGCAAGATATGCCTGACACTATAAAAGGGTCTGCTTGCCCCCTTCTCTCTTTTGCCCCTGCTCTTGCCTTCCCTTCTCCCGTCTCTCTCTACATGCTCATGGCTGGCCTCCTCCTCTCCTCTCCTCTCCCTCTCCCTCTCCCTCTCTCCCTTTCTCTGCCCCTACTACCCTCTTGACTCCCCTCCCCATGCCCTGAATAAACTCTATTCTATACTATACCATCCTGTGGCTGGTCCCTCAGGGGGAAGGGATGCCTCAGCATGGGTCTGCTGAGGCCCTCCCTTCCCCCATACCTCACCACACCTACAGAACATGCCCCACCTTTTATCTTTTTATAAACACATCACAGAGAACATGTACAAAAGTCCTAGAACAGACTCCTTCCACCTATGTGCCTGGGGGCTGGTGGTAAACAGAATTTATATCATCTGTGGCCCCTAGGCACTAACAGGGTGCATCTTAGCTTGAGGAGGATACAATGGGTTCAGCCCAACTTGGCCACTTACATCTACTTTTCTCCCACAGCCACCCTAAAGATGATTTAAAAAAAAAGAGAAGGCAAAGCAAGTCAAGAGAAGCCACCTGGATTTTAGTGATATGTGCACATCTTCCAATGTCTCTACACCAGGGCATCTGCAATCACTCTGCTAGGGTTCTGTTCTTTCTTATTCACCCAATCTGGCTACTGTGGGAGTAAGGCATGGGTAACAGGAGGTATTCAACTCAGAAATGCTTGGGTTTTTGTAGTAATTCAGATGGGTTTTGCAGAAAAAAAAAGTCTAATTCTATTGATGCTATATTGATATATTATATATTGATTGCCATAACAGTGTATTACCTGCATTTCTAACTCTACATTGTGATAACCTTGAGACTAGGTAAGTGCACAATCTTTTAAAAAGAAACATGGAACAAAGGTTTTAGGTCAGCTCACAGAAGGCTTACCTAGCATATATGAAGTCCTGGGTTCATTCCCTAGCACTATAGAAAGCCAAGTGTGACAGCACATCCCTATAATACCAGCATTTGGGGCAGAAGTAGTTCAGTTGTTCAAGGCCAGCTTAGGCTATAAGACCCTGTCTTGAAAAAAAATAGAAATAGGGGGTGGGGTACGGTACAGATAGGACAATACTTGCATCTTAGAACACTTGTCTAGTAGTTTCTTACAGCACACAGCCATGCTGCTTCATGAGTTTGCCAGCTTTCCTGAATTACTCTGAGAAGCATAACTTTTCTTTTTCTTCTTCCCTATTTAAGCTTATTTTACTTAACATACTGGACTTCACTCTTCTAATGCCCTATTTCCCATCATGGAGCTGTATGCTGTCACATGGCTGACCTTTACAACGGTTTAACTCAAACTGTATGGCTGTTTTTCCTTTCCCATTCTCCTCCTCCAGGCAGCTACTGAGATTTACAACTTGCTTGCCCTGGGGTTTTTCTTTGAAACTCTAATAAAATTGTCCTCTTAAATAAACTTTGGCTTTGCTTGACTTTCAAAAAAAAAAAAGAAAAAGAAAGATTATTAATGCCTCTGAAATGGTTTTTGTGGGTATGAAACAAATGGTTAAAAATATGAGCAATCCCACCTAATAAGTACTAAAATGAAGCAGATTTTATCATGTCATATTCATGCCCTGATTTATAGATTTGTATCTACCAGTAAACACGCTACTACTGGGGCCTGGAGGATCAACATGATGAGCAAGGGGGTTCTGCTCCAGGACCACCAAGTTTCCAAGCATTTACTACAAGACATTCTAGAGCTGATAGCAGCTAGGCCAAGCTGCCCATTTATCCATGTAGCCATGGTAGCCAGCCTAAAACTCTCTTCAGGCCAAAAGACTTCCTCTTTAGCTCCCACAGCTTGAACCTAGAGACCAAGACAGAGGCACAGGAAGGCTCCAGGGTAAAACTCAGTTCTCTGGCTGGAGTGTCTCCTGTCAGTAGCCCCATCAGTTCCTAGAGTATTACCTACTTGATCCCCCTGATCCTTCATGCTCAAAGCAATGAGATTCAGGCCTCTGAACATTCTGCTCTTCTGAGCCCTGACACATGCTCTGGGAGGATTCCCTAGGCCAGCTATCACCTCCCACTGGGGATCCTGATGATAAGCTCTCCTCTCAGGCAGAATGATATGTCCTTTATCCCAGACTTTGCCTTGCATCACAAAACTTCTCTCTGGGAAGACTAGCTCAGCAACTTCCCCAACTGCCAAACACTTTCTCTTTAACAATCAGTTAGTCTCCACCAAATATCTGGTACTCCAGTGAGAGTTTTCACCTTGGAAGGCCTGGACATACACAGGCTATACATAGCTTTATGCTGGACCTCCCAGACATGTCAATTTCAAAGGCTAATCAATAAAACCCAGAATCTTATCTAGAGTCTCACAATCAAGAGTATAGAGAGGGGGGTTGGGGATTTAGCTCAGTGGTAGAGCGCTTGCCTAACAAGCGCAAGGCCCTGGGTTCGGTCCCCAACTCCAAAAGAAAAAAGGAAAAAAAAAAAAAAAAGAGTATAGAGAGGCTTGGATATCAAGCAGTCCTGGTGGGACTGTCAGTCCCACATCAGCTCTCTTTTGTTTTCTAAGTCTCCTTGACCACATTGGTAGAGCAGGCCTTTCAGGTATAGAACCAGTTGCCCAAATATCCTTTAAAACCAGAAGAGTTGACCATTGGCTTGCAGACCCCCTGGACACTCACTGCCCACTTGTCAAAAGCAGGCATAGGCCCATACTATCATGACTCAGTGACAAATCCCGCTAGCATCACTTTTGACACCAAACACTACAGAAACTAGAAAATGCTTGGAGTCAAGCAGGACAAGGCTAGAGTGCTCCTTTGTTAGCCCCACCGCTGGGACTTCACTCAGGCTTCAGAGCAGACAGCTCTGTGCTTCCATCGCTGCATTCTGCTGACACTGCATCAGAAGCCATGCTCTGAGCACTACTGGAATGCAGGCGGCTGGGTGGTTTCTGCTGGAGTTTGTCGGATCAGAGCAAACCCGGGAGACTACTGAGAATCCTGCCCAAGGCTGGAAGAGTCTGCCTTACCAGGAAACTCATTTTTAAAAGCCCCCAGAGACAATGTCAAAGGGCCAGTTCCAGACCACTTTCTCTGGCTAAGACCCACATTTTCCTGTGACCCAGAGAAATGGAACAGCCTGCCAGCCAAGAAGGCAACTAGAGGGAGGGAGACAGGCTGATTCCTTAGCTCGCCCACGAGGGGACCACACAGGGCTTCTAAACCAGTTCTGACCCTGCTGGAGAAACCTGGCGCCCAGACACAGTGGCTGGCAACCCTAAGCCCTTCAGACAGGCCTGGCCAGGGCTAGGACAAGCTGGGTTAGGATTCTCTCTCCTCAGCTTCCTGCTATTTCTGAAGGCTGTGGAGGAGGGGATGTGACTGGGAAAAGAATATCCAAGCATAGGAGAGGTCTGGAACTTATAGATGCTTCATGAGAGACTTAGCCACCTGGCCCTAGCCCAGCTCCTCAAGGGCACCCGAGAACAATGGGGTCTACATTTGCTATGGGACCTGGGCTCAGCAGTCAAACGGCATCAGTGACAGTCCTTGACCAGACATGCCTGGTTTGAGATATGAGCTGTATTCTAGTGATAGCAGACTGGGGACAACTCTGCTCTACCCACAAGCCCAGCTGTCTACCTCAAATTCTATCAGTGGCCCAGCACCAAGTGTCTAGACAGTTTGGGATCTCTCACAGTAAAAGACTTCCTTAGAGGCTGATTCTCAAGCTGAAGAAGACGCTGCTGCTATCAGGAAGTTCTTGCTTTAGTGTGAGGCAAACCCTAGCTCAGAGGAGGCAGATTAATTCAGTTTCTAGTCTTGCTCAAAGTCCTGGGCTTACTCCTCCCTGCCCTACACGTCCAGAACTATCCCAAACCTCCTATGCTTCCTAAGTTCCTGTGTTAGATGATCTGGCAACTATCCCCATGAACTCTAACTCCCAGTGAGACAAACACATCTACACCAAACTCAAAGAGTGAAGGCATCCAACTCCAATATGTCACTATCACCTTTCCTCAAGAAGCTCTGTGGCTCTGAAGCTACAACTGTTTCTCCCAAAAGCCTCAGATGTCCTGCCCTCTGCCCTTACACTGCTTTGGCCCTTGACTCTTCGAATCCCTGACTTAACAGTGCTACTCTTCTGACAACAGTCACCTTCTTATCATCCCAGCAAATGCTCTAGGAAAGTCCATAGATGACCTTACTAAAAAGCCCTTGAACTGGAGGGTTCCTCAAGCCAGGCCAGGAAGACTGAACAGGAACACACACTCCCACCCTAGAAACCAAGAGCCTCTGCCCTCCCTCTTCCACAGGACAGCTCTGTCATCCTTGAGTTGTGTGTCAAAGGCTACTGTCCAATTCCAGCCAAGGGCTCTTTGAAGACCGGGAAGCCTGAAGCCTAATACCCACCTGGCACAGCTATTCAGCTTATAAGTCTGCCCCAGCTTCAGACTGGCCTCATAGCTTCCATCTGTCCTAAAAACACCCTTGATCATCCCTAATCCCCAGTTGTCTCTTTCAGTAGTAAGGGTCTGGTCCCTGCTGACACTATTGACCCTACCAACTGACCCCAGCCAGACTCCTCAATAGTACAGAACCATGTCCCACCAACCATAACCTGACCAGAGTACTCTCTGCTCTGTATGATAAAATATTGCCTTGGGAGTGACTCAGCCAAGCTGTATGAGATGGAGTTAAGCAGCCCTGCCCCCACCCTCTTCCTGAAAGCATTCCCTAAGCCTGCCAACCCAAAGGGGATCTTTCAGGCCATTCAGCTGCCTCCCAGGGGCAGGTAGCACATGGCCTCTCCAGCCTTTACAACAGTTCTCCAAGGACTTAGGCAAGGAGGAATTCCGGATGATCATGGCCTATGCCAAGGGGTTGGTCCCACATGCCTTAGGGAACAACACACTAAACAGGGTAGCCCAGTTCTACACTCATCATGGCCTCATGGTCCACATAGGGTTCCTGCTGGCCAACTGGCCAGAGTAAAGTATAAAAGGACAGTGTGTTCCCAGACTTCACTTCTGCTTTTCCAGAGGTTACTCAATGACACTCTCCTGGGGAGCTCAGGAGTTTTCAGGAATTATATGAAACCAGATACTAGAACATGTTCCATAGAGACTAATATGCCAACCTTGCAAAGGTGGCTAGGCCCCTGGCCTGTTGGGTCCAGGTGAGGAGTTGACTTCAAAGGAACAAGGACCCACTTCCAACGTTATTACTTCTAGACATTCAAAGGGAGAAGACACAGGATGTCCCATCTGGTGATACAATAAAGCCTGTGCCACCCTAATACTGGATGAATACACTGTGCCAAAACCTCCTCCCTAGGCTCAGGGGAGTTTCTCAGGCTCGTGTCAGCTCTAAAACAGATGTGTGCACTGGATGGCTGGATCTGCAGGGTCAGAGGGCCACATCTGGAACACAAGCGTGGGAGCCTTTGCATGAGAACTATTAACTCTGAGTTTACCTAAGACCCTAACACAGACTGAACATCCTCTCCAGCCTTCGAGCCTCTGCTATGGCTGAAGGTACTCTGAAAACTCCCAGGTAACACCTCTGTATTTCAACTCTTTCTGCTAAATGTCAGCTTTCTCCCTCCCCCTTACCACCCTACCTGTTCTTCCTTACCACCCTAGACTGTCAAAAGCCCTTCATCCTGGATAGTGAAGGTACACCCTTCCTCCAAAAGCTGGTTTATGATTCCAGTACCTTTCCCTCTATAGACCTACTTTGACAAACCATTTGTTTCAAAACACCACTATTGGGGTTGGGGATTTAGCTCAGCGGAAGAGCGCTTGCCTAGCGAGCGCAAGGCCCTGGGTTCGGTCCCCAGCTCCGAAAAAAAGAAAAAAGAAAGAAAAAAAAAAAAACACCACTATTTGGACAGAGAAAAGGAAATTGTGTGTGTGTGTGTGTGTGTGTGTGTGTGTGTGTGACACACGCACACCTGCCTGCCTGCCTGCCTGCCTGCCTGCTGGCCTGTTTAAATACACAGCTTGCTGTGTAACCCAGGGTGACCCCAAACTTAAAACCCTTCTGCCTCTAAATACTAGGATTATAGACAGGTACATACCTACCACCTTACCTTGGCTCAAAATGAGAAAAATCTGAGCTTTGGAGCCATACAAATGTGAGTTTAAATCTTGTCCTGAAACTTGGCCCTGAGTATTTATAGTGCATCTGTACATCCAGGCTCTTGGCAAGCTGCCCAGCACTTGTACTGTGTGCCCACTCCCACCCTCAGGCACCTACACAAACATTACATTAAAGTAATGGTATATAGAAAGACATCAACACAGCACAGTATACACCATCTTTTCCATCAGAAAGGATGCCATGCCACACGGAGCTTCCTAATGAACACTCACAGCCCAAGAGACCCCACCACTCCAACTGTGGCTCAAGCTGCCCTATTTAGCTCTCCAAAGAATTCCCCTGATCCTCCTTTCATGGTCTATAGCAATCCTTCCTTCAGGTTGTGCAGTATGTCCTCCATGTCACCACCTGCATGGATCTCTATACCACATGAGCATGCACACACACCAGCACAACTCTACTATTTACTAGAGATAGAAGAATAGAGCTGGCTCAAGATCTGGGATGCTTGACCCATAGTCCATGTGTTACTTCACCTATCAATAAGACCATACGGAGCTCTGAGCGGCCCAGAAATCTGGACAGACAAAGGTTATACCCTAACTCTGGCCCCCATACTACATCCTGGGCTTCCCTAAGCTACAGCCCCAGAGTCTTGGGGGCAAACAGAAGGTAGAGTAGCCAAGTGCAGCTCCTGCTCTATGGGAAGCCCCAGGACCTGATAGGCCATCAGAACCTGGAGTCTACTACTACTGGTATAGGTATACACAGTTATTGGGTTTCAGTTGGGTAAGACAGAGCTCCTGCAGGGTAAGGACAGGAGTGCTCCCTCCTTGGTCTCTGGACCTGAATTTTATTTCATGCTGGAGGCTTATATGTTAAGGTGAGGCATTGACAGCAGGGGGTAGGGCTAAACCCATAGAAGTGGTCCAGATGACATTGGTGACACCACCCACCAACATCAAACATTGGTGGGAAGATCATTCCCCATGTCCAAGAGTCATCAGGATGTCTGCCCCATGTTAGCCACCCACTCCCAGCTTTGGGACAGGTGGCAGGTGGCAGCAGAGTCACATTTAATTACCCACATGATCTCAGGAACACCCCGTCCCTGTAGCTAGGACAATGAAAGCATCTCTCATAACCCATGAGGAAGTCAACTCATCTGACAATCAGGAGGGTGCCAGTCAGGCAATAGCTTCATGTGCCAAAGGGAGGGGCAGAACTGGTTACTGCTGCACCCAGGGCAAGTTCCAAGAAGCTCTCCTCTAACTGAGTGGTAATCCAACAGGATGGCCTTCATCAAGTTGTTCCCTCTGTGGTCCTAAGACTTCACAGGACTGGTATGACCCAAAAGACACAAAGCTTGCAGAGTAGCTTCCTTGTGTTTCCAACCTCAGCCTCGCCTCACAATCAAGGGAGCTCACCCTGGGAGTTGGGGACCACACCTCTTCTGCTGCTACCATGCACTTTGGCCTTATAAACTTTCTTCTTTAGGTTTGCTACTACAGTTATAGAATCTGCACAATGGAGTAAATCTGGGGCTGTAAAGAAAACTGTTATACTCCTCAAAGACATGAATTGTCTGAGTGTAAAAGAGGTAAAGTGGTCTGGCTGGGCTAGGTGCCAGGCAGCCAAATGGACACTACCAGTAGCAATGAGCTGTCCTCAAATGCTGACACGTATGTCCAAGTCTAAGTCCTGGGTTTGCTGGACCATAGCACCTGGGTGATCCAGTCAGTCCTCGATGCTGTGTTCCTGTTCCAATACGGACCTCTGGAAGGAAAGCTAGGGCTAGCTCAGATGGAGAAGGGTGGTTTTAGGGCTATCATCTTTGTTCCACTATACCAGAATCCTGGCAGGAGCATCTTGTCAAGTTCATGGTGCTCAGAGACAGCCCAACGGAGAAACATAAGAAAAAATATTCAGCCAGATAACAATGAAGCACATTTTTAATTCCAGTATACAGGAGACAGAGGCAAGCTGATCTTTCTGAGTTTGATGTCAGCCTGGTCTACAGAGTGTGTTAGTCCCAGGACACCAGGGCTACACAGAGAAACCTTATCTCAGAAATAAACAAACAAACAAATAAATAAATATTGCTTTGGCCTCAGCCTTATGGGTAGGCTCAAAGGATCAAGCCTCATTCAAGGATGTGAAGACACTACCTTCAGTAAAAAACTCCATTCCCTATAGCTCATGGAAACTGCACAGAGTAGTTCAGGCCAGGGGCAAAAGTTGATTTACACCATTCATATGTCTTGCAGAGCCAAGAGACTTGGATCAGGCGAAGGTGGCAGCATGCAGCAGTAACTATGCAGACTGGTCCTGTCTAGTACCTTTCACTCACCCTGCCTTTAGCTTAGCCCCAATTACATGTCCACTCAAGGACACAGTAAGCAGTTGTAAGGCAGCAGTAAAATGCTAGACTAGATGTGATCAGCACTATGGTCCTCGCTGGACTCTGGCAGGGCAGGTTTCATGCTTAGGGAACTTCATAGTTTAAAAGGTAGATTCAATGGCTCACGGTTAAAAGCATTGTTGCTCTTACAGAAAAGTTAGGTTCCCATCATCCACATCATGTGGATGTTACTACCTGACTCCTCTGTACTCCATGGGTACCTGGACATACATGCACAGACACGTGCACATACACACACCCTCTCTCTCCCTCCCACCCCTCTCCCTCCCTCCCACCCCTCTCTCTCTAACAAAAGTTAGATCCAAATGATGGAAGCAGCTACTGTAGAGATGAGAAACACAAAGTCTTGGCAGTGACTGAGAGCCCTTCCTACTCTCTGTGCCCCCAGGCCCAGCCATGTGGAACATAGTTTGAAACTTAGTGGGTGGAGAAAATGAATGAACTGCCACATGTGACCTGGAAGCCTCAGGGTCCTATGCAGCAGATCATGGTTGCATCTCACCTAAATTCTTCAACTCTCAACTCATTAACTTTAATCTAGATTTCTTCTGGCAAGGCCTGAGGGATTGGCAAGAGCCCCAGAAGCAGAGATTCTTTCCACTAACCACCCCTTACTGAGTTAGGGGCTAGATAAACACAGGTATAGCCCAGGGATCCTTGAATAAACATTAAATAGTAAATGAAAGAAAAAAAAAAATGTAGAATAATTGGACCTGGGGTTGGGGATTAAGTTCAGTGGTAGAGCCCTTGCCTAGGAAGCAAAAGGCCCTGGGTTCGGTCCCCAGCTCCGAAAAAAGAACCAAAAAAAAAAAAAAAAAAAAAAAAAAAGAATAATTGGACCTGAAGAACCAAAACAGGTGTCAGAAGAGTATGAGTAAGCCTTTTGGCTTTATCTGGGACCTAATTTCTCAGATAAAATAAGAAGGTTAGAACCTATCTAGCTTTGCCACATCCTTGTCTGGTCAGGCCCAGGTCACTCTGACACCCTGTAACACAACCTTTAAAGGCCACTCAGAGGTTCAGGTTAGATTGGTGGCCTAAACACCAGTGAAACAGTTTGGCAGGACTAGTAGTAGATACAGGAAAGACACTGGGGAAATCTAAAGCCTTCAGAATACAGACAGCAACAAAAGAGAGGAAAGGGAGCCTCGTCTACCAATCAAATATAAAGTCTTAATTGAGGTCAAGTCCTGAATCCATTGCCTGAAAGTCCAAAGCCAAGTCAAGTACCCTTGGCTAGACCAGGCAGAGCTGGCTAGGAAAACAGTGTCCAGCAATCAGTCAGGGCTTTTCCTCCCAGAACCTTTCCTCTGCTGAAAGTCAGCCTATTTGTCTTCAGATGGTCAGTCCAGTTCGGGCCCCCATGTACATCTTCATAGTCCATCAGGGAAGCTACAGGATGCTGGGTATGGATAGGCAGAAAATCCATCTAGGTTATGAAATAGCAATCTAGCTAAAGTGATCTTTCATTTTCCTGTCTTTTTTTTTTTTTTTTTTTTTTTTCGAGCTGGGGACCAAACCCAGGGCCTTGTGCTTGCTAGGCAAGCGCCTACCACTGAGCTAAATCCCCAACCCCTCATTTTCCTGTCTTCTTAAAGGGAGCAGGGAGACAAAGGAAGTCAGCCTTGTAATACTGGCTAAGCAGAAGCAGTGACCTCAATGGAAAAGCATTCAAATGAGAGCAGAAGGGGAGGAAAAAAAGAATTGTCCATTACCTGTTAATAACCCCATTCTTGGTATAATTACAGGGCCAACACTGCTTACTTAAGAGTTTAGTGCCATGCTTAGTTCTCTCTCAGAGTCACTTACACATATGTATTTGCCACACACATTCCAAAATGTACTTCTTAGAGTTCCAAAGGGGGCTGAAGAGAGTCTACACTATGGATGAGCTCTGGGTAGATCCAACAAGGGGAGAACCAACAAGGGTGAAATGCTGATTAAGGGTATATTTCTAGGAGCCTGAAAAGCAAGGTCTCAGACCCTGGGGAACCTCAAGCTCCTACTTGAAACCCCCAAGATATCTTAAGAGCTCATAAACTAGTACACTGTAATGGCTGTTGTTCCAACTCTGAGAGCTGAGAGACGATTGGGATACAAGTAAATGCAGATAGTGTATTAGTCAAGGTTAGAGCATCCTATATTAGGCATCAGGACAGAGAATGAATATCAGAGAATGTCCTCTGGTCTTCCTATGCTTGGAAGATGGGACACAGAAGGAAAAGAATAGAAACAAATAGGAAACACTAAACCCTATACCTAATCTGAGAGGCTAATTGTGGACTCAGAGACAGAAGTAGAGCCCAGGACAGAATCCTAAAGGACAGCAGCCATAGACAGGTGCTGTGCACAGCATAAGCATGCGGCATCTACAGGCTCTCAGAGGCAGAGTAGTCCTAATGCGCCCTCTTGTGGCCAAAGGAATGATGGTCTATGGACAACCATGAGGGGATTGGCTCTTGGTGAGAAAAGGGTGCTCCAGCTCCAGTTCCCACTCAACACATCCTTCCAATTTCATTATGCCTCAGACTCTTGGTCTCCATCTCCCCCAGCCATCAGCCCCTGCAGGTGTGAACCTGCTGACACCTTCAGAGAGGTGAAAACCTGTGTCATAAAAAATGGAAATTTAGGGGGTTGGAGAGCAGTTTAAGGCGCTTGAACTTACAGAGAACCCAAATTCAATTCCCAGCACCTACATGATGGGTTACAATCATTCACAATGTTCAATGGCATCCAATGCTCTCTTCTGACCAAACATGTACATGATGCACACATGTACATACATGCATGCATGCATTCATGCATACATACATACATACATACATACATGTAAAACGTTCATACACACTTTTAAGAAAATAAATAAAAAGAGGCTAGAAAGATGGCTTAGCAGTTAAGAACTCTGAATGTTCTTTCAGTGGAGTTGAATCCCAGCACCCACGTGGAGTTCACAACCATCTACAACTCTAGTTCCAGGGGATCTGATGCCCTCCCTTTTCTGGCCTCCTGAACCACCAACCACACTGAGGTAGTACACAGACAGGCATGTAGGCAAAACAGCAAAACACATAAAAATTAATAAAGGAATGAATGAATTAAAAAACAATGAAAATTTAGATCAGAAGTAGACATGTGTCTGGAAAAGCCAAAATTCATATGAGGGTGGTATGAGTCTGACATGAGAAACTGGTCTTACATTGGCATAGACAGTTTTCTAAGGGACAAGGTTAACAGGATGTAGAGGGAAGCTTGGGTACCCTCAGTCTGCTACACTCTTGTTTTCTAGCTCAGTTAGACCCTTCCAAAACTTGAATTCCCTTTAACCCTCAGAATTGTTTTGTCTCTCTTGCCACTTATTACTCAGAAATAGGATCTGTAACACTGTGACCCCTTCAGCATGTGGTCTTAGCTTTCTCTCCCCTAGATTCAAAATCTTAGTATTCTGCTAAGACCATTATGGGCCTATTATCACTCATCCAGTCACCAAAAAAATGTCTATTGAGCATCCATGCTGGTTAGAGATGCACAGTTAAATCTTTAAAAAGCAACAATTTGCAAGTGAGTGATTCCTGTGTCACTTTACACAGGCTCAGCATTATATAACCTAGCCTGATGAAGAACTGGAGAAATTCTAGTAATCAGAAGTCTTCTAGCCCTGAACCTAAGCAGGCACAGGTGACTTACCAGAGGGTCTATTATAGCATTTCTTTGTATCTGTTTGTCCTTTATGTAGGCCCTTATATGAGCTGGATTATAGTTGGTTGTTTGAGCTGTAAGCTGAATGAACCAGGATGCTGCAGCAGGTACCCTCCATCAACAGAAGAGGTGACAGGGGACTAAAGACAAAGCCATTAGAGACAGCTCTCAGCCCTCAGGGATGATGGTTCAGTTCTTCATCTCATGTCTACTTGCTCTTATGCAGGAGACACGTTGCTGTTTGATATCACCACCTAAGAAAGCGGAGACAAAACTTCATAGCAAATGCCTACAATCCCAGTACTTAGAAGGCTTTGGAGCTACTTAGTGAGACCTTGTCTAAAAATAAAAACAAAACAAGGAAACCAGGAAAGGTAGACTATTGTTATCAAATGCACTCTATTCAAGAACATTTAAAATAAGGTATCAACAACAGTTCATGGTGGTTTATCCCTGTAAACCCAGTACTCAGGAGAATCACTGCCACTCTAAGTCCAGCCCTGTCTACAAAGTGAGACCTTGCTTCAAAAATCAAACAGAAAAATAATAAGGTGCTGAGGTATTTCCCTCTCTGCCTTAGTCTAGAAAGCCCTAGTCTACAGGCTGCTGAATAACTAGCATTTGCCTATTTTAGGTAGCTACCTTAAAAATCCCAGACAAGATTTTAGGTACTGGTTCCACATCACAAACCAGGACCAAGAAATTGCTGAGTAAATCCAAGAACAGTGTACTATCACCCAGCAGAGCCAGTCCTGACGTGTCCTCCTGGAGCACAGCCTGTATTTCACGGCAGACCATAAACAGCTTCCCAGATAAAATCAAATGAAAATATATACTAGCAAAATGTAATCTGAAGGGAAATCAGGAATAGGGATGGAGAAGGAGCAGCAAAAGAAAGAGAAAATAGATAGACAAGAAGGAACTTGCCCAGGGCAGCTATACCTGGGCAGGGACCCTGAGACTCTAGCCTGGGATACATGAGGAGTCTAAGACTATGCCCTCAAATATTCCCTAGATTCTGATACTTCAGGTATCAGAAAAAGAAAAAAGGCTTGACAGGACAACCTCAGCCTCAAACTAGCCCTATAATGCTGCTGTGAACCAAAGTCTAGAAGAGATATGCCCCAAGCTCATCAGCCTAAGTCATAGTTTGGATGACTACAGAATGTTAGTACCTCGATACTCTAATTTTCTCAAGTGTCTTTAATAGACACTTTTTCAATATTTTGGTTTTTTCAATATTTATTTATTTATTTATATTTTACATATAGGGGTGTTTTATCTACAAGTCTGTCTATGTATTATGTACCTCCCTTGTGCTTGTTGGGTAAGGGAATCCCCTGGGACTGGAGTTACAAAACATTTGTTGAGTTGCCATATGGGTACTGGGAATTGAACCTGGGTCCTCTAGAAAAGCTAGTGTTCTTAATCACTGATCCATCTTTCTATCTCTGTTCTAAGTTTTTCATTCTTAAATTCAAACAGTGGAAGAAAATATAAATTAGGCATTGAAAACTTTCTTCCCTCCTAGCCTCTCTAATCTCTCTGCCAGAGGTTATAACTCTGGACAGTGTAGAGCCTTTGCTTCCAAATGCTTGTTCAGGTACATGCCTTTCAGTGTTTGACTACAGTGGGATCATGCCATGCTCAATGGCTTACAACTTTGCCCCTAACAATATATTTCTAAATCAGCACTTAGAAAGCTTCCTCTAGTGTTTCACTGTAAGGGCACTGCATGGGTTATCTAACCTCGTCAACCACACTAATGAATAGATCACTGGTTTCAGTAGCCTCTCTTAATAACAAGTTGCTCTGTGCTTGCTACCCTATGCTCAGCTATAAGATTTAATCCTATAAATGGGGTCACAAGGTCTTACAGTACATATACAGGCAATATTTTGACAAGGTGACACTCTGCCTACCAGACTTGGTGATACACATCTGGAATTTAAATACCTGGAAGATAAAGGCAGAAGGATCAGGAGTTCAAAGTCATCCTAGTCTATATAGCAAACTAAAGGCCAGCCTCGGCTACATAGAGAGAACAGACCATCTCAAAATCCAAAAATAACCAACAACAAAAGCTGTGTGTGACCAGGCAGTGATACATGCATTTAATACCAGCATTGCACAGGCAGGTGGATCTCTTGAGTTCAAGGCCAGCCTGGTCTAAAGAGTGAGTTTCAGGATAGCCTTAGCTACACAGAGAAATCTTATCTAGAAAAACCAAAAAACAGAACAAAACAAACACACAAACTGTGTGTGTGTGTGTGTGTGTGTGTGTGTGTGTGTGTGTGTGTGTGTGTGTGTGTGTTCCCATGTATTAGAGAAACAAAACCAACCACACTGAGAGATGTCAGCAATCTAGAGGGAAAGGGGAACTCCAGCGTGTTTCTCTCTCTGCCTTACTTGCTAAATTAGGCTCCATGTCAGATGTCCTTATTAGGCCACATTGTACACATTCAGCCCACAGTCACCATTCTTTAGTCATCTAGCAAATGCATGGGCAGGCCTGGGCTTCTAAGGCAGGGTGCCCTGGCTGCAAGCCTAGAGATGGCTGAGCACATCTATCTCCTTCCAGTCAGTGTTCTAATGACTTCCAGACTAGTGATTTAATTTAGTGCTACTTCCCCACATGCCTATTGGACTCCTCCCTCACACATCTAAGAGGGAACACCTCTTCTATCATTCTAGCCACGCTTAAGCCTGTCTTCCCCTCAGGGTTCCTTCACCTTAAAAATAGCTCCAGGGCTCACCCAAGTCTTTCCTGAAGTCAGACACCCAACTTCCAGCACCTCTTTCCCGATATCTAATAGAAAGTAGATTTTATCCCTTTTCAGATCTCTGACCCAGTCCTTCATCTCCTTAAGTGTCATGTCACCCAAAACCACCAGCCCATAGTTGACTCCTGAAAATCCAGAGCTCCAAAGCAGGTTTCTGTTTATATCATACAACTAATCCCTACACCTCCTCCACAACTCCCCCCTGCTTCGTCCAGAAAGGGATCAAGTTCCTGATGGCTCACAGCTGCTTTCTGCCTTCCTGTAACCTCTATCCCCAATTTAGAGGTCTCATTCTCTTAAGGAGAAACAGCAACAAGCAGCAGACACAGCCATCAATGATCCATACCAGCTTTTTGATCCTTGGCCACCAGTGTCTCTTCATATAGTGAGGTCATTGACCAAGGCAATTGGGACAATATAGATCCTTAAATAAAAGAAGGAAAAACTTGAGGTATGTTTGAGGCTCAATCATTCACTGACTCATGTTTATTCCCTTCCCTCCATAGTGCAGAATGTCCATAGGTTACTGCCTTCCGCAAACATTTCTCCAATGTCCCACCTCTCTTGTGATCACTAGATTGTTAGAACTGTGACATCTCTGCCTTTGGATCATATCTAATTCTGATGGATTTAGAAGTGAGCTAGTTTAAGCTATACTTATTTCTAAATTCTAAATTCTGTTTAGTCTCCTTTGGCAAAACAAAGGAACTATGGAACACATAAATATTTTCACACAAAATGATATAAAGAAATTGCTAACCATGGTGGTGTACACCTTTACTCTCAGCACCTGGGAGATAGAGGCAGGTGAATTCGAGTTCAAAGCCAGCCTGGTCTACAGAGAGAGTTCCAGGACAGCCAGGGCTAAATATTATCTCAAAAACCAAAACAAACCAAGCAAACAAAAAGAAGTTATTTTGGTTTTGTAGTTTTGGTTTTGTTCAAGACAAGGTCTCCTTATGAGCCAAAGCTGTCCTTGAACTCATCTTCCTACCTCAGTATCACAATTGCTAGGGTGAAATAAAAGGCATGTCCCCTCCCTCCACTGTCCACATCTCTTCCATAGCCTGAGCAGTTTTCAGTAAATTTCAGTACTGAATATACCTATTTCAGAACTCATCACAATTTTAGGACATTTTTACCACCCTAAAAAGAAATTCACTCATATATTTATCCCTTCCCCACAAGTACCCTGTGCCTACCGAATATTAAATGTTGTTTTGAATGTTTGGCATCTTGGGCACACCTGCCCTAGGTGAAGCCTATGTGATAGTTTTGTACCACTCATTCAAGACCCCACCATGACACCTGCTTCCTAGTAACTAAAGAAAGAATGACAGTGAGAACACTCGACTAGTCACTCAGCAACTAGCTCCACATTAGTAATTCACAAACATACTGAAGAGCCATGATCACCTCCCCTGGTGTCACAAGTTGTCATCACCTCTTATCAGATGCCTATAAGAACCTACAGACTGAGGCTGTAGAGAAGGCTCAGAAGTTAAGAGCACTTGCTCTTGAAGAAAACCCAGGTTCAATTCCCAGCACCCACACAGCAGATCATAACCACTGTAACTCCTCTAGAGGACCCAACATCATCTTCTGACCTCTAAAGGCACCAGATATGCACATGGTATACAGACATACATTTAAGTAAAACCCTCATACACATAAAATAATGAAATGTATCTTTAAAAGCAGTCTCTATCACAAACCTACTTTCCAATTGCAGTTACCTTTAAAAGTCAAGTTTCATAGTTTTAGTCTTCCATACTCCAAACTCAAGGAAAAGCCCTCTGGATTTTGCAATCTTTCAAGAGTTGTCTAACTTTCCAGCCACATTCCTAGCCTTCCAAACAATTCATCAACACCAAATAACTTGTGACTAATGGAAGACATTTGTGACTAATATCAACATTTGTACCTTCAGTTTTATAAAACTGCTCACTAGCCCAGCCTAGAGTTCTAGGATCACGTGTTGAGGCCAGCCTGAGCTATATTTCAGACCCCCAGCATGCACATAAAACCATGGCATGATATTACACACCTGTAAACCCAGCTGGAGAAATGGGCAGAGAGCAGTGAACCCCGGTGCTCTCTATCTAGCCAGTATAGATGAAATGGCAAGTTCCATGTTCAATGAAAGATCCTGCCTCACAAAAACATAAGACAGAGAGTGACAGAGGGTGATACCTGAGCTGACCTATGGTTCCACACATGCATGCACAGGTGAGCAAAAATACTCATAACTCACACATGCAATATAGCTACACACACACACACACACACACACACACACACACACACACACGGCAGCCAAGCCAAATAAACTCCTACTAAGCAAAAGACAATATTAGTCTGATACATCTAAGCTTAAGAAATAAGATTCATTAATGTGTTTATATGCATGTAGTGTGCATGCAGATATGTATACATATGGAAACCAGAGGTCAATGTCAATTATCTTCCTCAGACACTCTCCATCACTCTCCATCGTTTTTTAGTTTGGTTTTGTTTGTTTGTTTGGTTGGTTTTTTGAGATAGAGTTTTCTCTGTGTAGCCACAGTTGGCCTGAAATTCACTCTATAGACTGGCCTAAAACTCAAAGATCTGCCTGCCTCTGCCTTCCTAGTAGTGAGACTAAAGGCATGGGCCACCACCACCCTGTTCCTTCTTATATTTTGATACTCTCACTGGCCAACAAGCACCAGGGTCCACCTGTCCCACAAGCACTGGGGTTACAGATATGCACTGTGAGTCCTGCTTTTAAATGGATGCTGGGAAGCTGAAATCAGGTATTCATGCTTGTCTGGTGTCTCAGGGTTCCTACTGCTGTGATAAGACATCATAGCCACAGCAACCTGGAGAGGAAAGGGTTTATTTGGATTATGCTTCCACATCACTGTTCATCAACAAAGGAAGTCAGACAGGGTAGGAACCTGGAGGCAGAAACTATGAAGGAGTCCTGTTTACTGGCTTGCTCTCCCTGGCTTGCTCACCCTGCTTTCTTACAGAGCTTAGGAACACTAGCCCAGAGGTAGCTCCACCCACAATGGACTGGGCCCTCCAACATCAATCAAAGAAAATGCCCTGTAAGCTTGTTGCCTGCGGCCTGATCTTATGGAGGCATCTTCTTAGTTGAGGCTCCCTCCTCTCTCATGACCCCAGCTTACGTCAAGTTGACATAAAAACTAGCCAACCCATGTGGCAAGCACTTTTACCAACTGAGCAGTCTTCTAAGTCCCTCATTAGTGTTATGACAAACAAACCTCATTAGTATCTTTGAGTAAGGCTCAAGGACTCATCGTTCATTCATTCATCCATTCATTCAATCATTACTGAGAAAGGGTCTCAAAGATCCTACGCTGGAATTGAACTCACTACATAACCAAGGGTGATCTACAACTTCAGATTTTCCTGCCTTTACCTCTGGAGGGCTAGGGTTGCATATACATGCCACCATATCCTGATTTTGTGATCCTGGGAATCAAATCCAGGATCTTGTATATTCTAGGCAATCACTACCAATTTAATTACATTTCCAGCCCAAGAATTCATTATTTTAAAAGCTAGTGAATGTGGGACCTACTGTCTCCTATACAGTATAAACTTTATTTCTGAGTAACCAAATAGTTGATAATTAAAAGCTCCCAATACCAAGAGTGGTGGGGCTCACCTTTAATTCCATCATGCAGGAGGAAGAAGTAAGAAAATCTTTTGAGTTTGAGGCCAGACTGGTCTACAAAGATAGTTCCAGGACAGCCAGGGCTATATAAACTTTTTTTTAGATTTATTTATTTATTATATATAAGTACACTGAAGCTGTCTTCAGACACACCAGAAGAGGGCATCAGATCTCATTACAGATGGTTGTGAACTACCATGTGGTTGCTGGGATTTGAACTCAGGACCTCTGGAAAAGCAATCAGTATTCTTAACCACTGAGCCATCTCTCCAGCCTATAAACATTCAAACATTCAAATATTCAAACAAACAAATGTTCTCAGGCATAGAACTATTCATGCAAGCAATTGTAGTAAAAACAGAGAGTATCAGTTACTCTTTGAATATGAACTATCCTCTCACAGGCTCAGGAACTGATAACCATCCCTAGCTAGCAGACGTGTTTTGGTAGTGGTAGAAGCTTAAGAAGAGGGAACTATCTGAAAGAAGTAGGTCAATGAGGTTGTAGTATCTTTGAAAGCTTTACTGTCTTTGATTGCCTTTGCTTCCTGACCACCATGAGGTAAGCAGCACTAATTCTCCATCTTTTTTTTTTTTTTCTTTTTTTTTTCGGAGCTGGGGACCGAACCCAGGGCCTTGCGCTTCCTAGGCAAGCGCTCTACCACTGAGCTAAATCCCCAACCCCCTAATTCTCCATCTTTAATGACTTTCCTCACCACAGGCCCAGAAACAATGGAGCCAATTTAAAATGCACTGAGGCTTCTGAAGCCATGAGCCCAAAACCCTTCCTCATTTAAACTGTCAGGCTTTTGTGTATACCCCAGAGGTCAGTGGACAACTTTACCCCATAGGAATGCTGAGATTATAGACATATATTAACATACCTGGCTTTATGTGGGTTCTAGAGACTCAAACTCAGGTCCTCACACCTGCTTGAAAAGGGATACCATCTAACACAATTTCCATCTTGCAGCCCTTAATAAAATAATGGTTTTGGTAAATAAATGCCAATAATTTCTTATGTCACAAAAGAGGAATAACTAGGCATTGGGTGTTTCCTAATGGAAGTGCAAATCCAGGTGCAATGGTGCATATCTCTAATCCCAGCACTCAGAAAGCAGGAACAGGCAGATCTATATAAGTTCAAGGCCAGTCTGGTCTACACAAGTTCCAGGCCAACCATGGCTCCATACCAACACCCTGCCTCAAAAGAGAAAGAATAAAAACACAAATTACACATACATATGTAATTATATAGACACATACAGATATAGATATATAAATCATGGTGGTCTGTTCCTACAATCCCAATACTTACGAGGCTAAGGAAAGACAATTATGATTTACAAGTCCAAGAACAACCTTGTTGTCATTATATAGTAAGACTTTGCATCAAAATAAATAAACAAGCAAAAACCAAAAAAACCAAAAGGAATGCAGTCAGAATCAGAAGCTAATCAAACATCTAGATCTAACTATTGATTTACGGGGCAAAAAGAAAGAGAAAGAAAAAGGCTAAAGATGTGGCTCAATGGTAGAGTGCCAGCTTTGCATGCCCAAGGCTCTAGGTTCAATCTCCAGTATCCATTCCCACTTTCTCCCCACCCCACCCCCTAAAAAAGAAAAGAAAAACAAAGGACAGGGGCTAGAAAATTGGCCTTAGCAGTTAGGAGCACTAGTTGTTCTTCCAGAGGATGGAGGTTTGATTCTCAGAACACACATAGTGGCTTGAAACCATCTGTAACTCCAGTTCCAGGGGATCAAACACCCTCTTCTGGCCTCTGTGGGAACATGCAGGCAAAATACCCATACACATAAAATTTGTGTATATATGTGTGTCTCTGTGAAGGTTTATACATGTGAATTCAGTCCCTGAAGAGATCAAAAGAACTCTCCTTGGAATGAGAGTTAAGAACACTTGGCAACGCCTGACGTGGGTGCTGGGAATTAAACTCCAGTGCTGAAAAGAGTGATTTGTGCTCTTAGTCACAGTAATCTCTCCTCCCTTGATTATAATAATAATAATAATAATAATAATAACGATAATGATGATGATGATAATGATAATGATGATGATAATATTCTTTTTCTTTTTTTTTTTAAATAAATTCAAGGGGCAGGCAAACATATATAGCTGAAGTACAATGAGCAAAATTGAGATAGATGGAAAGCCTATTAACCATTGGCTTTAATTGGTTCAACCTCTTCATTAAATTAGAAAGACTAGAGACAGATAATATACTAAAATATTTGAGTGGCTGGAGAGATGGCTCAGCAGTTAAGAGCACTGACAGCTCTTCCAGAGGTCCTGAGTTCAATTCCCAGCAACCACATGGTGACTCACAACCATCTATAATGGGATCGAATGACCCTTTCTGGTATCTGTTGTCTGAAGAAAACAACAGTACACTCACATACATAAAATAAATAAATCTTAAAATATTTGAGCCAGACATGGTAGCTCACATCTCAACATTAAACTGGGATGAGAGAGATCAGTCTGTAGCCAGTCTGGGCTACATCGGGAGTTCCAGGATAGTCAGGGATTATAAAACCCCAACTGGATCAACAAGACAAACCACCACTTGGCAGTGGCAGCACACACCTTTAATCCTAGCAATTGCAGGGCAGAGGCAGGAGGATTTCTGTGAGTTCAAGGCTAGCCTGATCCACAGGACAAGTTCCAGGACAGCTGGGGCTGCACAGAGAAACCCTGTCTTGGGGGTAAAAAAGAAGAAGCAAATCACCACCCTAAAAACAATTTGAGAGAGTTCAGTGAGTAAAGACATTTGTTAAACAAACCCAGATTTCAAGGTGGAAAGAGAAAACCAACTCCTGAAGGTTATCATCAGAGAGACTTCCACATAAGCATATGGCTGAGTGTACCTGTACCTCATACACATACATCATACAGATAACACCCCCTAAAATTCTTGAGAGCATCAGGACTGAAGTGTGTGTGTGTGTGTGTGTGTGTGTGTGTGTGTGTGTGTGTGTGTGTGTGTGTGTGTGTGTATCCTGATTAAACTTTTAGAACTTTTAGCTAGGCATGGTGACCCACAACTTCAATCCCAGCACTCTGGAGGCAGAAGCAGGAGGACCTTTGAGTTCTGAGGCCAGGCTGGTCTACAAAAAGAGTTTCAGGTCAGCCAGGGCTGTTATATATATAGAAACCCTGTCTCAAAAAGCCATTCATAAATAAATAAATAAATAATAAAAACTTGAAGCAATCATAAACCTAATACTAAGTACATACATTTTAAATTTTTTAATTTTTTAATCTTTTAAAAAACTTTTTATTACTTTATTTTATGTGCATATATTTTGCCTGCATATGTGTCTGTGAAGCACATGCATGACTGGTACCCTCAGAGGCCAGAAGAGGGGTTCAGATTCCCTGGCACTGGAATTGCAAATGCCTGTGAGCTCCCATGTGGATGCTGACCACTAAATACATATTTGATTATATTAAACTATTATGGGTGTTTTCTTTTGTTTGTGTGTTTTTATGCAATGTCTTATGTATTCCAGGATGGTCTTAAACAACCTACATAGCAGATGGTGATCTTGAATTTCTGATTCTCCTGTCTCTACCTCTAGAGTGCTGCAATTATAGAGGTGAGCCATTAAGCCCAGTTTTGCAGAGCTGTGAACTAAAGACTTTATAGATAATAGGCAAGCACTCCACTAACTAAGTTTACCTTCTTATTTCCTCTCTCACTTTTGTTTTTGAGACAGGGTCTCAGTATGCAGCCCAGGCTGTCCTCACCACCAGTCTCTCAAATACTGGGAGTGCAGGCCTTTGCCAATTACTGGTTTGTTTAATTTATATGGTACAAATGCTACATGTATGCATAAGTGTGTGAGAGTACAAATGGAGACCAGCCTTGATGTCAGGTGTCTTACCACTCTCCAATTTATTTCTGAGACAGGGTCTCTCACTGAACTCAAGTCTCCTTGGCCTTAAGACACTGTCTTTACTTCCTGAGCCTTGGAATTACACTTTATGTGGGTGCAGGGGATCTGAACTACAGTCTTTGCATTTGCTGGACAAACTCTACATCCACTCAAGTCATCTCTCCAGTCTTTATTACTTTTTAAAATAATAATAATTTTATTCCATTTTAATGTCATGAACTTTTTCAGAATTATTGAGATATTTGCAGATGAAAAATCTAGCAATAGGGGGCTGGAGAGATGGCTCAGCGGTTAAGAGCACCGACTGCTCTTCCAGAGGTCCAGAGTTCAATTCCCAGCAACCACATGGTGGCTTACAACCATCTGTAATGGGATCCGATGCCCTCTTCTGGTGTGTCTGAAGACAGCTACAGTGTACTTGTATATGATAAATAAATAAATCTTTAAAAAAAAAAAAAAGAAAAAGAAAAATCTAGCAATAGCAGTCTGAAGCCCAGGCTTTTAGTATCACCTTCAAAAGCATAGAAAGCAAACCTTTGTGCAAAGGAGGTTTGGGTAACTGTTTCCTGCTTTTCTATTTTTTTTTCATGTTATTTTATGTGTGCGGTGTTTGCTTGCATGTATGTTTGTGTACCATGTAGATACAATGCCCACGGAGGCCAGAAGAGGGTGTTGGATTCAGTGGAAACTGGAGTTACAGACTCTAGTGAGCCATGAGGGTGTTAGAAATTTAACCTGGGTCCTCTCGAAGAACAGCCAATGCTCTTAACTGCTGAACCATCTCTCTAGCTTCTCCTGATTTTTAAAAGCACCACTCTGAGCCTGGCAGTGGTAGCCAGGTCTTTAATCCTGGCACTTGAGAGGTAGAGACAGACAGATCTCTGAGTTCAAGGCTAGACTGATCTACAGAGGGAGCTCCAGAACAACCAGGGATACACAGAGAAACCATGTCTCAAAATAAAACAAACAAATAAAAAGCGCCACTCTGTGAAGGTCAGAGGACACTCTGTGGGAGCTGGATTTTCTCCTCCTTTTATGTGAATCCGAAGGACTAAATTCAGGTCATCTGGCTTGGCAGCAAGTGCTGAGCTACCTCGATGGCCTTCTTTCCTGCTTCTGATAATATTCTGTCCTTAAAAGTCCTGAATATCTCCAGCATACAAAGAACTGGGATCCAAAACATATGTCAGGAAATTTCTAGAAAAATATCACTGACAAATACCACAGAGTTATGATTGAATGGAGGAGACAACATTCTAGTCAACCATGGCCATCTTTTCAAAGAGGAAGTTGGCTCTCAGGTATGGAACTCACACCTGTAAACCCAGCATTTAGGAAGACTTTGCTAATTCTTTTTTTTTTTTTGACTTTGCTAATTCTTGACAAGCCAGGAATATATTGTAAATTCAAAGCCAACCTTGGCTACAAAGTGAGATCTTGCCCCAACAAACAGATAGAGATAGATAATATTTAGATAGATAGATAGATAGATAGATAGATAGATAGATAGATAGATAGATAGATTTGATTGATTAGATAGGTAGATTGATTGATTGATTTGGTTGGATAGATAGATAGATAGATAGATAGATAGATAGATAGATAGATAGATAGATAGGAAGGATGGATGAATGAATAGGGGCTGGAGAGATACATACTGTAGCAGTTAAGAGCACTGGCTGGTCTTCCAGAGGACCTAGGTTCAATTCCCAAACCCACATGGTTCACAGACATCTGTAACTTCAGCTCCAGGGGACACAACTTCTGCTATGGTCTCCAAAGGCACCCCAACTCATATGCACATGTCCACTCATACATATACACATTATCATTTAAAATAAACACAAAAGTACAAAAACAATTTCAGCTATTTAGGAGGCTAAAAGGAGGACCACAATATCAAAGCCAGCCTAAGCTACAGAGTACAGGCCAGCAAGTGTAACTGAAAAAATCCTGTCTCAAAACAAAAAAGCTGTGGCTACAGTCCAGAGGTTAAACCACTTGCCAAGTGTCTATAATGCTTAACTCAGTGGGAGGAAAGAGGTGGTGGTGGGGCAGTGCTTAATGAGTGAAGAAGGAAGCAGAGAGAAAAGTAAGTCAAGTGACAGACAAATTAAACTAACAATTACTGGATGCTGGTCTTATCTTTAGTTCTTACTGGGTTCTTTCTTCATGCTGGGCTAAGTGTTTCACACAAAGTAGCATTGTGGCCATCTCACAGTCTTTATGAGACAGATGGTGCTTATATGGCCAATGAAAAAGTCCATATCTAAGGACATTAAACAATTTGCCAACAATAACCCAGTAACTGACAGGGTGAGATTGAAGCCCATGTTTGTTTGACTCTGAAGTCCTATTACCTCTGAGCACCAAGTGCTGGGGTACACTGTGTGTAAAGGAGAAGAGTATGTGTAAAAGAGCAAGGAATCCATAATGCTAATGGAAAGATCTGGATGGCATTCCACAGGGGAGCTCACTGCTAAACAGTTCATCAGGAAGAATATCCTAGTATGATTTTTATCAATGATAGGGTGTCTGCTGGAAAGACAGAAACACAGTCTCCCGGAAATCCTACAGGGGAGCAGGCAGAGCTGGAGTAAGAAAAGCCAGAAGCCAGAAGAGGTAACAGTGTTCACCTTTAGATTTATCTAAATAAGGCTCTTCCTCAAAGAAAAAAACTAAACATCTTTGTAACAGGAAAAAAAATCTTCCTCAAGTTCCAGTCAATCCGCAGAACTCACATTAAGTGCCAACTACTTGTTAAGCCCTGCCCCAGGCAGCCTACTTCTCTTCTAAGGTTTGGGGCTGGATCCCACAACCCAGCATCTTGAACCACTCCTTCCTCGCTTCCACTCAAATAATAAAGGTGAACAATTTTTCTTGCAGGTTAACGTTAAAATCATAAAGTCCACAACTGCTCTTTAACTTTAATAAGTTTCCTATTTTAACGTTATTTTTCACTTAGGGGGCCAATTTTCAAGGTAAACAATAACTGCATGAGCTCAACTTAACCTCCGAAGTATTTGATGAGAAATTTCTACATTGGGTAAATCACCCAGCCTCTTCCAGTTACAAGTACCTTTCTTCAAAGGAATCCTTTAGGATTCAGAGATGGGAATTCATGTTCCTATCCTTCACTACCATCTGGTTAAAGGGCCTGAATTAGGGACATCTCTAGCTTAGAACATCTGCTACAATTGAGCCTGAGAATCATCTCACTTCAGATCAGTGGTTCTCAACCTTCCTAAAGCTGCAACCCTTTAAAACATCTCATGCTGTGGTGACCCCCCAACTATAAAATTATTTTCATTGCTGCTTCATAACTGTAATTTTGCTACTGTTATTAGCCGTAAATATCTGTGTTTTTCGAAGGTCTTTGGCGACCCATATGAACCTCAAAGGGATTGCGACCCACAAGTTGGAAACTGCTGCTTTAGATTTGTGTGTTAAGAAAGGGGAACTCAGCTTCTGTCGCTCTTGTGTAACCCCAACAGGCACTGCCTCTCGCTAGTGAGGGTGAAGGCGGGTTGGGGTCAAATACTTGTACGTGAACTTCAGATTTACAGAGCCACCTCTTGCTTTCCCAAACACTACACACACAGACAGCGGTTCAGAGCTGGGAGGAACCTCTCGCTAAACTGGCTTAGCAATTCCCCAGGAAGACTCAACCCTCAGACAACATCAAGACACAATGATTCTAAAGACCTTGGGGGAGGAGAGAAGCTTCTCCACCTAACTTCCCTATGCACTGCCACTCAACTGACCTAGGGTTGGGCCAGGGTGAAGAAGCTTGAAGGCGCACACCTCCCACCTGCTAACCAATCCTCAGGGACCCGTCCTTCTAAATTACAGGACTAGCTCAATGATGTTAGACGCAACCCAAGCAGAGGCAAACCACTGCGGTTCTTAAAGTCTTGTTTACGTCTGGGCCCCGAGCAGAGCCGCAGCTATAGGTAGACTTCTTTCTGACATGCCCACGATGGATTCCCAGAGGCCTCGCAGGCCCAAGACCCGCCGTTTCCGGCTTCCCGGCTCAGGGCGGCCTACATTCGGGCCTTTCAAGGCCCCCTCAGACAGCCCGGACCCGTGGCTCACCCTCGAGCGTCTCGCACTGCACCAGGTTGAGGTAGTCCGCCTGGCTGAGCACCCCGGCCTTCAGGCCGCGCACTAGTCCCTCCAAGTAGCCATTGTCCACGTTGAAATAAAGCTCCGGGAAGAACGACATGGCTGCGGCGGGGGCGGCGGGACCAGATAGCCCCGATCTGCCCGCACGCAACTCGACTCGGGGGATCAGCTGACGCGGCACCCGCAGCAGGCTGTCAAGTGCGTCAGGTGACGCACTGCATCTCACGTGACCACAATGGGGCTGGCTCTTAAATGTATCCAGCTTCCGGGCTCCCTGGCGCGCATGCGTTCCTCTGGAGTGACCGCCCTCCGAGCGCCTGCGCACTAGAGAAAGGTGAGCCTTCAGCGCCTAACGGAGAGCAAAGTAATGTCGATGTTGGAAATCGACCGCGTGGTGGTGCTAATACCCTCAGGATTCGAACGGGGCCCTCAGTTTAGTTTTCCCGGGTTAGGCGCTTCTGTCTGGCTCCGTTAGGGCCAACCGGATAAAACTGAGCATGTATGCTGTTCCTTATGCTGTGGAGACTATCTCCTACTGGACGGAAACCGAGGTCCAGGGAGAGTGGGGGAGGGTTTTGGAGCCAAATGTTTTTCCTCTAGTTAAGACTTTACACCCGGTTGCACTAGTTCTCTAGGACCGACTTGCGACCTCTTGCTTTCCCCAAAAGGGCCTGTGCCTTAAAATCGTTCATTATATGACAAAGATGATGCGGTAGCCTAGACCCTGAGGTTATGGTGTGTGTAATTCCAGCATGACGACGACGCCCCCCCCCCTTCGGTGAGCCCAACAACCCTTTCACAGTCACATTTGAAATAACCACAGCTTTAGAGTTAGTCCCATCCTTTATTCGCGTCCCCTGCCTTTGCCCAACATCCGTTGGCTAGGTGCGGCTGCAGAGGTTCGTGGTGCCAGTACCTAGCTTGCGGCAGTAGCAAAAGGTATTGAAGAAGCGGCAGTAGCACGTGGCGCACAGGTCGCAGCAAGGTACCTGTTGTCCCAAGCAGGACTCGTGCAGCCTTACACAGCGACGCGGAGAACGAGACTCGCGGTTCTGTGGATCTAGCACCTGCGTTCGTAGGGGAGTAAGGTTCAGGAAACTCTCGAATCCCGATCCCAATAGGATGGCAGTGGAGTGTGGGTCAGGGATGGTCTGCAGTTCTGCCCAGGTTGGGTAGTCCGGGAGTGGGGATAGATGATGGCATCTGATGCTCCCTACCTTCTACTTTATCCCTTTCCCTAAGGAGTTACCTCTGCCAAAGCTTCTGCCTTCTGCAGCAGAACATCTTCTGCTCGGTCTGCCGCTGTCTTCTTCAGACTTAGACCTGGGACAAAAGATGTGAGGGCCACACCCACCATGCGCCCAGTACCCACCTCCAAGGTTAAGCTTGGGATTAGGGAAGGAGGGTTTAGCCTGGGCAGGCAGATCTGTGGCCAGCAATTGTGTTTGCCCCACACATTCCCAACCTGACCATACTCACCTGAGAACTCTGGGAACAGGGCCTGGTCAGGCCTTCTGATGCCCTTCAGTGGTGCCACGCCCATATGGACCCCCAATGTGGGAGGCAGTGCCAGCAGCAGGACACAGCTCAGCAACATTGCAGTCAGCATGGCCTGACTCAGCAGGAAAAAAAAAAAAACCATTTAGTCTCTCCTCATCCTTAGAGTACCCTACCAATGCTGAGAGAGATGTTCCCAGAAAGTCCGAATTCCGGCACAGTCTTTGTGCTTACCTTTGCTTGTTGATCCTTGCCTAAGGAGTTCCTGGCCACTTGTGCCCTGAGCTTATATGGCAGGGTCTAATAAAGGGCCCACACGTGACTACTTCCTGTAGCTAGGGCATGAGGGGCCTCCCTGGAAAATAAGAGTCACAATTCAGGCTTTCTCCCTAGAACCTGAACTTTTGGGTGTTCTATTAGAACATCTCCAATTTGACATGAGACAGCCAGGAACCAATTAAACTTTCGGAACAAGATAGGGTGTCCACACCCCAAAATTTCCATAAGAGCAGAACCTAGGGATGGGTCAGGCTAGAGCCATTAGCAATAATAAGGCAGGCGGCCCTCTGATCTTAATTTAATTTCTGCCCCCACAGATGTTCACTTAGTCTCCCTAGGACATGTTATTTCCTTTGCTTCCAGGAACTTTGGTCAAGGGCACCAAAGAGGGTCAGTGAATGTCACCAGGCAGCAGTGAAGTGAAAAACTAGACCCAAGGTATCTTTGGAAGAGAGATCAAAAAAGCCCTTACAGACGAAACCAAGCCCTCCTGGCTCTCCCTCCTCTTTCCCTTCTTTAAGACCCCTACTCTTATTCCCATCCCCAAGCCCCCTTTCTACCTTGGGTTCCTGGAAACCAAGGGAGCAGAACACACTGTTCCCAGGGTGGGCATTCAGCTTCAGAGTAAAAAGCTTTCAGGCTGCCTGCTTCATTAGTGTTAATGGCTGCTCCCTTCCGCCTTGTGTTGTCAGGTCTCTGCCTACACCTGGCCTCATCAGCTTGAGGACATGGTGAGGACTGCCCATTTGTGGGTATAACAGACCCCCTTGGCTTTTTTTTTTTTTTTTTTATGATAGGGTCTTATTTTGTAAGACCAGGCTCCCCTCCAACTTAGAGAAATCCACCTGACTCTACCTCCTAAGTGCTGGGATTAAAGGCATCCACCATGACAGTGAGTTTTTTGTTGTTTTTGCCTGCATGTATGTATGTACACCAAGTACATGTCCAGTACCCAAGAAGGTCAAAAGAAGGCTTTTGGGCCTCCTAGAACTAGAGTTACAAATGATTGTGAACCACCATTTAGGTGCTAGGAACTGAATCTGAGTCCTCTGAAAAAAGCAACAAATGTTCTTAACCTCTGAGACAACTCTCCAACCCCTCTTTACTGGACTTTCTAAAAAAAATCATACGCATGCTCATTTGGAGAAGGAATACACCCCCAGTGCACAAGGCAATAAGAAAAAATGAAAGAACTGTCAGATATTCAGCTTGTCCACACTGACTCTTCTGATGAGGTGGTTGCCTGAGGAAATCCTCCTTCCAAGAATGAAAAAAGCAGATTGCCCTCTGGTGGCCTTCTCTAGAGTCCACATCAATGGTTGGGTTCAAGCTTCATGGGAAGAAGGTGCTCTGCTGAGGAACTGGTGTCTGGAGTCAGGCTCTGTCAAGTACTGGTGTCTGGAGTCAGGCTCTGTCAAGTACTGGTGTCTGGGGTCAGGCTCTGTCAAGTACTGGTGTCTGGAGTCAGGCTCTGTCAAATACTGGTGTCTGGGGTCGGGCTCAAACACTTGTTTGTGGAGTGAGGCTGGCATTTCGTTCTCCTGCAGGTGACTTGGGATACAGTCCTCAGAACTCAGAGTCTACTGTCTACTTCCCAGGTAGAGGAGCTGGGGAAAGCCCCTGTAGGGGAGTAGTCCTCAAACTCTCCTTTAGGACAGCAAGGGAACAAGGGTCTTTTCTTTCCACCCCTGAGATTAGTATAGACAGTTTGATGAGGCTGTCACTGAGTAGACCTGGCATTGTGACCTGTTTGAAAGCGGATCTGGGAGTTTGATGCCCCTTCAGGACTTTTGTCTTCTCTAGAGTAACAGGGAAAAGAAATTAGGCTATATCCTAGCTGTGTCACTAGGAGCTCAGGAACAGCAGTCCATGAAGGGTACATGAGGAACTTTTCTAAGATCATTTTTTATCCTCCATTACTGGATATTCTGGCTGAAAAGGTAAGCAGGGGCAGCTTGTGAACTGGGAAGGTGCCCCAGCAAGCTGATGAACACTGTAATCCCAACCCTTAGGAAGATTGCTGAGACAAGCTCTGGACACTTGGCCATACCTATTTACCATCTATCCTCAGAACAGGTCTTCATGTCTCCAGTGGGGTCTCCTCCTACCCTGAAGGTCAGCTGTCTTCAGCTGGTTGTTTGTGCACAATGTGCATTGGGCGATGGAACAACGGCCATGGTGCTTATAGGAGCAATTCATGATCCTGGACAAGTCCAATGGGAGAGATAGTCAAGAAACCCAACCCAAAATACAGTGACAAGGGTCAGACAGCAAGAGGGTGTCCAGCAGAGACATTTAGGTAAAGCCACATGCTACATTTAATAAGGTTCTCTGGCAGAAGAGACAATCCTAACCTCAAAGCCTCAGGAGGATTACCATCTCATTCTGAGTTCACAGCATTCTAAAGGAAGTCAGTGACAGGTCTGCTGATTCATCACCATCCAACAGACAGCACAGAAATACAGAAGGAATTGTCTCAAGAAATAGAATTCATGGGGTTGGGGATTTAGCTCAGTGGTAGAGCGCTTGCTTAGCAAGCGCAAGGCCCTGGGTTCGGTCCCCAGCTCCGAAAAAAAGAAAGAAAAAAAAAAGAAATAGAATTTATATAATGGGGAGATCCAGAATAATCATCACGGTGGTTGTTTGTCACCAGACAAAAGAATTTCCTTTATAGTAAAGGACTTCAAAAACAACAAGAGAAAACTATATATTAACAACAAATAAAAATTTGAAAAATGAAATATAGAAAATTTAGATAGATACTCGTATCTTCTAATTTATGAGGCTTGGTCATCTCCACAAACTTACCTAATTGTTTATGGACTTTCTACTTTGTTTATTATTTTTCAGGACAGGGTTTCTCTTAGTAGCCCTGGCAGTCCTGGAACTCACTCTGTAGACCAGGCTGGCCTCAAACTCAAAGATCTGTCTGCTTCTGCCTCCCTAGTTCTGGAATTAAAGGCATACACCACCAACACCAGGCTAAAGATTTTTGTTTTATGTATCTGGATGCTTTGCCTTACTGAGAAACAGTCTCACATTAAAAAATAAATAAATAAGGGGGCTGAAGCGATGGCTCAGCAGTTAAGAGCTTCTTAACTGCTTGTCCATCTGGCTGCCCTTCCAGAGGACTTGGGTTCAGTTCCCAGCACTCACATGGCAGATCACAAAATAACGGTAACTCCAGTTCCAGGGGATCTGACACCCTCACACAGGCATATTTGCAAGTGAAACACCAGCATAAAAACTAAAAATATTTTTAAAAAGAAAACCTCTTATAAAAGAAACAAAAAGACCAGAAAGATAATATAAAAAAGTGACTATATTCAGAAAAAGTGACTGTATAAAATGGAACATGAGGGAACAGAATAGAAATGTTTCACTAGCCATGTCAAATTTTTAAAAATCACTGACATAAGTCATGCATGGTGGCATATGCCCATCACCCCAGCAAGTGGGAGTGGGGTCATGCTTTAGAGACCAGCCTAGGCTACATTATAAAATGCTGGGTCTTTTTAAAACAGCTAAAGCCAGAGTGTGCCTGTAACTCCAGAACACAGGAGGCAGAGGCAGGCAGATCTCTGTTAGGCTCCAGGACAGCCATGACTACATAGAACTTCTCTCAAAACAAACTTCAGCATGCTAAGTTCCTTGATACAAGAATTCTTCAAGGGCCTATTGGGCCAGTTAGGGCACCCCCTCAGCTGACAGTGGGCAAGGTGTTGGTTAGGAAAGGCTTCCTAGGGGAGGGACCTTTCTTTGGTCAGGAAACATGAGTAGGAGTTGAGGAGTGTCGGGACAGGATTAAGTCCCTTGGATTCATAACTGACACACTTTGCCACTCAATCTAGGTGACACTGCTAAATGTTCTCTGCTTCAAACCTGGCTCCTGACCAAAGGCCCAGCCCAATAAACAGACAGTTGGCTTTCTTTCAACTGGAACTGAAAAACCAGCTGTCCTCCAAGGTTCAGCTAGTGAATCGTCAGCAAACATCTATAGCCATCACCATATTGTACAATCCTGGGAATGTGCGTGGGCTCAGACAACCTGCCAGAGACCCCAATATGACTCATCTCACCCATAAGCATGAGTCAAGAGGATGAAATAAACATGTTTACACCCTTTCTCACTCCAATCCCCTTTGCCTTTCAGTGTATCCTAAACATCGCTTGAGTTTCTTGTCATCATTCTCTATGTATACATATATCTATATGTAATTAGATAGATAGATAGATAGATAGATAGATAGATAGATAGATAGATAGATGGATGATGGATAGATGGATAGATGAGAAGATGGGTAGATGGATAGAGACAGACAGACAGACAGATATTCCTGTGTGTGCAGGAGTGAATGTGCCCATGGAGGCTCCAGGTTGAACTCCTCCTTGAACACTCTGCACCTTATTCATTGTGGCAGAGGTTCTCAGCTGATCGGAGAGCTCACCCACACACTAGTTGGGCTAGCCAGCTTGCTATGCAGATCCCACGTCTCTGCCTTCCAGGCACTAAAATTACAGGTGGGCTGTCATTAGAACAGGGCATTAATGTGCATCTAAACTCTGGTCTGCTTCCTATTCGTGTGGTCTTTGCGACTTCCACCATGGCATACTGCAGCCAGGGCCAGAAGGTGCAGAAGGTGATGGTGCAGCCCAGCAGCCTTATCATCAGATACTTGCAAAATAGATCTCGAATTCAGGTGTGGCTGTATGAACAAGTGAATATGTGGATAGAGGGTTGTATTATTGGCTTTGATGAATACATGAACCTTGTATTAGATGATACAGAAGAAATTCATTCTAAAACAAAGTTAGGAAAACAACTGGGCCAGATCATGCTAAAAGGAGATAATATCGCTCTGCTCCAAAGTGTTTCCAACTAGCAGTGGTCAAGCATGGGAGAAGTCGAGAAGGGGGTTCAGGTGTCTTTTAAAGGTGTCATCTGCTGGGGACATCTTGTTTTACTTGCACATTATCATTAGGTAATGATAAATGTGATATTGTTTTTGTTTAAAAAAACAAAAAACAAAAAAAACCTCTGATCCTCACACTTGTTCTGCAAATGCTCTAACCATTGAGACACCTCCCCAAGCTCTCTACCTATATTGATTTTTGCAAATAAGCAATCTTTGATTTAACACAATTTTATTTATATTTATTTATTTATCTGGAGACAGGGTCTTTTGTAGCCCTGGATGTCCTGGAACTCACTATGTAGACCAGGTTGGCCCTGAACTTGCAGAGATTCTCCTGCCTCTGCTTCCTAAGTGCTAGAATTAAAGGTGTGCACCACCACAACTGGCTCTATTTATTTATTTATTTATTTGAGACAGGGCCTTACTATATAGCTCTGGTTAGCCTTGAACTCGCAGAGATCTGCTGCCCCTCAGCCTCCCAAGAGCGGTGATAAAAGGTGTATGTCACCACACCCAGCCTCAATTTAATTTTGATTCATTAATATTGGAATATTAATAAGGAAAGCATAATTAATAAAGAAAGCAGGACTATGTTTCTAACAAGTCCTGCTTTCCTTAGTGCTCCAGTTCTTGTGATTAAAGGCTAACCCCCGGGGGCAGTACTGAGAGGTGGTGGAACCTTTAGCAGAACCAAGTTGGCCTTTAGGTCATTAAGGAACTACCTTCTGGGACCCTGTAAGCTCTTGCCAGAGTTCTTATAAAAGGAGCAAGAGCCTGACTCCATCCAGCTCTCTACTGCCTATTGAAGAGGTGAAGTTGTGGCCCAGTTCACACTCCAGCCATCTGCCACTGGACTCTTGCCGGGTCTATGGTTTGCCACGTGAATTCTTCAGCCTTTAAAACTGTAAGCTAGGGGTTGGGGATTTAGCTCAGTGGTAGAGCGCTTGCCTAGCAAACACAAGGCCCTGGGTTCAGTCCCCAGCTCCGAAAAAAAGAAAAAAAAACCTGTAAGCTAAATAAAACTTTTGGGGTTTTTTTTGTTGTTGTTGTTGTTGTTATTGATGGTGGCTTTTGTTTTTAAGACTTATGTATACAGTGTTCTGCCTGCCGGCCAGAAGAGGGCACCAGATCCCATTATAAATAATCATGAGCCACCATGTGGTTGCTGAGAAATGAACTCAGGACCTCTGGAAGAGCAGGACCTCTTAACCTCTGAGCCATCTGGGCAGCCCAGACTTCTGTTTTTTATTTATTTTTTTCTTTTCTTTTTTTCGGAACTGGGGACCGAATCCAGGGCCCTTGCGCTTGCTAGGCAAGCGCTCTACCACTGAGCTAAATCCCCAACCCGACTTCTGTTTTTTAATAGAATTTTTATTTATTTTTTGAGAGTTTCATACATCTATACAATGTGTCTTGGTCATATCCACCATTATTCTCCCTTGGCACTCCACTGGATCCTTCCTAAGAAGTCCCCCTCAAACAATTTTTTAAAAATAACTCAGAATCCAATTAGTGCTGCCAGCCTGCATGTGACACCCTGAAGAGAAATAACCAGTAGCCATCAACTTCCAGATCTCAGGTAGCCACTACTGTTTCGAAGTCCCGATCCTCCTGCCTCTACCTCCCAAGTACTGAGATTATAGCTGCACCATTATTCCCAGCTAAACTTATTTTCCCATAAATATCCTGCTTCAATATTTTAGTATAGTGGAGAAGCACTTTGACTCCTACCATTTCTCTGAGGTTGTTGTTTTTGATACAGGGTAGTACACTGTACTTTACGCTGGCCTAGAACTCATTATGTAGCCCAGGCTGACCTCAAACTTGCAGCATCCTCCATCCTCAGCCTACCAAGTGCTGGCATTCTAGATGTGTGCCACCATACTCAGCTTTTGGTTTTGTTTTCTAAATGTTTTATTAGGGGCTGAACAGAAGTGGGTGGTCCTAGATGACCACTCTACATTTTGTAATCTATAAAAGGACACCGCTGGGGCTGGAGAGATGGTTCAGCGGTTAAGAGCACAAGTTTTTCATCCAGATGTCCTAAGTTCAATTCCCAGCAACCACTTGGTGGCTTACAACCATCTGAAATGGGATCTGATGCCCTCTTCTGGCACACAAGCATACAAATAAATAAATAAATAAATAAATAAATAAGGACACCATTGGAGTACATTTCCTCTGTGAATGAACATGAACACTCTGAGATTGATTTTTTTTTTTTTTTAAGGCAGGGTCTCATTATTGGAGCCCTGGCTAGCCTGAAACTCACTATGTAGACCAGGCTAGTCTTTTTTTTTTTTTTTTTTTTTTTGTTTTTTTTTTCGAGCTGGGGACCCGAACCCAGGGCCTTATGCTTCCCCTAGGTAAGCGCCTCTACCGCTGAGCTAAATCCCCAGCCCCAGACCAGGCTAGTCTTAAACTCACAAAGACACACTTACCTCTGCCTCTTGAGTGCTGGGGTTAGAAACATGTGCTACCACAACCAGTCCTTGATTTTGTTTTTGAGACAGTCTCACTAAACTATCCCTGGACTCAGCCCCCAGCTTCAGCCCCTCAGGTGCTGGCATTTCAGAAACATGCCTAGGTGATTCTACAGGTCAGGAACCACCCTGATGTTCTCAGAGATATTTGGTGAGTTCTGGGTGCAGGATTTGTGACCTGGGGCCACAGAGTTGTTTTGTCTCTTTTTACTAGAGGCTCATAAAACAATACAGTGTCTAAATGACAGGTCACCTCTGTGATGCAGGGTGCAGTAAAATACTCTTATCTCCCAAAGTTGCCCTGATTTGTCCATTAGGAGAATGCAGAGGCTGTTCGCTCTCACTGAATTTAAAGAGAAGAAGTTCTAGAATGACCAAAGACTTGCTATCCCTCTATTCAAAAGAGAAACCTGGGACCAGCAAGATGGTTCAGCAGGTAAAAGCACTTGCTGTATTAGCCAGACCTTCTGAGTTTGACCACAAAACCTGGGCAGTTGGGTTGCAAGTTCAAGGTCAACTTAGTGAAACCCTATTTCAAAAATAAAAAGGCCTTGGTGTGGTGGTGCATGCCTTTAATCCCAGCACTGAGGAGGCAGAGGGAGGTGATCTCTGGGAATTCTGGTCTACAGAGCAAGTGACAGGACAGCCAGAGCTGTTACACAGAGAAACCCTGTCTCAAAACAAAAACAAAAACAAGAGGCTGGAGAGATGGCTCAGCGGTTAAGGGCATTGACTGCTCTTCCAGAGGTCCTGGGTTCAATTCCCAGCAACCACATGGTTGCTCAAAATAATATGGTCTGATGCCCTCTTCTGGTATACGGGTGTACATGCAGATAGAGCACTCATGTATATAAAGTAAGTAAACATTTTTTTTTTTCTTTTTCTTTTTTTCGGAGCTGGGGACCGAACCCAGGGCCTTGCGCTTGCTAGGCAAGCGCTCTACCACTGAGCTAAATCCCCAACCCTGTAAGTAAACATTTTTAAAAAATAAAATAAATAAAAATGAAAAGCAGAACACAGGTGAGGAATATAGCTTATGTGCTTTAGTGGTAGAGCCCTTGTCCAGCATGCAGGAAACATTAGGTTCCGCTCCAGCAACAGCACAGAAAAAAACAAAAACAAAAACACCGTTAGGGAAACAAGGCCATCAGCTTCAATAAGCTAAAAGCTTGATTCAAATCATCTTAAACCATAAAAACATTGCCGCATATACCTCAAAGAGTACAGAGGCAGGCTGGTTTCAATTGAGGGTTGACAGACGCCTCTTGAGTTTATAAACACTTAGTGGGGCAGACACAGATGGCTGCATTCCTGATTCCTGTTGCTAGTTTTGTTTGGAGCAGTGCCTAAATATACCTAGGTCCTCAGAGGCCCTGAGGCATTGCTGTGTCAACAGGGGTACATTTACGATGCTTGAGACTATAATGAAGCCTCTGACAAAGCTTGGGCTCCCTGGCAAGTGGGGTTCCTCAAGATGAAGGGAACCTCTCCAAGGAAGAAGGTCCTAGCATCTAGGACCACTTCTGCTCAGTTATTCACAATGAAAGCCTAGTGGTCCCAACTTCCACGCCATATACCTTCAGCATCCTGGTTTCAGGATCAAATGGGATTCAGCCCATTTTTTTTTTAATCCTCCTTGAAACCAAGTAACAGCTGCAGAAGTTATTACACTGATTATCTTAAGCATACTGAGGCCCACTCCCTAGAACTAGCAAAGACTCAAAGCTCCTAAGACCCCTCCCTTAACCCTTGAGGGTGGAGCTTCTTATTGCTTCAATAAAGAGAATGGAGGAGAGAGCTGCATCCCTACAGCTTAAGAGTTACAATGACGGGGTTGGGGATTTAGCTCAGTGGTAGAGCGCTTGCCTAGCAAGCTTAAGGCCCTGGGTTAGGTCCTCAGCTCCAAAAAAAAAAAAAAAAAAAAAAAAAAAAAAAAAAAAAAAAAGTTACAATGACTTCATGAAATTCATAGGCAAATGGAACTAGAAAACTTCATCTTGAGTGAGGTAACCCAGTCACAAAAGAACACACATGGTATGCACTCACTGATAAGTGGATATTAGCCCCAAAGCTCGGATTACCCAAGATACTATCCACAGACCACATGAGCTCAAGAAGAAGGACGACTAAAGTGCAGATGCTTCAGTTCTTCTTAGAAAGGGGAACAAAAATATTCATAGGAGGAGATGTGGAGACAAATTTTGGAACAGAGATTGAAGGAATGGCCATTCAGAGCCTGCCCCACCTGGGGATCCAGCCCATATACATACAGCCACCAAACCCAGACACTATTGCTGATGCCAAGAAGTACATGCTGACAGGAGCCTGATATAGCTGTCTGCTAAGAGGCTCTGCCAGAGCATGACAAATACAGATGTGATTGCTGGCAGTCAACCATTGAATTGAGAACGGGGTCCCCATTGGAGGAGTTAGAGAAAGATTGAAGGAGCTGAAGGGGTTTGCAACCCCATAAGAACAACAATACCAACCAACCAGAGCTCCCAGGGACTAAACCACCATCCAAAGAGTACACATGGACTGACCCATGGCTCCAGCTGCATATGTAGCAGAGGATGGCCTTGTTGGGCACCAAAGGGAGGAGAAGTCCTTGGTCCTGCCAAGGCTGGACCCCCCAGTGTGGGGGAATGTCAGGGAGGAGGGAAGGGGTGGGTGGTTGGGTGGGGGAAAGGAAATAACATTTGAAATGTAAATTAAAAATAGCCAATAAAAAAAGTTACTCTCCTGGAGAGGTAGCATATCAAATGTATCTGTTTCAGTATGTCTAAATGTGCAGGTCTCCGATAATACTCAAACCAACAGCAGAGTCCCAGGACTGGGCTCAGCTTCTTCGTGTGTGTGTGTGTGTGTGTGTGTGTGTGTGTGTGTGTGTGTGTGTGTGTGTGTGTCTGCTGTGCACATGTATGTCAAAGCCAAAAATCAACATCAGATTTCTTTCCTTAGGAGCTGAGCTGTCTTGTTTGAGAGTCTTTCACTGGAATGCTGGTCTCATCAGTTAGGGTAGGCTAGCTGACTTTAGGGCTGCTAGAGAACTTTAGGGATTATAAACATAAGCCAGTGTGCCTGGCTTTTTACGTGAAGGTTGAGGATCAGACTCCGTTCCTTGTGGGAGTAGAGCAAACATTAACTGAGCTATCTCTCAGCCCCCACCAGTTGCCCCAGTTTTAACAGAGTTTGATGTGTCTGAGCTTTGTCCTCTTTCCACTTTGTAACTCCAAACCCTAGCAACTTCCTCATGTAAGACCAGGTGCCAATAAAGCAAGGGGAGGCTGCTGCTGCAGCGATCACAGGCAAAGGAATATCTTCATCCAGTATCCCCTGTGTGCCTACTGTGTGCTGTGCCTGATACAGAGATGGCCACAGATCCTTAGGACTTAGGAAAGCCTGCAAGTGAAGAAAACTAATTTCATGAAAGAGCTGGGACTGGAATGTAAGGAATGTGAGTCTCTTGGAGCTCCTTGGTCTACATGAGTCCTTAGAGATGCTGAGCAGGGCATAACTCAGCCTTGACAATCCAGAAAGGTCCTGCTTGTTTCTCGATTAAAGGAACCACCCACTTCAGTGTGCCTACAGATAAGTTCTGTACACCATCAGTGGAACACCCAGTGTATATGGTCCTTATAGTCCATCCAAGACCACCTGACCACAGGCCAGCCCCACAATCAAACTTGCAGGGTTGAACCAAGGACAGAGAGAAGCCCACAGAAGCTAGACCCAACACCTTAGTGGATGCTATCTACTGGTTGCCTGTGCTCAGTGAATGGTCTAGGGATTCCTGTGTAAAGACCCTGCCTCTTCCAACCCATCAATGCTTTTGAAGTAACTGTAAGAAATCAGCGAAATAAAATGAAGGGATAAAGGCTCCGTTTTGCCTCAAAATGGCTGGAGCAGAGTTGTATGTTCTGAGAGACTGGTATCCCTAAGCCCCGAGTGGCTCAGTATCTGGTGCAGGAGAATACCCCATCTGAGAACCAGTTTTTGTAGCTGTGGCCTAGGAAGGTGAGGAGCCTGGTGAAGCCAGGCCCATGAACTGCTTCTTGTGTAAACTGTTTTTTGTTTTTGTTTTTTTTTTAAACTTTGGAATGGGAGATAAGTCAGAACGTCTGTTTCCGTAACCTCTGTGTTCCGGGGCGCGATAGGGGATGTCTGCTTTCTGGAACTCCGTGAGCGGCAAATTTCTCAAAGCCTTGAGCCTATCTTATAGATCTTTTTTGGGGGGTGATGGGGGGAGACTTTTACTTCCTCTTTCTACAACCTTCCGCATCCCTGTATCTCTAACTCACCCTGTTTTCTGTGTATAGCCTTCATCTGCAGGCTGGAGACTAGGACTCAACTCTCCAAACTCCTCTAATGTCAAACCACAACAACATATGCAATCTTATGCTATTAATAGCCCTTTAAAGAATAGAATTCAAGGGCATTTGCTTTGACATCTTTGCCAAGCTCCCCTAGAACCCAGTAGAGCAAACCTGCCCTCAGAGATGGACAGGGCTATAAATGTTACAAATCAGAACACATCCTCTCCGCCAGAGTGAACGTTAGCACACAAAATGCCTTCCTCTCATTACACCATAGCCTAGCACATGTCCGGGGCAATCTAGAAAAGGATTAAGTCGAGAAGGGTGGACCATTACCAGGAAGGTCCCAAATACAGTTAAAACTCCATCATAGCCCCCGGTCCCCCAACTCACCACTGTCTTGTCTGCAGTCTCATCCCATAGATATATAGTCTAGAATGCCTAGTCCATCCTTTGGGAGTGGGTGGATTTGGTCAGCTTTTCCCATCAGTTCTGGAAGGCCTAGGACAGGGGAATAACTATAAACAAGAAGGAACAAAGCCATGGTGACTTTCTCTGAGCCTGGCAGCCAAGGTGATGATAGTCTCAGTTTATAGAAAAGTTTACATGACTCAGCACAAAAGCAGGTGTTAAGGGAACTGGACCAGATTCCTTCTGCTGCCTGGGCCTGCTGGAATTCACTCCCTTGCCTTAGGTCCTAAGTGTTAAAGAAAGAACAGTATATTTAGTTAGTCAGCTTTCTCTAGAGTAAAAGAATTTATAGAATGAATCTCTCTCCTCGTGTGTGTGTGTGTGTGTGTGTGTGTGTGTGTGTGTGTGTGTGTGTGTGTGATTTATTAGAATGGCTTACATGGAAAATCTAAGAATCCAGGAGTTTCTCAGTCCATGAGACTGGATATTTCTACTGGTCTTCAGTAGACACTGGAATCCTGAAGAAGTAGGCTCTAGTGCCAGTGAAGGAATGAATTTGCTAGCAAAAGGAGAGCAAGCAGGCAAAGAGCAAAAGCTCCCTTCTTTCATGTCCTTATATAGGCTTCCAGCAACAGGTATGGCCTAGATTAGATCTGGATTAAAGGTGTGTCTTCCTACCTCAAAAATCTGGATTAGAAGTATATATTCTCACTTCAAATTAATCAGAAATCCCTCACATGAGTGCCAGCCATTTGTGGGGGGGGGTGGCTTTAGTTAATTCCCAGATGTAGTCAAGTTGACAACCAAGAATAGTCATCACAAGCCACAACACTAGGGTAAGCTCTAAAGAAACTATAACCACGGGCTGGAGAGATGGCTCAGTGGTTAAGAGCACCGACTGCTCTTCCTGAGGTCCTGAGTTCAAATACCAGCAACCACATGGTGGCTCATAACCATCTGTAATGAGATCTGATGCCCTCTTCTGGTGTGTCTGAAGGCAGCTACAGTGTACTCATATACAATAAAATAAAATCTTAAAAAAACAAAAAAAAAGAAACTATAACCACAAGCTGGTCTACACACAGCCATTTTGGTGGCCATCTCTGCATCCAAGGATAAGCCCTCAACAGTTTCACCGTGTTGACCAGCAGGGATAGCCTTTGTCTCTCAGAAACTCCAGTGTCTGCTAGCCGAGTGACATTTTTGGAAATAACTCAGTGCTGGTTTTAGAATCTTGCCTGATCCTTACTAAAAACGATTCCTTGGGCCTCTGCTTCCTGTTTAGCAGCCTACCCCCTTCCTCACATTAACACGTATGCTCTGGCCTAAAGCCTGAGGGCTTCCGTGTCTGGGATCTACTGTTAAAGGATTTCTTTCTCCACCATGTCCTCCCCACAATCACCTGACTGTATCAGAGACTTTATACCCTGACCTGTAGGGGACAGACCATGGTTTTGTCAAGGGTTGTGTACTTGGTTGAGTTTCACTGTCAGGATCATAGCCACATGACCCTTTTTAAGCCAGTTTAAGCTTAAATCAAGTGTATAGACAAGATAAAAAGTGAGGATACAAGAGTGATCATTGAAAAAACAGCAGGATCAGTTGTGTCTTCATCAAAATGAAGGATCTCCAAATGGTTTGTTTTCTGTTTTGTCCCAGAGCTCCTGGAGGGAAGGAGGTGACGGTGACCCTGAGCCATACAAGCCTTCACACCAGCTCAATCACATCCTGTGCTCCGGTCCCATCAAGATATCATCAGGTGACAAACACCCAGTTGGAGCAGTGCCAGCAGGTCTGTTCCTGATTCAGCCTTAGGCTTCGTTTGGTACCAGTCACTAGGGTTGTCTTGGGGGACTCTGGGGTCCATGTCCCCTCAGTTTCCCACTGACTATTAAAGCTTAAATACTTTTGGCTGAAAACAGAGGCAGATCCTTAAAGGCAGTCTATCAAGAGGAAGGTAGGTGGTATGAGACAGGAGTCCTTCTTCCCAAGGCTTCAGCAAATCTTTTGGGATGTTCAAGAGGGATGAAATCATTCCCTTTTCTGGGGCTTTTGAGAGAAAAGCCTAAGGGAAGATATAGTATTTTAAAGTATGGAGATTTGGGGTTCCTACCTCATCCAAGAACCTATCTTAGAATTTCCACGGCTGTGATAAAAAAAACATGGCAGAAAGCCACTTTGGGAGGGAAGGATTTATTTCATCTTACAGTTTACAGTCCATCATTTGGAAAAGTCAAGGAAGGAACCCGGAGGCAGGAATTGATTCTTTGTGTGGGGGGAGAAAAAAAAGCATGTCCATTATTTTATCCCACAGAACCCAACTCCTCCACAGGCTATAAGTAGCTAGTGTTCAGAAAACAAAAACAAAACAAAACAAAACAACAAAACAAAACAAAACACCCTGAGTGTGTATGTATGTGCACAGAGAAAATCTGGGCACATCTTCTCTCTCCTACCTCCACAATCAGTAGAGGATTACAGCACCACCATGCAGACTGCACACGCTGACAAAATGAACACCTCTCAGCTGCCCATTCTTGTAGAAGTTTGTTTAGCTTAATGAGCCTCTTCTTGCTTGGATATTAGCCTCAGGGGCAGGACATAAGCCATAAAAGCCAACTTTCTTATTTCGTGGTGGAACCAACTATAGGGTGTACAGCCTATTCTAGATCCCTGTGATTAGCCTCCTGAACTCTTCTGTTTCTTCTTATTTCTATTTACTCATGTGCGCATTGTCTGTGTAATTGTTTCTGTCCATATGTGTAGGTGTGGGTATGTGTGTCTATGCATGCAGAGGTCAGAAGAAAACATTGGATCCTTGAAGTTGTAGTTGTAGATGTTTGCAGGATACCCAGCTTGTTGTGTGTTATGTAGGTGTTGAAATCTAAACTCTGGTTCTCACGATTGCATGCAAAGCACTTCTAACCACTGAGCCACCTCTAGACCCCTCTTCTGCTTCTTTCATTCCTTTTCCGGGAAGATTCTCTCCCTAAATAAATCACTTGCATGAGACAGACAGAACCAGGAGGAGTCCTAAAAAGCAAACCAAACAGGAATTGACCACTTACCAGACTATCTGGTGAGAGGAATCCTTAACAGGATGTGGTATTTGAGAGCCCTCAGACTATAGCAGAGGTGATAAAATATTCACTCCGGGGAATGGGGACAGAAATCAGGAGGAAGAAGATTCACCAATGCATGTAATTGGAGAATGAACCAAGAAAGAAATCTGGCATTCAATGGCGTAATCTTCATTACCAACTTGATTGAATCTAGAATCACCTAGGGATACATGCCTTTGGCTAAGTCTTCCAGGGTGTTTCTAAAGAGATTTAATTAAGAAAGGAAAGACTTCACCATGAATGTGGACAATACTGTTCCATGGACTGGGGTCAACATCTGGATAGAAGAAAGTGAGAGGATGAGGATTAGCAATGCTCACCCCACACTTGGCTAAGCATTCGATGAGAACAACACTTCACAGCCTTGCCTTCCCAGATGGGGTGGGCTGCTACTCTATCAGCCAAAATAATACAGTGTAAGGACACTGTATTTTTTTAAAATCAAGTATCTGGTCATAGCAACAAGAAAAATATTAACTTTTATTATCTGCTCCTGTCCAGCACTATTAACAAGTATTACTTAGCAGTGAAAATCATTGTCAGCCAAGGCTAAACCAAGAAACCCTGTTTCCAAGACCAAAACCAAAACAAAATGGAAAAAGAAAAAGAAAACCATTAATATAAATGAAACTTCACATCATGAAGCCAGAAGGCAAAGTGACACCAGTTCCAGAACTCAGTGTGGCACAGCAGATCATCAGAGGAGGCCAGTTTTCATCTTGAAAGTCTCCTGCACATAAATCCATATTTATGATAGGAAAAGGGTGGGACTTTTTGATTTTCAATTAAAATATTTGTGTAAATACACATGGAAACCCTGAGCCCAGAGAGTTCTGAACTCTGTGTTAACTTCAACCTGTACAGGGGCATGGAGGCTCTCCTGACCAGAAGCTCTAGATAGTTTTCCATGCAGCCAAGCTCCTTGGAGGATGATACTTTTTTTGCTTTCCTTATTTTTGGCCTTGCCATCCCACCTAGTCAATAGACCCACCCTAGTATGAAAAGGAACTGCACTGGGATTGATGAGTTCAGTCCCCAGCACTGCAGAAACATGGACTGTAATCCCAGTACTCAGGAGACAGGGTGTCTGCAAGTTGAAGGCCAGTCTGATCTTCATAGTGAATTCCAAGCCAGTCAAAACTACATAACAAGACTCTCAAACAAACAAACAAACAAACAAACAAACAAACAAACAAGGGGTCTATGAGGTGGCTCAGCAGGGAAACACACTTGCCACCAAGCTTGATCTGAGTCAATCTCAAGAACTCACATGGTGGAAGGAGAGAACAAGCTCCCAGAGCTCTTCTCTGACCCCTACATATATGCCACGATACATGCATAACACCCCAAAACATACATACTCACACTAAATACACACACACACACACACACACACACACACACACACACACACACACACATCTACTGACTGTGATGATGTGTACCCTAGTGCTTGAGAGACTATTACAAGAAGATTGGTTGAACCTAGGATTTTAAGACCACAGTCTAGGCAACACAGCAAGACTTTGTCTCAGAGCCAGATGTGGTGGCATTTACCTATAATTCCAGCAATTTAAGAAGCTAAGGGGCTGGAGAGATGGCTCAGTGGTTAAGAGCACTGGCTGCTTTTTTAGAGGTCCTGAGTTCAAGTCCCAGCCACCACTTGGTGGCTCCCAACCAGCTATAACAGGCTATAATGCCCTCTTCCGCGCACACAGCTGCACATGCAGATAGAGCACTCATATATGTAAAATAAATAAATACATCGAAGAAGAAGCAGCAGAAGAAGCAGAAGAAGCAGCAGCAGTTAAGGAAAATGGAAAGTTCTAAGGCAGCCAGGACAAGTGACTGATACTTGATCTCAAAAGAAAATAAAAGGACTGGGCCTATATCTTAGTGACATCACACTTGACTAGCATGCCCTCAGCCTAGGTTACTATGTACCCAGACATATATACTGTGCCTGCCTCCTGAGCCTGCCAGCAGTAGAGCCTCCAAGGTGACCTTGCTACAGCAGTCTGTGGCTGTAACAGTAGAGTGTGCTTCAAGAAGGGCAGATGCTTGGCCCTCCAAGTTGCAGTTCAGCTGATTCCTCTGGCCTTGGTGTAATATCTTTCCGAGGAAGGGATTGGGCTGAACTGTGTGAATTAATTCAAACAGAGTAAAAGGCCTTAGAGGTATGTTTGGAAAATATTTTTGGAGAATATTTCTTGGTCTAGCACTCCATATTTCACAGGACAGAGGAGAGACATTAAGCTAGTATGAATAACTAGCCTAACATTGTCTTACATTCGTTTTATGAAGATCAGACGGCCAGAAGATCAGAAGATCTTTCAGATCCCTGAAGTAGAGTCACAGATGCCTGTAAACTACCATGTGGGTTCTGGGAATCGAGCAGTGGTCCACTTCAAGAGCAGCCAGTGCTCTTAACCTCTGGGTTATCTTCCAGTTCCCTTTGTCTTGACTTTAAGCACTGGGTTTTTTTTTTTTTTGTTTTTTGTTTTTTTTGTTTTTTTGTTTTTTTTTTTTTTTGACTGTTCAAGTGTTAAGCCCCTGAGAAAGCCAAGTTCTAGGCACTATCGCCATAGATCATTACAGATTGGGACCTGTTGTCATTCTGGATCGCTCCACCTTACTTCTGAAGTTAAAGGATCCCTACAAGGCTCCTCTAGGATCCTGTTTTCCTGGGTCCTAGGAGGAATGGGCCTGGAACAGTATCTTTGGATGACAGAAAGAAGTTCCTATTGAGCTTTCATCTGTACATTTCACATGGGTACAGGAGGTGCCACTGATTCCCAACAGACATAATGGCTGATCTGCTTTCCAAAATGCCTCCCTACCTGAGCTTCTCTGAGATTGGCTCACAATCTGGTACAGCACTTGATGATCTGTTGAATGATGCAGATCGACTTGTTTTCCTGGGGTTGTAGGCCACCATGCCTGGCTCAAGATGAAGACTTTCCTTCCTTTTCCAGACAGGTTTTCTCTGTGTGGCCCCAGACTATCCAGAAACTCGATCTGTTGACCAGGCTGGCCTCCCTCACAAAGATCCCCCTGCCTCTGCCTCCCAAGTGTGCCACCACGGCCCAGCAAAAAGACTTTCTATGTTGCCCTTAATGGTCTTGAAATCCTGGAGGGAGGTTGGCATGGTAGCATAGGCTAGCTGCCTCCATTTTCTGAGTACTGGGATTATTAGCATGCACCATCATGCTGAGTTTTGTTTTTTAAAGATTTATTTATTTAATGTATATGAGTGCATTGTTTGTCTTCAGTCATACTGGAAGAGGGCACTGGATCCCATTACAGATGGTTGTGAGCCACCATGTGGTTGCTGGCAATGGAACTCAGGACTCTGGAAGAGCAGCCATCTCTCCAGTTCCCTTTTGTTTTGTTTTTGAGACAGAGTTTTGAATACTGGGATTAAAACTATGTGTCATTACACCCAACCTCTGCTAGCTGGTCATAACGCTGTGCGACTGTCACCCCAGCATGAGACAGGCTGAGATAGAGTGATGGTTTAGGGCCTCACTGTGCTACAAAGAGGCTGGGGGTGAACCGGGGATATAGCTCAGTTAGTGGAGTGCTTGTGTAGAATGCACCAAACTCTGGTTCAATCCCAAGCTCTGAAAAACTGGGAGGCAGAGGCAAGTGGATCTTTGTGAATTTGAAGCCAACCTGATCTACATAGTAAGTTTCGGTTCAGGACAGTCATGGCTATAGTCAAACTGTCTAAAAAAGTACAACCAAAAAAAAAGGTAAAATTTCATAGTAAAGGCAGGCAGAGGTAGCCCAGCCTTTTAATCCTAGCACTCTAGAGGCAGAGGCGGGCGAATCTCTGTCCGTCTGAGGCCAACCTAGTCTACATCTCAAGTTCCAGGTTAAGCAGGGCTACAGAGAAACCCCATTTTGAAAGCACAAAACAAAACACAAAAAATATTTCATAGTTATCTTAATTAGGGTTTTACTGCTGTGAACACACACCACGACCAAGGCAACTCTTATAAGGACAAGATTTAATTGGGACTAGCTTACAGGTTTAGAGGTTCAGTCCATTATTATCAAGGCAGAATCCAGGCAGCAATGGTGCAGGAGGAGCTGAGAGTTCTACATCTTCATCTGAAGGCTGCGAGTGGAATACTCACTTCCAAACAGCTAGGATGAGGGTCTTAAACCCACACCCACAGTGACACACCTACTCCAACAAGGCCACACCTACTCCAACAAGGCCACACCTACTCCAACAGGGCCACACATTTTTTTTACATTTTTTTTACATCAAAACATCATCACACATTTTTAAAATATATTTTAATGCATATTATATAATTATGCATTCATATATAATTGGGAATTGAATTCAGGACCTTTGGAAGAGCAGTCAATGTTCTTTTTTTTTTTTAAAGATTTATTAATTTATTATGTATAAGTACACTGTAGCTATCTTCAGATACACCAGAAGAGGGCATGGTATCTCTTTACAGATGGTTGTGAGCCACCATGTGGTTGCTGGGAATTGAACTCAGGACCTCTGGAAGAGTAGTCGGGTGCTCTTAACCGCTGAGCTATCTCTCTAGCCCCCAGGGCCACACCTTCTAATAGTGCCACTCCCTGGGCTGAGTGTGTACAAACCATCACATTCCACTCCTTGGTCCCCATAGGCTTGTTCAAACACATTATTCTATATTTAGGAAATACCTAAACATAGCATAATAAAAAATACATTTAGTCCAACTTCCAAAGCCCCCATAGTCTACAGCAATCTCAACAACTCCAAACTCTGCATCTCCATGTCTGATGTCAATGTGGTCTTCAGATCACCAATTCCTTTTTCATCTTTGTTGACTGCAACAAACTTCTTTCTCCTGGGCTGGTTCCACTCCCTGTTAGCAGTTTTCCTCAGCAGATATTCTATGGCTCTGGCATCTGGAAAATCTCAGGGTCTCCAAGGCAACTTCAATGTTACAACTTCTTGTTTCAATATCTGGGATCCACATGATCTTCTGGGCTTCTTTTTTTTTTTTTTTTTTTGGTTCTTTTTTTTTTTGGAGCTGGGGACCGAACCCAGGGCCTTGCGCTTCCTAGGTAAGCGCTCTACCGCTGAGCTAAATCCCCAGCCCCTTTTGGGCTTCTCTTAAGGGCTGGCATCATTTCTCTAGCCTTCTATGGCACTCTAAGCTCAGGTTGATCCACTCCACTGCTGCTGCTGCTCTTGGTAATCATCCCATGGTACTGGCATCTCCAATACACTGGGCTCTTCTGCTGCAGCTAGGCTTCACCAGTAGCCTCTCATAGGTTCTCTTCATGGTGCCAAGCCTCAACTGCTTTGCATGACCCCTTCAGTCCTGGGCTGTCAATTGCAACTGAGGGTACACCTTCACCAATGACCTTCATAGCCTTCTCACAGTACCCAACCTCAGCTGCTCTTCATGGCGTCTTCATGCCTTCAAAACCAGTACTATCTGGGCGACTCTTCTACATTACCTAGTTCAACTGCAGCATGAGGTACAACCTTGGCTATCTCTGGAACACAGCTTTTTTGTGCTCTCAGAAAACAGTTTCCAGAAGGTTTCGCCTCAATGATGCTGGTCTCTTCTTAATCACAACTAATTTCTTTGCTACAGCTGACCGGCATCAATTGTCCCAGTCTCCTTCTCCTCTTGACTATAAAGCCAGAGACACATGGCTGAAGCTGACAAGTTCTGCTGCTTGCAGGAGCTGGAACATGGCCCCCTTGTTTTTGTTTTTTTAAATTAAGATTTATTTATTTATTTATTTTATGTATGTGAATACACTGGTGTGAATACACACCAGAAGAGGGCATTGGATCCCCATTACAGATGGTTGTGAGCCATCATGTGGTTGCTGGGAATTGAACTCAGGACCTCTGGAAGAGCAGTCAATGCTCTTGACCACTGAGCCATCTCTCCAGCCCTGGCCCCCCTGTTTTATTACATTATCACCAGCTTCCTCTTTTCCAACTCCTTCACTGCCTAAACTTGGATCTGACTCTGTAGATTGACCTTGAACTCAAGAGCTCTGCATGCATGTTTGTTGGGATTAAGCTTTTCTTCACCTAGAACTTGCTCTGTCTCAGGCTGGCCTTGCACTCAGAGATCCTCTTGGCTTTATATCCTGGGATTAAAGGTGTGTACCACCATGCCTGGATCTAAGTTTAGCTGGGTGGGACCTTACCCTAAAAGTCCCACTCCCTTAATCTTCTTGAACACAGGATTCAGCTCCATTTCACTTCCTGGTGCTCCTTTAATACTCGAACCATATATTTTATATTTTTCCTTTCCTAGCTTGCCACATTTGTTTAAAATGCTCTTCATCAGACTTAACAAGAGAACGAAGTCTATGATAGGAATTTCTGAGGCGTCCTTTGTCAATGCAATTAATCTGAGTCTCTTCACCTTAGCCTCAGGCAGACTTTTCAGACAAGGGTGAAAAGTGGCCACATTCTTCACCAAAATACCACAAAACAGTCTTTATAACACATACTGAAGTTCTTCTCTGAAACTTCTTGAGACAGGTCAGCACAATTTAAATTACTCTCAGCAACAAAGTCTTCCATATTCCTACTAGGATGACACATTAAAACCCATTTAAAGCATTCCATTGCTTTCCAAATCCAAAATCCCAAAATCCACATTCTTCCAAACAAAAGCATGGTCAGGCTTATCACAGCAATAGCCCAGGACCAGTAACATTTTTTGTCTTAATTAGGGTTTTACTGCTGTGAACACATACCATGACCAAGGCAACTCTTAAAAGGACAGCATTTAATTGGGACTAGCTTTTAGAGGTTCAGTTCATTATTATCAAGGCAGAATCCAGGCAGCAATGGTGCAGGAGGAGCTGAGGGTTCTACATCTTCATCTGAAGGCTGCGAGCGGAATACTCACATCCAGGCAGCTAGGATGAGGGTCTTAAAGCCCACACCCACAGTGACACACCTCCTCCAACAAGGCCACACCTACTCCAACAAGGCCACACCTTCTAATAGTGCCACTCCCTGGACCGAGCATATACAAACCATCACAGTATTAAACTTTTTTATACTACTATGCAGATCCTTTCATAAACTGAATTAGAGCTGGAGAGATAGATGCTCACAGTGGTTAAGAGCACACGCTGCTCTTTCAGAGGTCCTGAGTTTATTCTCGGTACCCACACTGCAAGGCTCACAACCACCTCTTTTTCTTCTTCTTTTTTCTTTTTTTTTTTCTTTTTTCTTTTTTCTTTTTTTCGGAGCTGGGGACCGAACCCAGGGCCTTGCGCTTGCTAGGCAAGCGCTCTACCACTGAGCTAAATCCCCAACCTCACAACCACCTCTAACTCCCAGGGATCCCACTCCCTTTTGTGGACCTGCACCTGCACACACCTGTACATTTTCACATGCGCGCACACACACACTCTAAAAAAATAAAAAATTGACTGTTTTCTTACTACACATGTACTGTACTTGCTAATCAGCTAATCCTCTTGCTGTAGTTAAGAGCTCCTCTTCTGAGCAGAGAAGCCATGGAGAGAACATGGAGGCTGACGTTAAGATTCCACTCTGTATTTACGGGTTGTTATGAGTGTTCTTAAGGGATGAATGTGTACAGGGCTTTGTATGTTTAGGTGGGCAATTATATCTTATCAATTGGATCAGAAAAAAAAAAGAGTTCCTCTTCTTTTTGTATGTCTGTATGTATTTCCCAGTTTTTCTTAAGTGAGTACATATTGCAGTTTGCTATGTAGCTAAGGAGGACCTTAAACTCTTGACTCTCCTACTTTTGCTTCCTGAATGCTGTGATTACAGGCACGTGCCACTTCTCCTGACTCTCCTCTGTCTCCTCCTTCTTCTCCTTTTTCTTGGTAGCGCTGAGGCCCTCAGACATGCTGCACAATGATTTGCTGCTGTTAAAGCCTCAGCTGCATATTACTTTCATAACGAAGTCAATCATACTTTATATGTGTTAGGTATTTCACACTAGTTAGGTTTCCCTGAGTGCCTTGATTTTTTTAATTGAATGTAAATGCATGCCTCCTTGTGGTTACAAGTTTACCTGAACTTCCCTTTTGGAACTTCATCAGAGCCTGTCACATGGTTTCTGTTTATAGTTACACACACACACACACACACACACACACACACACACACACACACACACCCGTGTTAGGTCTCAAGCCTGGGACAAACTGTCTAACTGAGGTACCTATTAACATATTAAAGTGGAGGTTGTCTTCCAGACTTTCTCAGAGACCCCGCCCCCTACCCTCAACCTCCCCAGCTCCTGAGCTTCGATGCTCTTCACCCAGCTTCTCTTCTCTGTACCAGATATTTTAGCTATGCTGGTCTCCTGGCTTGTTTCTGGCCTCCTGGCCTCCTGGCCTCCTGGCCCCAGGTTCCTCTCTCTTCCTCTCCCCTCCCCCCTTCCTCCTCGACTCACACATCCTGGTTCGGCCTGCTGGGTATGTTCAGTCTGGACTCTTCCAGACACCTCTGCCTGTGTTCTCTCTTTTATCTATAATAAAAACCTCAACCCCTTAGGAGCAGTCATGTCCTCTTTTTCACCCCCACCCCCATCATCTGGTACCCAAACCTGGGAAGAAGAGAAAAGTCTAAAGAACAAATCTTCCAGGAGGGAATTCCTATTGGCCTCCTTTTAGTTCTGTTTTGTTTTGTTTTGTTTTTGTTTTGTTTTGTGTTTTTTTTGTTTTGTGTTTGTTTTTTTTTTGTTTTTTTGTTTTGTTTTGTTTTGTTTTTTTATTCACCCTCACCCCCATCCTGCTTTATCTTCTCTGGGCTCCTCATCAGGTTCCAGAAAACAACAACAAAACCTCTACGCTAAATTACTAAATTACTTCAGACCCTGCGTGCAATGCTGCTTCTCAGACTTAATTGCAATACAGAGAGGTCCCTCTAGGGTTGGTGAACGTCAGTCAGAAGCACCCAGGCACAGATCCCATACTATTTCTTACAAACACACACACACACATCACCAGCAGTCACATGGCACACTGGATGGGTGCATAATTTGTTTTCATGTGGGCAGACTGTACTTCTGTGAATTTGAGAACAGATTGGTGTAAATAGGGAATTCCAAGGCAGCCAGGACTACATAGAGAGACACTGTCTCAAAGGAAACGAAACAACAAAAAACTAATCTGGAAATTATAACCCAGACTATGGGTGCCAATCGTGAAGCATAGGCACACCCAAAGAGACAAAGGAAGACAAAGCTTTGCAAAGGTGAAATAAAGTATCGTAAGCTGTTTGAAAACAATTGCCTTTGATTACAGTGACCATCAACTAGCTGGCCTTTGTTCAAGGCTGAAGAGGCATTGTAGTGTGTCAATGTAAGTGTCCTTATAGAAGCGTGTGTGTGTGTGTGTGTGTGTGTGTGTGTGTGTGCGTGCGTGTGTGTGTTTACTTTTGTGCAAGATTGTAGGGTTTTTTTTAGGAAGTCATTATAATAGTTTTTATCAAATATATGTATAGATGAGAGTTCTTCTTGGTCTCCTTTCTCCATTTTGTTAGGGTGTGGCATACTCAACTCTGACAACCCGGTTGTCATTGTTTTGGGGAATTTTGTTTGAGATGGGATCTTGCTGTATAGCCCTAGCTAGTCTAGCATCACTATGTAGCCCAGATTGACTTCAAACTCAGCAATTTTCTTGCTTCTGCTTCCATTGTCTGGTTTGTTTCTAACGTCATCCACGTGGGTGAATGAGGCTGGTGGCCGAGGAGAGACAGCTCTGTCTAAAATGTATTAAAAGTATTGCCAAGTGGGGTGCTATGCGCATGGAATCCCAGACACTTGGGGGCTGAGGCAGGAGGAGTAGAAGTTTGAGAATTGCTGATCATGATGTTAGACAACTTTAGTCCCAGCATTTGGAAGGCAGTGGCAGGTGGTCTTTGAGTTCGAGGCTACCCTGGTCTACAAATCAAGTTCTAGGACAGCCAGAGTTACACCTTGTCTGAAAAAAAAAAAAAGTTAAAGACCTACTTGAGTGACTTAGTAAGAACTTGTCTCAAGGGGTTGGGGATTTAGCTCAGGGGTAGAGAGCACTTGCCTAGCAAGTGCAAGGCTCTGGGTTCGGTCCCCAGCTCCAAAAAAAAAAAAAAAAAAAAAGAGAGAGAGAGAGAGAGAGAAAGAACTTGTCTCAAAATAAAAATAGGGCTGGAGCTCTAATTTAGTAGTAGAACACTAACCTAGTATGCCCAAAGTCCAGGGTTCAAACCTTAGTACTAGAAGAAACCTATGATTATTGTTACTGGGTGTTATTAATGATGAAAATAAGAATGAACTCTAAAGTTGCTTTTCAAACTTCATTTAAGCTTAATCCATTGCCCAGGTTCATTGAGCTGCCTTCTTTTAACCAATATATTTGTAAAACATTTTTAGCTGGGTGTGGCACACACACCTGGAATTCCAGCACTTTTGAGGTTGAGATAGAAAGATTGCCAAGAATTTGCAATTGTCCTGAGCAATCTAGTGCTAGCCTGGGCCATATAGCAAGACCCTGTCAACAAACAGCAGCAACAACAAAGCATTTTTAAAGTTCTGCTGGGGCCTTCCACAACCCTCAGGAATGCAACAGAAACACTCCTGGCCTTTCCAGCACTTTCTGAGATGTTGCACATTCCATTTAGATATGAACCCCATCTGTCGATTCTATCAAAATCACACCCTACCCCTCACCAGGCTGTCACAGGATTCTCTCAAAGCATGCGTGTGTATGTGTGTGTGTGTGTGTGTGTGTGTGTGTGTGTGTGTGTGTGTGTGTGTGATGGCTGCCCAGGAAGGATAAGAACCTTCACATTTTGAAAATATTAGAAATAATCCTATAGTTTTCTAGATTTCCAGGGAGATCTAGAGACTCGTTATGCAGAAACAGTAACAAAGATGACTCTGCGATTGTGCAGGATTTGGAAGTTGGGAGGGGTTTGGAAGTTCTGCAAAGCTCCGCCCTGGGCCCCTTGGGGACATAAGGCCTTGTTTTAATGAGGGTGACCAAATCTACAGAAAAACTAACAATTCCAGCTTCTTGTGTTAGAACAAATCAGGGTTTTAGATAAGAAAAGCCAGGGCTGAGAGTGGGCAGAATGAGAACAGCGGTGGTGCCTGGGCTGCTCTCAGGTTTCCTGTGAGAAATCCCAGTGGAGACGGCACTGCTGGCTGAGTAAATGAGTCACAGGCCTCACAGGCCAAGGGAGAAGAAAAGCAGATTCCAGGAAGTAAGCAAGGAGGAATCTCAGGGAAAGTTTTCCATTTTAGTGTGAAGCTGTCAACCCACTGAGCTATGCTGGAAACTTCCAGAAAAAAATAGCACTAAGGAAGATTAGAGAAAGCATGTGAATCCTGGCAGCTCAGACGAGCAGGACTCTGGACATCTGTAACAGGCAGCAAAGATGGCACCATCCAGAGAAGGTAAGGAGACATCGAGAAAATATCTCAGTGCCCAGGCTTCTAGCCACTCACAACCCAGCAGGTATTCGTTGAGCATAACACCCAAATTAAGTGACAAGTAGAAAGGATTGATGGTGATGTTGGGGAGGAGGAAAAATGGAGGGGAGGGGTGACATGCAACTGTGGGGATTTGGGGGCTGTTCTAAAGAACTTCAAGGAAGGCAATTTGGGGACCAGAGGCACAAGAAAAAACTGAGTGGAGCCTCTGTATTCTATCTTTAGTTGTTAGCTCTGTAAGTTTGTTAAGGTGGAAGGGCATTTCCTAAGTGCATCCTCTTTGACTTTCTGTTCACTCAGAGCATCCTGGTTCTGTTTACTGAGCTCTCAAGCAAGGGGACTAGATCCACCCATGGGGGCAGGCAGAGGACACAGCAGTATCAAAACCTGAGGTAGAGCAAGGCGTGAGGGTGCACAGTTTTAAGCCCAGCACTCAGGTAGATCTCTGAGTTCAAGACCAGTCTAGTCTACAAATCGAGTTCCAGGACAGCCGGGGCAACACAGAGAAATCCTGTCTTGAAAAAAAACAAAACAAACCAGAACAAACAAAACAGAACACCCCAGGGTCTAATCATGAGTTCTCAGAGGAGAGCTCCTGTGTTATGGAGCACACAGTGACAGTTCACAGGCCAGAGGAAATCCTGAGATGACCTTAAACTCTAGTGTGGTAGTGGGGAGGTCTAGGGAGATCAGTGCCTTTTGCAGCCAAGGCTGAGAGGGGGAGGTCCCACTCAGCACATTCTCTTCTATATGACATTAGAAATAATTAAACTGGGGACCATAACTGCTGCCACCAGCACCCTTTAGGAATTCAGGCCCTCCCCAAATGACATGTGGCCAGCACTCCCACTGCATAGCCCTGAAGGCAAAGGGAGTCTCACAAAGATTTCATCAGATGGGTTGACCTGTGGTCACTATACCAGCTCCCTTGGTTTCCTGAGACAGTCCTTGGGTTCTAATGAGGCCGAGATGATGGCTGTTATCCAAGGACAAGAGCACCTAGAACAACTCTCTTACTGTCCAGTCTTGTCAGACCTTTAAGGATCTTCAGTTCACAATGGCATCTTGGGGAGCAAATGGCATCAGGAGAGAAAGGTAGGTCTCAGTTCAACTTGGCCACTGGTTTACTGTGATGACCAGCAATGGTGGCTTTCCTATCCCCAGGACTCACTGGTTTTTGATATCTAGGTCTTCTGGGGATAAGAAATTGGGCAGTCAAGTGACTCAGCCTAGATACGGCCTTGGTGTATGGTACTCCATGTAAGAACATGCAGATCAGGGTGTTGATAAATGAAACAAATTTAGGACATCTTGAGGACAAAGAAAAGATTCCTGACCAAGCCTAGAGTTCATAGGAACTATCCAAAAGGCATTGGCATCCCAACTGGGAGCTAACAAGTAAGCCAGTATGAGTCAGGTAGACGAAAGCAGAGAAAGCATTCAGGTGCACAGACAACCCTGGGCAAAGACAGAGAGATACAAGAGAAGGTGATGCATTCAGGGAACATGTTGCTTAGTCTGGCAGGACTCAGGCCCTCCTATTGTGGAACTGATCCAAGATGAGGGACCAGTAAGAAAGTGAGGAGGGGCAGGGTCCAACCTAGAGAGGGAATCCATCCTGTGAAGAGTGGAAAGTAAGTCAGGAAAATCAAGGACAGAGTTTCAGATATATGGCTAAGGGTGGGCAGGGTCCACCTCTATCTGTAGATAGAGGATCACTTGGAGGAAAGTGGAATGCCAGAGAAATAAACACAGGAACACAGCTTCAAGAAGATGAGATCAAGGGTCATCCTAAATGAAGGGACTGAGGAAAACTCAAGATGCTATTGTGGATTCAGAAGCAAGGCCCTGGAAGTTGTTGGGATTCCAAGAAAGAGGGAAGGAGACCCAGCCCCCAAGAACCAGAAAGAGAACTAGCCAGAGAGAAGCAATTAGAATTCCCAAAGTAGCAGTTACAGAAACCAGAAGAACCTTCCAAAGAGGAAAAGATGGGGACTGGAAGGAATTGGGACTGAAGTGAGCGGACGGGGAGTGTGTGTCCCTCCTAAAGAGGCTTTGGGGTAGGGGCTGGAGAGATGGCTCAGAGGTTAAGAGCACCGGCTGCTCTTCCAGAGGTCCTGAGTTCAGTTCCCAGCAACCTCATGGTGGCTCACACCATCTTCTGATGTCTGAAGATGGCAACAGTAAATATATACATATATATGGGGTTGGAGAGATGGCTCAGCGGTTAGGAGCACCCGACTGCTCTTCCAGAGGTCCTGAGTTCAATTCCCAGCAACCACATGGTGGCTCACAACCATCTGTAAAGAGATCCGGTGCCCTCTTCTGGTGTATCTGAAGACAGCTACAGTGTGCTTGTATATAAAAAAAAAAAAAATCTTTAAAAAAAAAAAAAAAAAAAAAGAGGCTTTGGGGTGGTGGAGGAGGTCTTCATGGTGGCGGTGTTCCAAGGTGCCTAAGTAGAGACCAGGTTTGAGTGTAAGCCAGACTGTAGCACCAACTGAGCATGTTGTACTCAGCATACCCCAGTCACTACTCAAGAAGACAGGGTTCAGTTAATAGGAGCACCCCTGGAGTGGGTAACTTTGTAACTGTGCTGTGGATACTTCCCACAGGGTGGCACCAAAAGCCAATTCTGCATTTTGGTTTGGACCTGACTGGGCAGGGGTCAGGCTGAGGATCCTCACTATGACCTGGTAAGTCATAGTCCAGAGTAGGAGGGTATTGTCAGATGCCTGATGTCGGACACTTCCCACCTCCACCAAGTCCTCCCACTATGTCTCTGGTGGAAGATTCCTAATAGTCATATGCACACAGAAACAACTGCGTGCCACACTCCATAGCCTTTACAAAGAGGCGTGGCCTAAGAGGATCCTAGGGAACAGCTCATCCTATGACCTGGGAGAGGCAAGGACAAGCCTCCCACTTGTCCCTTAGGAGAAAGAAGTCAGGAAGGAAGGAAGGATGCCCAGCCCAACTCCAGAGAGGCACAGTCACCCCACCCCTTAACCATACCAAACCAGCAGGGCCCTGCTCACTGCTCCCTCTGGAGGTTTAAAACACGACCAGTGAGGACCACAACAGGGACACAGCTGGGTGTGCTGGGTGAGTTCCCAGGGAAGTCAGCTTCCTTGTCTAGCCTAGAGACTTAACACTTCCTAGTGCAGAAATCACCATGGAGCTGTCCAAATAAGTAATGGCCATGTTGCTTTCCAAAACAGTGTCGAGTTTACTGAAACCTTTCATGGTATAAGTGAATACAAAGAGGAACGTTCGATCAAGAAATTACAACTCTGGAGTGTGATGGTCTACTGGGAGAGGGGGTCACAGGTAACTTTCATGGGCAATGAATGCATAGACAGGTTTTGCTGAAGCTTTCTTTACCACGCTGTGCTTGTGTTGAGGGACCCGGAACTCTCAACATAGTCAAAAATACAAAAATCCTCACTAACTGCCCAGCCCTGCCCTTGCTCTTGACCTTCCCTTCCCACTGGCCATGGAGTGCTTCCAGGCATCTATGAACTCCTTCAGGTTCCTCACCCATGTGTTGTTACTGACCTTTGGCTGCTTTGTGAGATCTTCTTTCTTCCACCCTTCAACCCCCTAACACTAGAAAAGAGAGAAAAAAGGATAGAGAGGGAAGGAAAGAAATCTCTGAATAAAGTCAGGGGTTGGAAACAAGGTGATGTTATTGTTAAACTACTTAGGCACATCAAGTTCCTTGGGGCAAATTTGATCTTTGTCTGAGGGTTTTACTGCTGTGAACAGACACCATGACCAAGGCAAGTCTTAGGGGCTGGCTTACAGGTTCAGAGGTTCAGTCCATTATCATCAAGGTGGGAGCATGGCAGCATCCAGGCAGGCATGGTATAGGAGATACTAGGAGCTGTACATCTTCATCTGAAGGTTGCTAGCAGAATATTCACTTCCAGGCAGCTAGGAGGGTCTTAAAGCCCACACCCACAATGACACACCTACTCTAACAGGGCCACATCTTCTAATAGTGCCATTCCCTGGGTTGAGTGTATATAAACCTTAATAATCTTCGAAATCAGGATATCTAAACTGTCTTCTTGTTGTTTCTTCTTTACACATGGCTGCTTAACAAACTGTGACCAGCAACAACCAACAACCAACCAACAATTTCACCCTGCCTCTTTGGTCCCTAGCATTTATATCTAAAAAGTCCCCCAGAATTCCAAACATCACACAATCGAAGAAACTATCTGCAACTGGCAAAATCATAGTCAGCAGCTGTGAACAATCTGAAGCAGCCCCCACATCCCACACCTGGGATTAAAACAAAAACATATTCTTTTTTTTTTTTTTTTTTTTTTTTTTTTTTGGAGCTGAGGACCGAACCCAGGGCCTTGTGCTTGCTAGGCAAGCGCTCTACCACTGAGCTAAATCCCCAACCCCCCCAAAAACATATTCTTATGTTGTTGTTGTTTTTTTTTTCTTTTCTTTTTCTTTTTTTTTTTTTTTTTTTTCGGAGCTGGGGACCGAACCCAGGGTCTTGCGCTTGCTAGGCAAGTGCTTGTTTTTTTTTTGTTTTTTTTTAAGAAACCCAAAATTCCAAACCTATCACAACATCATCAATTTAGCTCTGATGAAACAAATGAGTAACAACATTTTTAGGCATGTACTTTTCCTGACTTGAACAACTATTTCTTTGGGGTAAATTTTTCAAAGTGGTTAACAGAGAAACAAGGCTAGTACTTGATATTCTGATAATACACCTTGCTCTAAAACACTCAAACCAATTCCTCCTCCTTTTCAGAGTGCTTACTCATACATCATGCCCACGATGGCCAATTTGAAGAGGAAAAAAAAATTACCTCGTTGGTTATATGTCGCTCATTAATGAGATGGCCCTCCTCAAATGACATTATTTTTCTTTTTTCTTTCTTTCTTTTTTTTTTATTTTAGTGTTTTGAGATAGGGTTTCTCTTTGTAGCTCTAGCTGTCACTCACTCTGTAGACCAGGTTGGCCTCAAAACTCAGAGATTCACCTATCTCTGCCTCCTGAGTGCCGGGATAAAAGGCATACTCCAATGGGGTTGGGGATTTAGCTCAGTGGTAGAGCGCTTGCCTAGGAAGCGCAAGGCCTTGGGTTCGGTCCCCAGCTCCGGAAAAAAAAAAAAGAAAAGAAAAAAAGGCATACTCCACCAAATCATACTCTTTCAGTGGTTCAGGGGATGGAACACAGGACCTTCCTTGTACATGCTTGGCAAGTGCTCTACTGATAAGCTACATGCCCAGCCCTGAAACTACCATTTTAATGGAAAATGAATAGGTACTGGTTTGTTTGTTTTTTAATTTATTTACTATATATAAGCACACTGTAGCTGTCTTCAGACACACCAGAAGAGGGCATCAGCTTTCATTACAGTTGGTTGTGAGCCACTATGTGGTTGCTGGGATTTGAACTCAGGATCTCTGGAAGAGCAGTCAGTGCTCTTAACCTCTGAGCCATCTCTCCAGCCCAGATAGGTACTGTTAAAACACCAGAAAGAAGCTTCTCCAAGAACCACAACATAGGAATGGAAAAGCTTATACTCGAACATGGGGAGCATCCTTGGCCCATTACCTTTGACAAGCATGATAAGACATGGGAGCTAATCCTGGGTGGTGGTGGTGCATGCCTTTAATCCCAGCACTCAAGATGCCAAGGGAGGCAGATCTCTGAGAGTTTGAGGCCAACCTGGTCTACAAAGTGAGTTCCAGGACTGCCAGGGCTACACAGAGAAACCCTGTCTTGAAAAAAAAAAAAAAAACCTCCCTTCCCCGCCCCCCCAAAAAAAGTAAGACCTAGGTTGAGGGTGGGAGGTTCAGAGGATGAATGAACATGGGTAGGGGCATAACATACTTAGTCCTTTTTCTAAGAGCCTGTCCCTATCCGCACAATATATTGGAGTGTTCTAGTAGAGCACTTTCCTAACATGCTTCATCCTTCACTAGACATCTCACTGACATGACTGACTGTTGGCTCTTCCAAAAGCTGTCTAGCTGTCTCTAGCTTAGATCCCTCATTCCTCTACCCATATGTGCAGCTGTCCCTTCAGATGCTACCTGTCCAGACTAATGATGCCACTGTCTTCCTAACTCCAGCCTCCCCACCTCATTAAGGAAACACCAAGGTCCAAGGTCCAAGTATCATTCAGGAGCCTCCCTCTCTCGAGAGCCCTTGAAGCATCAAGCTTTGCTTTCTGCTTCCTAAATATCCCTTGAATTTCTCCCACTCTTCTTCTCCTTTGCCCCCAACTAGGGTCACGTCACTATCAACTCATCTAGAAATAAAGACCAAGGTCCTTGTGACACATATCCTATTGCCTGGGTAGTCTTTGCAAAGCACAGATATTCTATGACTCTGCAGCCCCCAGATTAAAGCCCAGGCTGTCATTATCTAAGGATAAAGTCTTGCTCTTCACTCAGGACCTAAGGCTCCTCATAACTAGTCCGTCCACCAATGCACGCATGCAAGGAGAGTTCTCCAGCCATGTTGGGCTCTTGTTCTCTTCTAGCAAAATGGTTACATCTCTTCTCTTGGCTTGAGCCCTGCTGCCATCCTACTTCACATGAGCCTCAAAGAGCTACCCACCTGCCAAGGAATCTCTGGCAACAGCTCGTGATAAAGGCCCTTTCCTAAAATCTTCCATTTACCAGTACATACACTCACATACATACACACACACACACACACATAAATTTCACACATGCACACACACACAGTACTTACATGCACACACATATATACACAATCTTATACACACATACTTACACATATGCATGCACACACATACATATAATACCACACAGACACACAATCTCACGCCCATATACACATACTTACAGAAACAATCTCTCACTTTCTCTCCCTCTCTCACTCTCTCTCTCTCTCTCTCTCACACACACACACACACACACACACACACACGCACGCACACGCACACACACGCACACAGGCATACACAAAATCACACACATACTCTCACATACACACATTTTTAATTTTGGTAACACAGGAAGTGCAAAAATTCACAGAGCTGAGCCAAACCTGTTCTGATCATGAGCCCTCAGGGGCAAAGATGATGGTGACCACCCCTGAAAGGTAGGACCAGAGTTAAGGCTATATAGGAGGGCCTTAACTTTGGTCTCTGAAAGATGATTATGTTCTTGGATATTTCCTGAAAATTAGTAAATATCTGTCCAATGAATGAGTGGCATCACCAAAGCATGGGGTGGGGGCAGTATTCTATTTTATTTCTTTCCAGAAAGCAAGGGGAAGTTGTGTCTTAAAGAGACTAGGAAAGCCTCTGAAAGCATGGTTTCCTGAAGTGAGGCAACCAACGCCATGCACAAGGGTCCTTACCACCCTCTGATCTGCTAAATGGACTTTCTCACACCTGGATCTACCCCTCCGAGCACGTGAGCTCTTCCAGATTAGAAGTGCCTGTGTTTCCTGGCTAGGCCTTAGCTCACAGGCCAGTGCCTGGCAGAAGATGTGCTCAGGGACTGATGCCTGAGTCAGGCAGAGCAAAATTGACTATGACTCAGGAAGCCAATTTGGAAGTCAGACCTAACCCTTCCTAACCACATGCCCTGGAAAATTGTGGCCTTCTCTTAGCTTCAGGTGTGTCCTTTGTGAGTTTCTACTGTGTCCTCCCAAGCTTGCTAATGGCTGGTCAGAGGCCTGACAGTTCTTTAGCATTCCATGGCCCTCTGAGAGTTGTGGCCTACCCTTCTTTTGATGGCTCTTGGGACGTGGGGAGAGCCAGGTAAACTTAGAAGTATGCCATCTGATCCCTGAAGTGCAGTCTGACCTGGTGGTCACAGGTCTGGCTATGGAAAACACACAGTGATGGATGTATAGATGGGGACACCAGAGGACACAGATAGGGATGGCATTTGATTGTGTTTTTTCCTAAGAGGATGGGAGAAGGGATATAACATACTAGAAAGAAGACTGGTTAGGAGCACAGTCAGAAGTCAGAGGGCAGGAACTATAGGCAGGCTGTTTAGCAGATGTACAGGTACTATAGACATGGTGCAGAATGGATGGGAGGTAAAGGAGGAGGCTAGCTCAGGCTAGCTTTCTCTAAGCCCCCCGCCCCCCAGTGTAGATGGCAATGAGGATTCATTGAAACCTCTTAAGTAGGAGAATCTATGACTGAGTTAATGATTTAAAAGATTGCTTGGATTGATGACTGGAAACCAATGTTTTGTGGCAAAAGTAGACTGAGAATAGCAGAAAAAAAAAAAAAGTAACCTAGATCAACATAGGAGTAGTGACCATGGACAGAGGGGCCGATAAGGAAAAGTAATTGAATGGCCCATTAAAAATGGGCCTTGGGGGAGCTGGAAATATGGTTCAGTAGTTAAGAATATCTGGTGCTAAGGGGTTGGGGATTTAGCTCAGTGGTAGAACGCTTGCCTAGCAAGCGCAAGGCCCTGGGTTCGGTCCCCAGCTCCGAAAAAAAAAGAAAAGAAAAGAAAAAAAAAGAATATCTGGTGCTTTTGCAGAGGACCCCGCACCCACACAGCAGCTCACTCTAGACTCTAGAGCTCCAAATCTAGGGAATCTGACACCCTCTTCTGGCCTCCTAGGTCATCAGGCATGAAAAACACCATTATATACATAAAATGAAAATAAGTTTTTTTTGCTATTTTTTTATTTATTTAGAGACAAGATCTCACTATGTAGCTATGACTGGTCTAGAACTCACTATGCAAACCAGGCTGGCCTAGTACTCACAGAGATCCACCTGCCTTTGCCTCTCAAATGCTGGGATTAAAGCTTTGTGCTACTGTGCCTGGCAAATCTTTTTTTTTTTTTTTCAGTGTGGGGATGATGTTCAGGCAGAGAATAAAGCTCTTGATGGTAGGGTGATTTTTTACCTAGCAGACCCTGGAACATGGGTTCTATTCAAAGCACTGTAGAGGGGGAGGATTTCTGGAAGTAGAATGACATGATTTCAGTCTTTGAAAGCTGAAAGCAAAAAAAAAAAAAAAAAAAATGGTTGGGGATTTAGCTCAGTGGTAGAGCGCTTGCCTAGCAAGTGCAAGGCCCTGGGTTTGGTCCTCAGCTCTGGGGGGTGGAGGGGGCACAGAAAGGGGGAGAAGAAAGCTGAAAGTGTAAGTATTTCTCAGAAAGTGCCTTGATTAGCCAAGTGATGGCACAGGGACAGCTTGAAACCATTGTCACTCCAGCAACCAGCATGCTGCCCAACTCTTTTTTTTTTTTTTTTTTTTTTTAAGATTTATTTATTTTATGTATACAAGTACACTGTAGCTGTCTTCAGACCAGAAGAGGGCATCAGATCCCTTTACAGATGGTTGTGAGCCACCATGTGGTTGCTGGGAATCAAACTCAGGACCTCTGGAAGAGCAGTCAGTGCTCTTAACCACTGAGCCATCTCTCCAGCCCCGCTGCCCAACTCTTGATGCTCAAGTAATATTCACTGTTGAATGAATGGATGACAGAACACTGGTAATGTGGGAGAGCAGGGGAGAGAATGAATTTTAAAGATGTCAGTGGGCACAGGCTGGAGGGCTAGGAACCAGACACAGTGGCACCTACCCTCAATCCCCTAGCTAGCACCTAGGAGGCAGAAGTAGGAATAGTGTGAGTTTGGGACTAGCCTAGGCTCATAGCGAGACCCTGTCTCTGTGGACCAAAGACAGTGTAGCTCAGTTAGGAGAGCACTTGTCTAGCATATAGAAGGTCCTGGGTTTGATTCCCAGAGAGTCAGGAAATAAGGGGGAGGGGGACAAGAGAGAGGGGAGGAAGGGTTGGCAGAGCAGGGTACTGATACTGCTCATTCACTTACTTATTCAATAAAGAGTTCTTCCAAGCTACCACTATGGGCCAGGACAGTGGTGATCTCTGCACTAAAATGCCTGGAGACCACAGGCAGATTCCTTAATCTCATGCACAGGGTTCCTACATGGGGGTGGCTTCCTTGTTACCTGGTCCTGACTCAAGGTATGAGAGGAATGGTCAGTAACTTGACCAAGAAAAAAGGTAAGAGGTCATCTGCCGAGAAAGGACTTGAAGACTCTCTTGCTGAAGGGAAGAGAGTTAGAGCTTTAGAGCTAGCTAGAGGCCCAGGGATGACAGTTTTGAGAGTTCCAGAGAGGCTCAACCTCTGGCCATAGATGGTACTTGGTTAGAAGTGGTGTTTGACAAGGTTGAGAACAAAGTACATAGTCAGATAATCGTAAGAGCTGGGGAGGAGGGTCTGGAGAGATGGCTCAGCAGTTAAGAGCATTGGCTGCTCTTCCAGAGGACCTGAGTTCAATTCCCAACAACCACAGGCCAATCACTCAGAATTGTAATTCCAGTACCAGGGGATCTGACAGCCTCACACAAACATACATGCAGGCAAAACACCAATGCATATAAAATACAAATAAACAAATTTAAAAAAAGAACCAGGCAGTGGTGGCAAATGCCTTTAATTCCAGCACTTGGGAGGCAAAGGCAGAGGCAGGTAGATCTCTGTGAGTTTGAGGCCAGCCTCCTCTACAGAGAGAGTTCCAAAATAGCCAGGGTTACCTGTCTCAAAAAAAAATTAAAAACAAAACAAAACAAACAAACAAACAAAAAAACACCTGGGAAATGGGTGGGGGCATTCACAAGAGCATCCGAGGCTGTAGAACAAGCAAGTGTTCTGGGAAAAGCCTGGGGGGCTGAGAAACGGAAAACTGAGAAGCTGAGGGTGTCTCTGGTAATAGCCCAGGAGGATGAAGATGTCGGTATTCCAAGAGTCCTATCATACTGGGTTGTTGAGACCCACTCTCAGGATCAGTGTCAGGCTCAGAAATTCAGGTACCTCTTAGAATCCATCAAACCACCCCTGAATATGCCTGGCTTACCTCAAAAGATGAGATGCTACAGAAAACAGGAAGCAAGGGATCAAGAACATAGGGTTGGAGAGGGCTATTAGCATCTGATTAATGAGAGGGGTAGGGGATTGGAGTCAGCTTGTTGACCCCATTGAGTCAAGCCAGCTCTCTACTACACCATAACCCATTTCTTGGCTTTGGCCCCATGGCCAATGTGTGCTCCCAGTACGTATGTGTACCCAGATCTTACGATTAGCCACTTATATCCTAGTAACAAAGTCTGTTAACTCCCCAGAAAGCAATACCCACTGAGTGGTGAATGCTTGCATGGCCTGGCTATGAGCCCTATTTATAAGGCAGACAATGTCGAAAAGGCTGTCTGATCCCACAGCAGGAAACTGAGACTGGCTGAAAAGGTGGGCAGGGATGAGGGGCAGAACTTCGACCCAGAAGGTGTGCGACGGTTAGGCTTCTGGCTCCCTTATCTAAGCCTTTCCAGACCCTAAGCACTTCCTCCAACCACCCCAATTTTCAGTGTCAACTCCAAGAACCTGTTTATAGTGACAGGAAGGGGACCTGAGGTCTTCAGAGCTCCAGAGATCTGGGTAAGAGGCAAGTAGGAGGGGTTCCCTAGCGCCCCCTACCCCAGTTTTAAGGTCTGTGTGCAGTTCCCAGGAAGCTGCCGGGTTCCCGCAGGCACCTTCGGTCTCCCTTCGGTCTCCCTTCCCACAAGCTGGTTGACACGGTAGGCAGACCACTCTGCCGGGTTACTCGCGAAGGCGGAGCGAGCTGTGGGCGCCCCTTACGGGTGCGGGAGCCGGAGGGGAGCGCAGGAGGTGGGGCCCAGCGGGGCGGGGCGGCGGAGCGGAGGGAGGGGCAGGCGCCGGCCGCGGCGACAGCGGCAGCTGCAGCGCGAGCAGGCCCGGCAACGCCGAGAGTACGGACAGCGCGAGGTCCTTGCAGCCCAGCGCAGCCATGTGAGTGTCCGCGCCGTTTCCGAAGGCCGTGGCGGGGAGAAGGGGTGGGCGGTGGATCCCGTGCTTCCTGCACCCGCGCCGCCCATCGGCTCCCGGACCTGCGACCGGGTCTCGCCTCACCCGGTTCTCCCGACCCGGATCGCGCTGTGTCTTTTTTCCCCCACCCCCACCTCCACCCCGGGCGCGGAGAACGCAGCTTCGCCCCACAAAAGCCGCCGCCTCCGGCTCTGCCGCGCCCGCCGCCGCCTCCTCTTCGGCGGCCTGGCCGACACGACCGTGCCCCGGGGCTGCACTGTGGGCAGGCCGGAGGGCGAGCCTGAGACGTTTATCTGGGCCTGAGATTGGCCTTATCCCCGAGCCTGCGGTGCGACAGGAGGCTGATCTGGGAATGAGAATGGGGCGACAGGGTGCAGGAGACCTCCTAGATGAGCTAGCTAGTCTTCCTGGCCCTGGTTGACCTAAGCTGCTTTGGGGCCAGGCTCGAGGTGACTGAACTTGCCCGAGGCCACACTCTCCACCCAAACCAAAGCTGAGGCTGGAGAAGGTCGTATTGGTGGCGGTCGACAGACCCTGTCCCTGGAAATGGAAGCTGCTATGGGGACTCAGCAAACAGAACTAAGCATCCTGTAGAACTGGTTTGGGGAAGGGGTTGTTCACCAGGGCTAGAACCCCGACTAACAGCTTCAGCACCCTCTGTCCTATCCCGAGTTAAGTCTGTGACCTCTCCTACCGGCCCTTCCAAATTAGTTCTTATGTGTGTGCAGGCTGGTCTCTCGTGTGTAAAATCTAATACAATAATAACGGTGCCCTGACCACCATCTATGTGGCTGCGTGTGTCTTGGATCTGCACATTCAGCTGACATGCAGTCTTCTGAGGAGGTGTATGACCATCTGGCAGATGTGCATACTGGGCCAGAGAGGTTAGCAACCTTTTCAAGGTCACACAGCTGGGTTGGGGAGAAGAATTCACCATCCACCTCTCTAGTTTTGACAGTGTGGGTGGGGAGGGGGGAAACGGTAATACACAGAACTACAGCTGGACAAGGACTGCCATGGTTTCCTCGTCTACCTCCCACACGGTCCTGGGCCCTGTGGGCAGCAGAGCGAGTTGAGCTGTCCCGGGACTTGGGTTTGGGTGGGAGGGAAGGGAGAACACAAGGCATTGGACTAGGATCTCGCCTAGGTGGAAAACCAGGCGAGGAGAGTGAGAGTGAGTCAGAGCGTTCCCAATCCGCCACCGCTGGAACTCGCGTCCTAGCCAGACCTAGCCGGGGGAGGCTCTTCAGCTCCCAGAACGCGGCGGGACAGGGAATGTGACCAGCTGACCAGGGAGGAGGCTGGCAGGAAGTGAGGCCACTAAGCAGTCTCCACCCGGTTCCGGGGTGGGGTGGGGGTCTTAGGCCATAGCTGGCCCCCCTCCCCTCTTCAGTGGCAGTTCTGGTTGGCGGCTGCCAGATGACGTCAGCAGCTAGGTTTGGGGAGTTGCCATGGAGACAGGGACAGGCTTTTGCGCGCGACCCCCTTCTCCCTTGCAGCTACCCTTTTGCCTGGGTTATTTATAGCTTCTGTTTACCTCAGTCTACTGTAGCCCTACAGCTGAGACGGGCTGGACCCAGAGACTCGTGGAGAGGCTCTAGCTAGTGTGACTGATCATTTCGCTAGATTGACAGTACTGTCGGTCCTACTTTCTGTCTCATGCTGGTGTTATTTATTGTCCTGACACACAGGAACTATTGGAAGTCTATGGAAACTGGGTTTGTGCAGGCAATTAAGATTCCATTCGCTGTTGAGCTGCACGCCTCATAACCTTTAGGACTTGGATTCTTTCTCATGTCCAGAACTCACCTGAGTTGGCAGGAGCTGAGACTTCTGTTTCTTAGCAACCAGCATCCACCAGTTGAGATAGTTCCTCTCCCTTAGCTCCAGGTAGGTGTGAGGATGTGGGCAGGGGTGTTAACCCTTTCCATCCTCACCAACACGGGAGAGTCTGCTTCTCCCAGAAGTGACCAGTCAGATGTACATTCTCCATAGCTATTTAATGGCAATGGGGTGAGGTGGTGGTGGTTGGTATTACCAACAGTCACCTGTCATGATTCCTGACTATAGAGGTTAAATGGCAGCAGAGATGCTGCCAGGGAAAGAAAATGAAAGGAACAATCAGAATCCCAGGACACCTCGATCCTGTCTCTGTCCAAGGGAGCAGGCCTGCTCCACAAAGTGGGAAGACTCTTTATTTTTTTAAGAATTATTTATTTAATAATATATGACTACGCTGTCACTCCCTTAGGGCACACCGGAAGAGGGCATCAGATCCCATTACAGATGGCCGTGAGCCACCATATGGTTGCTGGGAATTGAACTCAGGACCTCTGGAAGAACAGTCAGTTCTGAGCCATCTCTTCCGCCCCCTAGTGGGAAGAATCTTAAGTTAGATAGGGAAATCTGGTAGACCCAGATTTGTGTCCCATCATCTACCCACCCTTCTAGCAGGTCAGGATTCTGTTTCAAAGACTGAGCAGCCTAGCTCCCCTCCTCTCAGATGCTTAGGTGATGGTGGAGGGCCCAGGAAATTAGAGTAGTGGGCAAGCAGGTAGGTTCCAGGACCCAGAAGGTATAGACTGGTGGGAAGATAGACCCTGGAGAACTACAACTAGCTATGTGGCCTTGAGGATCAGAGAGAGGAAGCTATAGAGGCGCCAAAAAGGGGGAACCAACCCAGGGCAGGCTTCCTGGAAGAAGTTCTTGGGGGACAGAAAAAAATGGGAGGGAGTTAAGCAAGCTAAGAGCAGAGAGAAGAGGAGGCTGGGATGTAGCTGAGTTGTAGAGTGCTTGCCTAAGGTCCTTAGTTTGAACCTAGCAAAGCACACACACACACACACACACACACACACACACACACACACACACTCAGTTTCTCACTAGTGGAAAGTGGGTATAGGAGGAGTGGGTTTTGCTGCTCAGATGCTAAGAACTTGAGTGTGGCAGGAGAGGGTCACAGTTGCTAGAGAAGAGGACAGGGGCCTGGGACAGAAGCATATTTATTCTTATGGGCAGTAGGTAGCTGTGAATTTTCCATAAGAGTCTGTATAAGATTTAGAGTCTTAGATCAGAAAGTCTCAGCTTGAATCTGGGCCCTGCCACTTGCTAGCTGTGTAGTCTTGGGTAAATTAATATCATCAGCAATAGCAGCTAATACTTGTATACTCACGTACTTCTCCCTCCCCTAAACACTCCCTGTAGATGGAGGCATCTCAGGGCATGCTTCCAGCAATAGTTGTGGTTATTATCCTCATTAGATCTGAAGTCCAAAAGCTTAAGAGTCTTGCCCAAGGTCACATAGAGCCAGGTGACCTCATCCGTGAAGCAGGGTTAATAAGGCTCACCTACGTAGGTTTTCTTGCTGGAATTAAATGATCTTTGTTCAGCATAATGCCTGACACACAGTAAACATTTTAAAAAGGATGTTTTTTGTTCGTTTGTTTGTTTTTTTTTTTTAATTGTTGGTGAATAAAGAATGGTTGATTGCAGGATAAAGGGGAGACAGTGAGCATACTGGGAGGCTACTCTATGAAGCTAGGGTACAGCTGGTAATAGCTTGGACCTGATGTGAAGTGTGAAGATGTGGATTCCAGAGAACACTGTGTGTGTGTGTGTGTGTGTGTGTGTGTGTGTGTGTGTGTGTGTGTGTGTAAGCACTTTACCACTGAACTATACACCCAGACTTTAAAATATATATATTAAAATTATATGTATATAATTTTACTCTTTGTGATAGACTCTTAGTAAGTTAGCCGGGCTGGCCTTGTACCATCAGTCCTGGATCTAGAGACATCTAAAAGCTTGATCAGCCAAGAGTGGGTGACTGAGTGGAGGTGAGGTGCAACTCATAGCAGCAAGGAAGATGACTCCCAGTTTCTGTTTTGAACAACTAGACATGTAGACAACAGGACTGTCATGGAGTGGTTAAGATTGGAAACGTGGTCAGTCCAGTGACCTCAAACCCAGTTCATCTTCCTTTACAGGCCACTACACACTGTCAGTTAGTTTGTGGGGAGACATCTGGGAGACAGTTGGATAAGCAGGCCTAATACTTACAAGGGTGGTTTGGTCGAGGATAGATAAGGCTGCTGACAGAGAGGTACCCAGCTCAAGGACCGAAACAATCAAGTCCACATGGGGATAAAGACAAAAACAGGTCCTCTGTGGGGGCTGGGGGGGAAATGTGTGGCTAAAGAGGCAGGTAGAAAAACAGAAGTATGTTGCTTCTTGAAATTCAAGAGAAGGAAGGGCTTAAGGAAGAGGAAGGGAACCACCAAGTTGAATACTTTATTGAGATCAAGCAGGATAAGGACTAGACATTAGATATTGGGTTGATTCAGGAACAGAGAGGTCATTGTTGATCTTGTCAAGACTAGCCACAGGAGGGGTGGGTGCAAAAAGCCAGCCAGCCTGGGGACAGGAGCAGGTGGGTGTGGCTAGGAAGTGGAAGTAGACATTCTTCCAGAAACTCGACTCAGAAGGAGCAGTGCAGGGGGTGAGGAATGGGGAGAGCCAGACACAGAACACACGGGGGTGGGGGGGTAGTGGTGGTTCTTTTTTATAGTTACTCATTTACTCTGTGTGTCTGTCTGTCTGTCTTGCTAGGATTGAATCCAAAGCTTTGAGCATACTAAGCATATACTTTACCATTGCACTAAATTCGAGACTACCTGTATTTACTTAAATCCTACTGTATAATGTGCTCTAATGTGTGCAGAAAATAGGCAGACACTGTGGCAGCAAGATTGTTTGAGCCTAAGAATTTTGAGGTTAGCTTGGGGAATATAACTAAGACCCTATCACTCCTAGACAGAGACACAGACACACACATAGACACATACACACACATACACACACATACACACACACACACACACACACACACACACACACACACACACACAGAGGTCTGCCTGAATGTACATCATGAAACATTTTGTAATGGAACACACCTGTCTATGATCAGGAAGTAGAACCTTGCTAACACTTCAGAAGACCCCTTTTGCCTACTTCCAGTTACAGCCTAAGAATAAACCACTGTCTAACTTAGAACCACATTGTTGTAATAAAACACCATGAGCAAAAACAACCTGGAGAAGAAAGGTTTATTTCATCTTATATTTCCAGGTAACAGTTAATCACTGAAGAGAGCTGGGGCGGAACTCAGGCAGGGCAGGAACCTGGAAGCAGGAACTGAAACAGAAGCCGCGGAAGAATGCTGCTTACTGGCTTGCTTCCCATGGCTTGCTCAGTTTGCTTTCTTTCTTTCTTTTTTTTTTTTAAAGATTTATTTATTTATTTTATGTATATGAGCACACTGTAGCTGTCTTCAGACACACCAGAAGAGGGCATCGGATTCCATTACAGATGGTTGTGAGCCACCATGTGGTTGCTGGGAATTGAACTCAGGACCTCTGGAAGAGCAGTCAATGCTCTTAACCATTGAGCCATCTCTCCAGCCCTCAGTTTGCTTTCTTATACATCTCAGGTAGCATGCCCAGAGGTAGCACCACTCCCCAGTTGGGCTCTCCCACATCCATCATTAATCAAGAATAACTAGAAAACCAGTTGTGGTGGCACCTGCCTTTAATCCCAGCACTCAGGAGGCTGAGGCAGACAGAGTCTGCCTGGTCTACATAGCAAGTTTCAGGCCAGCCAATCAAAGCTAAACAGCTAGATCCTGTCTCAAAAAACCCAACCAAACAAAACAACAACAACAACAACAAAAGGCTTCTTGCCTACAGGCCAACTTAATGGAGATATTTTCTCCAGTAAGATTCTCTTCCCAAATATGTCTAGGCTGTGTCAAGTTAGAAGAAACCAACTAGGATAATTACTAATCTAACCTCTTCCAACATAAATTAGTTTTGTGTGCTTTTTGTTCTGTTTTTGTCCTAGTTTTTTGAGTCAGGGTCTCATGTAGCCTAGGATAGCCTTGTAGCCTAGGCTAGCCATGAACTTCTGATCCTTCTGCCTCTGCCTTCTGAGCAATGAGATAACAGGGATGGGCCAACATGCCCAAACACTTTCACACTTGTTTTTGAAAATCATTTTCAAGGGAATAGTGTCTCCTTACTTGTATATTGTGTCTGTCACATGTTAATATACCTGTAAGGTTCTCCCATACCATGGCATGTATTTTGTTTATTTTTCATACTTTTAATCACATGGTGATTCTGTTATTATCAATGGGCATTTGGATAGTTTTCAGTTTTAATGTGAGAGTGACTTGAATTTACTGGTGAGTTGAATAGAAAGTCAGAGGCATCCATCTTTTCTGAGAAGGGAAAAAAAGACTAGAGCCATACAGGACAGTTTCTCAGGTAGGAAGTGAGAACCATCTGTGGTTGAGGATTGCACTGTGAGTCTATGATTCCAGCCAGGCTGCTGTGCCAAGACCTCTGGGCTCGATCCAGGCTGAGTGTAGGAGCTGCAAGGATAGGGAGGTGGTTTGCCAGGATTGGTTTCTGCTAGGGAAGACAGAAGTGCAGAACGCTGGGGATGCTAACAGCAGGCAAGAGACAGAAGGCTGGCTGTGATTGTAGGCTGGGAAGAGGATGTGCAGAGAAGGTAGGGGAAGGAAGGTGGGAGGGAGCTGGAAGAGAAGGCAAGCAGAGGCGGACAGTGATCTGTGTGCACAGTGGTGTCTGTGAAATTCTGGGCTGTATCTCCAGTGATTAGCATGTGTTTGTCATTCAGTGGGGAGCTGAATAAATGAGTTGTGGGCCCAGGGGACCAGTGGTCTCAGGTACCAAGCAGACGTAGTAGTGGTAATGGAGAGATCACAGACAGTGAGGCTGTGGTTTAGGAAAAGGGCATTCTAGAGCCAGTGATTAGGCTATGGTGTTGGGTAGGGGGTGGGGGGTGAAGGGTGGGTAAAGGGTTCGGTAGGCAGGTCACAGGAACACACAGCTCATGCTGGATGTTCACGTAAGAGATCAAGAAAGCCAGTACAAGGGGATTCAGGACTTGAGGGGGGGAGCCATGGGTAGAAGAAACCAGGCTGGGTAGTAGGACGTGATCCCTTTCCTTTGCCCAAGAGAAAGAAAAGACACAGATGCAAGGGGGCTTTGGGGATAGCCTCTTCCCTTCATCTCCTCTCAGCTTCTTCAGAATCCTTATGATCCAGTGTCATCCACTGGTACAACTTCTGCTCTCAATCCTACTTTCTTCTTTCTTCCTTCTTTCTTCCTTCACACCTATAGAACCCAGTCACTCTGTGTTGAATCTCTTCTCAGCAGCCACATTTTATTGATGTTTTGCCTGTATACATCTGTGTGAGGGTGTCATATCCCCTGGAATTGGAGTTACAGACAGTTGTGAGCTGCCATGTGGGTGCTGGGAATTGAACCTGGATCCTCTGGAAGAGAAGCCAGCACTCTTAACCGGTGGGCCATCTCTCCAGTCTCTTGGACACCTTTCTATTACAGTCTCCCATAGTTCTCTTCATTTTGTCCTTCCATATTTATTCTGGTGTTCAACTCCCTTCACAGGCGTCCCTAGTCACAAACCCTGTGTCGGCCCGTTACGGAGGGAAGTCCCTAGTAACCCCTTGCAGAGGCTAAGGAGGCTGAGGTTCGCTGCCCCCCTAGTCCGGGAGACCAGTCCCGCCCCATCCCGGCGGGCTGAGTCAGGAGGCAGGAACTGGGCGGGCGGGAGGCGTCGAGAGCAGCCAGAAACCTGGGCCAGAGCCGCTGGCAGTGAGCTTGGAGCCCAACTGGGCTGGTACCAAAAAGCCCCGGGCCAGCGGGGCACAGTGGGTGACCGTGAGTCGGGGGCCGTCCGGAACTTACTATGAACTCCAAAAAGAGAGGTAGGACTTGGCTTGGAGCTTCGAGGGCTCCAGAGATGGTCACAAGAGATGTAGACGGGATTCTGGGGGCTTAGAGTGAGTGTTTCGTTGGGAATAGGTTGGGGTGGGGGTTTAGCCGTGGACTCCTTCCCTCCAAGGGCAGGGAAGAACCGTGAGTTCATGACTCAGTTTCCAAGTCAGGTTTATAGAAAAGTGGAGGAGGCGGGGCACTTCATTCTCGGCACCCCCAATCCCGGGAATCCCCGGGCTCCCTCCCACCCGGGAGGACGCTGGCGTCCGGGCGCCTGCGAGTCTGCCGTGAGTTGGGGGCAGTGTTTACACTGGGCAGTGGGTTATACGAGCCAAACCTGCACCAGCCTGGCCTCTCAGCTCTACTGAGATCCGAACACGTGCCCCGCCCCATGACCTCCCACGGCTTCCCGGGGTGGTGGTACCCCTCGTTCCACAGGGGTGGGGAGGCGGTCAGGGGAAGGGCTGGGGATGCCGCCCCGCCCCCGGGTAAACAGGCGCTTCCGCACATTCTTTGCGCGTCCCGCCCCTTTCCTGCTCCTTCCCAGCTGGAGGAGGGTCCGCACGAGACCCCCCCCTTCCTCCCCGCGACAGGCGGAGCCCGCACCTCCGCAGGAAGTAGGGGCCGGCAGAGGCCACGCTGAGTCCGAGGCCGAGTCTCCTGCCTCTGCCCTGTCATTAGCGCGGGGCCAATGAGGCTGAGACTGCCAAGACTGGAACCCACTGGGGCAGCTGTACCTGGCGACCAGGGAGGGCTTGCCCCAGCCCTGGGACCCAGTCACGGGAAGGGTGCCTCAGAGACCCGATTGGTGCTGGACACACACCCCCGCCACCCCCAGGGAGCCCCGCGCGAACTCATTCCATGATGTCCCTGTCGGTGCGGCCGCAGCGCCGCCTGCTCAGCGCCCGGGTCAGTAGGAGCCAGTCCTTCGCAGGCGTCCTCGGCAGCCACGAGCGCGGGCCCAGGTACGCGACAAGGGTATTAATGGGGTTGAGAGAGTTAGATGGGGTTGGACTAGGGTAGTGAGAGGGTTTGGGGGATTCTTGCTGACCCCTTTCTAAAGGCGCTTTCTTCTTCAGGAGCTTCACGGTCTTCAGCCCACCAGGGCCTCAACGGAAGCCTTTAGTGCTCTCCCGAGTGTCAAGGATGTTTTCTGTGGCCCACCCAGCCCCCAAGGTGCCACAGCCTGAGAGGCTGGACCTGGTATATGCTGCTCTTAAGCGGGGACTGACGTAAGCAATCCCCTCTTTTATTCAGTGTCCCAAGATTCCACATAGGTTTCTCTCTGCAAGTTTGAATCTTCCCTAGCCTTGCACCCTGCCGAATCGAGAGGCTGGATAAGTTGACTTGTCATTTGTCTCCCCCAGGGCCTACTTGGAAGTGCATCAGCAAGAGCAGGAGAAGCTCCAGCGCCAGATAAAGGAATCCAAGAGGAATTCCCGCCTAGTGAGTAATGACAGGAGATGCCCTGGACTGATGCCCCTTGTCTCTATAGTGAGGGGCTGGGCAAAACCACCTTGTATGATACTGTGTTCAGGGGTGAGCTAGTAGGTGTTTCTATCCTAACTTCTTTGGAGTGTACCTTCTGTTTAAGACCCAGTATCTTACAAGCTTCCAGTGGGAGAGTTCAGGTCTTACCCAGCACAGCAAGAGATTATATTTCAGTGCACAGGAGAGGGCCAGGGTGCTTCCTTCTTCCTGGGAAGAGGACTGTCAAAGAAGGGAACATGTCTGTTGAATACTGAAGAATAGCTGGCTAGGCAGTTACCTTCCTGGGCTCCTCCTCATGCTTTCTAAGTATCTGTTCTTATTTCCCTCTGTAGGGATTCCTGTATGACTTGGATAAGGTAAGTGTTTGCATGTAGAATAGTGTTGGAAGGGAGTTGGCTAGGAGAGAGTCCTGAGATACACTCTTTCTGACTCATTTTTCTCTTAGCAAGTCAAGTCCATTGAACGTTTTCTTCGACGACTGGAATTCCATGCCAGTAAGGTACATGTGCAGCATGGATGCAGAGTGGGCATTGGGAGGAGATCATGGAGGGAAGGTCCACCGTGGACAACCTCTGTGGTTCTCAGTGGTGAGTCCCCTCCTGCTACCCTACTGTAACCTTTCCAGATTGATGAGCTGTATGAAGCATACTGTGTCCAGCGGCGTCTCAGGGATGGTGCCTACAACATGGTTCGTGCTTATAGCACTGGGTCCCCAGGGAGTCGAGAGGCCCGAGACAGCCTGGCTGAGGCCACTCGAGGCCATCGAGAGTATACAGAGGTGAGAGATGAGGGCCACTGGGGCAGAGCCACAAGGTGTGGGCTGGTGTGAGATTAGTTCCTCATTCCCTCACATTCTTACCCCCCCCACCTCTTCCCAGAGCATGTGTCTTCTGGAGAATGAGCTGGAGGCACAGCTGGGCGAGTTTCATCTCCGGATGAAAGGTACTGATTTGTAGAGGCAGAAGAGAGGCAGGGGTGGGTATGCGTAAGGTCCTCAGCATGGCTTATCTTTTCCTTTTGTGCCCAGGGCTGGCTGGGTTCGCCAGGCTGTGTGTGGGCGATCAATACGAGGTATGAGGCTGTGCATGAGGAAAGCTGGGATGGAAGGGTTACCATCCCAAGAGCTGCTTCATCCTGTCTGTTTCCCCAGATCTGCATGAAATACGGCCGTCAGCGCTGGAAGTTACGAGGCCGAATAGAGAGTAGTGGAAAGCAAGTGTGGGACAGTGAAGAGACCGTCTTTCTTCCTCTGCTCACAGAATTCCTGTCTATCAAGGTAACTTCTCTGACCAGATCCATAAGACAGCTTACTCCTGTGAACCCTGTTATCCTGTGGATTCCTTGTGTCATTCTCTCATTCCTGTAGTCCCTTTATAGCTCTATGTCCATGTAGATGTGACTGCATGACCTCTTTAACTCCCATAGCCCTCTTTTTGTAGGCCTTGAAAACAACTTATACCTCATGACTTTGGTACTGAGACCTTATGATATTCTGACCTTTGGATACTTAGTCTCCTGAGTCTGTGAACCTATAATATCAGTGACCATACCTACTTGGACTTACACGATACTCTTGCTCCCAGATTGCCTCTATGACCTTATGGTCCCTAGAGCTCTCATCCTCAAGTAACCTGCATGTCCTCATGACCCTGTGACTGTCTTATAACCTCTATGCAAATTCAGATTTCTGAATGTCCAGAAGCCCCTACACCCGTGTGACCTCTCCATGCACTCTTGGCTACAGGTGACAGAATTAAAAGGACTGGCTAACCATGTAGTCGTGGGCAGTGTCTCCTGTGAGACCAAGGACCTGTTTGCCGCCCTGCCCCAGGTTGTGGCTGTGGATATCAATGATCTCGGCACTATCAAGCTCAGCCTGGAAGTCATATGGAGGTCGGTAGGACTGAAGGGCTTAGGGCATGGCAAGGGAAGGCTTTGGAGTAACTAACATCCTCTTCCTTTCACAGTCCCTTTGACAAGGATGACCAGCCTTCAGCTGCTTCTACAGTCAACAAAGCTTCCACAGTCACCAAGCGGTTTTCCACATATAGCCAGAGTCCACCAGATACACCCTCACTTCGGGAGCAGGCTTTTTATGTGAGTCAAAGTGCAGGCCCCAGATCTTACCATCTCCCTGGGTCTTTTTGGTGGGACCCTGAAGTCTTCTTTCTCTCTTAGAACATGTTACGGCGGCAGGAGGAGTTAGAGAATGGGACAGCATGGTCCCTGTCATCCGAATCTTCTGATGATTCATCCAGCCCGCAGCTCTCAGGCACTGCTCGATACTCATCAACTCCCAAGCCTCTGGTGCAACAGCCTGAGCCCCTGCCTGTCCAAGTTACCTTCCGAAGGCCAGAGAGCCTCTCCTCTGGTTCCATGGATGAAGAGCCACCTGTGACCCCAGCCCTGGTCAATGGGCATGCCCCTTACAGTCGGACTCTCAGCCACATCAGTGAGGCCAGCGTGGATGCTGCCTTGACTGAGGCCATGGAAGCTGTGGACTTAAAATGCCCAGCCCCAGGGCCTAGCCCACTTGTATATCCAGAGTCCACCCATGTGGAGCATGTCAGTAGTGTTCCTCCTGTTGCAGACAATGGCCGTTCTGCCCCAAGTCCTGCCCTAAGTACAGCTGGCCCTGCCCCCACATTTATAGACCCTGCCTCATCTACACAGCTAGACTTAGTTCACAAAGCCACAGACTCTGGCTCTTCTGAGTTGCCAAGCATCACACATACTGTGGCAAGCTCTACATATAGTGCTGTGAGCCCGATCAACAGTGTTCCAGGCCTAATTTCCACCACTGTAGGTTCTACCCACAAACCCATGCCCTCTCCCCTCACTACTACAGGCTCTATCCCCAGTGCCACAGACTCAATCCAGACTACCACAAGCCCAACCCGCACTACTGTAAGCCCTACACATAGCACTCCAAGTCCCACCCATACCACTGTAAGTCCCAGCAATGCTGCTCCAAGCCCCAGCAATGCTACTCCAAGCCTCAGCCACAGTACCACTAGTCCTACTCAAAAAGCCACGATGTCAACTCATACCACTAGTGCTGTGGGCCCAGTCCAGACCACTACAAGTCCCATTTCTACAACTGTAAGCCCCTCCCCTTCTGTAGACACGGCTATAATCTCCAGTTCCTCTGCAGTACCCTCTGTCACAGGCCCTGAAGCACGGCCCTGTAGTCACCCAACCTCTACTCCCTACACTAAAGCAGACCCCACAGCAGCCTGCACCTCTTCTCCAAGTCTTGCTTCCTCTGGTCCAAAACCCCTCACAAGCCCTGCCCCAGACTCCCTAGAACAAATCCTTAAGAGCCCAAGTTCCTCTCCGTCATCCATAGTCCCTGAACCCCAACGTTCAGAACTTAGCCTGGCCTCGGTTGCTCAAGCCCCAGTCCCTGAAGCCACTGGAGGAGCTGGGGACAGAAGGCTCGAAGAGGCTCTCGGGACCCTAATGGCTGCCCTGGATGATTATCGAGGTCAGTTCCCTGAGCTCCACGGCCTGGAGCAGGAGGTGACTCGGCTGGAGAGTCTGCTCATGGTAAGGAGGCTAGGCTGGGCTGGGCTGGGCTGGGCTGGGCTGTGCTGAGCTGTGCTGAGCTGAGGCCGTGCTGAGCTGAGGCCCACAGGGACAGTTGCCAACCAGTGGCTGTAGCCCTGATTCTCCTTACAATCCCAGCAGAGGCAAGGCCTGACTCGAAGCCGGGCCTCCAGTCTTAGCATCACCGTGGAGCATGCCCTGGAGAGCTTCAGCTTCCTCAATGATGATGAAGATGAAGACAATGACAGTCCTGGGGACAGGTGAGGCGGCCAGGCAAGGCAAGACTGGGAACCTGGTGGGGCAGGGAGAGATGAAGGGGAAGAGGTAGAGCAAGGTAAGGCAGAGGAGAAGCAGGTGGGTTGGGAGAGAGAGGAGAACTGGTCAGGTAGGGCCAGGTAGAATACATGAGGATGGGCTTGTGCCAGTCAGTGTAGCTATTGTTTTCCTTGTATACCTCATGTATGTTTGATGCCCATGTTACCAACTCTATCTGTCCCGGTGTTTGTGGCTACCCTGCTCATCTCAGCAATGTCCGCCTGCCCTGCACATCCCCATCAGCTTGTGAGCCTCCTGCCTCTCTTCTTTCCCTTGACCTCACCTTGGACCTACCCTGTGAAGGAGCCCCTTCAGTGCCTCTCCATGTACCCCGAGTCCCCCAGCATCAGCCCCCTCCATCAAGACCCCGACTCTCCCGGAGGCCCCGGCTGCCCAGCTCTCATTCCTGGAATAGATTTTACCGATTCAGAATTGAAAGTCGCACCCGATCCCTCCTCCATTTACGACTTCCTAGGTTCCAGTCCCAATCCCTGCGTCCCTCACAACCCACGTTTTACAGACCATCCCGCCTGCAATCTTACTGCTGCCCATCTCGGGCCCAGCAGCCCCTTTGGTAGACTGACTGTAAAGATCCATGTTACTCATTGCTGGTTACCGCCTTGTTCTCCATTAACTTACCTATTGTCTGTGTCTTCTTCGTATTGTTCTTCCATTCAGGGTGAGAGGAGCTTAATAAAAATAAACTCTGGTGACCAGGTGATGTGTGCTCTTGGGGGGCGAGGTTGATTCCATTCTTTTTTTCTCTCAGGCCCACAAGCAGCCCAGAGGTTGTGGCTGAGGAAAGACTAGACTCATCAAATGCCCAGTGTCTAAGCACAGGGTGTTCAGCCCTGGATGCTACCTTGGTCCAGCACCTGTACCACTGCAGCCGCCTCCTGCTGGTGAGGGGATAATATCCCCCCCTCATCCCACCCCTTGACTCCTGAACACTTACCCCAAGGAGCCCTGCATTCCAATCCAACCTTCTAAACCTCTCAGTTCTATATTGCAATGCCCCAGGGTCCTGGCATTTGGTGCCTGTCAAATGTAATACCTCTTATACTACTCCTACTTCAGCCTCTACCAATGCATGCTGGGATCTGTACTCCCCGACCCCATCCTCCCCAACCCTTGCCATGAAGCCTAAATTACTTGGCATCACTTGTCCTCTAGAAACTGGGCACATTTGGGCCCCTGCGCTGCCAGGAGGCATGGGCCCTGGAACGGCTGCTGAGGGAAGCTCGCGTGCTCCAGGAAGTGTGTGAGCACAGCAAGCTGTGGGGAAATGCTGCCACATCTGCCCAGGAAGGTAAAGGCCTCTTGGGCCTGGGCTTTGATGTATATCTGGTGTTCATGCCTAACCTACTTCTGCTCCTCCTGCCTGGTTTGCTCCGTTGCTGATGGTTTTTCTCATCCTTCACAGTGGTACAGTTCTCTGCCTCTCGGCCCGGTTTCCTGACCTTTTGGGACCAGTGTACAGAGGGACTCAACCCCTTCCTCTGCCCTGTGGAGCAGGTGCTCCTCACTTTCTGCAGCCAGTATGGGGCCCGTCTTTCCCTGCGCCAGCCAGGCTTAGCCGAGGCTGGTGAGTGAGTGGGCTGCCTGCTTACTTGCCCCTTCCTTCCATCTCAGCTCCCTTAGGGAGGTCCTCATTAGCCCACACCGACTGACTGAAGAGAATGCTTGTCCTCTGAGTGTAGACAAGGAGTCCCTAGGCATGAACTAGAATGGGGTGTTCTCCGACCCCTTAGAAGCCTGGGTCTGTTCCAGCTCAGGCTGTGGTACTGTTTTTTGCAGTGTGTGTGAAGTTCCTGGAAGATGCTCTGGGGCAGAAGCTGCCCAGGAGGCCCCACTCAGGCCCCGGGGAGCAGCTCACCATCTTCCAATTCTGGAGTTATGTAGAAGCCTTGGACAGCCCCTCCATGGAAGCCTATGTGACCGAGACCGCAGAGGAGGGTGAGGCAGTGGCCCTGGCCACGGGATTCTGGTCTCATGGGTGGTCCTGAGGGTGTGAATGCTGAGATGATGAGAACAAAGCACCCCTCCCCCACTACTTTTAGTGTTACTGGTACAGAACCTGAACTCGGATGACCAGGCAGTTGTGCTGAAGGCTCTAAGGTTAGCCCCAGAGGGGCGCCTGAGGAAGGATGGGCTTCGGGCTCTTAGCTCCCTGCTGGTCCACGGCAATAGCAAAGTCATGGCTGCTGTCAGCACCCAGCTTCGGAGCCTGTCACTTGGTCCTGTCTTCCGGGAAAGGGTGAGTTTGGCAGGATTTTCCTGTAGGTAAGGTTAGGATTGAGGGCTCCCAGTGTCTAAATCTGCTGTTCCACCGTCTCCAGGCTCTTCTGTGCTTCCTGGACCAGCTTGAGGATGAGGATGTGCAGACTCGAGTGGCCGGGTGCCTGGCTTTGGGCTGTATCAAGGTGATTCCCTGCCAACCTGCTTAACACTTTCCCTCCAGGGCTATTTCTACTTGTTATACTGAACCTGTCTCAATGCCTCAATAGGCTCCTGAGGGCATTGAGCCCCTGGTGTACTTGTGTCAGACAGACACAGAAGCTGTGAGGGAAGCTGCCCGGCAGAGCCTCCAGCAGTGTGGTAAGACTGGGAAGTGGGAGACACAGGTTAAGGGGATTTGGGATCTGGCTACTGGGTGTGGGATGAGGTAATGCCAGGGAAGGGAAGGCCCAGAGGATGCCAGGGCCACTCTTGACCCTTATCTTTTTGTACATAACAGGGGAAGAAGGACAGTCTGCTCATCGCCAGCTAGAGGAGTCCCTGGATGCCCTGCCCTGCCTCTTTGGGCCCAGCAGCATGGCCAGCACAGCATTCTGAACTCTGATTGCCAGCTCCCAGTGCTCCTTCCCTCATTTTCAGGGCTCACTAGGCACTGGCAGGGAGGGTGAGGGCTGGTTCCAGTCACCTCTCCCCACAAATTCCTATCAATGAAAATCTAATATATTCTTCTGTTATCACTGGGGTTGGTAGAATGCCTGAAATGAAGTGCCTCCCAGCCGGTTCTGCATAGCCACAAACAGTGTCAGGGGCCTGACCATTTGGTCAGCTTGCTCTGCCTCACCACATCCCTTGGTTTTGTATTTTATTTACAGAGTTTTACAGATAATAAAAAAGCAAAATGTGTTTCCTACGTGGCTTGGTGCACGCCCGAGCCTCTGCTCCAACACCTTCTGGTGTGCTCTTCCTGGTACTGTTGTGTCCACACCCCAGCTGCGACAACTGCATTAGCATTTGCCCTGGAAATCCTGGTGGAAGAAAGCCCAGAGTCCAGGGTTGGGCTTGGAGAAGAGACACGGAAGGGAACTAGTACTGAGCCTGGGAACAGGCTGAGCCTGGGAACAGGCTGAGCCTGGGAACTGTAGGAATGGATCTAAACTGCAGCTGGCCCAGAGAAGGCCCTAAATATTCTAGCTCTCCTGTGGCTAGAGAGCAAAGAGAAAGCCAGCAAGGAGCGCCTGAGCGGTGGCCACCAGGGGGCAGCAGAACTGTATCAATGGTGACAGGCTTCTATATGAACCCTTTTGCCAAGACAGCTAGCTTTCTTCAGGCAGTGGACCTCAAGGAGCAACTTTAGGTTGTGGGGAGAGGGGTGAAATCTTTGGTGAAGGGAGGAGTCTGAACCTGGGAGATGGGAGACCCGGATGGCTGCCCTGTGAACCAAGACAGCCAGGTTTTCCCTCCCTGAGGCAACTCCTTTCCTGTAATAATAAACCTGTGAACTCTGTGTCTCCTCCAACAGCCAGCAGACCTTTGTTGAGGGAGTAGGACTCCCAAGAGAGGGCTTACCTGCCTCCAAGCACAGGAGTTTGTTAACCCAGGTTGGGAGACATTTGGGAGAAACTTGAGGGTGGGAGAGCAGGACTTTGCTAAGAAGGTCCTGAGGAAGTTACACACCCATGGCTAGAAAACTGGACCATCCATTCTCCTATCAGAATTTTTATTGTCCAGGAGATTAGACATACATGAGGCCTCCCCAGTTTGAGCCCATTCTAGTGTCCCAATACTTATGGTGATAGCACAGCAGTATGCACAGCAGATAGCCAATTGGATGTCAACAGTTGTCTAGATGGGGTGGGGGCGGGGTGACCCAGATCCCTGGGGATCCTTACCCCAGAGCTTTAGAACTGCTGTGAAGAGGTTTTTGCCTGAGCCCTCACCACCACCTGCTGGGGAGGCCATGCTGAGCAAAAGAAACGGCAACAGGAAACACCTGTGAGAGGATGTTGGCAGTTCACTATAGTCTGGTGGGGGTAGGGCCGACAGAAGCCTTTACACACTGGCACAGCAGGGCAGGATAGGGGTTCAGCTTTTGGATGATCAGCAGGGGTAAAACAATTAGGTTACAGACCACACCAACACCCATAGCTGGTTAGTTCAGAGGCAGTCCCAGAACCACCAGTAGAGTCCCTGCAGGCCTGAAGCCACAGAAAAGGCCCACTGGTAGAATAGGAATGTTCAGAGTGGTGAGAAAGTAGAATCAAACCCTGGCTGGGCAAGTCTTAGGAAAGTGAAGGCAGTGACTGGACCAGAACAACACCACAGGACAGATGGGAAAATGTCATTATTCCAGTCAGGTCAGTTCTGGCTGTCACTGAAAATCTTGGTCTCCAAAACAGGTCTTCTACAAGATCCCTATGGCCATACCTAGGCTTCTGTCCCAGCTGAGAAACGTTGAGTATGGGGTGGATAGAGTGAGATTTGGAGCACTTTGAGTATAGTCAGGTGAGGATCTGTCAGGGGCAGGGAAAGATCCTCAAGCCTCTGCCCTTCAAGACTTCTGGACATGGCGAAGCACGGATTAACCACAGGACAAACAAATACTTGATGTTTCTTCTCAATTTATAACCTGAAGTCAGACTGCCAGGTCTTTGTCAGATGGTGGAAGGCCTACAAAGGGCTCAGCTAGCTGTCCCAGAACACTTTTACTTCTTACCCTGCTTGGGAGACATTTCTTCTCCTACTCAGATTCAGGACCATTGGGAGCTTGCTGCCCTAGTTAGTGGGAGATTCATGATTTATCAAGAGTCACAGGTATCAAGGCAAAGAAAGTCTGTGCCTAGAAGGGGCAAATGGAAAGGGGTTTCCAAGACCTATAACATGGGTCTCATCATTTAAGGCCACCTAGGTCACAGCCATGCCCTGGCCATCATCTTCAGAATTCTGCATGGAGGAAATTGACATGTGCGCACTGCAAAAGATGGGCTAGGCTGAGGCGGTTCAGGATACAGTTTATTGTGTTGGTGGCTGCAGGGTTTTCCTTCCATTCCCCTCCTTTCCTCTTGCCCTCTTCCAACCTTATCTTTTCTTCTTGTTTCACACTCTTCTTTCTCATGAATTCAAAGCTGCAGTGACCAAAAAGAAGAAAACGCATGTTTATGCAGGCAGAGAAGCAGATGGGCTGGCGCATAGGAAGAGGGCTGCTTCTGTCTCCCCCACAGAGCGGGGGTGCCTTCCTTGTGCGATCTTGAGTCTGGTATGTGGGCACAATTTGCTGAGACACATGAGATGTTCTCTGCTTTCTCTCCATCCCCTCAGAAAGAAATGTACTATTCAGACTACCCATCCCCCATGGATAGAAGGCTCTTGGGGGACTGGAGAGATAGCTCAGCAGTTAAGAGCACTTCTGGTCTTACAAAGGACCTGGGTTCAGTTCCCAATATCACAACTATCTCTAGGCACATACAGACATACAGCCAAAATACTCATACATATAAATCTTTTTTTAAAAAAGGTTCTTGGCGTGGATGCTGGGCTAAGCTTTTCAGGATGTGGCTAATATGAGAAGGTGAGATTGGAAAGACTCCAGCTCCTCTTCTAAAACTTAAGGAAGCACAATATATTATTTAGAAAATTAGGCTGCAATGGCCTGCAGTGACATCCAGAACCAGTTGCCTCTGAATTTATAATTCCAGACGTATGGCCATACAGTAAATGCTGACTTAGAGTAGCTGAATAAGCAGTCGCTTAGCTAATTACTATCCATGTTCCTAGTTAACTTCTCTGCCCTCTTCACTCCTCCTCCTCAGACAGCCCTTAGATGTCACTCCACAGAGTTCTACTCTCTTGAAACACAGGACTCCCATCCATATGCTGAGGCTGATGTCAGTGACTCAGTTTTTGCTTCATTTCTGTGACTCCCAACTACAGACTGGATACTTCCTTGTGAACATCCAAAGCATTTCAAATTCAACAGCCCGAAGCCTACTCTGTGCACTTCTTGGACCTGTCTGTCCAGGATGCAGAAAGATTTCTAAAACTCAAATCTACCACTACAAGCCTTCTTTCCTCTACAGAAAAGAGCCGAGCCCACCCCACCTGGCTCACAAAGCCCTTTGGGTCTGTTCCAGTCTGGACCCTCATCTCTACTGTAACTACTTGCTCTGCCCTGCAGCTTTACTGAGCAAGTTGCAGGCTTCCTTACACCTGAGCCACTCCTTCTGGGATCTATTATTTTCACCCTTATGTAGCCTTGCTCAAGCCAACCCCCTAAAAAGCTTCAACTTAGACATACTTCCCTTTGGAGTTGTACTTTTGTTGGGTTGTATCAACAAATGCTTGTAATAGTGGATTGCTGTGATTTCAAAACCAGCCAGGATAACACAGTGATTTCGAAGCCTGCTTGGCTTATACTTCCACTCTATTGTATTAATCACACTTCACTGCAATTGCTTATTTCCTTTGTAACCTCTGGTGTATGCATAATTACCTCTGGTGTGTGCATAATTACCCTGATGAGTCTACTAAGCAGCTGGCACCACACGAATCTGAGGATGACCAATAGGAGTCTTAATCTTTTCATTTTGTCCTAGAAATTGCTCTGTAGACCAGGCTGGCCTTGAACTCAGAGATCCACCTTCTAAGTGCTGGGATTAAAGGTGTGTGCCACCACCTAGTCTTTTTTGTTTTTAAAAGATTTATTTATTTATTTATTTATTTTGTATATGAGTACACTGTAGCTATCTTCAGACACATCAGAAGAGGGCATCGGATCCCATTACAGAGGGTTGTGAGCCACCATGTGGTTGCTGGGAATTGAACTCAGGACCTCTGGAAGAGCAGTCGGTGCTCTTAACCACTGAGCCATCTCTCCAGCCCCGTCTTTTTTTTTTTTTTTTTTTTTTTAGTGCTGGGAATTGAACCCAGGGCTTACTAGCCAAGTGCTCTACCACTAAGCTCTCACTTTCCACCCAACCTTCTTCTTCTTTTTTTTTTTTTTTTTCTTTTTTTCAGAGCTGGGGACCGAACCCAGGGCCTTGCACTTGCTAGGCAAGCACTCTACCACTGAGCTAAATCCCCAAACCCCCCCCTTTTAAAAAGATTTATTTTTTATGTATGTGAGTACACTGTTGCTGTCTTCAGACACACCAGAAAAGGGTACCAGATCCTGTTACTGATGGTTGTGAGCCACCAGGTGGTTGCTGGGAATTGAACTCAGGACCTCTGCAAGAGGTCAAGTCAGTTAAGAGTTAAGTCATTGCTCTTAACTGCTGAGCCATCTCTCCAGCCCCTAACCCCCTTCTTAAAATGCTTTATTGGCAACCTACATTCTAAGTGGTTCAACCTCTTAAAGTGCACAATCTGTTAGACATGGTGCTACAAGCTTGTAATCATACACTTGAGTGGCTAAGGAAGGAGGGTCGGGAGTTCAAAGACATCCTCAGCTACACAGTAAGTTTAAGGCTAATCTAAACTACTTGAGATTCTGTCCCATACAAAACAGTGTATGAGTGTACTGTAGGTATTTTCAGACACACCAGAAGAAGGCATCGGATACCATTACAGATGGTTGTGAGCCACCATGTGGTTGCTGGGAATTGAACTCAGGACCCCTGAAGAGCAGCCAGTGCTCTTAACCACTGAGCCATCTCTCCAGCCCCACAAAACAATTTTTTAAGGTTTATTTATTTTATGTATGTGTGTACACTGTCACTGTCTTCAGACACACCAGAAGAGTATATTGGATCCCATTACAGATAGTTGTGAGTCATCATGTGGGTGCTAGGACTTGAACTAAGAAACTCTTGACCATTTGACCTCTTGACCACTGTATCATCTCTTCAGCCCCACAAAACATTTTTTAAAGCTGGGCATAGTGCATGCACCTTTAATCTTAGCACTTGGAAGGCAGAAGCAGGCAGATCTCTGCAAGTTCAAGGCCAGCCTGGTCTATATAAATGAGCTCTAGGACAGTCAGAGCTACATATCAAGACCTTGTCTCAAACAAAAGAAACCACCAAATTTTTAAAATTAAACAATAAAGCATACAATTCAATTGTGCCTGAAAGTACAAAGGCCTTTTTTTTTTTAAGATTTATCTTTTATGGGCTGGAGAGATGGCTCAGCGGTTAAGAGCACCCGACTGCTCTTCCAGAGGTCATGAGTTCAATTCCCAGCAACCACATGGTGGCCCACAACCATCTGTAATGAGATCTGATGTCCTCTTCTGGTGTGTCTGAAGACAGACAGCTACAGTGTACTCACATATAATAAATAAATAAATCTTTAAAAAAAAAGATTTATCTTTTGTTCTTTTTTTTTTTTTTTTTTTCCGAGCTGGGGACCGAACCCAGGGCCTTGTGCTTCCCAGGCAAGCACTCTACCACTGAGCTAAATCCCCAACCCCAAGATTTATCTTTTATTACTATAAGTACATTGTAATTGTCTTCAGACACAGCAGAAGAGGGTATCAGATCTCATTACAGATGACTATGAGCCACCATGTGGTTGCTCATATTTGAACTTAGGATCTTTGGAAGAACAGTCAGTGCTCTTAACCACTGAGCCATCTCTCCAGTCCAAGTGCAAGGGTCTTAATGCCAGCTACTTGGGGGCCTCCGGGAGAAGCAGTGCTTGGGCTATAAAGTGAGATGTGGCTGTCCATCCTGGATAACTTAGCAAGACCAGGTCTTAAAATAAAGTTAAAGAAAAGAGTGGGCAAACTTGGAATGTAGCTTATTGGTAGGGTGTTTGCCTAGAACAGACAAAATCCTCCATTAACTCCCCAGTACTGTAATAAAGCATCCAACCTAATGGCTTTGGATATATTCAGTTTTGTAACCAATGACCAAATTTTACAATATTTTTATCTACCCATAAAAGAACGTTACTCCCTTTTTGCTATTTCTCCACCAGCCCCTACGTAGACCTAGACATTTAGAAATCTATTTTCTGCCCCTACAGATTTGTTTATCCTGTATATTTTTTCATAAATGGAATCAGATCATGTCTTACCAACTTACCTGATTCTAAGAGATATCTGGGAATTCAGTGAGTCTGCCACGGAGCCTGGCAATTACTCTCTGATCAGCCTGCATTTCCTTGTTTTTGTTGGTTTGTTTTAGGCAAGGTTTCATTATATAGCCCAAGTTGGTCTTGAACCTGCCATCTTCCTGCTGCCACTTCCTGAATGCTGGGACTAAAGGTATGTGCTACCATGCCTAGCTATATATAATCCCTTTACCCCTGGTACCTAAAGGCAGATACACACAAAGTGGTCAAGCAATGTCTTTTAGACTCTTGAGATTACTTAGTGGGTAAAAGCTTGTGCTGTGGAAGCCTGGTGACACAAGTCAGATCCCTGTAATCCACATGGTAGGACAAAGAGCCTGTTCCTTCACGCTATCCTTTGACCTCCACAACATCTGGCACAGGCATAGGCATGTATGTAAACAAGATAAATATCATATATACAACACACACACACACACACACACACACACACACACACACACACACACACACGCTTTTTAAAAAGAAATGTCTTACAAGGCAAATAGCTCATACCTATAATCCTAGCACTTGGGAGATTGAGGCAGAAGGATTTCTTTTCAGTTCCAGGCCAGACTGGGCTATACTGTGGATTTCAGTCTCTAAAGACAACAATAACAGAAATGTCTTTGAGAAATGTATATCTGTACAATCTGTCTAGCTCTGGGCTCCCTATATCCAATTTCTCAACTTATGTCTTACACCTATCTAGAATGCAACATCTAAACATTTTGAGGATGAAAATACCACATGTTTAGTGGAGAAAAGCCTGAAAATTTAGCACATCACCTGTCTCCCTTCAGCATTATCTGTCTAGAGTATGAGGCTGGGTTCTGACATATTCATAGACTATCAAATCATAGCCTCAAATATCTCTGCTATCTGTCTGCCAAGGTTGCATGATTTTCATCATTAAAGCTCTTTTTATATGGCTCGGAGGTTAAAAGTACTTTCTGCTCAAGTAAGTAAGTCTGATGAGTCTTGACGACAGCCCTTCCTTTGAGGTGAAGCAGTAGTGTCCAGCTTGCTTTCTGGTCAGAAATCTTTTTGTCCCTTCTAAACAAATCACATGGAATTAGGAGAGCAAGGGTTCAGTGAAAGAGCACATGCTTACCAGGCACAAAGTACTGGGCTTAATTCTTGATAGAGGGTTGGGGATTTAGCTCAGTGGTAGAGCGCTTGCCTGGGAAGCGCAAGGCCCTGGGTTCGGTCCCCAGCTCCGAAAAAAAGAACCAAAAAAAAAAAAAAAAAAAAATTAATTCTTGATAGAGGTATCACCTCCCTTCTCTTTACTAGGTAGCCTTGGAGTGAAAGCATCATCTCCAGAGAGCTACTACAGAAGTAGAAATGTCGAGCTATAATAATAAATAATAAATGTCGAGCTAATAATAATTTGAGCCTAGGATTTCAAAATCAGGTGGGATAACATATGGAGACAAAGGGGCTGTGGAAAGGGAAGGCAGGGGAGGAAGAAGAGAGGGAGGGATGGTATTGGAAATTGGGCCTGCTGACAGAAGCCTTTAATCTTAGCTACACCAGAGCCTGAAAAGTTTAAGGGCAGCCTGGGTAAGAAAGTGAATTTTAGAGAGGCCAGCAACTTAGTAGAATCCTGCCTTCAAATAAAAAGCAAAAAATGGCTGGAGATATAGTTCAACAGTAAAGCACCTACCTAAGGTGCCCAAGGCCACAGGTTAAACCCAATATACAAAGGGGAGAGAAATAAGAAAAAGATGATGAAGGAAATGCTATCTGAGGTCTAATGGAGGGAGGGAGGAACCCAGGGCAGCTGGTAAGAGAATAAGAACACTGAGAAAAGTGTGGTGAAACACGTGCATTTCATTCTGGTTTTGAATAAGTAACTTCTTTCTTTTTCCTTTTCTTGTTTCTTTGTTTCCTTGTTTCTTTTGAAACAAGCTCTCCAGCCTGTCCTGGAACTCACAATATTGGCCAGATTGGTCTCAACCTCACAATCCTCCTGCCTGAGCCTCCTGGGTGCTGGCATTACAGTTGTGTACCACTTCACCTAGCTCATTTCCTCAATTTAAGATAAAACTAGGCTAGGCATGGTGGGGTACACCTAGAGTCCCAGAACGTTTGAAAAGGCAGTCACTAAGGTATTTTGTAAATGGATGTGATGCATTACAGAAAGCTAATCAATCAATACCTGAGAAATGCAGAGAGTAAAACCTAGAAATAACCTACTTCCCAAGCATGGGTTTCGGGTACTTGAAAGGGCGATTATTTCGACTGTAAAGAACAGGAGTAAAGAACAGAGTCCAAAGAAAGAAGACATCGATAAGGAAAGAAATTCTTGGGGTCTGGGCAGGAGATAATGTCTTTAAAATATTAGTAGTTGTTTTGGCAGCTGATGTGAATGAACTGAGAGCTTTCCAAACATTTTATGAGGTTCAGCTTCACACCTACAGGGCCTGACACAGGCTGACCCACTGTCCTCAGATATATTTATATATTTTATGCCCTTACCATGCTCTTTACCTTACATGCCTCATTGTTCACCTATTAATACCGCTGCTGCATTTTAGATCCAGCTGAAGTGAGATGCTGTTAGAACGATCCTCTTCTTCACATTCTTTTTACTGTGACTCCATTTCTTCCCTTTTTAAAGTTGTTGTTTCTAATGTGCATGAGTGTTCGCCTACATGTACTTATGGCTACTTATATGCATTCCTGGTGCCAGATACTCTGGCACTGGAGATACAGGCAGCTGTCATCTGCCATGTGGGCCTGGGAACTGACCCAGGTCCTCTGAATAAGCAGGTGCTCTTAAGTGCTGAGGCTATCTCTCCAGACCCAGATGTTGCATTTTTTTTTTTTTTTTTACATTTAAACTTTTAAGTTCAAGGGCAGCAAGCACTTCTTGAATCCAGTGCTCCAAACAAGGAGCTGCAAAGGCTTAACGGGAGCTGAAGGTGTAGTTCATAGGCACCATGCTATTCTAGCATCCTAGTGTGCCCAAGGCCCTGGGGTCAATTCAAAAGAAAAGAAAAAAGAAAAAAAGAGAGGGAGGGAGAGAAGGAGAGAAAAGGAGGAAGAGGAAGAGGAGGAGGAATATGAGAGAATCTGATGAACTGGATGGATCATGTCATATCTAATACATGTTCTCAATATGTTCAAAGGCAACAGAAAATTCTCATGTATTCCTAGGCCCAATACTAGTGGTTCTCAATCTGTGGGTCCTGACCCCCCTGGGGGGGAGGTTAAAAAATTCTTTCACAGGGGTCAACAAAACCGTTAGAAAAACACATATTTACATTGCAACTCTCAAGAGCAGGAAAGGCACAGTTATGAAGTAGTAACAAAAATAATTTTTTTAAAAATTTTTTTAAAGATTTATTCATTTATTATATATAAGTACACTGTAGCTGTCTTCAGATACACCAGGAGAGGGCATCAGATCTCTTTACAGATGGTTGTGAGCCACCATGTGGTTGCTGGGAATTGAACTCAGGACCTCTGGAAGAGTAGTCGGGTGCTCTTAACCGCTGAGCCATCTCTCCAGCCCCAACAAAAATAATTTTATGGTTAGGGGTCAACACAACAAGTGGAACTGTGCTAAAGAATGTCAGCATTAGGAAGGTTGACAGCCACTGTCCCACACCAAAGCAAAGCTTCTTGTCTATTTTTAACACATTGCTCTTTCCTTTGTTGATTTCCCCTCCTCCTTTTTTAGACAAGGTCTTAATGTATAGCTCAGATTGGCTTCCAATTCATGATCCTTCTGCCTCAGCCTCTCAAATGCTGGGATTACAGGTGCACATCACCATACTTTGGCTGACTTACAGTGCCAACTTTATTTATTTGGTCTCACTACAGATCCACCTCAGATCCTCACACATGCTAGATAACGTATTGTACCACCAAGTTACCACGGAGCTACAATAGCACACCTTTTGCCAGCATAGACACCAGTTTACAGATAAGCACTTTGCTTATCTGTCATGTTCAGGCACCCAACACTTAAAAATTTGAAATTACTTTTAGGAATCTGCTCCCACCAAAAAGGCTGAGGGAGGTTCTAAAATATGGTGACATCACTAAAACCATATGGTAAACTGGGCAGTTATCTGCTAAAAGGCTCTGACCAACCTCCATGGACCACAAGCCTAAGTGAAAGCCCCTGGGAAGGACCCTTGTGGTGGCTGTTCCTGGTTGTCAACATGACTATATCTGGAATGAACCATGATCCTGAATCGGAGGGCACTCCTGTGATCTAGATCTTGAGGCTAGAAAACACAAGTTTCTGACCTAGATCTTTTTTTTTTGTTTTTTAAAATTTATTTATTTTATGTATGTGAGTACACTGTAGCTGTCTTCAGGCACACCAGAAGAGGGCATCAGATCTCATTACAGATGGTTATGAGCCACCATATGGTTGCTGGGAATTGAACTCAGGACCTCTGGAAAAGTAGTCAGTGCTCTTAACTGCTGCGCCATCTCTCCAGCCCCTGACCTGGATCTTGACATGGAGATCTTGAGGTATAGTGGCCACAAAAAGAGACTGAGGCAAGGAGATCTCTGAGTATGAGGTTTTCGTCGGACAAAACAAGCCTCAGATCTAGACATGGTGGTATATACCTTAATCTGAGTCATACCTTCTGCTGGAGGCCTCCATAGGGTCACTGGAAGAAGGAAGATACATTTTTCTTCGACTATTTGCACTTACTTGCCAGCACATCTGTTGGAACCTACTTCTACAGAAGACCAGATTAAATAACTCGCCTTGTGGGACTGAGCAATTACTAGATTTTTGGACTTCCTATCCACAGCTGCCCATTGTTGGGTTATTTGGACTTTACACTGTCATTCATCACAATAAATTCACTTAATATATAGAGATATTCCATAAGTTCTGTAACTCTAGAGAACCCTGACTAATACACCCCTTCCTTACATTCTCCAATGGTGAAATGACTTACCAGGTAAGAGTGCTTGAGACCATGAGACCATGTCTGAGAACCTTAAGTTTCACTCCTGAGATCCACATTGCAGAAGAGAACCAATGGCTGCAAGTTGTTCTCTAATCCCCACATGTACCCTGGCATACGTGCATGTGCACACATATATAAAATAAATAAAATGTAATAATTTCTCTTAAAGTAATGGGGTGTCCTTATAACCTATTCTTCCTAAATGACGACCCTAACAATACTAAACATATATATTTTTCCAGTCTATATCACATTTTAAAATATTCTCAAACTATCCTTTATGAGCCAGGAATTGCGGCTCATGCCTGTAATCCTAGAAGGAAAGATAAAAGGGATTATTATAAATTCAATTTGAGGCCACTTCGGGCTAAAAAGTGGGTAAAAGGCTAGCCAGGGCTATATAACAAGACCCTATCATAAAACAGAACAAAATATACCCCCAAAATCCCAATTATTCATAAAAATAATACACAGGGGCTAGCACGATGGCTTAGCTGGTAAAGGTATTTGCCACCAAGCTTGATAACTTAAGTTCCAACCCCAGGGCCCACAAGGTAAAAAGAATTTACTTCTGCAAGTTGTCCTTTGACCTACACACATAAGCATGCTCACACACACACACACACACACACACACACACACACACACACACACACACACCAGTAAATAAATAAGTATCACACAGTTTCCTTCATCCATTTTCTGCATAGGGTGGTTTTGGTTAATATTTCAGGAAACAAGTCTGCTTTTATTTTTCAGTTCTGGGGATTAAACCTAGGGCCTTAAACATGTTAGGTAGTCTGCTACTGAGGCATACTCCCCAGGCCCTGCTCTTACTATCCTAACTGTCTCTCATAATATGAGTCTTCCCCCTCAGCTTGTCTCTTTCTAGCTTGAAATGTCTTGTTCTTTGGTTTGGCTTTCCTTTCCTTACTCTTTGGAAATGATTGCACAAAGTAGGACACATCAGGATTTCCTATAAGAAAGAAAACATCCTTTAGTTCCTTCCTATGTGATTTCAGCATTTTCTCAGCTAATAGAAGAGCACATAGGTTTTTTGCTTTTTTTTTTTCCCAGAAAGCAGTCCTAAGGTTACTTAGACCCTATTCCTGACTTCTGATACCTCAGAGGTCAAACCCAGTAACAACAGCTGAAGTGTCGTTTTCTTCCTTCCTTCCAAAGACACAGTCTTTATCTGTCCACATGTCAACTATTATTGTTAATTACTCCCAAGGTAGTCTGAGATAAAGGTTCAGGTGAAGGTACTTGAAGAGAGGTTAAAGATTTATTTTTTACTTATAATGCTAGGATAAAACCCAGGTCAGGTCCTCGGGCATGTTAGGCAAGCATTCCATCACAGAGCTACGTCCGCATCCCAGAAACTAATGATTTAGACTTCAGTCAGCATTATTATTGTTTCTGATATCTAAGTTCCAAAGTGAACCAGGCATCAATCTCTTCAGTAGAGAGAATGTAAAGTGCAAATATCTCAGCTATCTGTATTCAAAGTTTTCTCTTTAAATCTATCTTTTTCTTATCTTTGAGTCCTAAAGTGTACATAAGAGATAAATGTGATGGGCTGGAGAGATGGCTCAGTGGTTAAGAGCACTGAATGTTCTTCCAAAGGTCCTGAGTTCAATTCCAAGCAACCACATGGTGGCTTACAACCATCTGTAATAGGATGCTCTTTTCTGAAGTGTATGAAGACCAACTACAGTGTACTCACATATAAATAAAATAAATAAATCTTTTTAAAAAATAGATAAATGTAATAATTTAGTTCCTAGGGAAAAAAAAAAGAGATGTGTGTAAAAATTTCAAATATTTCACACATTTAAAAAACAGTATTTTACATAGGGCAAAGAGTGAAAAAATTGGTGTCCAGATATTGAGAAACCAAAGTATCCCTTTTTTTAATGTTTGTATTCAAGAAGCTGAATGCAGGTTAAAAAAGTGGTCTAACGGTTAGCAGCACTGGCTGCTCTTCCAAATGACCTAGGTTTAGCACCCACATGTTGGAATATCACATTCTGTTAACTCCAGTTCCAGGGGATGCACCTCCTCTCTTCTGGCCTCCATGGGCACTTCATACACATGGTACACAGACACATACATGAAGGCAAAACACCCATATAGATAAATTAAAAAAAAAATACAACCATTTTTAAAAGCTGAACGGTACTGGAGAAAAAGCACATACTGGGTCATCTGGTTTAACTCATGATCACAAGCCTCAAATGGGCACCATATCCCAGCAGGGCTGTTCTACTAAGATCTTAGGTTTCCTCCTTCCTAAATTTGCACACCCCTTCCCCTTTGTTAGCCTTATAATCAATGGGACCTTCCTTTCCAAGATCATTTCTCCATATATCCTCTCATTGACTTCAGTCCTTTGAGGTCAAGCAAGCATTCCTTTCTCTACATCACCTCTGATATAGGGATTAATTAAAATGCTTGGGATTAATACCATCTCTTTTAGCAAGTTAGTAAGTTTGTTTTTTTGTGACGGGTTTCTCTGTGTAGCACTGGCTGTTATGTAACTACCTCTGTAGAGCAGGCTGGCCTTGAACTCAAAGTGATCTTTCTGCCTCTACCTCCCAAGTATCGGGATTAAATGTGTGAGCCATCTCCACCTGATCTCTACCACTTTTTAAAACATCCCCCACTGAACTGAGATGAAACTCAGTGGCAGAGCACTTGCCCTGTGAATGGCCCTGGGTTGGATTCTTACCACCAAAAGGGAAACAAAACTCCTCCCTGACCTCACATCCTTCTGCACATACCCCAAATGTCTGCTCCACCCACAGCAAAACTCAAGTTGTCTTCACGTACTGTCTCATTTCCTTACTCTCCTGTTTACTTTTTAACCCATTCTACTCAGGTTAACATCTTCAGTTAGTCCATATGAGTCAAGTTAAAGTCACCACAATATCTTCCAGTTATTTCCGAGGTAACGAACTCAATAGCTAAGCCTCTGGCTCAACTGTACCAGAACTCTGTCTCAGCACCTGAAAACAGAAACCTCTCTTCCTGCCTCGACTTACTTCTGGGCTTGGATTCTACACTCTAGACTTGATTTTCTGTTCACTTCCTTCTCTATTATCCTCTAATCTTGGAATTTCTCTTCTATCTTTCCTTTAAGTTAAGTCATAATCTGAAAGCTCAAAAGTGGTTGAATGGGCTCAAGATGTTTAAATACATCGGCATTGGTTGCTGACATTTGAACATTTGGATTTTACATACTTCTGGGTTACTACCCAACTTTCTACTTCTTTTGAGGGAATAAACAATATCTGTTGATAATGGGCCAGCGTTCCTACAACACAACATAGACAGATATGAATAGAGCAGAAGAAGCTAAGCTCCCTTGCTGCTAGGTGCATTTGTTATCCAACAGCTAAAGCAAGAGAATTGGGATTACAGTCCAGAGTCACATTCCAAGGCCATGGCGGGAGAGGAAATCATTAAAACACCTGGCAATAGGGTCTTCCCAAGAGAGGGAAGAGATTAAGGACCACCGACTGGGAACCGAAATAGAAATAACCGTCTTAAAAACATAGACGTCCACAGTGACAAATACAGCTAAAGACGACTGCTGTGGTCTGCTCTGTCTCCGGACTGAGGTGACTCTGTCCTAGCTCTCTTAATTTCACATCCGGTTTTATAAGGCTCTTTTCTTGGGAGGAAGATTACCAAAACCCTTGGGCAAAGCCCCTAGCAGTCGATCTTGAGCACTGGACAAGTGGAGAAGTGAGAGAGTGCGGGAACTCACTGGGTTTTACTCGCCGGCGGGACAGGGTGCAGAACTACCCCGGGGTTGGACCGAGCTGGGGCGGAGACTGGCCAGGGCCGAAACTTGGCGCTTCCTCGACCCCACGGCCCAGCCCCGCGCGCTCACTTCAGCTAACCGTAGTCCTCCCGCCCTTCACAGCTTTGAAGGAAAGACAGAGCTAAGGAATCAGGGCAACTAGGCGGAGATCCGATTGCCCAGAAGCCTCAAGCCTCCGCCCAGGAAGCCCCACCCAACGGGAACCAGGACGCCTCCGCGCCAGCAAAGCCCACGCGCGACCGGGTGAGGGCGCGGAAGGGCGCGTGCGGCGTGACGACGCGACTCGCGGCGCATCTCGTGACGCCATCGCGCCTGCTTTTGAAAGTTGGCGCCCGGGGCCGCCTCCCATGCTGCCCTGCGCCAACCCCTCCCCTCACCTTTCCTCCCCCGCCCTCAACTCGCCGCCGGCCGGCCCCCCCACCCGTCTCTTCCCTTATCAGCACCCGCGGCCCCGGCAGCGCCGACGCAGGCGCACTGCACCGCGCCGCCGCCATTTTGTGTCCGAGCCTGTGGAGCGATTAAACCGTGCGCGGAGCTGCTTCTTTGGCGGCAGCGGCGACAGCAGTAGCCAGTGCAGGCACGCGGAGCTGGCCGGGGACGCCAGGTGGCCGGAGCGGTGGAGCGGCGGCGGAGCGGGCGCCGCGGGGGGTGTGGCGCGAAGGTAAGGGGGCCCGGGGTGGAGGAGGTTTCGCGGGCCGCCTCTAGGTGTCACGATGGGGCCGCTCCGGTCGGCGCTGGCTGCAGCCCGGCGCCAGCGCCGCCGCCGGGGGGTGTTTGTCTCCCTCTACCGTCCCTGCTGCGGCGCGGCCGCCGCCATTGCCCGGCGCCGCCGCCAGGGCCTGGCCAACCCCCTCCACGCCCGCCCGCTAGCTTCCCTCCTCCCAACATGGTAGGCCTCTGGCGGCGGTGTCGACAGAGGCCTGCGCGCTCGGCGACTCCATTTTCCTTCCTTTGTCTCTACCCTCGAGGCCGGCTTTTGGCCCGGCTGATCTTTGGGCCACGGCCCGCCCTCTGCCCTCCGCCCCTCCCGCGACGGGTACCCCTAACGAGGCTGGACTTCTGAAGCACGGTTGCCGCGCTTGCTTCGCCTAGGGGTTCTGGACCCTCTGCCGGCCGCTTAGCCAGGTCCCGGAACCGTGTGGGTGTCGGGTCCCGACCTACGCACCTCGGACTGCCCATCTTCAAGTCCACCCGGTCCCGGAACCTACCCGGTCGCCCTGCGTGCTTTTCCAGCAGTTGGGGTGCTCTCTAGTTTCTCGTAGCCCGATCATCGCTGCTGCCGGTCTCCGTCGCCGCCGAGTGTCGCAGGCGGCGCTGCTGTGGCTGGGAGCAGAGGGACCCCTGAGCTGCCGAGAGCTCCCTCTGCAAGGCTGGCTGAGCTGCTCGCGCCTCGACGCGGAGCGGGCGGGGGAACGCGCGCTCGCCGCCCCCGCCGGGCCCCGCTGCGCCCCCAAACTCACGCCAGGGCAGCGCACGGGACCCGGCCGGTGCGGCCCCCAATGGTGCGCGGAAAAGACAATTTCTACACCAAGTAATTTTTCTCCAGCTGTGTTCGCACTCTTCAGCCCCTTGAAAAGAGAGCAGTCAGACTTTGTGCGTTCAAAGATCTCAAAGGGACTGAAACTTAATTTCATTCTCAAGTGATGTGATAAACTCATAAATTCGGGAGCATGGACTGGTTGCGATTGTACAGGCGACGCTGGAGTTTGCCTTTTATTTAAAATGTCCGTACGCTAACTTCATACTCCTCTTAGGACCTGATGCTCTAGGGCTAGGCTAAGACAGTTCAACCCCTCTAGGATTGTGCAAACTGATCTAATGCGCCAATAGGGTAGAATGAACTTATTCTTGACTACTAGACTGGTAATTTGACTGTTCGATGAAATGTGAGGGTTGATGTTGTAATTGAATCCTGGGTCACTTGCAGCAGATGGTTTATAAATATCTGTGCCTAATGTAACTACTCTTTAGTATCTGACTTCCTGTATTGAGTTTAGCATTAGGTAAACATTAGCAAAGAGGCTTAATACTTTGGAGTTTAGAAAGCTAAAATTCCAAGGCGTCCGTAGACAGGAAAAGAAATTAAACAGGGTATTTATCCTGGCTTTAAGTCTTTTGCATTTAAAAGCTTCCTTTGATAAATTGCTGGAGTAACCTTTTCATGCCCACTCATTTTATGACCAATTAGCCACTGATGTGTGACTTAGGTTCTTGAGGAAAGAAAGTCTAGGCTGACACTTTTCAGAAAGAAAAGATAATGAGGCACTTTAACACAACACACACACACACACACACACACACACACACACACTCTCACACACTTCCTCTGTGTAGCTCTGGCTATTTTGGAACTCTGTAGACTACGATGGCCTCGAACTCAGATTCACCTGCTTCTGTCTTCTTTCTCGTGCTGTGGTTAAAGATGTACTCCAACGGTTTGCTTCAATCTTCTTGATTGAAAGATTGTGTTGTTCACTGTGTGATTTCAGTTTGTAGATCCTGGCAACCCACGTTGTATGCAATTCTTTCAACACTCCCCAGCCTTGATGCCCTCCCTCAAATGAACCTAGGATTCTCTGGCTAGTTAGGCCACACTAGCCACATTGAAATCCTATGAAACTTTGTTTTTGTGATGTTTGTGCATGCTATGCAAGTGTTCTGCCTTTGAGCTATATTCCTAGTCATTCAGCAGCACCTCAGACCTTTTTTAATTCTCCAGAATGTTCTTCCTCACCCTCCCTCACAATAAAATTGTGCTAAATGTAGTAATGTAGTTAGAGTGCCAGCCTTAATAGAACTATGTTTTTAAATATATTAGGCTAAACTATGACATTTATTTTTTAGAGTTTTAATGTCAAGTTTGTGTTTCAGAAGTGCCATATTTTGTTTATTAAAAGAAGCTGCACAAGTTCCCAGTGGTAGCGAATACCGTACTTCAGAAGTAGAAGCAGGAAGATGGGAGTTCAAGGTTATCCTTAGCTTTGTATCAAGTATAAGGAAACCCTTTGCTACATGAGACTGCCTTAGCAGATTAAGTGTGGTTGGGATTTGTTTTTGTAGTATTGGGTTTGATCTCAGGGCCCTGGGTAAGCTAGGCAAGTGCTGTCTACCTCTGAGCTATTTCCTTAGCCCCTTTCTAGTTTTGAGGTAAAGTCTCATTAAGTTGTCTAGGTTGGCCTTGAAGTTACTATGTAGCCTCCCATTTTCAATCCTAATTCCCAAATACCTGGGATTACAAGCTTGAATCCAAACACATTTAAAGTTAGGACTGGGGGTTAGGGATTTAGCTCAGGTAGAGCACTTGCTCAGTGCCCGTCTAAGGCCCTGGTCTGGTCCCCAGCTCCGAAAAAAAAAAAAAAAAAAAAAAAAAGAAAGTTAGACTGGTCAGGAGTGAGTGGCTAAATTTAGTCTCCAATATTACTGGAACAAATAGCAAATATTAGCAAAGTACAATGATTCCTTTGGAAGTGTCATGAAATCTATTATTTTGTTATGATTTTTTAAGTGGGAAGGAAACAACTAAATATATAAGAAAAATAAATTGGGGTGAATTGGTTGATATAGTGTCATGTATCTTTAATCCCAGCTCTTGAAAGTCAGAGGCAGGCTGAGTTTAAGATCAATCTGCACTACTTAGATCCTGTCTCGAAACCAAAAAAATAAAAAAGGTTTTTAAGTTTTTGTTGTTGTTTTTATTTTGAGATAGTGTCTCACTGTATAACTCTGGCTAACCAGGAACTGACTGTGTAGAACAGGCTAGATTCCCTACTCAGATCCACCTGCTTCTGATCATGATTAAAGACATGAGCCACTCTGTCCAGTGGCCTTTGTGTGTGGAGTGCAGGCAGGGGTGTGTGTGTGTGTGTGTGTGTGTGTGTGTGTGTGTGTGTGTGTGTGTGTGTGTGTGACAACACCAGAAGTCCATTTTCCTTTTTGGAGCCCTGGTTGGTCTAGAACATATTATTCGGACTAGGTTGTTGCTGAACAGATCTTCCTGCCCTTGCCTTCCATGGGCTAAAATTGAAGTCTTGGGCCATTATCACACCTGACTTCTTGGAGACCCTAACCCCACATACTTTTCTTTCCTTTTTTTAAAAACAACCAAAAACCCAAAAAGCAAAACAACCCCTCCATAGCCCTGTTTGTCCTGGAACTATATAGACCAGGTTGGCCTCACACCACTTGATCTGTCTACTTCTGCCTCTTGAGTGTTGGGATTAAAACCCTGGGGTTTTACTTGGATTCTGAATTCAGGTCATTAGGCTTTCCTGGAAATAGATTCTACTGACAGAGTCATTTTGCCCAGCCCAAGGATTTAACTTACTTAAATCAATAATGTGACACAGTTACATGAATGTCTGCACACATAAGAAAATCCTGATTATTTAAGAGTAGTTGAAAAATTCTTAGGAGTTTCTCCAACCTTCTAAGAAAATTTAAGAGATACAAAAGTTAACTTTAAGATGTGTTCTAGAGAGTTTTAGGATTTTTAAAGAGGATATTCAGAACTAAAGGAACCCAACTGGGACTAATAAGTGGCTTGGGAGTTCCTTGGCAGAGTCTACATGTGGCTGACTAATGCTGTAGGGAGGAGTCTTGTGACAGAATCTTGAACAGTTGTACTTAACTGGCAGAAAGTTTCATTTGAGCCTTTTTTTTTCCTCTTAGGGATGCTGCTAGTGTTACAACCATCCCACATCATCATCTGCAAGGCATCCCCACTCTTCCCTCCCCCCCCCAAATGTAGGAACTCTGACTTGGTCATCTTTATATCCTATTTATATGTCTTGGCTCTAGATGGCTTCAAACTATTGATAAAAATAGATCCTTTAAATAACTTCAGAGTTTCCAGGTTTAGGAAGAACAATAGTTATAATGTTGCAGGGAGCTGCTCTCAAATATGTAGGTTTGTCATATCCCATTTATTTTCAAAAACACTTAAAGCCAAGCATGGTGGTACAAGCCTGTAATTTTAGTACTCAGGAGGCTGAGGCAGGAGGATCATGAGTTTGAGACCATCCTAGCCTATGTAATGATTCCTGTCTTAAATACTAAAACAAAACAACAAAAAGAACCCTTCTGAGATTGGAGAAATGGTCAGTAGTTAAGAACACTTTCTAACAGAAGCAGGGATCCAGTTTCTGTTCCATCTACATGGTGGTTGGCTCACAACTATCTCTTAATGCCTGTTTGGGGGATATTCACTATCCTGACTTCTGGCCTCCGTGTACTTATGTACATGTAGGCAAAACACTCATGCATAAAATAAAAACATCTCTTATTTTTATTTTTTAATCCTTTTAAAAAAAGCTAGTTATGAGACAGGTTGTGAAATGTCCTGGTTGGCCTAGAAATTCAAAGCCTTGGTCCTACCTTTGTCTCTCAAGTATTGAAATTAAAAACTTATATTACCCTACAGGTTTAGGGGGGAAATACCATACAGACTTTCTAGTCACTATCATCTGATCCTTCTGGCCAATATTTTTGTGTGTTTTTTTCAGTGGTTTAGTATTTGAATGTAAAGTTTGGAGCATTACATAGATTATTAGCATATACCTCAGGAGTGGTATTTTTCATATACTTGATCTTTATTCTGGAATAATAAGGTTTTTTTTCAGGGATGTAAATACTGTTCCCCTTGGTGATATGGACTTCAATATGAAATTTATTTATTTATTTTTTTTTTTTTCCGGAGCTGGGGACCGAACCCAGGGCCTTGCGCTTGCTAGGCAAGTGCTCTACCACTGAGCTAAATCCCCAACCCCGAAATTATTTTTTAAGACAAGAATAAGTTTATGTTAAACTATAGTCCCAACAAAAGAGCCATGCCATCTTTTTATCTTGAAGGGGTTTTGCTTGGTTGTTTTTTTTTTTTTTTTAATTTATTTTTATTTTATGTACATTGGTGTTTTGACTGCATGTATGTCTGTGTGAGGGTATCATATCCATTAGAACTGGAGTTACATTTTTGAGCTGACATGTGGGTGCTGGGAATTAAACCCAGGTCCTTTGGAAGAGCAGCCAGTGTTCTTAACTGCTAAGCCATCTCCTCAGTCCATTATCTTGAGTTTTAAAGGTATTATATCAGTTTTATTGAGCTAGTTAAATTATGAGATGGGTTTCTTGTTGTTGTTGTACCTTATATATCATTTTTAAAAATTCTTTGTTAAAAGAATTTTTTAAACTTTTTGGGTATGAAAATTTTTGCCTGATGTATTTATATATTCCACATGCATACTTGGTACCGATGAAGGTCAGAGGGGATCAGAGTCCCTGGAACTGGATTTACAGACAATTGTAATTATAAGCCACCATGTAGGTATTGGGACCTGAACCTGGGTCCTCTGCAAGAGTAGCGAGTGCTCTTTACTGCTGAGCCATTCCTCCAGCCCTCTTTTCCCTTTTTGTTGTTTTTTTAGATAGTCTCCAAACTCATAATTCCACTTCTGTCTTGCAAGTGCTGAGACTGTGAGTATATACCACCGTCTTTGAACAAATACTCTTAAAGAATATTTCACTTGGGGGATTCTGTCTCTCTGTCTGTCTCTGTCTGCCTGCCCCTTCCCACCCCCACCCTCCCACCCCCCACCCCCGGTCTTTCTTAAGAAGCCAGACAGTCGTGGAATTTGTTGTGTAGATGAGGCTGGCCTCAAATTTGGAGTGATCTTTCTGCCTTTGACTCTCGGGTCTGGAGAACTGGGATTAAAAGATATTGGGTCATTAGACCTGGCTCTCTCCCTCTCTCTCTCTTTTTAAGTAGAGATAGATTTCATTCCACCATTACTTGAAACATGGCAGCTTATTGGTAATTTAGGGAGGAAAAATAATGCATTCATTATTTCACTGAAACAAGTATTTGATTATTGTGTATCAAGGATTTTCAAAGTTCAGCCAGAGCTTCCTGTCTCATTTGTTAATAAGCTTACTAGTTTGTGGTGCAAACTAACTTCATCAGTAACACTACTCACTATTTATTGAAGATAAGGAAACAAACTGCTAAAAGATTGTTATTTCAACTATAGGAATTTTTGGTAGTTTTGAGTATATATGCCATGATTATAAGAGTACTGTTTTAACAATCACAAATCCTTTAAATCTAGATATTCCGTGAATGGCTGAAAAGTACATGAGTGTTGTATTGTTGGCATGACAGACATTCATAGAAGAGTTAGTCAGTATAGTAGCAGTTTATTGTTTGATGGTGGGCTTTTGTCATTTTTGAGAAAGGATCTTGGTTTGTAGCCCAGGTTGGCTTTGGACTGTTGGCAGTTCTCCTGCTTTGCTTCCCAGGTGCTGACATTGTAGGCCTTCATTACCACAACTAGCTAGTCTATTGGTTTTTTCCTCCCACTCATAGTAATCTTACAGTTTGCTCTTTTTTTTTTTTTTTTTTTTTGGTTTTTTTTTTCGGGGCTGGGGACCGAACCCAGGGCTTTGTGCTTCCTAGGCAAGCACTCTACCACTGAGCTAAATCCTGAACCCCCAGTTTGCTCTTTTTTTATGCTGTATGGTGTATTTATGTGAATTTGCTGTTTTCATTAAATGATTTTCTGTTTTTCTTTTAGAATGACCACAAATCTAGAACCAAAGAACACGATGCACTAGCAGGCAGACTTGAAGCTAGGGACCGGAGATCTGGGTTCTGTTGTCCTTCCTCAAACTGATTTTGCAGCCACGGAGAGGTAAATGCCTATTCCATTGTTTGCTCTTTAAAAAGAGACTAGCTGGGCCCAGTGGCACAGGCCTATGGTTCTCCCTTACATGGGAGAATCAGAAGTTGAAGCCACCCTTGGAAAAATACAGTTAGAAAATAGGCATGGTGGCCTATGTCTCTAATCCCTGCCAGCACTCAGGAACCTAAGTTTACTCTCCAGGACTCGTGGTGGGGTGGGGAGGGGAGGGGAAGAGTATGATGTAATGTCACCTCGTAGGTGTAGAGAATTTTCTGGATAGTTTCGAGCATAGGAGATGTAGCACATTGGATAATTCAGAGTATACAAGAACAGTCTCTATATTATGAGATTGTGGGTATGAAACTGTTAGTACCATATACTAGTTGGTTGACAAAGCAGATATGATGTCTTTCTGTAGAAACCTTTTGGGTTCTATGTTTTGACCTTTGGGGGGTTGGACAATGTAAAATGGTGAATGACAGTTTATAGTTTTATAATTTTATAATACGACTTTTTTTTCTTGGAATACCTAGTATCTGGGCTAAAAATTTTTCTTTCTTAATCGAAGTTAGTCTAACTAGCCCATGTTTCCTTTATGTTATATTATGATAGTCATCAATGATTGCCAACCTGTACTCTTTGCTGTTAGATAATGTATCATATATCATATCTCAAGGATCTTCTCCATTGAGGATCTGTTCTGCTTTGAGATTTAACTAACTAAGTAGGATCTGATATAAGATTACCTCTTTTCATGCTAACAAAAGCACGTCTTTTTTTAACCCTTGGGATTACACAAATAATTATATTTCTGTAAAAGAAAAAGGAATTTAGACTTTGAAGTTCATTTAAAAAAAACACATTTGTTTGTTGTGTATCAGTGGGGGCATGCTGCATGTGTGGAGCATAGAGAACAAGTTTGGGAATCATTCTCTCTCACTATATGTTTTTCAGGAATTGAGTTCAGGTCATCAAGCTTGGTGGCAAAGTGCCTTTACCCACTGTGCCATCTCACCCACAGTAGAGATGGAAACTTCAAATGCTAATATGTATGTCACAAGTCTATTTAAGTGGTTACTAGAACTTTTTTTTTCCCTTTTGTCGTTTTGCTTTTTGGTTTTTCAAGTTTAAGACAGAGTTTCTTGGTGTTTAACACTTGCTGTCCTGGAACTCACTTTGTAGCCCAGTCTGGCTTTGTGGCTTCGAACTAAGAGATCCACCTGCTTCCGCCTACTGGTTGCTGGGATTAAAGGCGTGCGCCGCTGCCACATGGCTAGAGTTTTTCTTATAAACTTTGTCTAGAACAGAGAGAAGGGACTAGGAATGAAAGCTCTGTCCTGCAAGCCTGTTTTACACATAAGAAGAGCAAGGTTTGTATAGCAGTGTTCTTCATAAATTACACCCTGTGGGTTTTTATAGGAGTGCTGGTACTGATCCCTTGCTCACAAGCTACTGAAGGGAACAACAGTGACTTGAGAACTGCTGAGAAATCGTGAACTTTACTAATTTGGAGAATGGAATAGGAACGTGCTGCTCATTTTTAAGTGTTATTAGTTGACCTACTTGTATTTGGTCCCTATTTTTCAAATTTGGATATGAATGCCTTCAGGGTACGAGGTGTTACAATTTCACAGCACTTGAAGCCAAGCATAAAATTGACCATTTTCCTTATTTAGGGTGTAGTGACTTAAATGATTTAGCTAGAAGTAACTTTTAAAAATTGTTACATTTGCTAGGTGTAGTGGTACATACATACCTTTAATCCTAGAGCTGGGAAGACAGAGGGAGGCAGATCTCTGAGTTTTAGGCCAGCCAAGGCTGCTTAGTGAGACCTTGGTCGAAAACAAAACAAAAAAAAAATTTATTTAAATAAATCACCATATTTGAAGCAGAATGCAATATTGTCTTGAAAAGTAAGGTCTTTCTTCAACAAAATGATGTCTGAATGCCTAGAATGGAAAGTGTTATTTATGGGCATCATGGTGGAGACATTTCAGAGAAGTGATGTTTTTGTTGCTAATGCTTGGTGGCTGGCTTGTTGAGACAGCTCTGACTGTCAGATAGCCTAGACTTTGAGGCCGAAATGAGTGATAATTCTGTTCCAGCCTCCCATGTGCTAGAATTCCAGGCATATATCACCAGGCCTGGCTCGTGTGTGTGTGTGTGTGTGTGTGTGTGTGTGTGTGTACACGTGTACGTGTACACATACATGTTTGTTATGTTTGTTGTGTTCTTTTGCTTATTGGAGGTCAGAGGACAACTTGGAGGAGTCAGTTCTCTCCACCAGGTAAATTCTAGGGACCAAATGCAGACCATCAGATTTGGTTGCAAGTGCTTTTACCCCCTGAGCCATCTTATCAGGCCCAGCATACTCCTTTAATTAACAGTTTATACTGAATTTTGAGGGTCGAGGATATATAGCATAGTGTTAGAAACCTTTCCTGTTACTGTAAAGCAGGTTCAGTTACCAGTGCTGGGGGGAAGTGTCATGGAGCTGGAGAGATAGATGTCTTAGTGCTTGCTGCTCTTGGCAGAGGACCAGGATTAGATTCCTCGCACTCAGCTATAACTCCAATTCTAACATCATTTTTGTATACACATTCTTTGATTTAGCTGGCTAGATCCTTGGATTTTCATTTTTATGTGTTATATTCTCCATAGATATATATACCATTGACTGCTACTTTTAGGGTCAAGGTTCACTAATTGGGTGTCCATTGTTAGTCTCTGTACAGTACAAAGAAACTGGTGCTCCTAAACAGAACACTGTATTTCTAAGAAGTGTCCTGTTTGACAAGTTGTTTTAGAAACCTAATATTTCTTTGTTATTTAAATTTCAATGAGTAGTATGTGATATATATGTAATTTTGCTTTTCAGATTTTTTTCTGTTAAATATTTCTTTTATTATCCATATTGTATTCTATGATACTATTATATTCACTGAGAATGTTGGGAGTTGTTCCCAACTAGTCTTAATCTGTGTTAAGAGCATTATGTTGCTATTTATTCTTACCATTATGCTATGTGGTATAGACATTTGTTGTTGAATATAAGCTGTGAGATTTCTGACTTAAAGTTAACCTTATAGGACCTCTCCCCACCCCCTACCTCCAGCTAAATAGAAATGGGGGTGGTTCTATCAAGTAGTGTTTGTGTGGTAGTATAGGTTAGTGACATACCGAGATGCCTCACAACCCTGAAGCTTGTTCTTCCCTCCTAAGAAAGTTATCTTTCAGTATGTCGCTGGTGCCCAAGGATAGAGGTGAAACTTGAAGCCTTCTTCTGTGAGATATAACTAATTCGAGATGACTTTGTAGGTTTTTTGTCTTTTTGAGACAGGGTCTCTCTGTGTAATCCTTGAACTCTGAGATCCTCCTGCCTCTGCCTCCTTATGCTAGAATTAAAGTCATGCACCACCACACCTAGCAGCTTTGCAGATTTTTATCTAAAAATATACAAGCCAGATATTATAGCTCATACTTGCATTCCTAGCACTCCAGAGATGGAGGACTCCATCAGTGAGTTTGAGGCCAGTGTTAAGTCTTGTCTGAAAAGTGGGGGGAACATGGGGTTGGGGATTTAGCTCAGTGGTAGAGCACTTGCCTAGCATGCGCAAGGCCCTGGGTTCGGTCCCCAGCTCCGAAAAAAAGAAAAAAAAAGTGGGGGGAATATCACATTAGAAAAATAGAAACCTATATTTAAAGTATTATATTTTAGGCCAGTAACTTTGAAACTGTGGAACATAAATTCTATATGAGATATGATTATAGTCTGAAATCACTTGTCTTCTCCCCAAGTGCTTAAATTATAAACAGGATCTGTTGTCATACCTGGTGACCAGGGAACCTTATGAAATAAGGTTTTATCTATCCTCTGTCTTCTGAATCAGAATCTCTGAGATCTATGTATTTTTTAAGTTCATCAGGTGATTCTGATATTTTTTTAAAAAAGCTTTAAGAACCACTGCCCCTGGCTGCATCCCTCCCCCCCTAAAATAGGTATAGGTTATCTGTTAGCTCTGTATAAACCCTAGATTGTGTGTTTTTGTGTGTGTGTGTGTGTGTGTGTGTGTTTCGTTCCTTTTTTTGTAATTATTAGTGATAAGCTTACCACAATTTCAGCTTTTTTTAGTGTTCTAACTGACAAAAGCTTGTAGGACTGTTCAGAGATAATGCGTCTGAACTGCTGCTTAGGGATAAAGGAGGCTCTGGTCACTCTTGGGAAAATAAGGAAAGGGAAGGTATCAGGTTGCTTTACTCTAGAGTTGGGTTGTAGAGAAGTTGCTTGGGACCCAGCCTTCCATTAATACTGTTGACACTAATGAGCTCTAAAACCAGATCACAATTATACATTTGAGGCTTTTGGGTTTTGTGGTACTGGGGAATGAACCAGGGGACTAGCACATGCTTTATTTACAATCTAGGTGTCTGTTAAGCACTTGATTAGGGCCCTAGGTTCAGTCTCCAGAACCACTACCAATATGAGGTTGAGGGTAGAACATTATGGGGCTGAAGAGAAGGCTCAGCAGTTGAAAGCACTTGTGGAAAATGGGATTTCTGTTTCTAGTATTCACAGAGCAGCTTACAAATGCAGGTAAATGCAGTTCTAAGAGATCTGATGCCTTCTTCTGGCCTCCCTGGCCTCTAGGCACACGACGTGCACATACATATGTGCAGGCAAAATGTTCATACATACCAGATAAGTCTTGTGTGAGAGACATTATATAGCTTTAGTCATTCTCTTATTGAAGTTCTTTTTTTTGGTTTTGTTTTTGAGACCAGGTCACACCATGTCGCCCTGGCTGTCCTGTAACTTACTGTAGACTAGACTCACAGAGATCTATTACTTCTGCCTCCAAGTGCTGGGAGGCATGGGCCACTATGCTTGGCTCTTGAAATTCTTTTTTTATCCACACAAGTTGCCTTCTTTGCCAAAGTGGTAGGAAGTACCTTAACCCATCTTATATTTTTGGTTGTGAGCTTAGCCTTTAATGGCTGAGCCATCTCTCCAGCCACGTTACCTCTCTTCACAGCACTCATCCTATTATTTAGCTGCTTTTTTTTTTTTTTTTTTTTCTTTGCCTGTCTTGCTGTCAGGTGAGGAGACTAAGAACTAAGTCCTGTGTAGAAAGCTTGTATGAACAGTGTTACCAGTTGGATGATGCCACTACTGTTTGTGCTCTCTCTGCTTCACTTGCAACCTTTGTCCCACTTCTTTCAACTTGCTAAGGAGCTACTAATCTTTTTTTTAAAGCATCTGGTATCTTTTTGATTAAAAGGTGTTGGGGTGAGGTGGATGTGGATGTGTGAGTGTGTGGGGTGTGTGGATGTGCTTATGAGTATAAATACATTCGGAGGTCAGAACTGTTGGACCTGGAGCTAGAGTTTCAGGCGGTTGTACATACTGCTTTGAGTGCTAAGAACTAAACTTGGGTCCTCTGAAAAAGCAGTATATGCTCTTAACCATTGAACTATCTCTCATAACACCTCTTGCAGTTTCTTTAGACAGAGTCTCACATAGTCTAGGCTGACATCAAAATCACTGTGTGACCAGATTGGCTCCCTCCAAAGCCAGAATTTGTAATTCTTGAACTCAAACTTTACATTCCCTGCCTCCTGGGATTAAAGGCTTGTGACACCTGGCTAGTCTTTTTTTTTTTTTTTTTTTTTTTTTTTTTTCCCCCCTTTTTCTTTTTTTTTTTAACATATGTTTGTCTGTCTGGCCTGATATCACACACTTGTTTTTTTTTTTTTTTTTTTTTTTTGGTTTTTTTTTTTTCGAGCTGGGGACCGAACAGGGCCTTGCGCTTCCTAGGCAAGCTCTACCACTGAGCTAAATCCCCAACCCCTATCACACTTGTAATCCTAACCCAGGTAGCCTTTTTAAAAAACATATTCATGTATGTAATCATAAGCTTATGTGATGGCACCCACTTGTAATCCTAACACTCTTTGGAGGCTGAGGAAGATTCACAAGTAGTCTGGCCATAATAAAATATGTCTTAAAAAAGGAAGGGAAGGAAGGAAGAAAAGAAAAATTGCCAGGCATGGAGGCAGAGAGCAGCCTGGTATACAGATGGGAGTTCCAGGACGACACAGAGAAACCTGGTCTGGCACAGATTTATGCACAGACATACACACATACAGTTAAGGTCTTTTGTAGAGAAACACTTGGAAGCTGGAGTTGGTAGTGCACACTTTTAATTTCAGCACTCAGGAGGCAGAGGCAGGTGGATCTGTGTGAGTTTGAGGCCAGCCTGATGTACAGGATGAGTTTTAGGACAGCCAAAGATAAACAGAGAAGCACTGTCTTAAAAACAAAACAAAAAATCTGGAAACTAAACTGAGTTACACAAGCTTGTGAGGAGGCAAGGGGCAGGAAAGATTCTGAAAGTCTCAAGACTAGCCTGATTTACATAGTGAGTTGCAATTAAAGAGTCTGCCTTAAATGTTGATATCTATGGTTCATACTGACTTTTGTCAGGTGACCTTCATGTTAGACTTTCATAATTGTTGCTTTAAATTTTTTTTTTTAAAGTCAGTAAAATCATGGAGCTACTATTCTCTCCTTTTCTTTCCTTTTTTTGAAATAGGTTCTCTTGTAGCCTCAGGCTGGCCTTGAGCTCCAATCTTTCTGCCTGTCTTCTGAGTGCTGAGGTTGTAGGCACTTAGCATGATTTATGTGGTGCTGGGATTCAAACCCAGTGTTTAATATATATCAGATCCAAGTACTCTACTAATTGAACTACTTGAAGGCTCCTTCGTCATTTTGAGATAGGGTCTTACTGGGCAGCTCCATTTGGCTTGGGATATGCTATATAGACCAGCTGGCTTCAGACTCATTCACATAACTCTGGAATTAAAGGTGTATGCCATCTAACCCAGGGCTACTTTGTTGTTGTTGTTGTTGTTGTTCTGCATAGTATATATAGTATGCCTGGTTTGCTACTGTAGGTTTATAATCTGAGCTACTTGAGAGGCTAAGGCAGAAGGAGCTTAAGTCAGTCAACAGGAGTCAATTTTATAAACAAAACCACAACTTTTTGTTTATCGGTCTACCTGGTTTTGGTGACAAGTAATTGCTAAGTACCCTACCTTGTTTCCTAGATCTGTGAAGATTGTCTTGTTAACCATTCTGTCCATGCTACGCAGGCACTTTGTCGGAGGGCACGCTATATTCCCAGTTCATATTTGTTCATGTAGGATTTTTTTTTTTTTTAGTCTTCACAGTGTAAATTTATACTGAAAATTAATTTCTTATATAACTATCAAGCAGATATAATATATGCTTACATATAGGACTTTTGAGCTAGAGTTTCGTATAGTTCAGGTTGGTTTCCAGCTTTGTAGCCTGTGATAGTCTAGGACTCCAGTGTTTGCATCACCACACAGGCCTTATTTGCTGTTTTGAGTCAAGGTCTCACTACATAACTACATATCCCTGGCTGGTCTGGAACACACTGTGTAGATCAGGATGACCTCAAAATTTTCAGCAATAATCTTTTCTCTGCCTTTCATGTGCAACTGTAGGCGTCTACCATAAAACCCATATTTTTGTTTTTTCTCAGCATCTCTATGTGTATTGATCCAATGCCTGTTTCTGGAGCACTGGGATTGAAGGAATATGCCACCACATCCAGCCAAACCCAGTTTTATCTTACTGTCAGTAACAGATTGTTGAAAATAAAACTTTCTCCCAATGACTAAGTGGTGCAATGATGAATATGAAGTGTTTATTTGATAGTTTCCTCTAGGAATAATTTAATATACTTAACTATATTATTTTATATACTACATTATAAAATGTATATAGTACAAAAATAATGTGTGGGCATGAGATTGCAGATTTGATGGTGCTAGCTTGATGTGCTTAGGAAATCTAAGACCAAGGGCCAGATAGTGAGTCTTTGTCTCTAAAAATGGGAGGGAGGAAGGAAAATGACACTACAATGAGGAAAATAAATTCATATTGTTAGGTTTTCACTTAACATATAATCAGTGTTTTGTGTTCCTATCTTCCCTTGTACAAAAGCCATTTATATTTCATTTGACAGTGACACTAATATGTGGGTCTGCTGTTTACCTAATATTGGTTTATATCCATTGCTTTAGAGAATACAGAAGCAAAATGTAATTCCTGTCTTTAAAAACTAGTTTGTTGAAGGGAGATGCAGACATAGCGTATCATGTTACAGTTAAAGCAAAAACAAAGTTAGTCTGCTCTGGACAAGGTTGAAAAGATTTGTATGTAGGAGATGTTTTGAGCTAGGAGAGAGCAAGGCAGCAGACCCTGATGTAAAGATGCCTAGCAGGGAATACTCAAAGATGAGGTTAGATGAATAGCAGGGATGGGAACAAACTGTACAGAGCTGGGAGCTCAGCCAGAGAGTCTGAACTTGATTCAGTAAGCATCAACCATTATGAATGTTTTTTTATTACATGTGCATTTGATAGATACAATCTTACTGTATAACCCAATCTGGCTTCAAATTCAAGATCCTGTCTCAGCCCCTTGAGTATCTTCAGGTTCAGCCCCTGAGTATAGGCTGAATCACCATACTCAGCTTTGTCTTTTAAAAGATGAGAGCGGGGTTGGGGATTTAGCTCGAGTGGTAGGCGCTTGCCTAGGAAGCATAAGGCCCTGGTTCAGTCCCCAGCTCCGAAAAAAAAAGAACCAAAAAAAAAAAAAAAAAAAAAAAAAGATGAGAGCCCTGTGTTGTCCAGGCCACCTCCAAACTCTTGAACTCTAGTGACCCTCTTGCCTCAGTCTGAAGGATTGTGCTCAGCTATCTTCCTTCCTTCATCATGAATTTTTTTTTTTTTTTGATGTAATAAGCAAAGGCGAGGTTTATTACGGAGATCTATTACGGGATCTCCGGGCCGACACGTATCCCACGCAGGAGACAGAGGTGTCGACCCATCATGAATATTTTTAGGAAGATGCAGTGTATTTCTAACACAATCTACAAGCTAGAAAAACCAAACACAAAAGTTATTGTTTTATGTGTCACATTCTTGTACATATATGAACCTATGTGTGCAGGTGCTTGTAGAGGTCAGGGGTCAATGTTGAATGTTTTTTTCAGTTTGTCATTTATTTTTTGAGCCAGGATCTCACTGAACTTTAAGCTCACCAGTTTAAGTATGTTCACCGGCCTGCTGGACTTAGAGATAATAGGTCCACACTTCCACCCAGCTTTTTTAGATAGGTTCTGTGAATTAGACTTGTGCTCTCACACTTGTGTGACCAACATTTTACTTACTAAGCTATTTCTCAAACCTGTTTTATTATTTTGTTTTTGTGGTACTAGAGACCAAGCCCAGGGCATAAAACATACTAGGATCCCAACTACACCTCCCAGTTTGATTTCTTACAAAAACAAAACTTTTTTTCTGATATATGTATGTACCTGAGTATATGTGTATATGAATACCATGTCAGTCATGTTCCTTTAAAGAACTCTTAATCCCCCATTTCAGTATTTGATCAGTCACTAACTCTTATAGAAATTTGGAAAATTATCCAAAAAAGTCATTTTCATGGGGGACTTTAAGATTTTTTATTAGAATTTTAGGCAGTTAAGGCACAAGCTGAGGGTGGTAGGACCCATATTTAACCTAGTGTGTGAGGGGCAGAGGCAGGATCTACAAAGCAAGTTTCAGGACAGCCAGAGTTATATAGAGAAAACTTGTCTCAATACAAACAAAAAAGGGATGCCAAAGCTACTGTTCACCAAATTACTAAAATGCTTTGTCATCTTGGATGGTGGCCTTTAAGGTCCCAGAAACCTGCTATCATACAGTGGTTCTCTTATTAATCTTTACAGAAATCTGTGGAGTAGATACCATTATTTATTTTTTGGAAAATTATCCAAAAAAGGATATGGAAACTGAGGCAAAGAAGATAGTATCTTATACTCTAGGCCTTGCTTAAAGTTGTTTGTGTATGTATGTGTGAGTGCACATTTACAGTGGCATGGGCATGTTAGCAGATAACTTGGCAGGAACTGGTTATCTCTACTTAGGGAGTCTAGTGTTCAATTCAGGTTGTCATGTCTGCTGGCCAGAGCAAAGCTATCTCACTAGCTGTGTTGGTTTGTATTTGCTCAGCCCAGGCAGGATTAGAAGGTCTGGCCTTCTTGAAGTAGGTGTGTCACTGTTCGCATGGGTTTAAGACCCTTACCCTAGCTACCTGGAAGTCAGTCTTCCACTACCAGCCTTCAGATGAAGATGTAGAACTCTCAGCTCCTCCTGCACCATGCCTGCCTGGATGCTGCCATGTCCCTGCCTTGATGATACTGGACTGAACCTTGAACTTATAAGCTAGCCCCAATTAAATGATGTCCTTATAAGAGTTGTGTGTTTCACACACATTAAAATAATAATAAAAAAACAACACAATATTTTTCCTCTATTAGTGATTAATTAATCTGATCTCTTTGCTCTTTTGTTTTTTGAGACAGTGTTTCTCTGTGTATCCCTGTCTGTCTTGGAGTTCTCTCTGCAGATCAGGCTGGCCTCTAATTAAGAAATTCACCTGCCTCTGCCTCCCAAATGCTGGGATTAAAGGCATGTACCCTCCCTCCCAGCACATGCCTTTTACTCTATATCAGAAGTTCATGACCACCTATTAAGGGAACCTTTATCAAAGATACTTGGGCAATTTGCATCAGTTTTGAAAATGTGCAACCCTCAGCTAATAGTGGCATTTCACTAGAGCATGCTTTTCTTTATTCATGTTATCAGTTACTAGTTTCACTGCAGTATGACAAACTGTTGGACATCTATAGTCAGTGCTGCCACACCACTATTAATGAGGTTCCAAATATTTTTTTCTATAGCTCCCATTTGTTTGAGGGTTTTGTTTGATTTCATGTACAGGATGGGACCCAGAGCCTCAGGCATGATGCTAAGCAAGCCTTCTGCCACTGAGCTATGCCCTTTGCTTTTACAATCATTGGGGGTGGGGGGTTGTTGTTTTGGTTGGTTGGGGTTTTTTTCAGGGATGGGGATGTCTGGTAGAACCTATGGTGTCTTTGAACTCCTGGTCCTTTGCCTGTACCTCTGGAAGGAGTATTGACTTGAGCAAACTGTTGGAGGTTTTCCCAGTAATATATTTGTATTCTTTACCCAGCTTTTTTTTTTTTTGGCCATTATAGTTCTACTTGACATAAAAATGTTAGTGCTCCTTTGTTTTTATGTAACAAGATTAATATATTGTTATAGGTGTTACAAATACTTTTTATTTTTTATTTTTTGGACAAGATCTATAGTCCAAGCTTCCTTCAAACTCCCTGTACAGTAGATGAAGGTGACCTGGTGTTTCAGATTGTCCTGCCTCCATCTTTGGAGTGCTAGGATTGAAGGTACTTGACTTCATTCCCAGTTTATATAGTGCTGAGAATTGAACATAGGGCTTTGTGCATGCTAGGCAACTATACTCTACCAACTGAGCTATATATCCCTGATAGTCTTTGATTATTTTGTTTAAGGTGATAATCTCTATTTTCTGTATCCTTGAACCCCTATTTCCCTTTAGGTTTTTTAGTGTTTCTCTATAACAGAGCCTTGGCTCTCTTGGGCTTTGTAGACCAAGCTGGCCTGGAACTCATATCAAACTGCCTGCCCCTACCTCCCTGGTGCTGGAATTAAAGATGTGTACCACCAACATGACCTTGTTTTCTAAGTATGTATTATATAGCCTTTGTCCTCCGATTTAAAAGCTGTTCATCTGTGTCTTTTTTTTTTTTTTCCTTTTCTGATGCTAGAGTTGGAACTTGGTGCTTTGAGTATGTGTAGTATATACTGTTTTATCTTATAGATTTGGCTCTTACTTAGCTCAGGGTGCCCTTGAATTCTCTGTAGCTCAGGAAGTACACCCTCAGATTCCTAATATTCTGCCTTAAGGCTAAAGTAAAGATTTCTGAGATTTTATTGCATTTGTCACCAACTCCTAGCTCTGAGTTGACTTTGAAATAGGTATTTCAGTTTTTTTTAGTTCATACTATTGTTTGTTTCTTTTTCTTTTCCTGGGACAGGGTATGTCGTGTATGTGCATGCATGTTGGGCCAAGGGGTATGTGTGTATAGATCTGGATGTCATGGACCAGACTGGGCAGAGCTCAGACTCACCTGCTTCTACCTCCTGAGTGCTGGGATCAAAAGGTGTACACCACCACCAGCTGGCTGTTTCTTGAGACAGGTCTTATTGTCTGGGCTGGCCTTGAATCAATATTGGCAAGAGTCATCATACCCAGCTTGAGGTCTCCTCCTCCTCCTCCTCCTCCTCCTCCACCTCCTCCTCCTCCTCCTCCTCTCCTCCTCCTCCTCCTCCTGATAAGTTTGTTGTAAATGATTTAAATTTCTGCATACCTTTTCTCTAACTTCTGTTTATCAAATATATATATATATATACATACAATTTTAAATTTATATTTTAGTTTGTTACATAAAGAATTTGGGGATATGTATATAGAAAATACAAACAGCAAATGTATTAATATGTTTAAAAGTAAAAAAAATACAAATTAGAAAGTAGGGTTTTATTACTGTGAGTAGATACAACTCTTATTATCTAGGAGAATATTTAATTGGGACTGACTGACAGGTTCAGAGGTTTAGTACATTGTCATGGTAGGGAGCATGGTAGCATGCAGGCAAACATGGTGGTGGAGGAGTAGCTGAGAGTTACACATCTGGATTGGCAGGCAGAAAGAAGATACTGGGCCTGACTTGAACTTCTGAACTCTCAAAGCCCTGTGACATACTTTGTCCAACAAGGCCACAACTACTCCTATAATGCCATTCCCTATGAGTCTTTGGGAGCCATTTTCGTTCAAATACCACATATTAACAAATTGATCAAAATGTAACCAATTTTAAAAAAAAAACATAACAAGGTTTATTATATAGCTTATAAAATAAAAGAAGAGGTTAAAAAAAAGAGTGTACTTGCCTTGGCTGGTTGGTTAAGAGCACTTACAGTGACCTGGGTTTGATTTCTAGCACTTGCAAGGTGGCTCACAGTTGTAATTGTAGTTCCAGGAGATCACTCTCTGTCTTCTGTCAGCACATGGCGCACAGACATGCACCCAGGCAAAATACCCATATATAGAAAATAAAAATACTTTAAGGCAAAAGAAAAAAAATAAACTTTTTTGAATAGGAGTTTTTCTATATAAGCATTCTACTCATTGCAAATAAAATTTCATCCATGTTTCCTTTGGTATAAGCCAAGGGCACGGTGCCAAAATCCTCAGTGAAAGCAGTTTTGTGGGGGATAGGACTATGTGGCCTATGTATGTCCAGCTTTTAGATGGTCTGGCTTAAGTCTGGGATAAAGCCTGGGGTAGAATATTAAATTCCACAGGAAGATCAAGTCAGATAAGGACAGAAAAGTCCCTTTTGGATTTACCCATTGACAGTCATTGTTTGTCTCAGAGCCATTCAGTAGAATTCTAAGCAATAAAAACCAAATTGCTGAACTAAGAGGTGGAAGAGAAGGATTAGAAACAGCAGATGTGGAGTTAGGCATACAGAAAGTACCTGACAAAGACTATACAGTGAAATGAGGTTGAAGATGAGATATTTGGACAGCATAGAGATTTCTTTATTTCTTTTTTTTTTTTTTTTTCATTTTTCTTTTTGCCAAGAGAAAGATAAAGGCGATTGATCTAGTAGACTGCCTGAGGGATCTATAGTTAGGTTATGACATAAGAGCATGATATTTCAGGTGTCTTCTGTTAGAGTTATGTCCTTGCATCCACTCTCTCAAAGGTCAGAAAAATAATTGAACCAGTTTTCCTTCTAACCCTTCACCCCCAAGTGTCTAAAATCTCACTTGCTCAATCCAAATGAAGTTCCTCCTTCCTCTTCTGTCTAGAAGTTGATGGAATGATGGTTTATTTGCTAATTTTTTTTTCCTTAAAAATTGTTTGAGCTGGATGTGGTGGCACATGTCTTTAATCCTAGTGCTCTGGATGCAGAGACAGACAAATCTCTGCTACAGAGTTCCAGGACACCTAGGGCTATTACATAGAGAAACCCTGTCTCAAAACTTGTTTTATTTTCAAACAGGTCCTATGCAGCTCGGTATGATGATATGACCTTAATTTTTTTTAAGCTATATTATACTGGGATTACGCTGTATACCATGATACTTTTCATGGTTACTGGGGATCAAACCCATGGTTTTGTTTGCCTGGGCAAGAACTTTACTGGCCAAGCCATATCAGTAACCCCTCTTTTTATTTCATTTTTCCACCATGATGATAGAAGATACAAGAATCTGGACTGAGAATACCATTGTGATAGGGATTATTATGGAATCGTAGAGGGGCAGAGAGCCTCTCATAGGTACAAGGCCCTGGATTCTATTCCAAGCACTGCCACAAAAGAAAAACAAAACCCTAATTGCCAAAGAAACAATGTTAATCATTTTATAGTGATACTGCAACCCCCAGAGTAGAACTGTTTAACCAAATAATTTTTCCCTTATGTTGAAGGCAACAGTCTGCCTTTCTTTCTTTACCCAGTGCCTTTGAATTGAGAAAGTAATATATGTGTGTGTGTGCATGCGCGTGCGTGTGCGCATATACACACACACACACACATATATATATATATATAGAGAGAGAGAGAGAGGGAAGAGAGAAGAGAGAGAGAGAAGAGAGAAGAAAGTGGCCTTTAGGCTCTGAAACAGATCGCTCTCAGAGACGCAGGGAAAAGACCCATGACAAGGAGCAGCTACAGAAAGAAAGAAGATAAATGTCCTAGGCCCCCTTTTTACTAGTATCATTCCACAAAAGAGGTTTAGTAACACCAATGAAAGGTGTGGTGGGAGAGAAGAGAGATTTAAGCAATCAAGATGAAAGCAGGAGTCAAGAAAGGGAGGAGATGGATTAGAACTGTTAAAAGGGACAGGGCAGCTAGGAGAGTATTCCCTCCAGGGAGTAAAGGAAAGAAGCCAGGGACTGTTGGGCTAGCTATTGATTCAGAGGAGGGATTCACTTCTGGAGAAAGCTAGAGGAAGGAATATGCTGCTCAAAGAGATGCACTGAGATTTCTAAGCAGAGGTAGGTTGCTTTTTCCTTTTATGTGATATTTCTCTAGAAGCTGTTGTTCATGGACTGTAAATCATGTGTTCTTTTCATTGAGTACTGTCGGCTCAACTCCTTGGTACACAATTGTTTTTAATTTGTGTTCGTTTATATTTTTTTCTACGTGGTATAATTCTGTTACTTTTATATAGGATTTTATGTAGTATTTAAGGGTTGTTTTTTTGGTTTTTGGTGTTTTTTTTTTTCCTTTCTTTCTTTTTTTCGGAGCTGGGGACCAAACCCAGGGCCTTGCGCTTGCTAGACAAGCGCTCTACCACTGAGCTAAATCCCCAACCCCTTTAATGTTTTAAGTTTTCAGATTTACAGTAGGGACTTTTTTTTTTTCTAGGTTCAAATTATGTGCTACAAAACCCTTAAAAAAGGTGTTACAGAAAAAAGTTTTTCCTTGACTGTTGATTTGATTTGTTTATAAAGAAACAGGGTATCATATAGCCCAGGCAAGCCTCAGCTCACAGTAAAGAAGGCTTACCATTAGTTCTGATGTTCTCTCTTCACCTACTGTGTGTGCTACTATGCCGACTCCTCCTTCCTTTTTTTATGGGTTATTTATTTAAATAGTCCAGATAATGTAGTGATTCTCTGGCAGGGCTACCATTAAATAATTACTGTGAATAAGAATTAGTATCTTTTTTTTTTTTTTTTTTAAGGAGCTGGGGACCAAACTCAGGGCCTTGCACTTGCTAGGCAAGCGCTCTACCACTGAGCTAAATCCCCAACCCCATTAGTATCTTTTCTAATGGTGTCTGTAACGTAAAAAGGGCCTTTTCTCTGTTCCCTAACTTCAACTATTTGTATTATCTCTCTTGTTTGCTGTGATACTAACTTTGGAGGTTGTATGATCTGGAAAACTCTTTAAAAATAGTCATAGCTGGTGAGGACATGGTGACACACTCACCTTTAATCCTAGCACTCAGGAAAGGAGGCAGAGGCTGGTGGTTCTCTATGAGCTCCAGAACTACACGGTGACAATTCCAGTCTGGAAACTGAGGCAGAATTAGGCTGGCCTGACTACCAGGTAACACCTGTCTGGAATAAAGAAGGAAAGAAGAGTGGAAGCTTAGTGTTAAGTGGCAGGTCCTGATTGTTGGGTGGGGTGAGCCCAAAGTTCTGCGTTTCAAACAAATGTCAGAATTGTCCCAGTGTTGTTGGACCTCAGACTTTACTTTGAGCAACACAGTTGCCTAGTCATGGGTTCTAGTGTTGGTGTTGAACTTTCATAATCAGAAATACTAGATCTTACAAAACTGTGGCATACTAATGCTTGGAAATTTTAAATTTATATGTACATTATAAAGTTCCTTGACCCCCTACCTTTTACAGTAACATTTTGTTATATTTGTCTCCATTCTGGTAAAACAATGTATTTATTTAACCTGGTGGTGATGGCACCTTTGGGGAAGCAGAGGCAGGTGACTCTGAGTTCCAGGCTAGCCTGGTCTGCAGAGCTAATTCCAGGACAGGCTAAGCTGTCTCAAGAAAACAAAAACAAGGGGGCTGGAGAAGTGGCTCAGAAGTTAAGAGCACCGACTGTTCTTCCAAGGTCCTGAGTTTCAATTCCCAGCAACCACATGGTGGCTCACAACCATCTGTAATGGGATCTGATGTCCTCTTCTGGTGTGTCTGAAGACAGCTACCATGTACTCATGTACATAAATCAATCTTTAAAACAAACAAAATAACCCTATTGTATTTGTTTTGCTCTTAGATATTTAGAGCAGAGGGTAATAAAAGCAGATAACAGCAATACGAACCAAACTGGCAATATAGGAAATTTTCCATCATCCTTGTCTTTATTCCACATACGGTGGACTTTGTTGAATTGGTCCAAAAATAAAAGTTGCTATATTGAAGGTATGGGTCAGTGGTAGAAGTCTTGCCTAGAGTGTGGGTAGGGTGCTCTAGGTTCAATCCTCAGCACCACTGATGAAATAACTAATGGGGGGGGCACACATATATGCACACTCTTCAAGCCTGGCCTCACAGTTTTTGCTTTTATTTTAAATTTAAGTGTGTGTGTGTGTGTGTGTGTGTGTGTGTGTGTGTGTGTGTGTGTGTGTGTGTTGTGTTTTGAGGCAGTATGTTGCATGACTTTACCTGAAGTGACTTGAACAGATGTTCAATTTGAATTCTGTGAACAAACCAATTTGTGAGTTTATTGGGTTTACTTGTAGGAGCATGGATTACTCAGCTGTGTGACCAAAAGGCCCACCATAGAACAGGAGTTCCCTGCCCAATTTTTGAAAGCAACTCTGTTGAAAAGTGTGTGTGTGTGTGTGTGTGTGTGTGTGTGTGTGTGTGTGTGTGTGTGTGTGTGTGTGTGTGTGTGTGTGTGTGTGTCTGTGTCTGTGTCTGTGTGTCTGTGTCTGTGTCTGTGTGTCTGTGTCCTCTGCCTCCCAATAATTGTGTGCTTTAAGAGGGAATTTGTGAATCTTTTAACTTTCTAAGGTTCTTCAGCTATTAAATTTCATGAACTTCCTGAGGCTTATATTTTCCTTAGCTTCCTTTGTCTTCTGAGATTCCATATCTGTCCTGGATAGAACATTTTAATTGAAAAAAAAAAAGATATATGACTGTTTTTTAAAATTGTTCAGGTTAGCCTTAAAGTTGCTATATACCCAATGCTGACTTCAAATTTCTCCTACTCTCTTTCCTCTTTCTCTTGAATGGTAGGATTATAGTGTACATCACCATACCCAACTATTTGAGGCATTGTTCAGCACAAAGTCATGTGCTTCATCTTATTAGCAGCCATATAACAACAAAGTAGTGGCCTCAGGAAACTTTACTGTCTTAAGAATGAGCTAGATCTGAAGAAAATGGGGAGGACACAAGGAACAGGACAAGGAGGGAGAATAAGACATGGAGAGCAACGGTGTTTGGATAAAAATACAGTTTCTTGTTGTAATAATTGGTTTAATTGTTTTTTGTTGTTGGACATATTGTTTTGTCTCAAGACAGGGTCTCATTATATAACCTTGGCTGACCTGGAACTTAATGACTGTGTAGAGCAGCCTGATCTCAAATTTACAGATACAGCTGCCTCCCAAGTCGAGGATTTAAAAGTTGTGGACTAATACATCTTTCAGTTTGGGTGAGAAGGAGGGGGGCAGTACTGGGTTGAATTTAGGGCCTCATTAGTACTGGACAGGTGCCTTGAGAGTGAGCTGTATTCTCAGTCTTCTTTTCTTATTTTGATGCAGGGTTTCATAACATTTCAATAGTAATTTTATATGCATTTGCTTTTGACATGGTCATGCTACTTTTCTCCAAGCCTACCTTTATTTTACCTTGAACTCTCATCCCGAATCAGGCCATGGCTATTTATTTCTCTGTAGATTTTATAATGCCTTCCCAGAATGCTGGCCTGCACAGGGATTGATGAACTATGTCTCTAGTAAAGTAGCAAGAGCTTCGTTTGAGACTGGGCCAAGAACATAAAATACTTTAAATTGTTGTTGTTTAGGGATAACTCTGTGTGTGTGTGTGTGTGTGTGTGTGTGTGTGTGTGTGTGTGTGTGTGTGTGTGTGTGTGTGTGTTTTTTTTATATAGTATTGCTTTAAATTAGATGTTTTCAGACTTTACTATCTGCTAGTTTTTTTTATTTTTAGATTTATGTGTATGGGTGTTTTTCCTGTGGGTATGTATGTATTCCAATCACATGCTTGGTGCCTCAAGAGGTTAGGAGTTTCATCCCCTGGAACATTAGTTAGAGCCAGTTGTGAGCTCCACCTGAACCTAGTTCTCCGAAAGAACAATAATACTCCACTCTCATCAGTTTTCTGTTAATTTTAAGTATAATCCAGAGTCTTGATCAGTTTTGATCAGTTTTGGAGTTTTTGGTTTTGATTGACAAGATTTATAATGTAGGTGAATTTTTTTCTTCCATCCAAGAGGATATCTGTTGAATAACCATTGATGGATACCTAATTCATTCACTAAGGAGGTGGGGGGGGGCATCTTTCCAGCTCCCCATTTACTCTTGAAGTTTGTTTGTTTGCTTTGTTTTTTATTTTAATTAAGTCTTTGTTATTTAGTTGGTGTGTGTGTGTGTGTGTGCACATGGGCATGCCACAGTCCATGTGAAAGTCAGAAGAAAATTTGTAGGAGTTGATTCTCTCCATTACATAAGTCCCGGGCATCAGACTTGGGTCATTAGGATTAGTAGCAAGTACCATCATCTCTGAGTCATCTTGCTGACCTATTATTTTACTCTAGGTACTACCAAGATTTAAGAGACAGAAACTGTTGATAGGCATGGTAGCGAGACAGGCAGGCCTCCCCAGCAGTGTGATTACAGGCACATATCACCATGCCCAACTTTCCAGGCGGGTGCTGGAGATGAAAACTCATGGCTTCATGCCTTCTCAGAAAGTACTTCACCAACTGAGCCATCTCCCTAGCCCCACACAGTAAAGCTTTCTGAAAAATGGTATGACAAAGTATGATTTTTAAGGGAGAATTTAGGAAAAACAGCAAGGCATGGGACTAGGAGTGTAGTTCAGTGAGGCCTAGATTTGAAACCCAAAGCCATTTAAAAGCAAGGAAAGTCTCTTCTAGTGCATGATAAATAAAGTGTACTTTTTTGGTTTTGAGACAAAGTCTCATTATAGATCTAGCTGTTCTGGTCTAGCCTTAAACTCAATGATTTCCTTGCCTCTGCCTCAACAGTTCCAGGATTAAAGCTGTGTATCACCAAGCCCTACTCCTTATAATGTATTTTTTAAACTAATTTTTAATTGGAAGAAAAAAGTAAATATATTTGTGTTTAGCATTTTGAAATGTGTGTACATTGAGGAATCATTAAATCTAACGTGTTGTGGTAAGAGAAAGTAAGTATGTAGAGTGCTAATTATTGTCTGCATGTCATACAGTAGCTATCTTAAACTTTATTCTTCTGACTGAAAATTTTAATTTTTTTTTTTTTTTGGTTCTTTTTTTTTGGTTCTTTTTTTTTCGGAGCTGGGGACCGAACCCAGGGCCTTGCGCTTCCTATGCAAGCGCTCTACCACTGAGCTAAATCCCCAACCCCGAAAATTTTAATTCTTTAAGGCACTCCAAATAAGTAAGTTTTAAACTAGCTTTACTGGTAATTTTTAATATAATTAAATATCCAGAATAAAAGTTTCTAATGTCTAGTGTCTCTTTTTTTGTTGTTTATGATTGGGTATCATTGTATGGCCAAACTAGTCTCAAACCTCATCTTCCAGCCTCAGTTGTGCAAGTGCTACTTTTCTAGTCATGTCCGGCAGTACCTAGCTCTGGTAGTTGGTTGTGGTAGAAGATTGACCTGTGCCTTGTATGATTGACCTGATGCCATTAATAACATCCTATCCTAATAAGGATAATAACAACTAAAAAATAGCCTTAGATTTTGCCAACTATCTCTGGAGGCTAAGTTCTTCAGTTTGAAAACTTGAGCCTGTAGGTTGTTGCTTTAACTTTTCCATGTTTTTTCTTTTGGCAGTTTATTTGCATAAAAAACCAAAATTAGCATTGTAGTGTTTCTCTTAGACTAAACTTTACTTCTGCAGTGTATTTTAACACCCACTCTCACCAGTTTTCTGTTAATTTTAAGTATAATCCAGAGTCTTGATCAGTTTTGATCAGTTTTGGAGTTTTTGGTTTTGATTGACAAGATTTATAATGTAGGTGAATTTTTTTCTTCCATCCAAGAGGAAACTATCTGTTGAATAACCATTGATGGATACCTAATTCATTCACTAAGGAGGTGGTTTGGGGTGGGGGGGGTAGGTATTTTGATTTTTAGAGACAGGGTTTTACTGTGTAGGCCAGGATGGCCTTGAACTCAGAGATCTGCCTGCCTTCACCTCCTAAGTGCTGGGATTAAAGGTGTGTACCACTACCACTACCACCTGCCACTAAAAAGTTTTTAGTTTAAAATGTGTACGCTTTTATTTGGGCAAACCATATCATGAATAACAATTTGTGTTCTCCCTTAATAAAGGAAGGGGAAATGGAAGGTGAGGCGGTTGAAGCCATTGTGGAAGAGTCTGAAACTTTCATTAAAGGAAAGGAAAGAAAGACTTACCAGAGACGCCGGGAAGGGGGCCAGGAAGAAGATGCTTGCCACCTACCCCAGAACCAGACAGACGGGAGTGAGGTGGTCCAGGATGTCAACAGTAGTGTACAGATGGTAATGATGGAACAGCTGGATCCTACCCTTCTCCAAATGAAGACTGAAGTAATGGAGGGTACAGTGGCTCCTGAAGCAGAAGCTGCAGTGGACGATACCCAAATCATAACCCTGCAGGTTGTAAACATGGAGGAACAGCCCATTAATATAGGAGAACTTCAGCTTGTCCAAGTACCTGTTCCTGTGACTGTACCTGTTGCTACTACGTCAGTAGAAGAACTTCAGGGGGCTTATGAGAATGAAGTGTCTAAAGAGGGCCTTGCAGAAAGTGAACCGATGATATGTCACACCTTACCTTTACCTGAAGGATTTCAGGTGGTAAAAGTGGGGGCCAATGGAGAAGTGGAGACACTAGAGCAGGGGGAGCTTCCTCCTCAGGAAGACCCTAGCTGGCAAAAAGACCCAGACTATCAGCCACCAGCCAAAAAAACAAAGAAAACCAAAAAGAGTAAACTTCGTTACACAGAGGAGGGCAAAGACGTGGATGTGTCTGTGTATGATTTTGAGGAAGAACAGCAGGAAGGACTGCTGTCTGAGGTTAATGCAGAGAAAGTGGTTGGTAATATGAAGCCTCCGAAGCCAACAAAAATTAAAAAAAAAGGTAAAATGAGTTTATGAACTCGTAAACCCATTTGGGGAAAAGGATATAACAACAGCCTGTATGCAAGTGCTTTTTTTTTTTTTTTAAACATCTAGTGGGTGCCATGGCTTAAATCCAAAACAAGGGTTTTATTTGTGTTTTTAAGTCCTCAAGAGAAGTAAAACTGTGAATTAATTTCTTCTTAGATTGACTTTGATTATAAAAAATTAAGAGAATACAATTATAGTTTAGGACTAATCTAAATGCTGAAGCACTGTAACAAGTCCGTGTTTTGTTTTGCATATAGGTGTAAAGAAAACATTCCAGTGTGAGCTTTGCAGTTACACGTGTCCACGGCGTTCAAATTTGGATCGTCACATGAAAAGCCACACTGACGAGAGACCACACAAGTGCCATCTCTGTGGCAGAGCATTCAGAACAGTAACCCTCCTGAGGAATCATCTTAACACACACACAGGTGCTAGATATTAATGTGGGCTATAGCATAACAAAGGTTAAAACATGGTTTTTAATCCGAGATTACTTCAGTAGGAAGTTGAAGAGTATTATTTTTGTTCCTTCTTGAAATCTGCCGTTTTTTCTTGACATAATTCATAAAAGATTTTAGCATTACGTTGCTGAGGATTTAACAGTGACAAGAAACGAGACCCAAAAGCCCAAGGCAGTCAGTGAGAAAGAACACTAGAAATAGAAGTAAAAATCCTACCTACGATAGAACTATGGCTTTCTTTTCGTTTCTTGTTGTTTCGTCTCAAAGAAGGTAGGTTGTTTACAGCTTAAGGGTACAAACGTATACATACCATTCTCAAAGTTCATTTATTTGTTCAAATATAAAATATTCTTTAATATCTTCAGTATTCATGTTGCATATGGCCAGATTCCAGTGAAGTGACTGCATTGTCGACTTCTCTTAGACTTTTTGCTGGCAAGTTTGAATATTTGTGTGAACTTGACAGAAGCTGTAGAGTTATCTACCATGTAGATCCCTTTCTTAATGAATTATTCATAAGGCAGTGTTCAGCCCATTGTAGGTAGTACCACACCTAGGTCATAGGGTTTATAAGAAATCAGACTGAGCAAACTAGAGGTAGCACTCTGGTAAGCATAGTTCCCGCCCTGACTTCTTCAACAGTGGAGGGTGACCGGAGTGAGAGTCAAGATGAAATGAACACTCTCTTCTTCAAGTTGATTTGGTCATAGTGGGATTTTTTTGTTTTGTTTTGTTTTGTTTTAATCATAGCAGTAGAAACCCTAAGATAACTCTCTCTGCAGGCTTTTATCTTTTTGCATAGGTATTTGGTTGTAAGTCCTCTGACCCAATTTTTTATGGAGACTAGTTTCTTCCCATATTCTCTACTTCTTTCAGAGTAGGCTTTCCTCTATTTTTATGTTCTGTCTTCATTTAAAATGGTGATTGTTGGTTTCGATTTGATACACTAGTTGTCAGATTAAATTAGTTGTCTTGCTTTACATGTCAAAAGATCAGTTAGTGGATTGTCTATTACTTTATAAGTGTGCTGTATAGTAGGATATTCTTAGCCATCTAGTCACTTTTATAGCACACACACACACAAATGCATCTAGTACTTTAAAGACCCTTTGATAGGATTTGTCAGTGTGTATGTACATTGACGTGAGTACTTTGTCTTAGACTGTACTTAAGCTTTGAAAAGTTCATTCTGTGGTTATCCGGAACTGGTTTGGTAAACACTTATTCATCTAGTTAACTGAGCCTACAAAACACTCCAGTGCTGCTTCCTGATGAAGAGTGAGCTTTTCACTTTCAGATGTGCTTATATTACATTCTAGGGGCACTCTTTGGATTATTTGGTTTACTAAGACAACGTCTTTCTACATAGCCCTGGCAATCCTAAAACTTACTACGAAGCTAGGTTGGCTTTGAACTCAAAGAGATCTACCTGTGTCTACCTATAGTTCTGGGATTAAAGGCATGCACCACAGTGCCCAGCTTCTAGTGGATACTCTTCCTATAAAGCTATAGCAAATGAAAACCAATTTGGTGACCATGACCTTGAACAGAGGAACGTAGTGGTCATGTAGTGCAGCCTGATGGGAAGGGACCCTGTCCCACAGCAGTGTACAGTTGGACAGTTGTCATGCTTTTTCTCCCAGAGGCAGAACTCTTCCCCCCAACCACAAAATAATGCTAGGTAAAAACCAAAAGTTACTATTTTAATTACCTTGTTCCTGAGATTAATGCTGCTTTCCTTCCCTTGATAATTGTTTTATTTTTTTCTGTGCCACCAGATTGTATATACGCTTCATAGAAAGAATTCCTCCATTCTCTCCTAACTCAGTGGTACTGAGGAAACAAATTTAATTAGTGAATAAGCATTCCTTTCCATTTCTTAGTTACTGTAATTTTTCCATCAGCACTTCCCTGTTTATACTTCATCGTTTTTAGTTATTTTTGTGGAGTTGTTCATGGTGTTTTATGTCTGTAAACCTAAACACTTGGGAGGCTGGGCACTAGGAATAAGAGTTTAAGGACAGTTCTGGGTTCTATGTTTATATATTGAGACCTTACCTTTAAAAGAAAGAGAAAAAAAGAAAGAACAAAGAATAATTTCTGTAGGTGTCTATTCTCATTCTTGACATTATGATTTTTTTAATTATAATCTGTTTTGGTCGGGGGAGGTGTTTAGAGAGACAGGGTTTCAATGTAGCCCTGGCTGTCCTGGAACTTAGTATGTAGACCAGGCTGGCCTGGAACTCAGACCACCCCCTGACCTTGCCTCTGCCTCCCAAGTTCAGGATTAAAGGCATGCACCACCACTGCCTGGGTTTGTTGTATTTAGTAAGGACTAAAATACACTAGAATTTCTTTTAATGGTTGGGTTCTTAGTAACCAGTATATTTACAAAAAGGAATAAGAAGGATTTTTCTATTCAAAGGCAATAGAGTCAAGTAATTAGCAGAAACTAAAGTTTAGCATGCATTCTTAGGGACTAGTGATGAAAATTTGTCCAGGGCTCCCTGTAACTAGTAGAGCTATTTTCAGCTTATGCAGTAGCTTTGAGCCACACATTGAATTGAACCCTGTCATGTAATGTGCCATTAATTCCTGCTATTCCCTCCTTCCTTTAGGTACTCGTCCTCACAAGTGCCCTGACTGCGACATGGCTTTTGTGACCAGTGGAGAGTTGGTGCGGCATCGTCGTTATAAACACACTCATGAGAAACCATTTAAGTGTTCCATGTGTGATTATGCCAGTGTAGAAGTGAGTGTCTAGTTCTTTATCATTGAGAGCTTTCTTAGACCATGGCAGTAGGCTTTTTTTGTTTGTTTTAGGGGGACACCTATTCCAAGGCTAAACATGCTAGTGCATGCCTTTAATCCCAGCACTTAGGAACCAGAAGCAGATGGGTCTCTGAGTTCAAGGCTAGCCTGGCCTTCACAGTGAGTACCAGGACAGCCAGACCTATATAAAGAGACCCTGTCTCAAAAAAATAAATAAAAATACCAACTCCATATATTTTGAAGACATAACTGTACCCAAGGCATTTACAAATGGGAGGTTTGATGTATATTCCTTTAATCCTAGTATTGGACAGTCTGAGAATTGTGAGTTTGAAATTACCTTGGACCAGATACTGAGTTTGAAACGATCTGGAATATAGTTAAGAACCTCTCTTAACTATAATAACGAACTGGGGTTGGAGCTGTAGATCAGTGCTTGCCAAGAAGCAGCATTCACGAGGCTCTGAGTTTGATTCCCATCACTTAGGGGGAGAAGGGGTGTAGGAATGATGATTGGCTTTATTATTTGAATCTACCCTGTTGCCAGAATCGGATAAGAATACTACTAAAGGGAGAGGGGAGTTATACGACGTTAGTAAGCAGCCAAATCAGATATTATACTGAAAATAAGTGGTTAAATATCTCCAAAACAAGACGAATTCAGCAGTTATGTATATTACTTTATAGGAAGCTGGAAGAGGGACAAAAAAATTCAGTTCTCAGTACTATATAAAGTTCCAACAAGACTAGGGATAAGCCAAAGCAAATCCCTCTTAATTAACTGAGTCACTGAAGTGATCCATCGTGCCTAAAACCTCAGCAGTCAGGAGGTTGACGCAGGTAGAGTGCTGCAAGCTCTAAGCCAGCCTAAGCTATAGAAACCTTGTCTCTCACCCTCATCATCATCATCATCATCATCACCGTCTAGGGTCTTAATGCTACTGTTTCATTGTATTAAGAATTACAACTAATGGAAGAATAAGTATTTTATAAGTAGACTTTTTTAAATTGAGACAAAGTCTAACTACTTATGTATACCAGGCTAGCCTGGAGCTCACAGAATTCTGCCTGCCCCTGCCTCCTGAGTGTTAGGATTAGAGGCCTGTTCCTCCACACCCAGCTGTTTGGTTTTTGGTTTTTTGGTTTTTTCCTATTTTTCTTTTTCTATTTGGGTTGGGGGAAGGGATGCTTTCTGCTACTCCTTGACTCTAGCAGTTTTTCTTTCACCCTGTGGACCTTGAGGTTGAAACTCCGTCATCAGCAAATGATTTACTCAGTCATTTTGCCAGGCTTTAAAATGTCATTCCTTAAAGATTTTTATTTTTTACTTATTTTAGAGAATATCCCGCAGTAAAAGACATTAGAATAGGATGAATTCAGTGAATAGAGACCAAACATAAAAGAAGTATGGGCCAAGCAGTGGTGGTGCACACCTTTAATCCCAGCACTTGGAAGAGGCAGAGACAGACGGATCTCTATGATTTTGAGCCCAGCCAGGTCAACAGTATGTGTTCCAGGATAGCCAAGGCTGCACAAAGAAACCCTGCCTCAGCAACAACAAAAGTGTATAGAAATGAACAGTTGTGTGCATGAACCAGTGTTTGAACCCAGTTCCTTAGGCATGAACTCAACCACTAAACTGTGTCTCCAGTTTCCAAACATCTCGTACTAGTGTAAAAGTTGTGTATCTCTTACCAGTAATGCTTAACGACAAAGATGCTTCAAGATTTCTTCCAAGTTTTGTTTTTTGTGGTTATTTGTTGGGGGGGGGGCGGTGAGTTAAGATTTTATTCTTTTAATTATGTGGAGTAGTTTGGGTGCACAGGGGTGCTGGGGCCAGGAGAAGTTGGACTCCTTGTAGATGAAGCTGCAGGGGATTGGTTGTGAGTTGCTATGGCCCTGTCATGAGTCCTTGGAAGAACACTTAACAGTCTTAACCACTGGTCTGAGCTATCACTCTAGCCCCACCTTGTTTTAGATTTTAGAATACTTGCATAAATATACCGATAATCTTGGCAAAGGGACTGAAGTGTAAGCATAAGTTTGTGCACAGAGATGTAATTTCACGCAGTCACTGTTCTCACTCAGACCCACCACATGAGATCAGTATCAGATTTGCCACTTGCTGGTGTGGCTTTTCAAAAATACTTAATTTGGAACACTGGATGTGGCTGTAGCTCAGCGGTAGAGTACTGGGCACTATCTTGAGTCCTCAGAACTGTTAAAGAGATAAATAGTAGTAATAATAGTTTTAAACCTTTCAATTGGAGATAGACAACCTAGTCTAAGAATAGTAGGAACTAGAAACCTTGAGGCAGTTCTAAATCTGATAGTGGTGAAATGTCTGAAATAACAATAAAAGTCATTATTGTGATTTTTGTTGTTGTTTGTTTTGGTTTTGGTTTTGTTTTGAGACAGGGTTTCTTGGAGTGTCCTCAGTTGTACCAGAACTCGCTCTGTAGACTAGACTGTTCTCAACTCAGAGATCCTCCTGCCTCCACCTCCTGAGTGCTGGGATTAAAGGCATGTGCCACCATGCCAGGTCCTCTGTTACATCTTTAGGCAGAAAAAGTCACAAATTTGTTCCAAAGGGCATAAATAAATGAAGGTTACAAGTTGATTCCAAATTTTTATCAACAGACTAAATGTGAATGAAAAGTTAAAGAAAAATTTGAAAGTATACAGAGGGATGTGTTATATTGAATATTGTGAGACTGTGTGGTAAATCAGGCAGGTATGGGGGTGAGTGAGGTACTACTACTGGTGAGTGGAAGGGCACTCTTAGCCTGTATATGGCATACCCTGAATAAGGCAAAAGGAGCAGGGATTGAGTGATGCTGCAGGGAAAGTGTGGCAAGTAGCAAGGAAGAGAAATCAGAGACCCCTAAATCTCAGCCTGTCTAGGAAGTAGAAATGAGAGGGAAGCATGAGCTTGGAGTTGAATTTTGTAGGAAATTAATATGTATAAAATAGGTATGGGTTATCTACTAAAGTATTGTGAAAAGTTTCAAAGAGAATAGAAGGGCTGGAGCCGTGGCTCAGTGGTAGAGAGCTCTTGCCTAATACAAGTCCCTGGGTTCAATCTTCAGGACCACCACACACACAAAAATAGTAAAGGTTAGTATACCATCATTGTGTACCTTATCGCCCAACCCAGTTATTAGTGTGACAGTTTTGCCTGATCTCTGTCCTGTCTGTTTACCCCCATCTCCTTAGACTATAATACTGCTGAGAGGAAGCATAGGCTACAATGAAGGGACTTCTAATTTTAGTGCCCCCAAATTTAGATTTTGTACCTAAGCCATAGAGTTCATATTATAGTCCATGTTAACAGAAGTATAAGAGGTTCGTTCGGTTGCTTTCATGTTTCAGGTCAGCAAATTAAAACGACACATTCGCTCTCATACTGGAGAGCGCCCGTTCCAGTGCAGTTTGTGCAGTTATGCCAGCAGGGACACATACAAGCTGAAAAGGCATATGAGAACCCATTCAGGTAGGACTTCTCCCCTCCTGGTACTAATGAGCTACTTTTCAGTGAATCCTGTCAACTGCCATGTGCTCCCAGGGCTTACCTGAATGGAAGACTATTGAGAAAAGCTCTGGCACATCCTCTGAGTTGATGGTTCTGAAAATACACCCGAGGGCAATTTTTTATGAGTTTTATAATGTGAAAATGGTTCTTTTAAGGGAGACATCAAATGAGATTAAAATCTCATGTTTATCTTTAAAAGTCTGGGTAGAAGCTGGATGTGGTGGTACACACTTCTAATCCCAGCAAAGGCAAGCAGATCTGTTGAGTGTGAGGCCAGCTTAGTCTACATGGCAAATTCCAGACTAGCCAGGGCTGCATAGTGACTCCTTTCAAGTTTCAAAAAACAAAATAAGAAGTCTGGATAGATTATCTAACATACTCTGGTTTCTAAGTACTATCATTTTGTAAAAAGTGCTAAGTGTCATAGCATAAGCCTATAATCTTCACACTCGGGGCTGAGGTAAGGGGATCTCTGGTGCCAGACCATCCTAGGCAGCAAGATAAGACCTTCCTTCAAAACATAAAAGAGAAAGAATGATTTAGTTCTAGCTGTCCCCACCCCCACCCCACCCTGCCCCACCTCCACTCCAGCCAGGTAAGCTTTGCCCTGAGAAGTACTGTCCTATGATAGAAGAGGGTAGAAAGCTGAGCAGAGCAAAGGTGTAGGATTTGTTTGCTAATTCTGAAGATAGGCGTGAGTTGAACAATTCATTACACCAAGCTTTAACTTCTCAAGCCTAATATATGTCTGCCACTCTGCTATTCACCTATGAAGCTGTAGTATTTATTCATTTAACTTGTTCATTCTGTATTTCCTTTTAAGGTGAAAAACCTTATGAATGTTATATTTGTCATGCTCGGTTTACCCAGAGTGGTACCATGAAGATGCACATTTTACAGAAGCACACAGAAAATGTGGCCAAATTTCATTGTCCCCATTGTGACACTGTCATAGCCCGAAAAAGTGATTTGGGTAAGTAGATTTATTAGAGACAAAGAATTCATGAAAATATGAAGATTAAAAACTTGACCTTAGGGGTTGGGGATTTAGCTCAGTGGTAGAGCGCTTGCCTAGGAAGCTCAAGGCCCTGGGTTCGGTCCCCAGCTCCGAAAAAAAGAACAAAAAAAAAAACTTGACCTTAAACTCAGACTTTTATGTTTGTTAGTGAATGGCTTACCACTTAGTGAAATCCATTGTTTAGCTCCCCCTCGCTTGTCTTCTTTCTCTTTACTGGAGTGAAACTACAAGTTAAATATATCCAGAATGTAGATTATACATAAGGTAATGGGGACTGTGATAGGAAACAATATACCTGTAATAGCAGCTTCCATTCTCTAAATAGGGAAGTAACATGTTTCAAATATGGTCAGTTTCCTGCAGCTTTTTCAAGAGGATTTGTATATTCGAGTAATTGGAATATTTTATTGGTTTGGTGGTAACCATTCCTGTACATTGTTAAGCCAGAACTACATAGAGGAAGAATTCATCTATAGAAATTTTAATGTAACACATGCTTGCACATAGGATCATCTAGAGTTCTCTATTCATCTTTCTTACTAAAGAAATACAGAAGTCAGGAATAGTAAGTGCCAGCATTTGTAAAGTTGAAGCAGAAAGAATCAAGTTCAAGACCAACCTGGGTTATGTGAGGTTGTCTCAGACAGAAGATAAAGAGATTACTTAGTGACATGCACCTGTGGTCCCAGTTTTTCAGAAGTCTTAATCAGGAGAATCCTTTGATTCTTGGGGGTTTAGGACTAGCCTTAGCTAAATTAGTAGGCTCCTGCTTTACTAAATGAAAAAATATAAATACTACTCAGTCTGTACTATCAGCCCAAAATCTTCCTGCTTCCTGAACATATTTGAACTTTTAAGTATTGACTACCAAAGCCAGGGCCTCACACATGCTAGCAGTCAAGCAGTGTGCCACTAAGTTATACTCTTAGAAATATTTTTTACATTCAGTTACATTTTTGTGGTTTAGATTTTTCTGTTTACGTTTGATCTTTACAGTATGAAGTAAGCGAGGTATATCTTACTCTAGTTTTAGTACAGTGGTGAGCCTACTGCTCAGAAGGATGTACCAGATGTTGAGCAGAAATTGTGAGTGGCAAAGCTAGGCAGAAGCCTGAGTTCCCTCAGGTTGTTTTGTTTGTGTTTTTTGTTGTCACCTTGTTTTGATGCTTAGGGGTTATTGTGTTTTGTTAATAGTACTGGGAATTGAACCCAGGCCATCTCACGAGTAACGTGAAAAGTAATAGAGCAGGACATGTGATGTCCTACTCCAATCTCTGTGAACCCAAAGATGAGTGTATAAAGTATATGCTATCTCTTTTTCCCTGCCTCCCATACTGGGGATTGAACCTGGTCCACAGAATTGGTCCTCTGTCCTTTTGGGTTTTGGTTTCTCTTAGGGAAGAGACACTGACTTTGCATATCATATGTTGATAATCCTGATACGGTCTTCCCTCCTGAGCAGTCCTGAGCTGCTCTTTCAGGGCTGTTCTCATGGTTCCTCCTTAGTATATTAATTCATTGATGGTACAGATCCTTTGGCTCTGCCCTGTAGGAGGTGCCGTGACTCAGTGGAGTTGGACAACACTTTCCCTTTCTTTTAACTACTAACCTTCCTCTTTCTTCTTAGGATAGAAAGGCAGCAGGGTGAAATCTCCTGATATAAAACCAACATAATCTCCTTGTATCTACACTTGCCTTCACCTTTCCTATCTGCCTGTAGGAGTTGGTGTGGCTTTCTTTATCTGTGCCTTGTCAGCCCCTCTTTTCTCTTTCCTTTCTTTCTTTCTTTCTTTTTTTTTCTTTTTTTCTTTTTTCCGGAGCTGGGGACCGAACCCAGGGCCTTGCGCTTGCTAGGCAAGCGCTCTACCACTGAGCTACATCCCCAACCCCCTCTTTTCTCTTTCCTTGAGTATTTTCTTTATTAGTTTGTTTACCTTTACCCTCATACTCCTGGATCTTTCTTTGCAAGTTGGTGTACTCATTTCCCTCCTGAGAATTCACCAGAGATATTGAATGAGGCCTTGTGGTATAGACGGGTCCTCTTAGCTGCTCAAGAAGCTGGAGGCAAGAGGATAACAACTTCAGGACCTGCCTGTGCTTATAGGGAGACCCTGTCTCAAAGGGTTTTTTTGGGTTTTTTTTTTTTTTTTTTTTTTTTGTTTTGTTTTGTTTTGTTTTGTTTTGTTTTTGTTTTTAAAGAAAAGGCTGGTGACAAAACTCAGTGGTCAAGTGCTTACCTGGCATGTGTAGGGCCTGCGTTCAATCTTTAGTACCACAAAAAATTTTTAAAAATAAAGAACTGAGTTTTTCTAAATACAGTTCAGTCTTTAGTATCCCAAAAATTTTTAAAAATAAAGACCTGAGTTTTTTCAACTATATCCCACTATACACATATCCATCCACACCCATCCCATGCTGCTGGAAGTTAAATCTGGGTCATGTTGTGTGATGGGTAAGCTATTTCTCATGGAATTACATCCCTAACCTTAGTCACCCCCTTCCGGCCAACCATAATGAACAGTTATGTCCTGTAGTCTTTCCTTCTCTGTCTTTAGCATCCCTTTCGTTTACACTATACTGGCACTCCAGTAAAGGGCCTTGCTAAAACATTCTACTCATTCCATGTGCTTCCCCCTAACAGTACCTTCCCCCAACAAACAGTACACTGCACTCTGTAGAGCACTTTCTTTCCCTGGCCTGTATGATTAAAGTACTATTGGATTTCTCTCTTTAGTTCTTCCTCCTCTTTCCCCCCTTTTTAAAGCTGTTCCCTTTTCTCAGTGGCCTTAACTCTTAGATTTAAAGCCTAACCCAGGCTGAGTGTGGTGGTGAAGGCTTTTAATCCCAGCATTCAGGAAATGTTTAGGCAGGTATCTCTGTGAGTTCTAGGCCAGCCTGGTCTACATTGTAAGCTGTTGGAGTCATAGAGAACCTGACTCAATAGCAAAATAAGCCTAACCGTACTAGCTCTTACTCTTGGCCTTCTGTTCTAGTGACCTCATCAGCTTCCTGGTTCAACTCCTGTTTTAGTACCAGACTGTCCTTTTCTGTTCCATTCCTATTTTGTCATTGTTTCAGATTCAGGGTCTGTGAAACTCTAGGTCTAGAATGACCTACACTTTCCTGCCAGAACAGACACAGCCTGGTCTTAGCCCCTTTCCACTATTCCTCGCCTCAGTAAGTGGCTTTGTTGTTATTGGGTGTCATCTCCAGCACCCACTTCACTCTTCATCTTACCTCACATTTAGTCCATGACCTTTGCTCTCCCTTCCTGGATTTCTCAGCACTTGCATTTGCTTCTGTGTCCAGTGCAGTCCTTAGGCTTCTGTCTTTGACCTGTTGTCTCCCCACCTGTTGTTACTGTTGGATGGAGATGGAGAAGGGTGAGGGGTGCCACAGCACTAGAGACTGACTCAGGCTCTCACATTGCTTACTAACCAAAGGTTTTACTTCTGATCTCATGTTCTTAAGAAGTAAATATATTACTAACTTGTCAAAATATTTAACTTGTGTCTTTCCAAGTTCAACTTGACTTCATGTTTTGTTGCAGGTGTCCACTTGAGAAAGCAGCATTCCTATATTGAGCAGGGCAAGAAATGTCGCTACTGTGATGCTGTGTTTCATGAGAGATATGCTCTTATCCAGCATCAAAAATCACACAAAAATGAGAAGCGCTTCAAGTGCGACCAGTGTGATTATGCTTGTAGACAGGTGGGTGCTATGTTAGCTAGAAAACCACTGATGCTCTATGTCAAGTGTCGCATGACTAGTGTGGTGCTTTATTTAAATTGAGATATGGTTTCTGTGTGTAATTTCTTTGTAGAGTAGGGTGACCTCAAATTTAGAGATCCACCTGGCTACTACTTCCTGAGTGCTGGGATTAAAAGTGTGTGGCACCACATCCAACCTGGTAGCTATTTCTAAGATTAAGAATATTTCTCAGACAAGTATGAAGAATACTATCAAAACCAGAAACGCCACTCTTGATGAATTGAATCTGTCACAATTGATATCTTAAGACACATTATCACATTCTTTCTTGAAGAGGGGCAAGTGTGACTCAGTTGAAGAGTAGTTGCCTGGTAATATCCCCAATGTTATAAAATTTTTATATGAGTACTTTTTGCCTGAGGTGATGGCATACACTTGTAATCTCTGCACTTGGGAAAGGCAGAAGAAAATCAGTCATTCTTAACTGTATAGGGATTGAGTCCAGCCTTGACTACATGAGACTATGCCTAGGATAAAAAGCAACCAAAAAATTCCAAGGTTATTAAGTCTAAGACTTGAGAGAAGAATCTGGCCCCAAATGATTCTTAACCTGGAGTTAGAAGAGCTGCCCAACACAGGGGTGCGGCTTTCTCTGTACTGGGGTTTTAGGGATGCACTTTTGCTTCCCTGTGAATATACTGTTACCATCATGGCAGTGTTAACTCTTGAAGTTGAAAGTCATAGGGTGTACGTGCATAGCAGCTAGGGTAACAGCCCTGTGACTCTCTGAGGCCTTTCTGACAAGCAGTTCTGTTTCAGGAGAGGCACATGATCATGCACAAGCGCACTCACACGGGGGAGAAGCCTTATGCCTGCAGCCACTGCGACAAGACCTTCCGCCAGAAACAGCTCCTTGACATGCATTTCAAGCGCTATCATGATCCCAACTTTGTCCCCGCCGCCTTTGTCTGTTCTAAGTGTGGGAAAACATTCACACGCCGGGTAAGGGCTGGGTGCCTTTTATGTATGGTTGGTTCTTAATATCACGTGCTTGAGCTGTTGTTACAGAATGCAGTTTTTGCCACTGAAGTAATAAATGTATAGATACTTGGCCATTTGAAAAGTTATTTATTTCTGTCTCGGGCTCTTCTGTCCATGGGGAAAGCCTTCTAGCGATAGGGACTGCAGCATCTTTGAGTAAGCTGATGCTAACAAGGCATTTCCTTAGGTGAATTGAAATCTGTATTCTATCCTATCTGTAACTCTGAGTTTCTGTGTGACTACAGGCACGGAGCTCAGCCCACCCCCACTCTCACACACATCCCCATGCACACAGGGCCCAGCCTTCTTACTGGTGCTTTTTCAATCCTCTCCTCTCTCAGTCTCTTCCCCATCTCTGACTACTACAGATACTAGCCATCTTTCCTGAATGGGTTGGGAGGAACATGTTCAGTACAGTTAGCAAAATTTTGTGACCTTATAGAGTCCTTAAAGTTTTTGTTTAATTAAAATAAAGAGAACTTTGTGTCTGAGCTTAGTGTTTTTAGTAGTGTGAGACAAGGTCTGTTCCTTTTGTCAGAACACAATGGCGAGACATGCAGATAACTGTGCTGGTCCAGATGGTGTAGAAGGGGAAAATGGAGGAGAGACAAAGAAGAGCAAACGAGGAAGAAAAAGAAAGATGCGGTCTAAAAAAGAAGACTCCTCTGACAGTGGTAAGCTGGCCATTGTTGATCTGGTGACACACCAGAGGCCCAGTTTCCAGTAAATCTGTGTAAGGTAGAAGAGACAAGGAGGCCCCTCTCCCTTTATGCAGGAAGATCAAAGCAGAGGTTCCATGCCAAGCCTCACCACACAGCAAGTTCAAGGCTAGCCCAGGCATCAGGAAATGTCACATGACCCCCAGAAGTTAGCAGTGCTGACAGTGTGAGGTTGCCCAGCTCCCTGCTGCTATAGACTCTTCAGTGTCTTCTCTTTCCCTGGGATCGTGCTGCTCATTATGCTCATGTTCCGTCTCTGAAGAAACTGCCGACAGCCTCTAGTAGATCTGCACAGTTCTTTCTTTTGACTTCACCACTGGTCTCACTCGTAGGTCGTACAGGTATTGTCTCTTTTCTTCCCCTAGAACACTGCAGTCAGTCTGGACTCCGTCCTATTGCTAACAAAGGCCATATAGCCTTATTTACCCTATAATTTCTGTCTGTTAGCCACCTGCACAGATTGACCACAGAATTTTTTTCAAAATCTCAAAGCCAAAAGCCTTTGAAGCCTTTTAGGCCTTGTTAACCTTTCTCTGCATTTTCCCCCATCTCTGGAGGGATTTGTTTAATTTTCTAGGCATAGGGGAGTGGTGGATTGAGTGAGTTTCACAAGGAAGCATCTTGTTTCTGATACACTGCCACCTACAGTGTGTTCCTTTCACTCAGTGTCTCAGTAACTTGGGATATGAAGCATTTTATCTTGAAGATGAGGCATTTACCCACAGCTCTAACTTTAACATTCTTTCCAGAGAAAGTGTGAGTGTCTGCTATAATCTGAGCAGCTTGAAGGAAAGCAGGCAGTGAACCCTTTGTGCCACAGGGGATAATTAGTACTCTCTGGCTGCCTATAAGTGTTGCCAACAAAACAACCCAGACTGATGTCGGAGACTCAATCCCATCTCCAGCAGTTTGAGCTTCTCACCTTTCCTGTAAATAAGGACAATGCTCTTGGGGGGTGGGGGTGCGGGGCAGAGGGAGAGGGAGAGTGAGCGCTTGTGGGCCAGAGGTGGTGAGTGCCCCAGGGATACTTCTGGGATACCTCCCAAGTGCTAGGATTATTTGGCACCACTCCAGTCTCTTTTTATTAGTATTTAACCTTTTAATATTATGTGTATGTGGGGAAATAGGTATGTGGCATGAATTCAGACTCCAGTGGAGACCCGAATCGTTAAATCCCCTGGAGTCAGAGTTACTGGTGAGCCATCTATTGTGAGGGCTAGGAACTGAACTCAACAGCAGGAAGTGCCCTTAACCACTGGGCAATCCTTTCAGCTCCAAGGCCTTTTTAAAAAAGAAAGGGGCTGGAGAGATGGCTCAGGGGTTAAAAGCACCAGCTGCTCTTCCAGAGGTCAATTCCCAGCAACCACATGGTGGCTCACAACCATCTATAATGGGATCTGATGCTTTGTTCAGGTGTGTCTGAAGACAGCTACAGTGTACTCACATACATAAATAAATCTTTAAAAAAAAAAAAAAAGAGGGCTGGAGAGGTGGCTCAGCAGTTAAGAACACCGACTGCTCTTCCAGTAGGTCCTGAGTTCAAATCCAGCAACCACGTGGTGGCTCACAATCATCTGTGATGGGATCCGATGCCCCCTTCTGGTGTGTCTGCTCGGTGTATTCACATACATGAAATAAATAAATCTTTAAAAAAGAAAAGAAAAGAAAATGTGGGTGGCAATAATCAAACTCCCAAGTCCTCAAGCTTTCATTACAAGCACTTTATTTATTAGCTAAGCTGTCTCCCCAGCTCTGGATAACTCCTCTTAACTGAAATAATGAAACCTAATAAAAGGGAATTTTTATATTGTAATGAACAGTATAAAGTTTGTATTTATATCGAGTATAACCCAGGGTGGCTTCAAACTCTCAGCTCTCTTGCCTGTCATGAACTGAACTATATATATGTACACTACCATATGCAGTTGTCTCTTTTCTTAATCCTTAAAGCACTGTTGGGTTGCAGGTGCTATAGACACTCCCCAAGGAAGTGGAGGGTAGGTTTGTCAAGTCACTACACCAAATAAAAGATCTGAGACTTCAAAACCTTAATATCTGATTCCTTGTTGGTATTCTTTTAATTCACCCCCTTTACATTCAGTACTTTAAAGGCTGGGGATATAACTCAGTAGTACTTGAGTAGTACTTGCCGAACAAGCACAGAGCTCTGAGTTCACTCCCCAGTATTGCATTAAGTAGGGTTTATGGCATCTGCCTATAAATTTAGGAGTCGGAGGCAAGAGGATCAGAAAAAGAAAACAGTCCCAGAACTTTGCCTCTTTCCCTAGTAAACAGGACTCACAGTGCATCAGCGGTTTCTGTATTTCCTTCTCATACAGGTGGGTGTGTGCACATCCTCATATTCTGCCTCTGTTCAGTCAGAAATGAGCATCTCCCTCTCCATACTTCAACTTAAGCTCAGTCCCCTACTTTGCCTTTGTATAATAAGAAAAGCAATTGTTATTATTTGCTTAAGGGCTGTGTTGTAGTTTGTTATATAACTGACAAAAGATGAAGCTGGGGCTGGAGAGATGGCTCAGCAGTTAAGAGCACTGACTGCTCTTCCAGAGGTCCTGAGTTCAATTCCCAGCAACCACATGGTGGCTCACAAACCATCAGTAATGAGATCTGATGCCCTCTTCTGGTGTGTCTGAAGACAGCAAGTGTATTCATAGATAAAATTAAAAATAAATAAATAAAAAATAAAAAGATGAAGCTATCTGTATGGTTTGAAACTAAGCTTTTGTGTTAGTTTTGTTTTTTGAAACAAGTTTCTCTGTATAGTCCTTGAACTCAGAGATCTGCCTGTCTCTGCCTCTTGAATGCTAGAATTAAAGGTGTGCACCACCACCACCGCTTGGCATTCTTACTCTTACACTCAGTGTACTCATATACTGATACAGAACAGTACTCCGTATTCTTTCTTATTCTAAGCAGCTCACATGAAATGTGGAAGTAGGTATTTTCTTTTTCGATACAGGGTCTCTTTTCTTACCCATAACACTCCTATAACTCAATGTGTAGAGATGAGGCTAGCCTTGAACACATTATTGATCGGCCTGCCTCTGCCCCCGCCCCCAACTGCTGGGATCAAAGGTGTGCACCTACATGCCCAGCCCAGGACTTTTCTTAGGGAATATAAAACAGTGTTTTCCGAATATTTAACTGTCTGCTTTCTTTTTCTTTCACCACTCTGCTTGACCTGTGCTTTGATTTCTTGAGAAGAAAATGCTGAGCCGGATCTCGATGACAATGAGGAGGAGGAGGAGCCTGCTGTAGAAATTGAACCTGAGCCAGAGCCGCAGCCGCAGCCGCCGCCTCAGCCGCAGCCTGTGGCCCCAACCCCACCACCTGCCAAGAAGAGAAGAGGGCGACCTCCGGGAAGAACCAACCAACCCAAACAGAACCAGCGTAAGTTGCCTGCCTTGGCTCAGTAGGCGTCTCGGGAGGAAGCAGACTGCGTTCTCGTGAAGATGAACAAGGGAAGGTCTCGGCACAGATGCTCAGAAAGCCTTTTTTTCTTTAAACTGGGAAATGTCTGAGGCGGTCTAAAAGCCTGTTAGAGGTTGCAGGTGAAAAAGTCTAGAAGAGAAGGGCACTAATGTCCTGCAAAAGGCATGTGCTGTTACTTTGGGAGAGATTGTAAAACAACCAAGATCACAGTACTACTGTGACACAGTTATAAGTAGAAAAGAGCTTTCAAGGAATGAAGGAGTGAAGTGAGGAGAGAAGTAATGAATACACTGAGACTGTCCTGCTAGAGGAATTCAGGCCCATAAAGCTGGGAGTAGCTCCCAGCCATAATCCCAGCGCTTGGGAGGCTGGGGCTGGCCTGGGCTACATAGGAAGAAGGGAAGCAGAAAAAATTGAGGTGAAATGATTGTTCCTTTTCTAGCACAGTGCTCAGATGGTAGTAGGTCTTACTCTCCACTCAGAGGAGACTCTAGGTCTCCTCAGAACAGCTTTTTCTTCTCTTTAAATTCAGGACGTAATCTAGAACTCTGCTCCCTGATCCCATGTTTAAATGTCCATCACAGAATGGCATTCATTCTACACCTACAGGATCAGAAATGTCAGGCTCCATCATATACTCTGTGAAGTACTTGTCATGTGTGGTGTAGGGTTGTATTTTTTTCCTTGAATTACTATAAATCCTAAATATAAAACATAAAGGAAAACTAAAAAATTTTAAAGTGCAATTTGGAAGCCTGTGAAGGTGACTGATATCAGTTTTTGATACCTTGACAATTGTAGCCTTGTTGGGATGACCACTTAACAGTCACAGAGGTTGTTTTCTTTTCTATTGGCTTAGACATCACTGCTAAGGCTTCCTATGTTGCTGCTTTCCCCCATTGTCAGCATCTGAAACCGTGCCTATCCTCTCTGGGAGCTTTAATGTGCCGTTTGTTTTGTTCCTGCTCTTCTTTGCCAGCAACAGCCATCATCCAGGTTGAAGACCAGAATACAGGTGCAATTGAGAACATTATAGTTGAAGTCAAAAAAGAGCCAGATGCCGAGCCTGCGGAGGGGGAAGAGGAGGAGGCTCAGGCAGCCCCCGCAGACGCCCCCAATGGAGACCTCACGCCTGAGATGATTCTCAGCATGATGGACCGGTGATGACGGGGCTTTGCTCGCCACCAGGACTGTTGGGCTGTGTTTAAACGGCCCAAATCTTAACTTTTCTCTCTTTCTTTCTTTGGCTTTGGGAACGGCATAATTTGACACCATTTTACCAAACACACTGAGAACGAAAACTTCAAGGATGATGTTAGAAAAATGTGATTTAACTAGAACTTGTTTGATGTTAGCAAATCATGGAATGTTCTAAGTCTCTGAGGGTTTACTGTGAAGTGCTGAGGACAGTGTTGATGCCTAACTAGTTTTCTTAGATGGAAACAGAGACATTGAGCCCTCTCTCTTGATTTAGTAAACCACTCCAGAATGCCCACGGGTTTCCCAGAGTTCTATGGTCTTCCCAGGAGAGTTTTTAATTGTAAATGCGGACTTGGGAGAGCCTTAGACTTTTAACCTGGGTTTGCTTTTGCTTTCCCTGACTCCCTTTGCTCAGAGTCAGTTGCACACCAGTAGGATGGCATGCTACGATCAGTTTCTGTCCTGAAAGCTTTGCCTCTTTCTTGGCAAAGTTTCTGGTATGGTCAAGCCTGTAAATAACCTTTTTTACATTTTAATCTTTTCCATTAATTAAGAGGTTGAAAAGAAGTGCAGTGTAAGAAAACCCAGCATTTTAATTATTTGCAAATTAAGGTGCCACAGACACAGACTTCGTGGTATGTAAATGTTGAATCGGATCACAATCATGTAGCAGAAGGGCACTGGGCCTGTTGCCTGCTAGTCATGGACACCCAAAAGTCCTGATTTCCAGCTCATGGAGCCAGCATTTGAACCTTGAACAAATAATTTTCATTTATGATTTCTTCATCAACATTTTCTTTACTCTGTTTGTAGCTGAATGTTACATTTTTAAATCTCTGTTAAAGCCAGAAGAGTTGATTATGAGTGGGCACAGCGACCCTGGGAAGCTGGGCCAAAACATTTCACTGAGTCAGTAATTTAAACTTCAAATCTGGAAAAAAAATTAATAATAATGATGGTGAAGCAAAACAACTTAAAAAGTGATTCTTGCACATGAATTGTCACATGTTGATATGTCTTTTTTAAAGAGCCTCAGTCTGACTGATTTCAAACACTTTTTTTCTTCTGTGTATTGCTTTTAAGAGAGCCATCAGTTAGCTATCAGAATCTAGGTTGATGCATTTTTGTACTTAGCTGTACTGTGTGATATTTTTCATTATTTTAGGATGCCAACATGAGACCTGTAATAAAATATGTAATGGGGTTGAAAGCTGGGGAGGAGGATCTACTGCTGTACAGCTAATAAATCATAACGGATTAACAGGCATTTTGAAGACTCCATCTTTTGGGATTCCTATTTGCTCAGGTCCCTTGGGGCCTCTGCACAGCTTTCTTCTGCAACAGACAGGAGATAGATGATCCTGGCAGGTGATGGGCTGTGGAATGCAGCCTACTTCAAGTTGTGTCCACAGTGTGTGGGTGTGGGAAGGGCTGGCTGTGCATCCCCGCTTCCGTGACACACCTGAGGAGTGCCCTGCACAGCCAGTGTTGCCAGAGATGCTGATGGGAGGATGTGCCCTTGAGATCTGCTTAAGGAAGGTTGTTCCTGGTCAGGCACAGGGAAGTAGAGAGAAGCTTGGCTCAACCTTTGAGAGATAAAGAGCATTGGTAAAGGTAAGAGGGGCTGAGAGCAAGCTCAGGCAGAAATTTTTGTTCCTTAGCTGTGTGCATGTGTGACAATCCCTTTTACGGAACAGTCAGCTATCTGTGTTCACTTCGTTGTCAGCATGGGTATTCAGATTACCTTAAAACTTCGTAGTAGGGGTTGGGGATTTGGCTCAGCGGTAGAGCGCTTGCCTAGGAAGCGCAAGGTCTGGGTTCGGTCCCCAGCCCCGGGGGAAAAAAAAAACTTAATAGCGGAGAGGGGTCAGGTAGAAGGGAGGTTCTGATGAAGACAAAAAGACACTCTAGCAGAGCTCATGCTTCATCTGATGTGAGTCCATTAAACCCCTCAAATCAGAAGTTAGTCATCACTCCTTAGGCAAGTTACTGAACCTGCAGTAGTCTATAGTCCGTAATGTGTTCTTTCCATCCCAGGCCTGTCTTCAGCCCTATCCACTGCTGCCCTGTTCAGCTTGCACCTGGGTGAGCCTTCATTGGTTTTAGTCAGGTATCTTGTAGTAAGACCACCTGTTAAGAGTAAGCCTTGTCGGGGTTGGGGATTTAGCTCAGTGGTAGAGCGCTTGCCTAGAAAGCTAAGGCCCTGGGTTGGTCCCCAGCTCCGAAAAAAAAAAAAAAAAAAAAAAAAAAAAGTAAGCCTTGTCGACACACCAAGGGCCCCTCATCCAGTGGTCCTCAGCAAACAGTTGATTTGTACTGTTGGGAGTTCTCACTTCACCTGTAAAAGCTGCCTGAGTGTTGTTGGCTTTGTCACTACTGTACTGGCCACTAGCAGCTGTGTAGCTAATCCTGGTTACCTCTTCAGATCTTTTTTTCCAGTAGGCCCCACTTGCCCCCCAAGCACTAATTAATTCAGTGTGACTCTGGCCTTGGCCTCCAGGGTGCTACTGCTTGGGCATTGCTGTACTCCTTTGTCAGTCACTCCTCATTCTAATTAGAAAAATCCCTGTGGGATAGGTTTTTCTCTATTTTTGACATCCCAGAGTTGCCATGATAGACAAGATACATATCTCAAAGTAAACATTGAAGCTGTGTGTGCTAGCACACCACTCCAGCACTTGGGAGGAGGAGGCAGGAGTTCAAAGCAGGCTCAGTAGCTCGCGCAGTTCTAGCTATTCATAAAATGAAGCGGGAAGATTTTAAGTTTAAGGCCAGCATGAACATCCTGGCAACCAGGAGTGGCAAGACACCATGCCAGTAAAAAAGGGGCCTGGAGAGATGGCTCAGTGACTAGAATTTGGTTCCCAGCACCCACTGCATGGCTACCTATAAGTGACCTGATGCCCTTTGGCCTCTGGGCACCCATACACATGTTCACTGATATATAGACACACTTACACGAAATCAAGTTCTGAGAATAATTCATGTCAAAAGCTTCCAAAAGTTCCAAAAGAACTAGTGAGGTCAGGTATCAAGAAAAATCCATTGACTTTGCCTTCAAAACCCACATTCGTCACCATAATGTGTATGAAGCTAAAATTTTGTCATCCTATAAGTCATTTGTGACTTCCAGATGGTCTTAATGTCTTAAATTTCAGTCTCTGGCTGAGGGGCATGGGGCCTCCTGGTTCTGTAGCTCTTTTGTGTCTGCACCAGCCAGGCTCTCCCTGTCAACGTTTGTCTGCCATACCATATACTTCTTGCCCAAATGCCACTCTTTCCAAGTTGTTTCTCCTTTATACCTACTTTCCACTTTGTCCTATGTTTTGGTGAAGGTTGGCAAACATGTTAAGGGCCATCACCTCACATTGCAGGAAATTGAACTCAGGTTTCATGCAGATGAAATAAATACTCATGCCATTTAGCCATTTTATTTTGAAGACACAGGGTCTTTGTGTTGTCCAGGCTTGCCAGAAAATCCTGGGCTCAACATGGTTTAGAGCGACCAAGACTTGGTTGAGAGGGTCCTATCTAGAGGATGCTCCCAAGTCTTGCCCTGTCTGGGAAAGGTAGGTAGAGATGGGAAAGAAGCTGAAGAAATATAGTCTCTTCTACTCCCAGGACTCTGAACTGTCGATAGGGCAGTTAGAAGTGGAATTTAATGAAAGTCTTGCGGGGGTTATGGGAGTGTAAACCTCTGAATCAGTCCCTTTTGTAGGGTAGCGTGCTTCTGGCTAGTGTACTTCATACTGTGACTTGTGGAGCCCCAGCTCTAGACTCAAGGGAATCCTCCCATAACTTAAATGCAGACACCTGAGAATACATATGTACTTGGAATTTTCTCACTCCAGCTATCCCTGATCTGATTGAGAGGGATCTACTACAAAGGAGTGTGGGCGTTTTGAGACAGGGGTCCTATAATCTTGGCTGTAGACCAGGATGACCTCAAACTCAGAGTCCTCTTGCCTGGACTTCCCAAGTACTAGGATTAAAAGGCACCAACCATAGTTAAGTCAAAAAGTAGCTTTTTGCCTTTATAAAGCCCAGACATCACTGAAAGTGCAGCCCAGGTTCTTGTCTTCCTGATTGCTAGGATTACAAATAGGTTGCCAGACTTTTAAATTCGCATCTGAGCAGGGCAGACAGAACCTTGGGTGTGGACCTTCGGTGTTGGGTAATTCTTACTGAAGACAGACACCTATTCTGGTTTCCTTTGAGTGCCTACACCACCTACCGAACCCGTGTCTTGGGACAGACCAAATTGGGCCTTTGGAATCCCCTGGAGGGTGGCGTCCCCTGGTGTTCGCGTCAGGGACTACGGGGCAGGGTAAAAGTAGGGCACCAGGACCTGCAAGAGGCAAGCATGAAAAGGCAAGAAGACCCTTTCCCCTACACCATTCACCACACCCATGAGTACCCGGAAGGAAAAGTCCCTGAGAGATAGCAGCAGTGAAGATTCTGGAAGGAAAAGTCCCTGAGAGATAGCAGCAGTGAAGATTCTACCTTCCTCCCACAACATCCAACCCGGGCGAACTCAGCCAACGAAGCCGGGGCGGGGAGGGGCCGGGCCGGGGGCGGCCTGGCAGGAAGCAGCGCGTACCTTCCGCTGCAGGAGGAGCAGGTGGCTGCAGTGCTGCCTGGGCCCCTGGCTTCCTGTGTACGCTCCTGCCGGCTGCTTTTTCCCGCCAGAGCTCATTGGGCCGTCTCGGCCCTATGGCTCACACCCCAGATGGCATATCCTGTGAACTGCGAGGTAAGCCCTACTTGGCCTTTCCTGGGAGCCCACCTGGCCGTGAAGAGCCTGACTCCAAACTAGACCTCTCAGCGCCTTAGGGAATTTGACCAGAGGGTTTGTTCTGGAGGGAGGGCCAGTGCCTAAAAGTCCGCCTCATTTTTTCCTAGCTGATCTACAGATGAATACCTGGGCACTCAGCCTAGCACAGACCTTGGGCACAGAGTGGCCCTAGTAGAGGGACCAAAGTCACCCAGTAGATTGTCTTTCCACAGGCGAGATTACCAAGTTCCTGTGGCCCAAGGAGGCGGAGCTGCTGTTGAAAACCTGGCTTCCCCAGGAGGGTGCTGAGCAAAGTCACATCCTGGTACGGTAGCCAGGAGTGAAGTTCAGGACAGTGGCCAGACCCAGCATGAAGAAACTTGATTTCCCTAGAATATTAGTCTTTTGTTTCCCGTAGGCACTGCTTCGATGGAGGGCATATTTGCTGCACACTTGCCTTCCCCTGAGGGTGAGTCTCAGGCCTAGCCAACTCTTTCCCCTTCAGCGAGGAACCACATTTGCAGAGCTGTCCTTTTTGCCTGTGCTGGCTTTTACTTTCCAACATCATTGAGCTCCCAGCAGCAAACAGGAGGGAAGTCTGGGCCGTTCTAGCTCTGGATGCCACAAAATCATGGGGTGTAAAGAGAGGACCTGGGTTCAATTCTCAGCAACACCAGGAGGCTCACAAGTGGTTGAAACTATAGTTCTAGGACATCCACTGCTCTCTTCGGGCATCTCTGGGAACCAGGCACATAAGTGGTACACAAACATGCCAGCAAGACACCCAACAGTACAATTTTTAAAATGTAAGGACAAGCTAGGAGGTAGTGGCGCACGACTTTAGTCCTGGCACTAGGGAGACAGAGGTAGGCGGATCTCTGAGTTCGAGGCCAACCTGGTCTACAGAGTGAGTTCCAGGAGAGCCAGGTCTACACAGAGAAACCCTGTCTCAGGAAAGAAAGAAAGGAAGGAAGAAAAGGAGAAAGAAAGGGAGAGAGAGAGAGAAAAAAAAGGAAGGGGAAGAAAGAAAGAAAGAAAGGAAGGAAGGAAGAAAGAAAGAAAATAAGAGCAAAAAGCCTAGGCTCCAGAGAGTGGCATCGGTTAGTCCGAGTTATTGGTGTGCTTTTCAGGTGGACTGCACATTCAGCTACCTGGAGGTCCAGGCCATGGCTCTGCAGGAGACACCTCCTCGGGTAAGAAAGCTGGACCCCCAACTTGAACATACATGCTGCTTGACCATTTATCTCTACACACAGAACTCTGAACGGACACCAGCTTCCATACAGGGATCCAAAAAGCTTCTCCTTCCCCAGGTCACCTTTGAACTGGAGTCCCTGCCTAAACTGGTCCTGGAGTTTCCCGGGGTGGCCGCCCTAGAACAGCTAGCTCAGCATGTGGCTGCTGCCATCAAAAAGGTCTTCCCTCGCTCAACCCTTGGGTGAGGCCTAGAAAATCCAAGGGGTGGGGTGGGGCATCAGTGAAAGCTTTTCATCCTTCAAGGGCTAGAAGTCCCTTGCCTCTTCCCCTTATCCCCTGCCTAGGAAGCTATTCCGGAAGCCCACGCCCTCATCGCTGTTGGCTCGACTGGAGAAAAGCCATCCCTTAGAGTCCACAGTACCCAGCAGTCCTTGTGGTGAGGGCCAAATCAGAGCACAGTTTGACTCCATACAACCCTAGTTCCTTGGCATTGGGGACTCCCCAAAGTGAACAGGGACACTTTTATCACTGCCACCATCTAGTATGGGGCTGATCTTCCTCTGTCTCTGACTCTGTGTCTGTCTTTCCCTCCATCATACCTCTGACACCTCCCTAGGTGGCTTCTTGGAGACATATGAAGCTCTCTGTGACTACAATGGCTTCCCATTCCGAGAGGAGATTCAGTGGGTGAGAGTCGGGCCCTTTTGGGGAGCTCTGGAGATATTTGACACCCCTGTGTATGCTAAGCCCCTCTACCTTTTGTGGCCCCAAGCTAGCTGTGAATATTTTCTTCACATCTAGGATGTGGACACTATCTACCATCGCCAGGGCTGCCGCCATTTCTGCCTTGGAGATTTCAGCCACCTTGGCAGCCGGTATGAGGCCTGCCAGGATTGGGAGGAGAGGACTCCAGCACCCATGTTCCTAGATTCCAGCCTCTCTGTAGAGAGGATGCTGGCTGGGTCCTGTGTTTGGAAGGCCCTGAGTCCTGCATTTTCTCTTCCCCACACTAGAGACCTGGCCTTGAGTGTAGCTGCCTTATCTTATAACCTGTGGTTCCGGAGACTCTCCTGCATGGACATGAAGCTGGTGAGGATACACAGCAGGGAGTGCCAAGGGTGTGAGGGTCAGAGTTCATCCCGATGAGTCATGACCCTCTGCTCCCAGAGCCTGGAGGTCTCAGAACAGATCCTGCACATGACGAGTCAGTCTTCCTATTTGGAGGAGCTGGTACTGGAGACCTGCGGCCTGAGAGGGTGAGAGGCCTGAGCTGGACTTGGGAACTAGTGGTCTGTGGAGAGACTGGGAATCATTCTTACATTGGGGTCTTGATCCTCAGAGACTTCGTTAGGCGATTAGCCCAGGCACTGGCAGGACATTTTAATTCTGGACTTCGGGAGCTCAGCCTGTCTGGGAACTTGCTGGATGATAGAGGTATGGCAAAATTTGGGAGACCCAAGGCAGATGAGCAGGAGGGGTGAGGTTTACGGAGCTGCTCTGTCCACAGGTATGGCCACACTCAGCAGACACCTAGAGCATTGTCCAGGGGCCTTGAGGAGGCTCTGCCTAGCACAGACGGGGTTGACACCTCGAGGTGAGTGGGACTGAGGAGGGTTGGGAGGGCCAAGATGAAGGCGTCTGATACTTAGCCGCTCCTTCCACCCACCTCCAGGAATGAGAGCGCTAGGAAGGGCACTGGCAACGAATGCCACCTTTGACTCTACCCTGACCCACCTGGATCTTTCTGGGAACCCTGGGGCACTGGGAGCCTCACAGGATGGTGGGGTGAGTAGCAGTTTTTAAAGTCAGAACCTGGGATGCCCAGTCAGTGGGACGCCAGATCCTTAGGCAACCTCTGACTCCCTTTTTCCCTCCAAAGGGCCTGTATACTTTCCTGAGTCGTCCTAATGTTCTGGCCTATTTGAATCTAGCAGGCACCGACACTGCTCTAGGCATGGTAAGAGTGTGGTCACATGGGGGATGTTTGGTAGGGCTTGGCTGTGCCAGAGTGGGCTAGGAAAGAGAGCAGGGCATGGTAGAGAAAGCCAGAGGTTATCACTAACACCGTCTTCCCTCAGCTCTTCATGGCGTTATCTGGTGGCTGCTGCGCCAACCTCACCCATCTCGAAGCTTCGAGGAATATCTTCTCTCGCACGTAAGGGGCAGCAGGCAGGCTCGGAAGGAAGAGGCTTGGGGGAATCAGCTCCCTGAGCATAAACCCCACTTCTGCTCTCCACCCCTACCGCAGGAAGTCCCAAGCGGTGCCAGATGCACTGCAGCGCTTCCTTGGTGGTGCCAGGATGCTGCGGCATCTAGGCCTGGCTGGCTGCAAGCTGCCACCCGAAGCGCTCAGGTCAGTGTTGCTACCCTCGGGCACATCCCCACGTGCAGTCACAACCTTGACCCCCACTGCCTCACTCCTCTATTCCACCCGTAATCTTTTATAACCCCAACCTGCCTGGTGCTTATTCGTTCGCACCCTGAGTCCTGTTTTCCCAGATCTTGTCACCTGTATGTTACCCTCTCCCAGGGCCCTTCTAGATGGTCTTGCGCTCAACACTCAGATTCATGACCTGCACCTAGATCTCAGCGCATGTGAGGTGGGCACCCAATCCTGGTTGTGAGCTGAGAGCGCATCCACATTATCAAGAGTGGGGCAGGGAGGCCTTCCCTACCCAGACCTAAATATCCTGAGTGCACCCTACCTCTACCTCCAGCTGCGCTCCGTGGGTGCCCAGGTGATACAAGACTTAGTTTGTGATGTGGGCGCCTTGAGTTCCTTGGATCTGTCGGATAATGGTGAGGCCACCAGGGAACCCATACATGTTCCTATTTTTTGTACCTGATCCCCAGGGTGGGGACCCTGCCCTGGCAGCAGCGCCTTGTGCATCACTCTGGTTACTCCTAGGCTTTGGCTCCGACATGGTGACCCTGGTGCTGGCCATCGGGAGGAGCCGTTCTCTGAAACATGTGGCCCTTGGAAGGAACTTCAATGTTCGCTGCAAGTGAGCCCCAAGCCTATCTCCGTTCCTCTTAGCTAGGACTTTATCACTCACATGGTTCCCTAACAGTGTCCCCTTTCCACAGGGAGACACTGGATGACGTCCTGCACCGGATAGTCCAGCTCATGCAGGATGATGACTGTGTGAGTTCGTAGAGCCCTGCAGGTCCTCAAGCAATTAAGTGTCTTGAAATGCCTCTTACTTTTGTTCCTTCGAACACTCTTTGCTGAATTTGACCCTGTTTACCCATTAGTGCCTTTCTTTTAACCCTAGCCTTTGCAGTCTCTATCCGTGGCTGAGTCGCGCTTGAAGCAGGGTGCCAGCGTCCTGATTCGGGCTCTGGGCACCAATCCTAAACTGTCAGTGCTGGATATCAGTGGCAATGCCATAGGAGATGCTGGCGCCAAGATGCTAGCCAAGGCTCTACGAGTCAACACCAGGCTACGGTGGGCATGGCCTGGGACCAACAGGAGAGGAAAAGAGGTCTATATTAGAAGGGTGTATGGGTCTAAGGTATACGTGCTGGTGAGGCAGATGAATGAATAAGGCCAGAGGGTTGGGTGGGGTTCTGCCCTAACTGAAGCCTGGTGGGGCTCAGGTCTGTGGTCTGGGATCGAAACAACACATCTGCTCTGGGCCTGCTGGATGTGGCGGAAGCCCTGGAACAGAACCACAGCCTGAAGTCCATGCCGCTGCCACTGAATGACGTAACACAGGCACATCGCAGCCGGCCAGAACTGACAGCCCGAGCAGTTCATCAGGTGGGGGTCCCCTCTTCTCTCAGCCCTTTTGTATGTGGTGACTCTACCTCCTGGCATTTCTCACCATCTCTTGACTGCAGATCCAAGCCTGTCTCTGGAGGAACAACCGGGCAGACTCTACTTCTGACCGAAAGCCCTGCCTTCAGCCCTTGGGTCTGATTTCAGACCACTCAGAGCAGGTCAGTGTCAACCCTTCCCCTAATCTTGAGAACCTGGGTACCTGAGTCTGAGAGTCTGACTTTCCTGGGTGAAAGTGTCTGAGTTCTGTGTCCCAAACAATATCCTTTCTTTGGTCACCATTCTTGAAATAGCTTCCTGTGCAGGTAGCCTCTTCATCTGACTTCCCATTTAAGGGCTATTCCCCTCTCTCCACTGCTGTATGGTTGGTTTCAGCAGTCCCTCTCTAGCTTTAATTTCCCTCCACTTTTATATATTGTTTTTTTATATTGTTCTTACTTCTGCATGCCCAAGCCTCAGTTTTTTTGTTTGGTTTTGCTTTCTTGAGACAGGGTTTCTCTGTGTGGCCTGGGATGTCCTTGAGCTCAGAGAGATCTGTGTGCTTTTGCCTTCCAAATGCTGGGATTAAAGGTGCACACACGCCATCACTAGCTGGTTCCAAGCCTCGATTCGTATCGAAGCTCTGAAGCCCAGTTACCCAGTTACCTCAATCCAGACATCCTGAGGGGTGGGCTTTATGTACTCCACACCTTCAAATGATTTTTTTAAAATACTTTAAAATACTTTATTGTGTGTGTGTGTGTGTGTGTGTGTGTACATGTGTACACGCACCCACATGCCCATACGCCCGGGTACATGTGGAATCAGAGGAAAACAAGTGAAAGCCAGTTCTCCCTCCCCTCAGTGTGGGCCCTAGGGTCCCCTGAGCTCATGAGGCTCAGGGACAAGTTACCCATGATTCATCTCACAGGCTCTCAAGTGATCTTACTATCTTATAAAAACCCATTCTCTTTCATGGAGCCCAGTTTCTTTGGTGCCTATATCACTAAATGCCGTTTCCAGCTCCCTGCTGGCCATACTGGAGCCTTCAGCCCTCCTTGGTCTGCCTCTGGACCATCTCTCAAACATACAGTCCTTACTACAGACCAGCCATGCTTTGCTTCCTCAGTCTCTCTCTCTTACACACACACACACACACACACACACACACACACACACACACACACACACACCTATCCTCTGACAGCTTTTAAATCAGAGTGACCGAAGTATCCCACCTTGAGCAGGTAGGGTTTCTCTCACAGTTTGTCTTCCTGTAGGAAACCGTGGAAGAGAGATAGGCGAGACTGGGGAGACTGATGAGAGACAAAGGTAGGACTAACACGTGACTCCCGCAGGAGGTGAATGAGCTATGCCAGTCAGTACAGGAGCACGTGGAGCTGCTGGGCTGTGGGGCTGGGCCCCAGGGTGAGGTTGCTGTGCACCAGGCTGAGGACGCCATCCAGAATGCCAACTTCTCTCTCAGTGTAAGCACTCCCTCTCCTGCTACGCGGACCTTTCTGCTCCCAATCACGTGCCAACTTGAAACTCCTTTTGTTCCTTGGCTCCCAGATCCTTCCCATTCTATATGAGGCTGGGAGCTCTCCAAGCCACCACTGGCAGCTGCAACAGAAGCTGGAGGGCCTCTTGGGTCAGGTGGGCGAGATCTGCCGCCAGGACATCCAGGTAAGGTACTAGTCCTGCCCAGCCTCATCACCATATGTAGATTTGACCCTCATTCCACAGGCTTGTCTGTGATATGACCTTAGTCAGCAGTGGTTTAATCGGAACCCACACTTGCAAGCCAAAGGGGCTGGTCTCTAGCCATGCTGTTAACCATTTTATAACCTTTGCCCAGGACTTCACTCAGACCACACTGGATACCACAAGGAGCCTCTGCCCACAGATGTTGCAGAGACCTGGCTGGAGGAAGCAGCTGGAGGGAGTTCTGGTGGGCTCCGGGGGCCTCCCAGAACTGCTTCCAGAACATCTGCTACAAGATGCTTTAACTAGGCTGAGGTAAGAAAGCACGACTGGGCTGGGCAAAGCTGGACAGAGATAGCACACTAATCCTCACTGCCTCCTGCCTTCAGGGACATGCGCCTGTCAATCACAGGGACCCTAGCAGAGAACATTGTGGCTCAGGCCCTTGCAGGTCTTCATGCAGCCCGAGATCGACTGGTGAGGGGATATCTTGTTTAACACTCACAGAGAACCCTGTAATGACTTCTGGGGTCATAAGATAGCTACTTTAAGGTTACCTTAGATCTGCCTATCTTTGGATGGCCTGGTATTACAGGTGGAGAGTCTAGCTCAGCAGGCACCAGTGACGGTGGTCCCTGCTGTACCACCACTGTGTGGAGATGAGCTCACCCTCCTTGAGCCTGGGGGAGTGGAAGAGTTTTTCTTTCCCACGGAGGAGGAAGAGGAGAGAGAAAAGGTAAGTGAATTCCAAGCCTAGAACCCCGGCTCTTCCCTTCTTGTTCTTGGATGTGGAAGGTGAGTAGCAGTTCTGGGTCATACCCCAACCCAACACTAGACTGAAGCTGTACCCATCCCACCAGGATGATGGTTCCTCATGGAAATGGCTTGAGCCCAGTAATTGCTTCCTGGTCCCGTCCCTTCATGGTAAGTCAGGCCCTGGAAGGAAGAGGACGGAAGTGGACTGAAGCTTTGTTAAATCTGGACACTCATTCAGCCCTGTCCCGGGTGCACCCTAACCCTTACCGGAGTCAAGCCTGAAAGGAAACCGGAGTCAGCTGTTCTCAGAACCCTGTGGGACCTGAACAGAATAAGACTATGATATCTTTTTCCCTATCTCCTCCGCCCTTTTCCCAACCCCAGGATGCGCATGCTTGGCGGCTGCACAGAGTCGCGCGCACTCGGGGCCGCGCTCAGCACCGCGGACAGCGGCGACTGGGGGAGGGGCGGGCGGCGTAGCCGGGGCCCCTCCCCGCGCCCTGGGCGGGTCCCTGCCGCCCGCCCTAGCGCCTCCGCCACCTCCCTGGGTTCGACGCTCTGTTCTCTTCTGGTGCTTTTGCCTCAGGTGCTGCTGAGGAAGCAGAACGGGACCCCGAGCTGGCAGCTCCGGGGGAAGATGCGGAGCCGCAGGCTGGGCCGTCTGCACGCGGCTCTCCAAGCCCCGCCGCCCCAGGGCCACCCGCCGGCCCTCTGCCTCGCATGGACCTGCCACCCGCCGGGCAACCCCTACGCCATCCGACCCGAGCCCGACCGAGGCCACGTCGCCAGCACCACCACCGCCCGCCGCCGGGGGGCCCCCAGGTAAGTGCTTCCCTTCCCCCTCGCCCCTCTTGAGGGTCATGGTTAGACCATTCACTCTTCACTTGGCGATAGAAGACAGGAAGATGGGTCGTGGAGGCCCAAGGCCACCAGACGCGCCCTATCATCTTCCTGGGCACCCTCAGCCTCAGGCCATGGTCATAATGGGCCATGGTGTGCGGCTTTCCTGTGAGGAGCTCCTAGATGGTGGACTCCCTCCTCGAAGTGGTCTGCTCTATGGGTGAACGTGCGAGCGGTGTCCGCCTTGCCCTCCCTCTCATAAGGTTACTGAAAAACACTGGGCAGCTGGGCCGCGGGACACTCTTGCGTCTGCTGTGTATCAGCGGGTGGATGTATGTGTGGGTTGGGTACTGGCAAGGGTAGTGGGCACTGGCAGAAGGAGAGGAGGAGCTGGCCTGAGGCCCCCTGAGGGTCTGACGCAGCAGCGGCGCCACTGAGCCGGGATGAGAGGCCGGGTGGTGTGGTGTGGTGTGGAGGTGGAGGGTTAGGGTACTGCAGGGAACTGTTGGGAGTAGAAGGGGTGGCATATTGGAATGTGTGACCCGTAGGTGTTTGCTTAGTGACAGCCAGGTAGTTCAGAGTATAGCATCCTCTGGACTGGGCGGGTGCTCGGTGACAGCAGTGGAGAATGAAATCCAGCGTGTTACAGATCGTCCCCAGTTCTGGGACGTTCTTAGGCCAGGCCATTGGGAAGGAAGGGGCCTACCGGGGAGAATCACAGTTCTTAGTCCTGACTTCTAACCTCCCAATGTCTCCCAGGTGTCCCCAGCCCTACTTCAAGAAGGGAATGGGCTCACTGCTCGTGTGGATGAGGGTGTGGAGGAATTCTTCTCCAAAAGGCTGATCCAGCAGGATCGCCTGTGAGTGAGGGTCAGTTGGCTGGGGGCAGAAGAGGGTGGGACACCCTTGAGTTTCTCCTCTCACTGACGGTTGTTCCTACAGCTGGGCCCCTGAGGAGGATCCAGCCACTGAGGGTGGTACCACTCCTGTTCCCCGTACACTTCGAAAGAAGCTGGGTACCCTCTTTGCCTTTAAGAAACCTCGTTCAACAAGGGGTCCACGACCTGACCTAGAGACCAGCCCTGGAGCAGCAGCTCGTGCCAGAAAGACCACACTTGGGGATCTGCTTCGACCACCAGCCCGTCCAGGCCGTGGTGAGGAGCCTGGAGGGGCAGAAGGCGGCACCAGTAGCCCTGACGCGGCTCGCAGAAATCGGCCTCGTTACACTCGGGAAAGCAAGGCCTACTCCATGATACTGCTGCCTGCTGAGGAGGAAGCGGCAGTGGGTGCCAGACCTGATAAGGTAAGGCCTGATGCTGGGGCTGAGGGCTCTTTGGGAACAGAGAGCAGTAGGCTTTCTCTCCACTTAGGCATCTCTGTCCTCAGAGGCGGCCTCTGGAACGGGGAGACACAGAACTGGCCCCATCTTTTGAGCAGCGGGTACAAGTGGTGCTGCAGAGGATCGGCGTAAGCCGGGGCAGTGGGGGTGCTGAAAGCAAGAGGAAGCAAGTGAGTTGGAGGGGGTGAACTGCGGGGGCAGGTGGCATGTGGTAATCTGTGGGTGACATATGTGACCAAGAAGGGAGAAACACATGGCACAAATAGATCTAATTATCAGTTACATGCTCTTACCCTTCAAGTCATTGGATTTAACTTTCTGCCTTCTTCTGACCTAGTTCAGGTCACGGATATGTACCTCCTAGGGTGTAGGGAACTCCTTTCTCTTAAGGAGAAATTAACAGAAATTTGACCTTGTTTTATCTATACCAGAAAGTTCTCCAGGAACTTCCTTTTTATCCAGATTCCCAATCCTGCTGCAAGATCTCACAGAACCCTTGGTACTGGCCACCTTAGACCTCTGTTTTCCTTTGGAGCCTCGTGTGGCCTTTGGTTTATATTCTGTCTCTGTCTGTATGGGCTCCTTTTCAGCCTTCCCTGATTGATTCCCTTCCATGGTCATCTGGATAACATTATTATAATCAGTCTTTATTAGGAACTACACCGCTGGGTACCATCCATTTAAACAGCTTTTCAGGAAAAACGTATGCAGTGAGACCTGGCCTGAATTTAGTGACATTAAAGTGTGGGAAGTCATAGAACTAAGAAATCACATTATCTGCTGGATGTGGTGGCAATCTCAGCATTCAGAAAGCTGGGGCAGGAGATAGCAAGAAAGAGTCATCTGAGCTATAAACAACAAAACTATCTCCCAAACAAACAAACCTACCTGTCATGACTAACATGTGTGTTAACTACCTGGCATCCCAGACTGTAAGGTCAGAGGAAAGGGATTGGCTTTGCCATGTTCTGGCCAGCCTATGGTATCCATTCTGTAGCTGGGTTTTAAGAACACAAAGAAATAAGGCCAGAGTAAGGGCACCAGGGCTGCTGTCTGACTGATTTGTTTCCTACAGAGCAAGGATGGTGAGATCAAGAAAGCAGGCTCTGATGGTGAGTAGAACCCTGGGACAAGGAGATGTATGTTGGGGGACAAGGTGGCCTCAGAGTTAATCCCTAAGGTACTTGCTCCTCTGCAGGAGAGGACAGGCTTCTTTCCCTCCACCACTAAGGTCTGACACCTAAGCCTCTAATCCTTCCCTGCAGGTGACATTATGGACAGTTCCACAGAGACCCCTCCCATCTCAATCAAGTCCCGCACCCACTCTGTATCTGCTGGTGAGTGAGGGCCGCTGTATATGGTAAAGGAGGTGCACAGGATAGGAGGGGATCAGACACTGCTCAGAACCATTCCACAGTCAGGCTTGATGTTAGCTGACACATTTCTTTACCCAGATCCCTCATGTAGACCTGGGCCAGGGGGCCAGGGGCCTGAGTCTGCCACCTGGAAGGCACTGGGGCAGCAGCTGAATGCAGAGCTCAGAGGCCGTGGTTGGGGCCAACAGGATGGTCCAGGGCCCCCCTCTCCATGTCCCAGCCCAAGTCCCCGAAGAACCAGCCCTGCCCCAGACATCCTGAGTCTCCCAGAGGACCCCTGCTTGGGCCCTAGGAATGAAGGTAGGTAGGCACCCCACACCTAGGCTGGGAACCTGACTCCTCTGGGAACACTGAAGGTGGGAGTGTGGGGGCAGAGTATGGTGACATACTCTGATATCTTGGCCTCCTCTAGATGGCCAGCTGAGGCCGAGGCCTCTCTCGGCAGGCCGGCGAGCAGTGTCTGTGCATGAGGACCAGCTCCAGGCCCCTGCGGGTGAGGGAGACACCTCTGTCTGTGCTTGAGTGCAGAAGGGAAAGGGTGGGCTCCTGGACTTCGGTCTTGGTTCTGGTCCTTGGACAGGGCCACCATTGCTCTGAGTGCTGGAGCAATCAGGAAGCCCCTCCGGAAGGCTGACCTCTGCTAGGGTGGGAGAACACCAGCTGGGGAATCTATGGGAGTAGCATGTGCATGTTTTTGCGTGCACTGAAGGTAGACAGAAGGGTTGGGGACAACCAGTAAGATTTTCTGTATCCTTTTAGAACGGCCCCTTCGGCTGCAGCGCTCCCCTGTCCTCAAGCGTAGGCCGAAGCTCGAGGCACCCCCACCCCCAAACTTAGGTAAGAGTGGGCAAGGGCCTGTCGGGAAAATGACAAGACTGTCCAGCACGAGCCTAGAATTTTCTCTCTCCGTCCCCCTTCACAGGCTCCGGCCTTGGAACCAAGCCTCTTCCTCCATACCCCACAGAACCCTCCAGTCCTGAGCAGAGCCCTCCCTCCCCAGCCACAGACCAAAGAGGCGGCGGCCCCAACCCTTGATCCTCTCTTCTCCTGCCGCATGAAATTATTTTATTAAAAAACTTGAATGAAACAGAGCGTGGAATACTGTTTGTCCTTAGGCCCATGGGTACACATCTTCTTCATACCTGTGTTAACTCAGACTCCATCACTATGTTCAAGGCCCAAGCTACAAGCTGAGGAGAGAGCCTGGAAAGAAACCATACCCAGAGGTCAGGGTTACCTAAGCCTGGTGCCCAACACAGGGCAGGGTCACTCTAAACACTCACCTGGCAGTTTGGACCTGGGTATGGAGGGAGGCAGAGGGTGTCCCATATTTATACTGGAATGCAGAAGTATCACGATGCCTCTCTGGGGGTTCCTGGAAGGGGTGAAGTATCTAGAGAGTCCAGTCAGGACCCCTTGTCATACAAGCCTACCCTTCCCTCTCCAAGCTCTGCCCAAGGCCCTCCCATAGTTTCCCTTCCAGTTACAGTGCTCACCCAGACAGAGTGGGGCTCCTGGGCCCCGGTTCTTGGGAGAAGCTGCCGTTTTTTGATGGGCCACTGGAGCTCCCTGAACTCTAGCTTATGAAACTGGGTTCTGGTCTCACAGGCCTGGTATGAAGTAGGGGCATGTCGAAGGGGTGAGAGACTGGGGCTGCAGGTCAAGAGTGGGGAGCCGGGTGTAGAACTGCAGGGTGGAGAACTGGGGGCCTGAGCTCTTGGGGACGTTGAGCAAACAGCTGATGGAAGCTGGGAGTTGTCCTTCTGCCCGGGGTCTGGTGTGGGCAAGGCTGACAGAAGGCTAACACTGGCACCGCTCTCCTCCTGTGGCATGAGGCTGAGTGAAGCAGGGTTTTCTGAGGAAAAGGAGACTGAGTGTGAGCACAGACATCTCAGCTCAGGACAGTGGAGTGCCTGTGAGCATCACACCGCCTTCTACACAGTCCAGTAGTCACCCAGAGTACTGAGTACTTATGACCTGGACCAGAGGAAGTGGCTTGAAGGACAAAGATGGATTTCCCTGGAGTTCTGGAGAGAATCGTCAGTGTTGTGGTGGGCTCTGGGCTCCAAACATTCCCCTTTTTGCCCCACCCAGTTCTTACCCTGTGCCTTCTGACTTGAGTCTATAGAACTCAGAATTTGTTCCTCCTTCTCAGAGATGTGCAGTAGTAAACTAGGCACGGTGAACACAGCTTCTTCCTATGGGACATGAGAGCTCAGCAGGGCAGCTGCCTAACCCTCTCCCTCTGACACCTCCTAAGAAAAGCACAGCACTGACCGTGGCCTGGGAGCAAGAGGTAGCCCAGTGCGTGAGGGGTCTTGCTGTGAAGGGACCTTGTAGCACTAGGCAGCTCTCAGCTAGACGCACTAGTGCTCCCCGATGATCCTGGTCTTCCTTCACCTCATCCAGAAGCTGAGACAGGGTTAAGCCTGGGGCCAGCATTTTGGCCGAAGAGTTCAAGTTGAAACAGGAAGTAAGGGTAAGTAAGAGATTACAGAGACTTACTGAAGAACGGTGCGGAGATAACCAGAGGGACTTAGGGTTACCAGAATACCCCTACCAGTACCTGCACTGGAAGAAGCAGACTCAGAAAGGTGGTCCCTAGAGAAACAGTGAATACTTCTCAGGAACAACCCCGATGCCAATCTACCCAGCTCTGCCATCCCTGACCGTACCTCACACAGCCTCGGGGCGCAACCCCAAACTCACTCAAGGCATTTATTGAGCTTTTTCTGCACATCTGAATCCTGATTGCTGAGAGAAAGAGGAGGGTGGTGGGTGATCAGTGTGATTGACACTCATCCCTCTCACCTAAAGACCTTCGAGGCCCAAGGCACTCGAAGAGGCAGAAGGTGGAAGCTTCATTTAACTGTTGTGTTTTGGGGAAAGGAATTTGGAGAGACTTAAACTGAAGCCCTCAGGACTTCAGCCATGTGATGCCTATAGTCTGCCACTGAGCTACATCCCTTCCCTTGGAGGGATCACTTACCAACCAGTCACCTGTACCCGGGGCTGTTCCGTGGGCAGCAGGTTAAAGCGATCCACCTGGAGGTAGAACTCCGCAGGCTGGAGGAATTGGGGAGTGGTGTCTCAGAAGTTGTGACAAAGCTAGGTACAGTAACCAACTCGTCCAAGTGAGCCTTACTACTCACCGCATAGTCCTGAGCCACCTGAATGCGGAGCCCGCACGCCTGCAGCAGCAGGAGCCGGCCCTCGGTCCCACGGAATCCGAACTCCTTCTCCTCCCTGTGGTGAGCATTGCCCTCACTACCAGAGCACAGGCAAGTACCCCAAACGCCCGGGGAAAGAGCGTCCCCACCTCTCCAGCATCCGCCCACCTCAGGTTCCCATAACGTACTACCCTGCTAGGCTCCCACCTTCCGCAGACGAGAAGCACCTCTCTTACCAGTCAGAGGTGTCGATGGCATTACGCGTCACCACGCATCGGACACTATGAGTTCCATCTGACACAAGTAACACGGCCCCGGTGTCAGGTGTGTCAGGGGCGGAAGATGGGCCCGGAGTCTCCGAGTCCTGGAGTACCTAATTCAACATTAGGGCCTAGTGTTAATTCAGTACCTCAGTCTCCTCCGGTGTCTCTGGGATCTGAGTGGTCTGCTCACCTTGAGCAGATGACCGGCTTGTGGACTTGACAGTGTTTCTGAGCCCAGGATCAGCTCTCGAATCCAGGGACGCAGGACCAGCCTCCCTGAATTCGACATTAGCACGACGGCACCCTAGGACACCCCCATGAAGGGGATACCCGCGAGCACCGCCGTTCTGTCTCTGGCGGGAGAGGAAGCACGTGACCGCTAGGCGGATCCTAAGTTTGAGACTCCGCCCATTCGCGGTTCTGCGCCTGCGCAAGCACTTTTCTCTGTAAAGTGTCTAGCCTTTGGACGGCTAACCTCGCTGCTGGCTCATGACAGCTTATTCTTACTGTACCATCTCTCTGAACCTGTGAGCTGTTCCACAGTACTACTCTAGAACCGGAAAAGAAAAGTCAAGGACTACCCTGGATGGGAGCGATCTAGGTTAGGAGGCTGCAGCCGAGAATGGGGCTTGAAGCCATTTCGGTTCTGTGTGAGACCTCCAGAGTTTTCCTAAAATGTTGATTTAGTTTCCTCTACAAAATGCGGGGTCCTGTAAGGCCAATGGAAATGACAGCATAGACAACTTAATAAATGTTAATTCCCTCATTCTGCCCTCGGATTGGTCGAGTCCTTTTTGGGACGCTCGAACCATAGCGTAATGACGTAAGAACAGAGGAAGCCCTCTCTACCTCCGTCTCCGTTTCCTAGGAAACGTAGACTCCGCGTTTCTTGGTGTCGCGTCCCCCTTGACGTCATGGTTTGGGTGGGAGGGCGGGGCGAGTGCTACCGCCAGGGGCGGGGCGGCTCGGGCCAGCGGGCCAGGCTGTGCACCTGCGCCTCGGCGGGCTGCTGTGGGGCACTGTCCCCCGCCCGGCAGGCCCTGCAATGGCCAGGCCGCAGAGGACTCCGGCGCGCAGTCCGGATAGCATCGTCGAGGTGAAGAGCAAAGTAAGGGCTTCTCTGGTCTCGGCTCTGGCCACTGCGCTAGGCACTCCCAATTGCCTTTCTCTCCCTTACTAGCTCCTTGGGTCTCCATCACCTCTTTCTGTCCTCCATCCTCCACTTCCTATTCTGCTTTTCTGTCTGTCTCCCCTCATTGCATCCTCCTTCCCACTACGGACCTCCAGTGTCCCACTGTGGCCTGGGTATGTGGAGAGCAAGAGAAGACCTTGGACAGTGTCCCTTGTGCTGGAGCTGAGGTTTAAGCTTAAGGCTGCAGCTGTTGCAGCAGTTCTTTCCCTCACCTGACAGCCTCAGTCCTGTGGTGAGAAAGGGGCTTGGGCTCTGTCCTGACACTCCTCTCCCCTTTCCCTCCCGCCTCCAGTTTGACGCCGAGTTCCGACGCTTTGCATTACCCCGCACTTCAGTGAGAGGCTTTCAGGAGTTCTCGCGGTTGCTGTGTGTGGTACACCAGATCCCTGGCCTGGATGTGCTGCTTGGCTATACGGATGCTCACGGTGACTTGCTGCCCCTCACCAACGATGACAGTTTGCACCGGGCCTTGGCCAGCGGGCCCCCACCTCTGCGCCTGTTGGTCCAGAAACGGGGTGAGGATGGGGTACAGTGGGCAGTTGCCTAGGGGTAGGGTGACAGGGCAGGTGTATTAGGGTAGACCATACCCAGGGCTCCCAGACTTTACATTCTGCAGCCTCTGCCCTTGGTCTGACCTCCAAGGAGCAGGAAAACAGTGGCATTGTCCATAGCATGGGCCCAAATGGGAGAAGAGTCTCTAATCTTAGTACCCCCTTCTCCTGCAGCAGAAGGTGACTCCAGTGGCCTGGCTTTTGCCTCCAACTCTCTACAGAGGCGCAAGAAAGGGCTCCTGCTACGACCAGTGGCACCTCTGCGCACCAGGCCACCCTTGTTAATCAGCTTGCCCCAAGATTTCCGCCAGGTGTCTTCAGTTATAGACGTGGACCTACTACCTGAGACCCATCGACGTGTGAGACTGCACAAACATGGCTCAGACCGTCCCCTGGGCTTCTACATTCGAGATGGCATGAGTGTTCGTGTGGCTCCTCAGGGTCTGGAGCGGGTGCCAGGGATCTTCATCTCCCGCCTGGTCCGTGGGGGCCTGGCTGAGAGCACAGGGCTGCTGGCGGTCAGTGATGAGATCCTCGAGGTCAATGGCATTGAGGTGGCTGGAAAGACCTTGGACCAAGTGACAGACATGATGGTTGCCAACAGCCATAACCTCATTGTCACTGTCAAGCCTGCCAACCAGCGTAATAATGTGGTACGAGGGGCATCTGGGCGTCTGACAGGGCCTTCTTCTGTAGGGCCTGGGCCTACTGATCCTGACAGTGATGATGACAACAGTGACCCGGTCATTGAAAATCGCCACCCTCCCTGTTCTAATGGGCTGTCTCAGGGGCCCCTGTGCTGGGACCTGCAACCTGGCTGCCTACTTCCTAGTGCTGGCAGCTCTCTGCCCTCCTTGGATAGCAGAGAGCAAGCCAATTCTGGCTGGGGGAATGGCATGCGAGGTGATGTTAGTGGATTCAGCCTCTGACAGGCAAAGGTGCAGCCTTTGTCACTGCTGCCCGGACTTTCCAGTTGGGGAGGGAGATTAGCTTGCTCACAGAGCCCGCTCAACCTGGTGAACATTAAAGGTTTTCTACAAATGTAGACATGGTCCTTTTGTGTTCCAGCCCCAACCTCTTCTGACCCTGTAAGTCAGCCTTCTTCCCTGGGCACAAGACAGGAAGGATAATAAGAGCATGGGAGAGACCTTCCTTTGACGATGCAGCAGGAGGCCCACTGGGCTTGGCATTTTTAAGACAGGTCCTATGGAACACAGCCACTGTGTACAAACGGTTTAATTTTGACAGAGAAGTTGGGAGGCTGGTGGCTCTTCTGCAGCCACTGGTAACTACTAAGTGCTTTCGATTCTGCCCACCCCAATGCTTTGGAGCTATGACGGGGCTTGAGTCTGCCCTTTGCAGCCATGAGCTGATCCTATATGGATCTCCCTGTTAATCTACCCACAAAGCGGGGGAGGGGCTAGGTATCCATCTTCACAAAGACTTTGGGTCGGGAAAAGATCTTGATAGCCTCTTCTATTTGCACCAACTTCCGGTCCAGTTCTGCACGGTGACCTTGAGCTCTCAGAGAGTCTGCCCCAGCAGGTAACAGCACTAGCTCACGAAGCAGCTTGCTCTGGCCTACAAGGGGGCATGGGAAGTGTGAGTGTTGGGTAGGCATGCATGGTTCTCCCGGGAGCTCCCTTTCAGCCACCCTTGCCCATGTACTCACTCTGAAGCAGATTGTTCAGTGTCTCTAGCCGCTGATTCTCAGGCATGAGCGTGTGGCCAGGAGGCATGGAAGGGTCTGGCTGGCTACGCTTTCGAGCTTCAGCTTCCTTCCGCCACAGGTCCCTGCGTTCCAACAAGCTGTGGATGCACAGGCCCAGGTTGATGACACCAAGGCAGACTGGTTCTCGCCCTCCACAGGATTCCCTCACTGCACTCAGCCCACAAGACCTACTTACTAATGGGGAACATGGCCTTTCTGGGTGGCGTTGTAGTGCTCCTGGGCTTGCCGCTGCTGTTCCAGAACCTGTGCAAGGACCTGCAGGGAGCGGGAATGGCGCCGGGGGGCTCTCTTGGCAGCTCTGGCATTGTGACTAATGAAGTCCACACCTAAGCCTGGTCCCTGCAGACACAGCAAGCACGGTGGAGACTGTATCTCTGTACCTACCCTGCCCCCAGGACTCCTGGAAGATGGCCTTTAAATCCTCATAGATCCTCTCACCTTAGCTTTGGAGCCTGGCAGGGTGAGCTGAGGACTGGAGGCACGGGACGGTGGGAGCCCAGGGCCACAGCGGGAGTGTGCCCGCAGAAATTGGGCAGGTTCTGTCACAGAGGCAGGGCCAAGCTCCTGGAAGGTAGGGTACAGCAGAAGAATCAGGGAGTCTGAAGTCAGGGTCCTAAACCACAAGACCATTCCCCTTTCTGTCCCTCCTTCCTCTGAGAACTTTTCTATGCTCATCTCTGTGGGCCTCCTCCTTGAAGGAACTTCTCAACAACATTTAAATATGCTTATTTCTCACAGTCTTAAAAAATGACTACTTTGCCCTCTCCCTTTGGCCCCATTTAACTAGCATCCTTCCCTCCCTCTAGCTCTAGTACCCCACATTACTGAGGGCTACCTCCAAGCCCTCAAGACCAAAGGATGCTGCTCTCTTAGCCCCATTGTCCTCAATTTAATTGTCAATAACCTTCTGGTTTCACCAATGAGACCCAGAGCTTTGTATCCATCTGCTTCCTGGACACAGTCCCACCCCCTGGCAGTGCCACAGATGCTTCAGCCTAAATCCAATCTCAGGTGACCTTGTCTTTTCTCTCAATCCTGAGTCTCTTTCAGGGTCCCTGGATAGAGAAATAGTAACTACCTCCAAGACCTAACCGCTGCCTCTGTCCTCAGGGGAAAAAAAATGTTACAAGAAATAGTGGTGCATGCCTACAGTCCCAGGACTCAGGAGGCTGACGTAGAAGAAGTAACTGTTTGGGGCCAGGCTAGGTTACAGAGAGAATTCAAGGGCAGCCTAAGGCTAAACAGCAAGCTCCCAACTCAGAGAGAAATCATCTGGGAGTGGTGGTCCAAACCCGTTTTGTCCACATCTGGGAGGCTAAGACAGGAAGGAGAATTATGCCAGTTCAAGGCCAGCCTGGGCTACAGGAGTTTGAAGTTAGACTAGGCTACACAGTGAGACCCTGTCTAGAAACAAAGTAGCAGTGGAAGTGGTGGTGGTGGGGGTATGATAGCACCCAACAGTTAAGAACACTGGATGTTCTACCCGGGAATGTGGCTTCCATTCCCAGTATCATGTGGCAATTCACAGCTCTCTGTAACTCCAGTTCCGGGAGATCCACACCCTCTTCTAGTCTCTGTGGTGCACAGACATACATGCAGGCACCCAGACACATAATTTTGGTCTTTTTTAACCTCAAAAAAGTAATTAACTAAAAGAAAAAGAAGAGAGAAAGCAGCGTGGTAGCGCACACTTTTGATCCTGGCACTTGGGAGGTGAACGAAGGAGCATCAGAAAGTCAAAGAACTTGAGGTCAGCCTGGGCTACGTGAAACATAGAGATAGAGACAGAGAAACTGAGAATGAATTAGTAGGAAGGTTGAGGGTATAATTTTATGAGTACCCAGTGTGCGTGTGCCCCAGGATCCAATCTCCAATATCACATGTTGGTAAGTAACTTAGGTAGTTCTTTCAGATATGTATTTAACTGGCTTTCTGTTCTAACCTTCTGCTTTCCCCCTACAAATAGAATTATATCTCTATGCCCATTGCCCCTACTCCCTGAGCCCAGAACTTTTACCTACCTGTGGGGTTTCATCTCTGGGGAACCTTCTCTTCCTCTAGCCTAATCCTCACTTGCCCTGATGCCATCAGCTCCTCAGAGAAGGTCCACCAGATGTCTTAGTCTTTGTGAACACACCACACACACACACACACACACACACACACACACACACACACACACACCGTAAGTTAGATTAGATATAACTGCCTTGGCCAAGATGGATATGTCCGCCTGCTTGAGACAGATACCTTCATCCTGGCCTTGACTCGAGACTGTACACTGTCATACTTGGGTGAGCGCCACAGTGCCTTCAGGGGCTTGGGCTGGCCCTGCTCCCGGCTGCGTTCCTGGTCTTGGAATCGCCTCTGAATCTCTTTGATCCGCCTCAAGTTTTCCTTCTCATGGTCTTTTGGATCCTTCCCTGGAGGAGGGGAGGAATGTTGCTAGGAACAGCCCTACGAATGGCTGTGCAACTCAGACTAGATCTCATACAGATTCACACCCTCCCCCTGGGAGATGTCCAGTATATGAGAAGCCCTGGGTTCAATCTCCAATATCACACACAAAGTTCTTAAATACAACCAAGACCTCTACATGGAAGTTGGATGCCATACACACAGCAACATTAGCAGCTTATTCCCTTACACAGAAATTGTGATTATCTTCTACATTTTATGATATCACCAAGTATATTATACATATGTCCTGTCTTGTTTATTGCCTCCAACTGTGACTCCCATACTTCTTTCCCCAAAATTTATTTTTTAATTCACATTATATCCCAATTGTAACCCCCACCCCAGTCCTGCCCCTGTCATATCCGGCTCCCTATTACCCCCTTCCCTTCTCTTCAGTGAAGGGGAAGCCCCTCTTGGGTGTCACCCTACCCTGGGACAACTCCCATACTTTTTAACCCTGTTTTCCTAACAACCATAGGGCTTGGCACAAAGTAGGCATTAAGGGAACTGTTCTATCAAGGTGTGAAAGCTTGAAGCTGGAGCTTTCTGCATAAGGATGAACTCTGATCCTGCAAGAAGTATTTTGCCCTTCTTTTAGGCTAGAGAAATTAAGACCCAGAAAAACACATTAACTGAATGGGTTCAAGGCGGTTAAGAAGCACCCTATTTTAATCTTTGCTTTTGACCTATGAATGCCTCAATACCCCGTCTGCAAGGACTTACTCTTAGGAGAGACCCCTGAACCAAGGGAGATGCCCCCCAGTTGCAGCAGCACGTCCCCCACACCTCGCTGGCCACGCTCTAGGATCTCTCGGGCTCCAGGCCTGATGCGAGGGCCACGAGGAGGGCTGGAGTCCAGGTCGCGACCTGAAGTCAGCAGGTCCAGCTTCAACGCGTTTCCTTCCAGGCGTCCTTGGGCTGAAGAGCAAGACGCGGTGGAAAGCCGTGCTCAGAGGTGGGGCGGGGTACTCGCCCCGCCGCGGCACCCCGCAACTCACCCGAGGCCGGCCGCCGGTAGTAGTCCGGGCAGAGAGTAGGGTCTGGGGGGATGGGTCCAGAGATGCGGGACGGGCCCTCGCACATGATCCTACCGTAGCCCTGCAACTGTGCATCAGGACCTGTTGCGCTGTGCAACTGCCCCCTCTAATCCCTGTCGGGTGTTTCCACCCTCCACCCGAGCTCTGCAGCCCCGCGGTACCCCCCATCACTGACTACCCCCCCACCCCTCGACTACCGCTCGTTTCCTAAGCTCAGCCCGTACCACCTCCCCGCGACTAGCACACGGCCCTGAGGGGTTCGCGGCCCCTCCCCCTGCAAAGCCCCAGCGTGGACTCTCACTGCAGCAGTTTTACCGCCAACTGTAGCAAGCCGGTAGGAGTTGCTGTTGCTTGGCAACAAATGGCTTCCTGAGGTCAGGGGTCAAATGACTAAGGCGAAATGCCTTCTGGGGTTTGTAGTTCCAGATGAGGAGAGAGTCTAAGTCTCGGGTCTCAACAGGATCCTTACCTCTCAACCTGTCTCCCCTACCAACACTGAGCACCAGTCCAGCCCTGCTCTGGGCCTGCGGTCTTCTCTGAGCAACCGTCGAGGGATGCATTGATTCCTGCCATGGCCTCAGCAGGGGCCAAGAGGCAGCCAGAAGCCCAGAATGGGGCAGCAGTAGGGTTAGCCCAGGTTGCAGAGATCCCTGAGGTGACTTGGGCATTTCAAAACTCAGGAGGAGGAGGGGTAGGGCAGAAGAGCAGGACTCTAGGTGACCCAACCTTCTAACTGCCAGGCCAAGTCCTGCAGGTAGAGGGACCTAAGACTTCCTATTCTGTGGCCAATATGTAGTTAGGAGAGGCCCCCAAACCAAGGGAGATGCCCCAGTTGCAGCAGCTTTGGGCTTTGCCTGACCATGGGCTATCAGTTACCTATGTGTGTCTTCTAGTGTCCAGGAACAGAAGAGTGTCTGGTGCCAGCACACGAGACCTGCAGCACTCCAGGTGAAGACAGGTGTCCAGTAGGACACAGCTTAGAGCCAGAGCTCCAGGAGGAAGGAATAAACCTGGGAGAGGAAGGGCTCAATCCAGGGGTGGAAGCAGGAGAGGAGAGAGGACCCAAGCCTACATCATCCATCGTGAGGCCAGCTCATGGGCCCAAGAGAAAGTGAGAGGGCTTTCAAGGGGAAAGGCTGGGGAGGTGGGTCTTACACCTGGAGATTCCTAAATCCCGATTCCTTCAAGGCAAAGAACCTTGTTTTCTTCTAATGCCCTCACCCCCAGCTCCTGTTTCTCTAGAACAGTTGGGGCGGGGGTGTGGATTTGGGGCTTCTTAGTCTTGTAGGAGACTTAGCTACCATTGAACGCTGGGTCCCTGTTGGGTTTGGAATTTCACTAAGAAATGGACAGTTAACTAGCTCTAGTGTGGCTTGGTGGACAGGCAGGGGTAAGCCCTAGGCTCAAGACACAGGAACCAAAGACTGAAGCCTGCCTCTTTCAGGCCTCTTGTCCCAGGCTTGAGTACCCCAGCCCTCCCAGGGCAAAGCTACCATGCCCATCCTAGGGCAGAGGCCGAACTGCCACCAGGGCTGCTGCTACAGAAGGAGGAGCCAGAAGGCAGCCACAGTGAATCCTCGCTGTCATCTAAACAGCACAAAAAAGCCAAGAAACGCAAGAGTGTAGGGGCTCCTGTGCCCCCAGCTGTGGCCAGCGCATCTGCACCCACAGAGACCTTGGGGCTGGAGCGTGAGTGGCAATCCCTGGGCTTTCGTTTTTCCCTTTGTCTTCTGAGTCTGACGTGGCACAGCCTGGTGCTCCAGCCTTTGCTGTGCCTTGGGTTCTTGCAGGAAAAGCCCAGCGCCTGCGGCCACTGTACCAGTACATCAACTATTGCAACCCAGAGCTGAATCAGGCAGGGGATGGGGACAGGGAGCCGGAGGCTGAGCCTGAGTCGGAGTTAGCCCTGGCTCCTGAGGAGGCAGGTGTGGAGCAGCTGCAGCTGCAGACCTTGCTGCCCATGGCAGGTGAGCTGGGCTTAGGCCTTGCTTTGCCCTGCCCTAATCCATTAGCACCACTGACCCATAATCTTCCTCCTCTGGTAGAGGAGGTTGGAGAGGAGCCTGGGGGTTTGTCTAGTCTAAGGGTGAGTGGCAGCCTCAAGGCTGAGGTGGATAAGACAACCCAAGTGGATATTGACAAGATGTTGAGTGTCTGTGCTGCCCCTCTTGTGCCCCCGCTGTCCCCTCAGTACAAGTGACCCACTGAGAATGTCCCGGGTCTAGGCCTAAACTATGGCTTTAAGCCCGTATGCCTAAGCCATCAGATGGAAGAAGGGATTTAGTCTTTTGTCTATACTTGAGAATTTACACTCACTGAAAATAAACATTTACCCCCTTTGAGACTGATTCTTCAAATATGATGCCTGAATCAGGAAAGAGGTTGGGGAGAAGGGAGGAGGATGACTGATTATTTGGAACAGTGGGGACCTTGAACGACAGATTCCTGAGCACTACCCAGACTTGTGTCAGAGTGTATGTCTATTCACTCCAGACTGGGAGCCCACAGCAGAGCAAAGAACATACACCCCAAAGTCCAACTACAGGGAACAATGTTTCCTTTTTTAAAGATTTATTTGTGTATATGAGCACACTGCAGCTGTCTTCAGACACTCCAGAAGAGGGCATTGGATCCCATTGTAGATGGTTGTGAGCCACCATGTGGTTGCTGGGAACTGAACTCAGGACCTCTGGAAGAGCAGCCAGTGCTCTTAACTGCTGAGCCATCTCTCCAGCCCAAAACCAATGGTTTTTAATGGGATTACTTAAGGGAGCAGAAACAATGCCAAGATGGTTGTATCACCAAAGCTCGACATAGCACGAGTGACAGCTGACAAATATGGAAACCTGGAGCACATTGCATAGTCCGAAGGTAGCGCACCAGGTTGGAGAGTCCTTTCCAGGTATCTCAGTTGGTCTCAACCCCTTCCAGGCAGTTTGGATTCTGCTTTGTCCAGGCCTCTGGCCTGGATCTGACAATCTTCAGTGCAGCTCAGCTTCCTTCTGTCTGAAGGTTTGTTACTAACCAGGTGTGGTGTTGCAAATCTGTAGCAGATGAGCTAGGCTTAGGCCTTACTTTGCCCTTTCCGTTGGGAGGTAGAAACAGGTGTACAATGAGTTAAAGGCCAGCCTCGTTTGCATAGTAAATTTAAGGCCAGGGTGTACTCTATGAGGATTTATCTTTAAAAAACCAGGAAAAGGAGCCAGGCTTGGTGATGCACACCTTTAATCCTAGGATTCAGAGGCAGAAACAGGTGAATCTCTAGCTTTGAGGCTAATCTGCCTGGTCCCAGCAGCCAGGACTACACAGAAAAGCCCTTTCTTGAAAAGCTGGAAGAAAAAGGAGGGGGAATAGAGAGATGACTCTAGTTAAGACTACTTGCTAAGCTGGGCAGTGGTGGCACACTTCTTTAAACCCAGCACTCAGGTGACAGAAGCAGTTGGGTCTCTGTGAGTTAGTGGCCAGTCTGGTCTACAGAGCAAGTTCCAAGACAGACAAGACTACACAGAGAAATCCTCCCTCCCCACACCCTCTCAACAAACCAAACCGAACCAAACCAAACCATACAAACAAACCAAGAACATTAGCTGCTCCTTCAAAGGATCCAGGTTCAATTCCCAATGCCTCATTCTTGATTCCTGTCTTGGGTGATATCTAACGCCCACTTTCAGCCTCTTCCCGTACCAGGTACATACTGTAGTGCACAAACATGCAGGCAAAACACTCAAGTACATAAAGTATTTTTAAAACTGTTCTCTACTCATTGTCATAGAAGCCAGCCTATACTTTGCCCACACATGGTTCCTGGTGATGTGTGGTGGTAAATGAATGTATTTTTTGGAGCTGTAAGGCCTTCACTGCAGGACTGCTGCCTCTGGTCTCAAAGACAGCTCTCTGGAAAGAGCTGAGTGAGCGATTTGTGGAGACAAAACTACTGGTCCTCCAAAACCTTTGACAGAGTTTTCTGCATTAAATGCATTTCTTCCTGTCCCAAGCTAAAATTCTGCTGTCACCACTGACCCTGTTCCCTACAAGAGAATCTATCTTCTCTGTTGAGAGGGTCAGCACCAGGGCCTGGACCTCAGACATCTCTGGGTAAGATTCTCAAGTTCCCCTCCCTCTGATCTCTGATCTCACAGATTCATACCAAAATCCTGCTGTATATAGAGTGCTTGATGATGTCACTGTCACAGAGTCCCTGCACTCTTGATGTTGCTGTCACACAGAGTACCTGCATTCTAGATGATGTCACTGTTAGAATACCTGCACTCTTGATGATGTCACTGTCCCTCTAGCATCTTGCTCTTCTTACCTAAGCTGCTTTGAAACTCTTTAATGGCTCCGTGGAATTCCTTGATCAACCTGGTCATTTTTTGCTTTCATTTTCCTGGTCTACTATGCCTTTTTTTTCCTTCATCCTTCTACCTGGTGCATGACCTTGATACACCACACACACACACACACACACACACACACACACACACACACACACACCCTCTTTCTGCTAAGTCAGGAAGCACTGCATTGCCCTGAATCTGTAGCATTTTTTTTTATTCCCACTGTCACTGTGAGTTCTATATCTTCATTAGACTGTGTACCCCTAGATCACACATCATTGGGTCACCCCTACCTAGTGGGAGGCTCCCATCAAAGGCCTCGAGGCATGGAGGCCACAGTAGAAGAAGATACAGAGGTGGCCGGTACAAAGCAGCTAAAGACATGGAGAGCCCACCAACTCACGCCAGGCCTCTAGAATACTAGCCCAGCACGATCACTGATGGAGATGAGCTGGGCGGATGCAGGTGACAACAGAATTCACATGGTCCACTTTCCTAGCATCATTTCAGGCTGCTCCCCCCATCGCCAGTTTTTCTAATGCTTTCTGGCCCACAGCAAGGTCACTGAGAAGCCATAATGTTGGGACATTTGTGTCTCCATCTGCCTCCTGCAATGATGACATCAGGTGACGCTGCCCACAGGGGCCATGCAGACACAGTCTTGCCTACTGAGATGACCACTCATGATTTGGGATGTTTCAGAGCTAGATGACTGAGTTTGACTTCCTTATTTTATGACTGAAGTAGAAGATGCCTGCAGAGATATGACTTTATGTTAAACTCGGGTCCTGTCCTACACAGAGTTCTACACCATCTGTGAACCAAAAGATTGTCTGTTGTGGCATGACTCAAGCATACCAACATTTCTTCCTTCTATTCTCCAGGGCTGGAGTGGCAGGGACCTAGTGCTATGAAGATGGTTCATGTTTCTGCTTAAAGAACAATTCTTGAGGCACAGTTCTGCAGGCATGTCTTAGCAGGGTGCATGATGGGCGAGGTCCACTTTCCTAGCATCATTCCAACAGGGCCGTCGGGACAAGTGTTGCTATGCTCATGGAGGGGCACCGATGGTAGGATGAGTGCCATTTACCCTGGGGAGAAGCGATGCCAATAATTTTATTCCTTAAGAGCCTTTCTGGCCTGAGGTGGCCCAGGGACAATGCTGTCCAGGTGTGGAAGATGCCCACAGGAGGGCTTCTCAGTGTAGTAGAAGTAGAGGACATGGCTAGGAGGGACTCAGGCTTCACAAGTGTGAAGGGTTGTGAACAAGCGGGAGTCCTAACGATGATAAACTACTGTAGCCTAAAGAAGGTAAGAGACTTAAGTGAGAGAATGGAGTCAGGCCTACTGTAGCCTATGCTGAGGATAAAATGTTGTCTCTTTATTCCAAGAACCACATCTTAGTTGCCCTCCAATGTCTTGCTACACATCTGCTTCTATACATATGCTTGTTTTTAAAAAATGGGTAAAAATATTTTTTTTTTGCTAGAAACCTGTAATATATAAAACATAAAGCCCACCAATCAGGAAAATGGCCAAAGGTGATACTGTACATCCAGTCAATAATAGAGAGTGCTTGAGACAACAGATCCGGGGATGATTGATACAATACAGCCGAGTTCTCCGTCCCTCCCTCCGAGTACAGATGGTGTCTTGGGGGTCTGCTTCTCTCATAGCTTGACATTGTTGAGAGGTTGCTTATGAAGCAAAGAACAAGGAAGACTGAGTTGTCGAGGGAGGTAGGAAATGGATATCATGACTGGGTAAGTAAAAAGCCTTGATTTGCTTTGAGGTTGAAAACTTGAAAGTTCTCATCTGACTAGGGTATATCAAAGGCAGCTAACTCAAGAAACTTCTACCTAAAAGTATAGTCCTGGGAACTGCTGCATTCTTCCAGGAGGGGGCGCTGCAGGATAAGTCTAGAACTAGTTTGGCTGGCTCACCCCTGGGCTCTCAGCCACAAGCTTTGGAGCCATAAAGGCTCAGCTCACCTCATCCACGGGGACTGCAAGTTCTTGTTCCAGAGAGATGGAAAGATGTCAGGGGTGTGGATCTAGACTCTGAGAAGTGCCCTCAAAGTCCCTGTGTCTTCATAAAAGTAGTCCCGCCCAATGTCCACTTACCACCTGCTCCAACACTGGGAGTAGTTCTCCGAGCATAAACTTTCTATAAAACCTATGCACCACTTCTGGGTCAGCAAACCACTTTTTCACAGGTACATCTTTGGTCTTCCTGGCCATTCTCAACTTAGGTGGAATCTTGGCATGTTAGTTAAACAGACAAGGACAGCTGAGATGAGCGTATTAGAAACGGGCAGTCTTGTTAGCTTCCTGAGGGTGGGCACTGTGCAGAGCTTTCATAGGTAAGGCTAGGCTAAATCCTGCTGCAGGTCAATACCTAAGTGTCTGAGAGAAGTTTGCCCAGTGTTGGAATAAGAGCAGTATAAGGTGAGGAGCTAAAGTCTTGACCTAGCAACTTTGCTTCTCTGTTCCTCCTGGTCAGAGATAATGGGCATGGATTTTTTTTGTTTTGTTTTGAGACATGTTCTTGGCTGAGTTGGGATACTCTATATAGATCAGGCAGGCCTTGAACTTGGTTTACTCTGGAGGACCAGCACAGCAACAACCCTCCAACTTTACCTCACAAAAACAACATTTGAAATCAGACAGTGCAGGGAAATAGGTCCGATGATTTCTATAAGTGGGGCCAAGAGGAAGAGGAAGAGGAAGAGGAAGGGCCTCCCCAGGCCTTTTTGGCAAGGAGCCCAGATAAGGAGGAGGAAAACTGAAGAAAGAACAGACTTCACTGAGACTTCACAATCCAGAAGACTGACAAGGGAAACAAAGCGGGCAGATTCGTCCTCCTTCAAGCCCCCACCCAGCTGACCCGTCCCTGTCCCTGTCTATCTACGATAGCCAGTTAATAAGCACAGCTGGTGACTTGCTGGCTGACTCAAGTAGTGCCAGTTAAACCTGTTCCAAAGGAATGGCACAGGCCCCTTCCTCCTTAAGCTCCTCCCCTGAGGGCTCTCCTGGAACCAGCTACACTATAGCTTCCAGAACAGAACCCTGGGACTGGAGATGGCTCAGCAGTTAAAGGTTCAGTTCCCAGAAATCCACATGAGGTGCCTCACTTCTTACTCCAGGAAATCTGATGCCATCTTCTGGCCTCTTTGGGCACCTGAACTCATGTGCACACAAACACAGACACACATACATACACATAAATAAATGATACATCTTAAAAAAAAATAAAAGGGGGGCTTGGGGATTTAGCTCAGCGGTAGAGCGCTTGCCTAGCGAGCGCAAGGCCCTGGGTTCGGTCCCCAGCTCCGAAAAAAAAGAAAAAAAAAAAAAAATAAAAGGACCTCTCATGACATCCAGGCTAGGGGTCCCAGGCCCCTGTCTTCTTGGAACGGCAGGTTTGGCAACAGCCTAACAGGGAGCCTCTTATCCTCTCTGCTGCAGACATTTGGGGAGCTTTGGGGGTTCAGCCATGAGCTAAGTCATGCGCTGATGGGTAGCCCATGAAGGAGAAAACAACTGACCTACTGCCATAAACAAGCCTTTCATTATTAAAGAAACCCAATCCGAAACAAACGACCACACACCATGATGTCACTTTTTTTTTCTGCCTTATTTACTGACATTTCTCAGATGTTCTACAGTTCCCCCTTTGTCTCCTCTCTGCCAAGTCACGGGCCCTCCTCCCTAGAGTTATGTATAACACAGAAATCTCCTTTTTCTCTTGGAAGGGCTTGCAAGGGGGCTGAAAAGGTCTGATCACATGGGAGGGTGGGGGAAGATCCCTAAGGGCTGCCCTGCCACCCTCTCCAGTCCTGAGATACCCTGGTCGGAGACAGACAAGGTTCCTTGCCTTCTCCCCTTAGGACTCAACCAAGCTAGCTCCTTACTGGGTTTTCTTGTCCTATCAGACCACACTTCAGCCTGAAGAGCCCACAGGTTGATCTTCACTGGTCCTGCTCACTGGCAGAGCCACAAGGGGCCAGGTTACAGCCCTACCCTGCTGGGCACACAGCTAGCCTAAGCTACGACAGCAGGAGCATTTGCTGCCTTGCAAGTCTGAGGAGTCAATGATGGACGGATGGATAGGTTTTTCCCTTGGCCACCTTCAGTTGGCTCCTAACCCTGGCCCAAGCTACTTTATTAAACAAGACGCTGTGTCTCTGCTATAGCCAATCACAGCTCCCAGTGCCGTCCCTGGGCCCTCCGCCCCGCGGACAGGCGGAAGTGCGTGTGCAGGCTCACAGGTTGTTCCGCTGAAGTGTTTCACTTAGATTCTGGTTGGCATCTGGCTCCTCTGTCAGCAGCTCCACAGTTTCCCACTCCCCAGATCGGCTGGACCTTTTAATGGCATCTACCACGCTCTGCATATACAGTCCGTCCTCAAATGAGGCAGCCATAGACACAGGGGTGCGGTCCCAGGTACGGCGATCCCCCTGCCCCTGGAAGGATTGACGCAAGGCCTGAACCATGTAGACCATACCTTTCAAGTAAAGCAGTGGGACATCCTGGGGACCCTGCTCAGGGAACCCTGCACCCACAGCCAGCGAGTCTCTCACCAGCAGCTCCTCCTGCGCAGCAGAGTTCTTCTGCCCATAGAGGTCAGCTCCCCGGGCAACAAGGCGCCCTGCTGAGCCCACTACCATGACCTCATGCACAAAGGCACCAGGCATGTTGAAGTTGAGTGTCACTGTGCTGCATACCCCCCCACCCATGAGCATCTGAAAAAAACAGAAGTCGTCACTGGTGACATGCCGGATGCCACGGATGGTGGCATTCTGCCTCACAAAGGTCTTGAGGAGCCCATGCACCTTCTCTGCTTTCTGGCCAGTCAAATGGGTCAGCAGGTCCACAATATAGGTACCCATGGTGTGCAGGCCCCCGCCACCCATAAGCTCATCACAAATCCAGCCGTAGCTGGAGCTGAGCAGGCTCCCGGAGTAGATGCGGGCATCGCAGATCATCACGGCCCCCACGTAGTGTTCTGCGATCAGCTGTTTCATGCGCACAAAGGCAGGTAGGAAGCGCAGCACGTTCCCCACGAGGCTCATCAGCTGTGGGTAGTAGCGAGACGCAGTCACCATCCGGAAGGCATCTACGGATGTTGCAGCCTTCTCACACACCACGTTCTTCCCAATTCCTGTAGCAAAAGACAATGGGAAAAAGTCAAAGTTCCTTGTAGGGGGGAAAAACAACCTTTTGTGCCATCCAATTAGACAAGATGGATGAAGCAAAGAAGTGCAGGCCGACAGGAGCCGGATATAGATCTCTCCCGAGACACACAGCCAGAATACAGCAAACACAGAGGAGAATGCCAGCAGCAAACCACTGAACTGAGAACAGGACCCCCGTTGAAGGAATCAGAGAGAGAACTGGAAGAGCTTGAAGGAGCTCGAGACCCCTTATGAACAACAATGCCAAGCAACCAGAGCTTCCAGGGACTAAGCCACTACCTAAAGACTATACATGGACTGACCCTGGCTCCAACCTCATAGGTAGCAATGAATATCCTAAATACGAGCACCAGTGGAAGGGGAAGCCCTGGGTCCTGCTAAGACTGAACCCCCAGTGAACGTGATTGGTGTGGGGAGGGCGGCAAGGGGGGGAGGATGGGGAGGGGAACACCCATAAAGAAGGGGAGGGGGGAGGGGGATGTTTGCCTGGAAACCGGGAAAGGGAATAACACTCAAAATGTATATAAGAAATACTCAAGTTAATAAAAACAAAAAAAACCCCCAATCTTTTGTTTGTTTTTGTTTTTGAAACAGGTTTCTCTAGGTAGCTTTGGCTGTCCTAGAACTCATTCTGTAGACCAGGCTAGCCTCAAACTCCGAGATCTGCATGCCTCTGCCTCCCAGGTGCACCACCATCACACAAATTTCTCAAGCCAGTTAAGGTGGAATAGGACTATAATCTCAGTATTTGGGGTCGGGGTAGGGGTGGAGGCAGAAAGATCTGGATTATATAACATTCAGTCTACACACACACACACACCCCTCCAAGGAAGATGGCCTAGAAATGTTGCTCTAGAAATAGGTGATCTGGAGCAGAGGGAGGAGACTTAGAGCGTCTGGAAAGCTCTCAGTAACTCCAAGAGTAACAAGTTCTTTCAGTAGAGTGTGGTAGGTACTGGGGATGGCCGGGACCAAGGGAGGCCTGACAGGGGAGTTCCTGGTGCTAAGGAACAAAGGGTATGCAGAGAGGGGGTGACCTATGTCAAGACTTTAAGGCAGGGAATTGCTGACATCCTGGGTGCATGCCAGGACACAGAGCAATAGGTGGTATTTAAAGTGATATGAGAAAGTACCCAGACAACAGGCATCCCTCCCTCCCAAAACAGTCAAGGTGGAGGTGCAATCCAAAATGGGGCTCTGGGGATTCCTTTCTTCAAATCTTCCCCATCTAAATTTCCTGGGTCAAAAAAAAAAAAAAATCACTGGAGGCACCTATTATATGCCACTTTTCAAAAGATTTTTTTGTCTGTGTGGTGTATGCAAGTGTGTATGTTTGTATGTGGAGTGTGTGTGTGGATCTGGTCACATAATTTGTGCCCATGGAGGCCCAAAGCTAAAATCAGGTGTCCTCTTCTGACACTTTCCTTTTGAGACATTGTCTCCCTATGTAGTCATATAACTACATCTGGCCTGGAACTCACTCTGCAGACCAGGCTGGCCTTGAACCCAAGTTCCTCCTGCCTGTGCCTCCTAAGTGCTGAGATTATAGGTATATACTGTCATACCAGGCCACTTTATTTTTGAGTCAAAGGTTTGGTCCCTGACACTTGGTGCTCCTGGGAAAGGAAATCTCTGGACAGAAGCAAGGCCACTGGAAGCTGTGCCTTTGAATGGGCTGCCAGGAAGCACAGTTTTGCTCCTAAACTGGATGGGGTGGCCCACACCTGCAATCATAGCAACTGGAGGTTGAAAGGGGAAGGTCATGAGCTTGAGGCCAGCCAAGGCTACACTGGGAGAGCCTGTTTCTAATAGATACACAGAACAGTCTTGTTCTACCATATGCTCCTTGCCTTTCTGATCTACCTAACAAGGGTCCAGAGAAGACATAGCTACCATCATGGCTAATGGCTAAAACCTCAAGCAAAGCAAACCTTTCCCCTTGAACTCACAGAGAGCCCACTGCCTGCTGCCTCCCTCAAGTGCTGGGGTTAGGTCTGACACTACTCCCTGCAAGACTTTCCTTTCCTTTGTATATCTCAAATATTTGGTTCTAGTGGTGGAAATCTAACATAAAACTTAATATGGTTTTCAGATTAACTTCTCCCAAAAAAACTTTCCAATGGCTTTATATCTCAGTCAGAGTAAAAGTCAAAGTCCTGGCACCAGGCATGGTAATGCATGCCTGTAATTCCAGCAGTTGGGAGACTATGAGTTGGAGGCCAGCCTTGACTACTCCAAAAGGCCTTGTTTCATAAATAGGGCTGGCAAGATGGCTTAGTGGGGTTTTGGGGGAAGCGCTAGTTGTGCAAGCTGATGACTTAAGTACAATCCCCAGATTCTATGGTAGGAAGAACTGACTTTAGGAAGTCTGCTGAGCAACCCACCATGTACTCTGTGGCACAAGCACACCTGCATTCACACACACACACACACACACACACACACACACACACACACACGCATGTACATATATACACACACTCACACACACACTCATATACACACACACATATACACACACTCACATATATATACACACTCATACACATACACTCATATACACTCATACATATACACACTTATATGCACACACTGACACACTCATATACACACATACACACTCACATATATACACACACTCATACACATACACACTCATATACATACATACATACACACACCAACATCCTATATACACATACGGAATAATAAAATTGAAAAGTACAAACTTGCCTGGCCTATTAATTCAATTCCAGTCTGGAAATTCAGAAAGACCCAGTCTTAGAATAAAAAGTGTGGGGAACTGGAGAGATGGCTCAGTGGTTAAGAGCACTGACTGCTCTTCCAGAGGTTCAGAGTTCAATTCCCAGCAACCCCATGGTGGCTTACAACCATCTGTAAAGAGATCCGATGCCCTCTTCTGGTGTGTCTGAAGACAGTGACAGTGTACTTATATGGAATAAATAAATAAATCTTTAAAAATAAAGTGTGGGATGATGTCACAGGTGAGGCAGGCACAAGATAGAATGAGGCCTGTTATTGGGCAAGAAGGAAGGATGGGCGGGAGAAAAGTTTGAAGGAAGAGAAGGAGATGGGAACGGAAGAGGGGAGGAGACGGCAGAGTAGCCAAGGAGAGACAACATGGAAGCTGACGTTAGGATTCCCCGATGTACCTTTACAGGTTGCTATGAATGTTCTTAAGGGATGGATGTGTACCGGGCTTTGTATGTTTAGGTGGGCAATTATATCTTACCAATTGGATCAGAGGTTATTGTGCTGTGTGTTCTTTCTTGAAGCGATTTAAGTGTAAGAGAGTGTGTGGTGACTAGAGACACTGGGCTGCCATGGAGTTGGGATGTGTGTTTCTGGCATGGAAACCTGCCTTGGGAACTAGATAGGTAGAGAGAGTGCTGCCAGGCTCAGAGAGAGGCCTTCGGCAGTGTGATATGGGATGGAGCAGAGCAGGTGAGACGCTTTGCTGACTAAGACTTGAGATATCTAGCAGATATCTTGGGCACCACAGTGCTGGACCTAGTGGGGGATAAAAGACAAACTCTTTTTTTTTTTTTTTTAATTTTACAAGAACAAAAAGCAAAAGAGGATTAGCTGGTACACAGCCCAACTCTTACCCAGCATGCTCTAGGGTCAATCCCCAGGCACTGAAAAGACACACAATCCTATTAGTGGTCTATGGATAGGACCTTGATTTCTGACCAGAGACCCTTCCAAAGTTTTCATTTAGCTCTTTTTCCTATCGTGGTCCCTCCTTTGCTCACCCTGTGCTGGCTGCTCACTGGAGACAGTGCATCTGTGTTCGAGAGCCTTGTGGTTAGAAAGAGGCAATGATTATTAGCACCAAAGAAGGGACAGGTAGAACCAGACACCATCATAGCCAGAGAAGTCTTGAGTGGGATGACAAAGTTCCTGATTCTGATGGAAGAGCATCGAACAGTGTGTGTCATCGTGTGTGTCCTCTTGGTTCCCGAGGTGCTGTGTGGTTTGAGACACAACCTCTAAACCTTGATGTCCCTGTCCTGGGTCCTTACTCTACTCCATGTCCCTCTAGGTATACAGATCTGCAAGAGCCCTGCTGTTTGCTACCTTGGTTACAAATGCTTTCTGTAACTAATAACATGAGGCAAAGGGTGAGGGGCAGTGGTTCACTACCCGACAGTTTATTCTCAAAGATGGGTTCTGGCTACAGAATCCATGCTGAACCCATTTCCCCACAAACACTGGTTACCACTGACTATAAATTTTGTAGTGAAAAAAAAGAAAAAGAAACTCTATACAAATGCTGACGTCTCCCATGATGGATGGATGGCTTCCAAGTCTGCCAAAAAGCCAGAAAATGCCAACTATTAGCGGTAAACTTAGGCACTGGAGTCAGAAACTTCTGTCACCAAAAATTTTCTCAGTTCACACTGAATGACTGGCAGCTCCTGTCAATGTGTGTGAGTTTTGGCTTTTTGCATTTTTTTTTTTAACTGTAAAATGAGTCAGCCCACCTTCCAGGGAGGATGGCCGAATTAACTGAGGTAGCACGGTAAGGAATGCACCTGGCTCAGCACAACCGCCAGTGGCTCATCCCAGGAGAGGATGGACCAATGCATGCTACGGCAGAAGGGCTTCCTGTAACTCAGACTTTAAGATTCACCAGTGCCACAGTTTCTAGGCAAATAGTTTCTTTACTATTTTGAAATGCTTTTTCTTTCTTTTGGGGGAGCATAGGGTTGAGATAAGGTCTTACTCTGTAGGTCAGGCTACTTTCAAACTTACCTCCCAACCACCCTGATCCTCAAGCAGTCACAGAACATTAACCATCGACACATAATCGAGTCCCAGGCCTGAACTCTCAGAATGCTCAATCTCTGTCTACAGTAAGGTGCACACGGAGAACCTGGTGTCACTGCGTCAGGCCCTCCCTCCATCTCCTGCTCTTCTCCAGCCAACTGAAGCTTCACAACAGGTACTGGTAGGATAACAAGAGAATAGCTAGCTAGCTCATGGTCACATGTCAGGGCAGGAACCCAGGCCCAGGGCAGGGGCCAGGCTTTTGCACTGGGGCCCTGCAGGAGGGAAAGGAATCCCCAGCTGCTATTACTCCTGCTTCTGCAGTCTCTCCAGAGTTCTCCCACATCTGCAATTTCTAGGGACAATTGCCATTTGGCTGTTAAACACACGTGGCTGGCCAGGGAGGTATAATTAGATTCTCAGATACAAAACCCACAGAGAGTTGCAGTTCTGCCCACCCAGGAACTTCTTGTTATACTAACACTCTGTTCAGCTTGTGATAACCACTAAAGGGTGGGGAAGTGAAGTGGTTTTGGTGGAGCATGGAAACAAAACCCCACTTTCAGCATGCCCAAAGGAAGAGCTTTTGAACATAGAACCCAGGAGTCTTATTGCATGGAAAGCAGAAGTATTAAGATGCAATCAGGCTCCTGTAGGTTAACCATGCAAACAACCTTCAACTTTCTGTTAGACTTGGGTTATCTTGAAATACATGCATGTATATAAGTTTATTTAGCTCTCCTTCCAGGAAGTCAAAAGAGGCGTTACTGAATGAAAACTGCTGCTTGCTTCCTGTCAGCAGGAGATGGAGTTCCTGAGAACTTTCTAAATGCTGCAGTGCTGGGGTTGAACCCAGGGCCTCCAGCATGCTCAGACCATACTCTGAGCTTTATCCCCAGCCCCCATGAGTACTTTCTACCTCAGGTTTTCTGGAGGGTAAATATGTTTCAAGCTGCCAGCCTCTGGCTAGCTATAGCTCCCTTATAGCTAGAACTGCCCTAGTCCTCCTCAGAACATGCTCTTTGTTCCTTAGTAACACATAGAAGTGAGGTTCACAGGCGGGGCTCAGACACCTGCATTTTCCCTGTCTCTACTGAGAGGTCTGAGAGTGAATGATTTGTACAGTAGAGCGGACAGGGAGCCCAAGAGGGGCCTCGCTCTCATGTATTATGTTTAATAAAATCCAGGGAGATACACTAACAAAAGCTTCCTTATTCATTATTACTGCATGTGTTGGCACACGGATGGGTATGTGTGTATGTATGTGGAGTGTATGTGCTGCCTTGGCGGACATGGAGAGAGAGCCAGGACAACTATGTGGAGTTGGTTCTCTCCTTCCACCTTCACTCAGGTTCCAGAGACTGAGTTCAGGCTGTTAAGCTCGGGTGGCGAGTGCCTTTACCCACTGAGCTGTCTCCATAGTTCCCACTCTCCTTTTTTCATTAAAACGGTTTTATGAAGCTGGAGCAATGGTTGGCTCAGTGGTTAAGAACACTTGCTTCTCTTGCAGAGGACCTGGGTTCAGTTCCCATTGCCTACATGGTGTTCACAAATATCTGCAATGCCAGTTCCTGGGCATTCAGCTCCCTCTTCTGGCCTCCTCAAATTCCAGGCATGCATGTGGTATTCAAGATCTCTCTAACAGTCTTGGCTGTCCTGACACTCACTCTGTAGACCAGGCTAGCTTCAAACTCACAGAGATCCCGCCTGCTTCTGCCTCCTGAGCACTGGGACTAAAGGTGTGCACCTCACATCTGGCTTGACTCCTAGAAACGGGAGTTTGAAAACCAGCAGAGCAGGCGCTTGCTTAGCCCCAGCATTCTTTCCTGGTCACATCTTAGCTCTCTGTCCACTAGCAAAGTGAACTATGTGGGTAGAAACTGTAAATGTTTTAATTACCCAGTATGTCAGGTCCTGGCCTAAGCACTGGAGAAACACAGTATCAATCATGGGCTTAACTTGAAGACTTACACTTCAGGGGTTCATACAATAAAATGTAGACTGCATAGCAGGAATCTGGTCTGACCTGAGTTGAAGGAGGCTTCCTAAGGAACTGAAGTTCTTGAGATTAAATTATCTGGGTCAGTCCGCTTGGAGAGAAATCTTTTGTTATCCTAATAGCCCACAAGAAAAGAATCAGTAAACTTAATGTGTGTGTATAAAATTAATTTTATAAACTTTATTATTTAACAACAATAAACCTTTTAAATAAAACAAACACATCAAAATTAACCAGAGCCAAAGCTCAGTGAATTTCTATATAATAATTATATAGCCATTCTGAACTTCACATTGGATTTTACGCTTTCACTACGGAATATATTTTTATGTACTTATCCGTCACCAAATATGAAAAAACCTTGGAAGAATTAAAACTAGGAGAAGAATTATCTTCTTATCTTCTTTTATAACTCAGACTTGGGAGCTGTCTCACTGGGTGTCTGCTGTACATGCTTGAGGACTTGAGTACGGAAACCTAGCACCCATGTAAAAACCTGGTGCAGTGCATGTACAACTCACCTCAGTGCTTAGGGCTGGGAGACAGAGAGGGACAGAGCCCAGGGGGTTAGCTGACTTTCAACTCTATGTTTAGTGTCTCAAAAGAGAGAGTAGGGATGGAGAGTGGACTCAATGGTTAAGAATGTCAACCGTTCTTGCAGAAGACCCAAGTTCAAGTCCCAGCACCCGCACTGGGCAGCTCATTGCTGCCTGTAAGTGCAGCTCCTTGGGCTCCTGCAGACCCACATATAACCCCCTCCCACAAAATGAGAAATAAAATTACCTAATATCAACCTCTACTCTCACAACCTCTACTCTATTCACAAAGGGGAATATACATTCCCACACAGTATGGACAAATGCACACCACAAACAAAAGACTAAAAAATTCTGCCTACATCCCAAGACCTAAAGTTATCATATCTTAAATTCCTGGGCCTCAGCTCCATTTCTGTCTTTTGTTTGGGGCACTGGGGACTGAACCCAAAGCCTCATGTACACTAGCTCTACCCCGAGTTATAACTCCAGGTCCTTAAGGTCTCAGGTTCAAAGGAAACTTTGAGGAGTCAGTTCATTTCCTCCACCACGTGGGTTCAGCCTTGGCAGTAAGTATCCACAAACCCGTCTCACCGGCTCTCTTCCTTTCCTTTTCTTTTTTAAACAGTTTTTCGTATATCCCAAGCTGTCCTTAAACTCATTACGGAGGCAAAAATGATTCCTGCCCTACTGCCTAAACGCTAGGGCTCTGGGTATGTACTGCTGAGGTCTTGTCTTTTGCTGTCTATTTTAATGCTAAGTGTGGACCCCAAGACCTGGATTCTGTACTTAGCCCCTGTGACCCTGCCCTAAGTTATTTCTGATTAGGGAATAAAGATGCCAATAGTCAACAGCTGCAGAAGAGACATAGGTGGGGTTTAGGTTTCTTGGCCTTGGTGGGGAGGGAGGGAGGAGAAGGAAGAAAAGAAAGAAGAGAAGTAGGAGGTGGAAGAGAAAGAGGAGGAAGGAAAAAAGAAGAAAGAAGAGGAGGAAGAAGATGAGGAGGAAGAGGAGAACAATGGCAGGAAGGAGGAGAAGCCAGCTGCCATGGGTTAGCTGAACCATAAAAACATGTCCCTGAGGTCTGGCCTACTGGAGTTAGGAGCAGCCCAGATGAAACAGGAAGCAGTAAGGAATAACGTGGGGTTATCGATGGGAAAGTGGATTCTAACAGCATGGAGGCTAGGGATCTGCCAGCTCTTGTGCTGATTGAGGCTAATTTTAATATAAAAGCTGTGTATGTGTGTGTTTTAATCCAGGAACTCAATAAACCAAAGGCAGGGTAGAAACCCCGTGCTGCAGTTTAAACAATTCCTACAACATATACCACCACACTTAAGTCTTATGTGGTTCTTTCTTTCTTTTTTTTTTTTTGGTTCTTTTTTTCGGAGCTGGGGACCGAACCCAGGGCCTTGTGCTTCCTAGGCAAGCGCTCTACCACTGAGCTAAATCCCCAACCCGTCTTACGCGGTTCTTAAGACTGAATCTTGGTTTTCATCCATGCAGGCAAACACTCTAGCAACTGACTACATCCACAGCCCATCAGTTCCTCTAGTTAACAACCATATCACTATGTGTCTGTGACCTCAGCCACTGTGTGCATCAGAACCACCGAGGAAGCGTGCCCAGACAGTGTGGCACCCACCCCAGAGAGGCGGGAAATCTGAGGTGCTTGAGAAATTACACTTCTGTCCCAGGTGACATTGCTTCTTTGGTGGTGCTGTGCAGGGATCCTTGCAGTGCAGGGTGGGGTATGGGGTATGGCATGTGGGGTGGGGTACACGACACCAGACTAGTTTTGCGAGAACGCACAGTGGGTGCTGGATTAGACAACGCTCAGGGCACCAGCAAGCCTCACTGTTCTTTTACTTTGTGTCTGAGAAGGCTAGAAGATATGGTTCCACTAACTGACATGGGAGGAAAGAAGTATGAAAATATCGATCTGGGTCACATATGTCTTTACATGGACTGCAAGTCTGTGTCTGCTATGTGCCTCACATTACTGTCTTCACACTCTGTGTCTTTTATAGGCTTACCGTATTATATCACAACCCACGATACATGCTTAGGTGGTGAAAACTTCAGGTAATTGTGAAAATTTCTCACATGCTACAGGTCTAAAGGAGCTGAGCTAAAGTTAGACTAATCCAACAGCTACCAACTAAGTCATTGTCTTGTCTTCTTCCAGTTCCTAAAAGACTGCAGTTACAAAGCTTAGAACCTTAATTAAAAACAACAGTAACACACAAAGAAAAAGAGCAAGAGAGACAGATCCAATAACAGAAGGAAAGAAGGGAAGGGAAGGGAAGAGAAGAGAAGGAAGGAAAGAAAAAGGAAGGGCGGGCTGGAGAGATGGCTCAGCGGTTAAGAGCACTGACTGCTCTTCCAGAGGTCCTGAGTTCAATTCCCAGCAACCACATGGTGGCCCACAACCATCTGTAAAGAGATCTGATGCCCTCTTCTGGTGTGTCTGAGGATAGCTACAGTGTACTTACATATAATAAATGAATAAATCTTTAAAAAAGAAAGAAAGAAAGAGAGAAAGAAAGAAAGAAAGAAAGAAAGAAAGAAAGAAAGAAAGAAAGAAAGAAAAAGGAAGGGAAGGGAAGGGGAGGGGACAGAAGGGAAGGGAAGCCAGGAGCAGTGGCACATATATATAATCCCAGCACTCAGAAGGGCGAGGCAGGATTGTGAGTTGGGGGACAGCCTGAGCTACATAGTAAAACTCAAGATATGATGAAAAGAAGAATCTGCCTAGAGTTCACAAGCAAGAGGAACTCACTAGGAACCTGAAGAACAGCTCACCAGGCCACACCCAGTGAGGACCAGAAGGTCCCCAGGCCCAGTTTCCCAAGAGAGTGGCCACGTGAACAGGCTGTCAGGCTTGGCGGAGAGCCTTCCTGCTGTCTGGCAGTAGAGATTACAGTTTGCCAGGAAGGGTGGTGCTCACTACAGTCAAGGGCTGACAAAGCATGGGAAACAGGAGCCTTCTAGACAGCCTCCTCTCCTTCCTGTGGTGCTGTGCACTACAGCAGGACAGAACAAACACAGCCACCACAGCTGGGATCTGAGGGTTCAGGGGATGCCGACTTCCCAGGGGCAGACTTGACACTGAAGGAGTGCAACGTCTCTAGCTCTCTGATGGGCCAAGTCTCTGCTCTGAGGGAGTAGAGAGGATTGCGCCCTTACTCCTCTTTAGAGCTTTTAGAACCTCCAGCATGTCCTTCCCCACTCTGCCCTAGTGATATCCCAGGATACCGCTACCTCCAGATGCAGACAAGGAAGGAGTGGCCAGGCCCAGGAGAGGGCAGTGAGCTGTGGAGGAGCCCAGAGGAGGAAAGAGTCTGCTCGCTGTGGCCTGACGGTGCATACCTAGAGCCTTCACAGATATCTGTCGGGTGAGCGGAGGTGGGATATTGATGCAAACCAGGTCTACATCTTGATGCAGCAGAACGTCATCTGTCCGGCTGGTGTAGAAGGTGATGTTCATCTCCTCGGCCAGCTGCTTTGCCTCTTCCTCTGTCTTTCCCCACAGGGCCTCCACGGTGAAGCCCTCCGCCCTCAGCAGTGGGACTAGGACCCGGGCTGAGCTGCCCGTCCCGAACACACCCACTCCTGGCAGCAACTTCATCCTGGCCTCTGCTCAACAACTCATCTCCTTACAAGGGTCCCCACAATGGAGCTGACCTTCTGGTAGTCCTGATCAAGCATGGCTCCTAAAACAGAAACGCACTGGTTAGTGGCAGAGATTACACTCAGGGGAGCCGAGATTCTAAGGCAATTTGGAAGCAACAAGTTCTCTGTCTCCAAAGCACAAATAAAGTATTTTTCCAAAATAAAAAGCTGAACAATCTTGTTCCTGGAACACTGGATACCATAGTCACCTACTGGACACAGAGAAAACAAGCAAACTATGAGAAGTAATGAGAAGTTGGGATTTAGCCTTCAAGGCTTCAACCACAAAATAAAGACTGATCTTTAAACTTCCCTCTTCTAAAACACAAAAAGAAATGATTCTCTTTTCCTTTTTTGTAAACAAGATATTCACCCTGGAGCACTTGGGAGTCCGAGGAAGGAGTACTGTATGTGTAAGACCAGCCTGGCCTACGTAACAAAAGTCTGTCTCAAAAAAAAAAAAAAAAAGACTGAAAAAATAATAGAACAAAGAAGCCATGCATGGTGACACACACCTGTGTGGCACTCGGGAGGTGACACACGCCTGTGATAGCACTCAGGAGGCAGAGGCAAAATAAATCTGTGAGTTCAAGTCCAGTCTGGGTACAGAATGAGCTCCAGGACAGCCAGGGCTGTGTAGAGACTCTGTCTCAAACAAAACAAAACAAAGACTGAAAAACCAGGGTAGCTAATAAAAATGACAGGTTAGATAAGTAACCCTGGGGCCACTAAAACCATGAGGTACAGAGACCTCAACCACTACCTGAAAGACACTCACCACACACTCACTAAAAAGCAGGGAAATCCTAGTCCACAGGGCAGCCCTGCAGCATGCTATACGCCGGGACAGTGCGCCTACGTTACGCTGTGAACCACTGAAGTGAGCACAGCACAGGTGCTGGCAAGTCCAGAGCCTTCAGGATTTTCTGTTCTGTTTGCTTGTGTGATATTTACTTATTTACTTATTTGTACACAGGGTCTTATGTAGCCTAGTGTGACCCCAACCTATGAACCACACTGTTTTAGGTGTGGGACTGAACCCAAGGCTTCACAAAGCTTTCTAGCAAATGAAGCACAGCCTCAGCCCTGTTTTGGTCTCTGTGTGTACCTTATTTGTTGTGTTCATGCAGGCGTGCAGACACACAGACACACACACACACACACACACACACACACACACGTACATATATATGCATAATTTTTTTTCTTTTTTTTCGGAGCTGGGGACTGAACCCAGGGCTCTACCACTGAGCTAAATCCCCAACCCCCATAATTTTTTTTCAAAGCAGAGTTTTTCTGTATTTCCCTGGCTGTCCTGGAACTTGATTTATAGACCAGGCTGGCTTTGAACTCAGAGATCCACCAGCTTCTGCCTCCCAAGTAATGGGACTAAAAGGCAAGTACCAAAGGAGGGGTGTGTGTGTGTGTGTGTGTGTGTGTGTGTGTGTGTGTGTGTGTGTGTGTGTGTGTAAACACCAGTGTGTAAAACAACAGCACAGGTGAGATTGTTTAATAACCTGTTACGCCCACTGACTCGAGGGCAGCTTAGCACCATGCGGAGGCTCTGCGGAAGCGTGGGGCTAGGCAAGCCGGATGAGCAGGCCCTTCCCGCACAAGCAGGGACAGCCAGCTTTTTTTTTTTCCTGCTTTACTTCCTGTGGCCACTCTTTCTCACCCCTACATTTCTTACCCTGCATCCTAAAATTTTTGCATATGTCTTTCACATGCTCCTGAAAATCTAAATACACGCCACCTCACCAAGCTCACATGAATGCCGGTCAGCACATCTGGTCAGGACTTCAGAACACAAGCGCAGAGGTAACAGGGAAGGCCGCACAGACAGGTTCAAATCCTGACTCTGTCACCCGCTGGATGGCTTTCAGTAAGTCAGTCACTGTCTTTCTCCCCACCCACTTCTCCCTGCACCCCTCCGGTTTTCTGGGACAATATTCCATACTATAGTCTAAAACTCACTGTGTAACTCAGGCTTAAGTCAAACTCACAACAATGTGTCTGGGTCAGCTTTCCTAGAGCTGGGTTAAGGTGTGTGTGGTCCAGTGCAGCCACAGCATTTATCCCTTTTTTTAATTTTAATTTTATTTTATGTACATTGGTGCTTTGTGTTTTGCCTGCACCCATGTCAGTGTGGATGTGTGGTGTGTGTGGTGTGTGTATGGTGTGTGTATGGTGTGTGTGGTGTGTGTGGTGTCTGTATGGTGTGTGTGGTGTGTGTATGGTGTGTGTGGTGTGTGTGTGTCTGTGTGTGTCTGTGTGTGTCTGTGTGTGTGGTGTGTGTGTGTGTGTGTGTGTGTGTGATGTGTGTGTGTCTGTGTGTATGTGTGTGTGTGTGGTGTATGTGTGCGAGTGTGTGTGTGTGTGTGTGCATGTGTGTGTGTGTGTGTGTGTGTGTGTGTGTGTGTGTGTGTGTGTGTGTGTGGTGTGTGTGTGTGTGTGTGGTGTGTTTGTGTGTGTGTATGTGTGATTGTGTGTGTTGTGTTTGTGTGGTATTGTTGTGTGTGTGTGTGGTGTGATGTGTGTGTGTGTGTGTGGTATGTGTCTGTGTGTGTGGTGTGTGTGATATTGTGTGTGTGTGTGTGTTGTTTATGTGTGTAGTATGTGTATGTGTGTGTGTGGTGTGTATGTGTGTGTGTGGTGTGTGTAGTGTGTGTGTGTATAGTGTGATGTGTATGTGTATTTGTGTGTGTGTGTCTGTGTGTGTGTGGTGTGTGTGTGATATGAGCAAAGTACAATGAAAAATGTTTGAAAATGCTGTAAGTTACCTCATTATTTTATATGCTAAGTAACATTCTTAAAAGAGAAAAGAGATTTATTGTCAGATACGAATAGGAGAAGTCTTTCTTTTTCAAACTACATGGAAAATATGTTGAGATGCGCTGTTTTATGTTTGTGGTTTTCTAAGGGAAGGGGCTTCTTTGGGCTTACAGTTCTAGGGATCCATCATGGTATTAGCCAACAGCTGCAGGAGGGAGCTGCTTACAGAGTCCACAGTCAGGAAGCAGAGAGCAATAACATCTTTGTTTTTCAAGACGGGGTTTTCCTGCATGGCTCTAGCTGTCCTGGAACTCATTCTGTAGACCAGGCTATCCTTGAACTTAGAGATCTTCCTACCTCTGCCTCCCAAGTGGCTGGGATCAAAGGCATGTGCCACCATTGCCTGGCAAAAACTCTTTTTTCTTTAGATAGGATCTCATGCATTTCAGGCTGGCCTCCAACTCACCATGCAACTGGTGAACTTGAACTCCTAATTCTGCAACTTGTGCCTACCAAGTGCACTACCATAACCAGCTCAAAGTTATACGTTGTTTCAAGTTTAAAATGTTTATTATTATATGTGTGAGTGTAGACATGCACATATCAAGGCACACATACAGAGGTCAGAAAATAATTTCTGGGAATTAGTTCTCTCCACCATGGACTCTGAGACCCAAACTTAGGTCATCAGGCTAGCGCAGCAGGTGCCTATGCCACTGACTCATCTCACCAGCCCAAAATTCCATTTTCAAATAACCAACGGAAATAGTGATATCTAATATTCAGGAGGAGCAAAAGCAAACAAACAGGTAAGTAAATCGTGGGGACTATGGAGATAGCCCAGAGGTAAGAGTTCTTGCAATATAAACATGAAGACCTGAATTCAAATCAACACCTATGTAAAAACCAGGTGTGGCTTTGTATGCCTGAACCCCCAGCATTGGGAGACAGAGACAGGTGGTTCCCAAGAGCTTGCTGGCCAGCAGCCTAGCCAAAATGGTGACCTTCTGGTTCAGTGCAAGATCCAAGGGAACAAGTAAACAGTAATAGATGAGGCCATCAGGCATATTTCTCTGGCCTCGATACCTACATGCATAGATGTGGGCAGCCACACACTTACAGGCATGAGCTATAACCTCCTACACACAAATCAAAAGCTAACAGCTGTGTGAGAGCACGCAGGTAACCGATAGTCAGTATTAGTCTGTCTTTAAGTCCACAAATCTTCTCTTAAAAGCTGAGAAAACAGAAGCTCGGAGGGACTTTTCCAGCACTCCACAGGTGGCTATGAGCAACAGATCTACCACAACCAGTGGGAAAACTTCCCCAGGTTAGTAGCTTCCTGAAACCATCAAAGTTACTGTGTAACATGTATGCACATGTATGCACTCAAAGCAGCTCAACCCATCCCTAGTGATCAATGGGAGCCAGTAAGTTTCTTCCCCTATCAAGACTCACTGCTTGCCTCTGATCTCCCACTCAGCCAACACAAATCTGTTGATGTATCACATCTCTGTGGGAAGTTTAGCTGGAGGCTGTGGAGTATAGAAACATGAAAACCCCATGCTCCGTGGGATGACAAGTCACAAAGGCAGGCAGGAGCCAGAATGGGTGGCATCAAATGGTCGTCCAAGGATGAGGATTTGGGCATAAAGTATGCCCAATTCTCCTGGTCTGCCCTGCTGCTTCAGGCCGATCTCTAAGGAGCAAGACTAGGTCTTCAGGCTTCCACGTGAGTCACTAGAGGAATCTGAGAGCAGGGAGGCTGAGGCATTGATCCTCTGACCTCTCTTTTCAAAGATGTGGTTCCAATAGATTTATGTTCTTTGACTGAGGTCATAACCCGTGTGGGGACTCTACTGAGGATCCTGTTCCTTGCCCATGGTTTTTGCTGGCTTCCAGTCACACCCACTTTCCCTTCATTGTACCTGGGACGGGAGCAAGACCTTGACAGTCTCTTGGAGCTCTGCCATCCAGTATAGGGCCATCTGGCTGTTCATTAAATAATAATCCCCTCGTTCAATGTTTCTTATTAACCTCTGAGCATACAGGTCATTTCCTGTAAGCAGCTATGTTCCACTGACTTCCTTTTTTTTTTTTTTTTCTTTTTTTTTTTTTCGGAGCTGGGAACCGAACCCAGGGCCTTGCACTTGCTAGGCAAGTGCTCTACCGCTGAGCTAAATCCCCAACCCCCACTGACTTCCTTTTTAAAGGTGGCATGAAGAAGAAGACAGATTAGGAGACACTTGATATAAAGAGATAGTTATAAAACCAGAAGACAAGGAAAGGCTGGGGAGCTGGCTCAGTCAGTAAAGTGCTTGCCACAAAAGCCTAAGGACCTGTGGTTGGATCCCTAGTATCCCACAAAAGCCAGGGCTTTTCGTAAATGGTAGCACGTGCCAAGAAAGAATGATCCCTGGAACCTCCTGGACAGCTAGTCTAGCTGAATCAGAAAGTTCCAGGTTCAGTGACATACTCTTCTATTAAAAAAAAAAAAAAAAAGGTGGAGGTGTTGGGGAGATGGCTCAGTGGTTAAGGCACTTGTTACATAAGCAGGAATTCAGATCTACAGAGAAGGTGGAGACAGGATCTCCAGAGTAAGCTGGCTAGCTAGACTAGACATATCGGTGAACTCTGTGTTTGACTGAGAGACCTGACTCACAGAGTAAGATGCACAGCGATGTAGGAAGACCTGTACTATCAACCACAAGCACATGCATGTACCCACACATATACATGTAGAAAAGACACAAAACAAAACAAAAAGTAGAGGGGTGGTCAAGATGTTTCAGCAGGTAAAGGCTCTTATTGCTAAGCCTGAAGACTTGAGTCTGATCCCTAGAACTCACACATTAGGAGACAACCAATTCTCACACATTGACCTAGACCTCTACACTTGAGTCATGGCATATGCACACTTATACATATGTGTGCATGTGGTGTCTTAGTTAGGACTATTGCTGTGATGAAATGCCATAATCAAAGCAACCTGGGAAGGAAAGGGTTATTTTCTCACAGTTCCACAGAACAGTTCATTGTGGAAATGGCCATCTTACCAAAAGCAACCTACAGATTTAACACAATTCCCTTAAAAACACTAATACAATTCTATACAGACCTTGAAAAACAAACAAACAAACAAACAAACAAACAAACACTCAGGAGAGCTAAAACAATTCTGTACAGATAAAAGAACTTCTGGAGGTATCACCATCCCTGATTTCAAGCTGTACTACAGAACAATAGTAATAAAAACTGTATGGTATTGGCATAAAAAAGAGAAAAGTTAACCAATGGAATCGAGTCATATACCCAGAAATAAACCCACACACCTATGACACTTGATCTTTGACAAGGAAGCCAAAGTTATACAATGGAAATAAGAGAGCATCTTCAACAAAGGGTGCTGGTCCAATGGATGTCTGCATGTACAAGAATGCACATAGATCCATATTATAACCCTGCACAAACTCAAGTCCAAGTGGATCAAAGACCTCAGCATAAATCCAGATACACTAAACCTGACAGAAGATAAAGTGGAATCTCTCCATTCTCTACAGAGGAAACCCTAATGGCTAAGAAGCACTTAAAGAAGTGTTCAGCATCCTTAGCCATCAGGGAAATGCAAATCAAAATGACTCTGAGATTCCACCTCACACCAATGAGAATGGCTGAGATCAAAAGCTCAGGAGACAGTTCATGCTGACAAGGATGTGGAATAAGGGGGACACTCCTCCATTGCTGGTGGGAGTGCACATTTGTACAGTCCCTTTGGAAATCAATTTGGTGGTTTTTCAGGAAACTGGGACTAGATCTACCTCAAGATCCAGCTATACCACTTGTGGGCATATACCCAAAAGATGCTCCACCATATCACAAGGACACGTGTTCCACTATGCAGCTTTATTCATACTAGCCAGAAGCTGGATTCAACCTAGGTGTTCCTCAACTGAAGATGGATAAGGAAAATGTGATACATTTACACAGTGGAGTACTACTCATGACATCCGCAGGCAAATAGATGGAACTAGAAAAGATCATCCTGCGTGAGGTAACCCAGACCCAGAAAGACAAACATGGTATGTACTCATACGTGCATGTTGGAAGTAAAGGAGAACTATGCTAAAATCCACAGACCCAACGAAATAAGTAACAAGGAAGGTTCAAAGAGGGACGCGTGGATCTCAGAGGGGAAAATAGATCAGATATTGCAGGTGGAGGGGGAAAGGGTGTTTGGTAGGGAGGGAGGGGAAATAGGAACAGGATGGATCAGGTTGGGGCAGAATGTAGGGAGACAGTATTTGGAGAAACAACAGGAATGGGAGGGGCTTCCTAGAAACCTAGGGCAATGGAAGCTCACAGGAATATGAGGGTGATCCTAGCTACGACTCCTACAGATGAAAGATATGGAGCCTGAACCAACTGTCTTCTGTAACAAGGCAAGACTTCCAATGGAGGGATTAGGACACCAACGCAGGCACAAAACCTTCAACCTACAGTTTGCCCTGCCCAGAAGACGTTCAAGGGTAAAGACGGAGCAGAGACTGAGGGAAAGGCCAGCCAATGACTGGTCCATCTTGAGAATCCTAACATAAGAGGAAACCCAACCCTGACACTGTCAATGATATTCTACTATACCTGCAGTCATGAGCCCAGCATAACCATCATCAGAGAGGCTTCACCCAGCAACTGACTGAAACAGATGCAGAGACCCACAGCCAAATAATAGGCGGAGCTTGGGGAATCCTATGGAAGAGGGGGAGGAAGGATTGAAGGAGCCAAAGGGGCCAGGGACATCACAGGAAGAGCTACAGAATTAACTAACCTGCAGCCACAGGGGCTCACAGAGGCTGAACTGCCAACCAGAGAGCATGAATGGGACTGACCTAGGCCCTCTGCATGCATGTAACAGCTGTGTAGCCCAGTCTTCATTGGGACTCCTAAAGTGGGAGCAGGGGCTGTCTCTGACTCTGTGCCTGCCTCTGGGACCTTTCCCCTAACTGGGCTGCCTCAGCAGAAGATGAGTCTAGTCTCAACTGCAACTTGATATGCCAACACCGGTTGATATCCATGGGAGGCCTCCCCTTTTCTGAAGAGAAAGGGAGAAGGAGAGGATGGGGAGTAGAGGACGGAAAAGGACTGGAAGAAGAGGAAGGAGGGAAACTGTGGTTGGGATGTAAAGTAAATTAATTAATTTAAAAAACAAGCAGTGAGGGCAAGAACTCAAGGAGGGCAAGACCTGAGGGAGAGGCCATAGAGGAGTATTTCTTACTGGCTTGTTTCACATGGCTTCCTCAACCTGCTTTTTTAATAAAGATTTATTTATTTATTTTATGTATATGAGTACACTGTAGCTGTCTTCAAACACATCAGAAAAGGGAATCTGATCAAATTACAGATGTGAGCCATCATGTGGTTGCTGGGAACTCAGGACCTCTGGGAGAGCAGTCAGTGCTCTTAACCGCTGAGTCACCTCTCTAGCCCTCAGCCTGCTTTCTTATACAACCCAAAACCAGAAGCCCAGGGATGGAACCACCCACAATGGGCTGGACCCGCCCCCACGATTCACTAAGAAAATGTCCTACAGGCTTGCCCACAGCCCAATCTTTTTTTTTTTTTTTAAGATTTATTTATTTATTTTATATATATATATATATATATATAAATACACTGTAGCTGTCTTCAGATACACCAGAAGAGGGCATCAGACCTTATTACAGATGGTTGTAAGCCACCATGTGGTTGCTGGGATTTGAACTCAGGACCTCTGAGCGAACAGTCAGTGCTCTTAACCACTGAGCCATCTCTCCAGCTCCTCCACAGCCCAATCTTATAGAGGCATTTTTTTTTAAAAGCGTGTGCCACCATGCCCAGCAAGACAGACATGTTCTTTTAAAGATTTTATTTATTTTTTTATATATAAGTACACTGTAGCTGTCTTCAGACACACCAGAAGTGGGCATCAGATCTCATTACAGATGGTTGTGAGCCACCATGTGGTTGCTGGGATTTGAACTCAAGACTTCTGAAAAAGCAGTCAGTGCTCTTAACCGCTGAGCCATCTCTCTAGCCCAAGGCAATTTTTTTTTTTTTCCTTTTTTCTTTTTTTCGGAGCTGGGGACGGAACCCAGCTAGGCAAGCGCTCTGCCACTGAGCTAAATCCCCAACCCCCCCAAGGCAATTTCTTAATTGAGGTTCCCTTCTCTCAGATGATCTCAGTATGTGTCAAGTTAACATAAAAACTATTTTGTACACATGCACATACAACTAAATTGTTAAACTATACATTTATATATTAAATACACATATGTTTACTATTATATATAAATATATAAAAATTAATATATTAAATATTTAATTATATATATATATATATATATATATATATATGACAGTGGGAGCCCATGCATATATTCTTTGTCTCAAAAAAAAAGGAAAAAAGCTTAAAAAATATGTATACATGAAATAAAGTAGAGGGACTAAAGAGATTGTTCAACAGTTAATAACACTGGTTGCTCTTCCAGTTCAATTCCTTGCACCAGCATGGCAGCTCACAACCATCTGTGGCTATAGTCCCAGGGTATCCAATGTCTTCAGTATGCACTGTACACAAATGGTACACAGGTATAAATTCAGGCGAACTCCTAAACTCACATAATAATTTTGGCGAGGGGATTTCAAGACAGAGTTTCTCTGTGTGGCCTTGACTGTGCTGGAACTCACTCTGTAGACCAGGCTGGTCTCAAACTCACATAGATCCAAACTGCCTCTATCTCCCAAGCGCTCTTCCTTCCTTCCTTCCCTCCAACCCTGCTTTGAGACGAGATTCTAACTCATGGCAATTCAACTGCCTCGGCCTCTTGTGTGCTGGAATTACAGGTATGAGTTTGAGCACTCTTCTTCTGCAGATGGGCTTACATCCTGAGAAATCCTCCATTCCCACAGAGCATTCGTGACTGTGCTAGGTTATGGGTACTCAATCACCTACTGTGTAGACTCCAGGTTAGCTTACTGTTTGATAGCCAGTTAGACATTAGCAGGATGAAAGGACACTGGGATGGGTCCATTTCTCAGTCAAAAGGTTCTAAAGCCAAAGAGAAAAAGCAGGATTCGGTAACTGAGCAGAGAAATGGGACCCGAGTCATCTCTGGCTCTGGGAAGGGACATGATATGCCTAACTGCCTGATCCTTGTTTACTGATAACTAGTCCCAGTCCCAGAAGCCCCAGGTATGTCCATCTTTGGCTGCCATGGATAGCATTAAAGCAGACCAGCACAAAAATCACAAACATTCTTAAAGCAGTGAGGGGTTTTGTTTGTTTTGCCTTTTAGATTTTTTGTTGGTAACTCAACTGCACGGTTCTCAAGCGTGAACTTTGTAGATGATGAAATTGTACTGCAACATCAAAGGATTGGGCTCACCTGCAGGAAACCTTTCAAGATTACTACACAGCAGACAGCTTCCTGGATGAAGAACAAGTACATCCCATCACCCCCTTCAGTGTCAGTCCAAATGGGCTTTTCAATGACCCCCAGAAAAACTGTCTGCCCTTAGAAAATTTGCCTAAACTAAGGGGACAACGGCCTCTTTGCCCACTGTCCACTCTCAGTCCTTGAGATTGTTTGGCTCTGTAATATTTTTGTTATTAGTCTGTAATAAGATACCTCTCTTTGACATTACATTCTCTGCTTCATCTGAATTCTACAGTGGAGATCAAAAGGACCAAGGAAGTAAGGGGAGTGCAGTCAGGGGTCTCAGTGGCAACACTGCTTAGCCAGTAGTAGTATGGTGTAAGCTTTAAAACACTGTGTTTTCAGGTAGGTCTTACTACTCAAGATATCTGGGGCCAGGAGAGAAGCACAAAGGCATCCTGTGGGATCAGGAGCGACAGGACCAAATTATTCCCACTACCTCAGCTGACACTAAGCCAACTGCCAGTTGTATGAATGAGATTAGGTTAGGCCATCAGGTTCCATTTGACTTAGACCAGACTACCCCAGGAAGTATGAGAAGTAAACATTTGGCTTAAGTTCTTGAATTGTGAGGCTGTTTGTTGTACAGTAAGAAGTTAGCTAATATACTTCTCCATGATTGAACTCCTATAACCTTCATAGGGTCTGCCTCACATAGTCCAGCCTGTTCCACCTGGTTTATCAATAGACTGAAGTGGAGCCCCACAGCTACACTAAGCTCTCTTCTTGCTGCACACCACACTTTGTTAGACAGCTTGAGTTTCTTCTGTTTTTTGTCAGTCCTGGAGACTGAACTCAGAGCATATTTACAATAACGAAACAGTCTACTAACCTACATTTATTTTATTTCTGTAGTGCTAGGGATCCAATTCATAGTCTTACACATGCCACACAAAAGTTGTCCCAGGAAATTATGACTGTAGTCTTTTATTCCCTTGATTTTTATAAATTTATTTTATGTGTATGAATGCTTTGCCTGCCTGTATAAATGTGCACAAGTGTATGCCTGGTGCCCACAGAGGTCAGAAAGAGGAGGTAGATCCCCTGGAACTGGATGGTTATGAGTGCCGTGTAGGTACTATGAATTGAACTCAGGTCCGCTGTAAGAACAGCCAGTGATCTTAACAGCTGAACTGTCTCTTTAGCCCTAAAACAGTGAAGATTAAAAAGGGGCTTTAAGGGCTGGAGAGATGGCTCAGCGGTTAAGAGCACCCGACTACTCTTCCAGAGGTCCTGAGTTCAATTCCCAGCAACCACATGGTGGCTCACAACCATCTGTAAAGAGATCCGATGCCCTCTTCTGGTGTGTCTGAGGACAGCTACAGTGTACTTATATTTAATAAATGAATAAATCTTTTTAAAAAAAGGGGGGGCTTTAAACACTTGCTTATCTGCATGAGGCTGGGTTCATTCCTGCATAAAGCAAAAGAGAGACAGTCCCAAAGTGTACACAGGTCATAAAACACATGGAAACCTCATATATTGATGACGGAAGTATAAAACCACTTCAGAAATTAGCCCCAGCTACCCTAAAACTCACTCTGTAGATCAGGCTGGCCTCCACAGAAATCTGCTTGCCTTTGCCTCCCTAGTGCTGGGATTAAAGGTGTGTGCCACCACATCCAGCTTAATTGACAATTTCAAAGAATAAATTTATACATATCTTAGTCCACCTATAACATTCCTGTTCATAGGTTTTTACCTAAGAAATGAAAACCTATAGCCATTAAAAAATGTATACAAATGCCCACAACCAATCTAAACTGGAAACAAACCTAAATGTTTATCTATAGGAGAATGGTGGTGCTGTGATGTAATGAAATACAGTAAAGTAGTAAATAAACTATAAACTAAGTAGCTATAAATACAGACAACAGTGCTCGCTTCGGCAGCACATATACTAAAATAAATACAGACAACAATATGCACGGACTGTAAAAACATGCTGACTGAAGGCCAGCCATATACACTATCCCATTTGTAGATTCCAGCTACCTGAAGGACAGACAGACAAACCTTACAGTGACAGCTGCCCAGTTCCATGATGGTAGATAAGGTTAGAGTGAACCAGGAGAAAACACGAGGAAACCACCTATGGGGCTACGTAGGCATTTGTATGCCTTGAGATTCTATAGTTAAAGTTACATGGTGATAAATGTGTGTGTGTGTGTGTGTGTGTGTGTGTGTGTGTGTGTGTGTGTGTGTGAAAACTCATTAGACGAAAAATTGAGATTTGTGGGTTTGTTTAACTGTATGTGAATTACTCCTTGATTTTCTTTGGTTATGTAGCTCAGACTAGACTCAAACTCACAATAGTCCTCCTGCCTCAGCCTTCTGGGTGCTGGGATTACAGGTATGGGCTGTACAGGTACAGGCTTCAGGAGGATGAAAACTGGCACCACATAAGGATTAAACTAGTGGGGCTCGGTGATGGGGCACGGGGTATGGCAGGGGAACTGAGAGAGTTAAAGGTCAATCTAAGCTACAGGGTGAGCCTTCCTAAAAGGCTCTAAAGAAGAAGGAAGGAAAAGAAGAAGGACATTGATGATATATATGGAATAATTTATATGTATGTAATTCCAAATGAGAAAGGCACCATCTACAAGTTGGGGTTGAACATGATGAAAACTCTGATCTTGGCAGTCCAGTAAAGAAATAAGCACATCGGTTCAATGCCATAAAACACTGGACTCAAGCCAGCACAGTGGTGCACACCTTTATCCCCACCCCCACGCTAGGGGCTAGAGGAAGGCCAATTTCTGTGAATTCTAGGTCAACCTGGTTTACATAGTAAGACTGTCAAAAAAAAAAAAAAAGGCTAGGTTGGGGGTTGGGGAGATGGCTCGCTCAGTTTAAAGCTCCTGCCATGAAATCTGAGGACCTGGACCTGAGTTCAGATCCCCAGAATCCACAAAGCTAGACTTGGTAGTACTATAATCCCAGAACTCCTTTAGGGGGTCTAGGAGACGGAGACAGGAGAATCCTCAGAAGTTTGTGGCATTTGTAACAGTGACCCTGTCTCAAGCAAGGTGAAAGACAAGAACCAACACTACAGGTTGGCCTCTGACCTCCACATGTGCCATGGCACTCCACACACACAAGCGCACACACACACACACACACACACACACACACACACACACACACACACACACACACACACGTTGGGCAGCCTAACTTACTTACGTAAGTTCCGAGTCAATGTTTATCCTGTCTCAAAAAATAAGGTAGAAGGCACTGAAGAAATGACCCCTGTCCCACATAAGCCACGGGTCTGGCTTCCAGTTTATGAGGGGGAGCCACTCTGGGGAGGGAGCACATAGCTCACTGGTAGAACACATTCTCCTTCCGAAAAAGCTTCCCTCTGCAAAGCAGCGCAAGCCCCCACACAATTGCATATCTTCAATATAAAATCTGTCTGGAATAGGTAAATCAAAAGAAGTGAAATGTTCTGAACCTTGAGCTGCAATACTACACTACATAATACTACATATTTAGTCATCATGGATAAAAACCTAAACCTAGCTGATACTTGTTCACACAGTTAAAATATGGCTAAGTGCAGGGGTCGGTTCTCACACTCACCCCACTTAATCTCTCTGCAACATTGGATGGACTTCCCACCCTCCTTGGCAGTTTTCTTTTCCCGCCTGCTAGACCATAAATGTGTCCTGATTTTGCTCCCGTTTCTCTGGCAGCTCCCCAGACCCTTGCTAGTTTCTCCTGATAACCAATGTAACTACCACAGCTCAGGCCCAGCCCATTTCTCTTTTCTGTTTATATTTGCTTGGTGATTCTACCAAGTCTCATGACTTTAAATACCATCTATTCCCTAGTGACTGCTAAAGTCTGCTAGATCATTTGCTTGGAGTCCAGACCAGTATAATCAACTACCTATCTGACCTCTCCATCTGAATGTTTAATATGGATCTGAAACTTCAAACATCCAGAACGAAACACTGATATTTCTATTTGTTCCACGGTGACTTCATCACTTACACTGGTAACACAAATGTTCAATGGCTCAAGCCAAAACCTTGGAGTTATCCTTGTTTCCTCACACTTGATATCTGATCCATCAACACATCTTTTGTCAACTGTCTTCCTAAAACCAAGTGCTTTTCACTTTCTGTCACCATCACCTAAGTTCAAGTGGCCACTTCTACATTTCTGTAATAGCCTAACTGGCTCCCAGCTTCCAATCTATCTCCCTACACTGCACCTGCAATCCACTCACACAGCACCAAGAGTGATCTGACTCAAGTGTCATTCAGATCAAGTTACTTGGCCAAAGGCTTTCTCGTGTGGAATAAGAACAAAACTCTTCCACTGACCTACAAAGCCCTACACGAACTGTCTGCCCCCTCCTGCTGCCTACTTTATCTTATGACCTTATCCACCAAGACAGACGTAATGGTTCACTGCTGTGTATATCTCAACATGCTGGTTAGTTGTCTCATGACCATTACAATTGAGATATACTTTACCGAACAGAAATCCACTTGCCTCCTGCTTTCTTCCAAGGCCTCTCAAGTATGGTCTTTTTTCTATTTCTGTAGTACTAAGGAAATTGGCCCTAAAGTCTCATATATGACAGGTAAGTAAGTATTCTATCTTTTAGCGATTTCCCAAGATTTTAAACACAGACCTATAAGAACAGGTTTGTGGTTATATTGTTGCTGCTGTTGCTTTACCTAACAATCTGCTAGAATTTATGCTCCCTGGGAACAAGTAATTTTGGGGGCTTGGAGGGGTCTATTTTTCCAATGTTTTATCACTGATACCTAGTATATAATACATGTTTAATATTTTCTGAAGGGCTGGAGAGATGGTTCATTGGTTAAAAGCATTGACTGCTTTTCCAGAGGTCCTGATTTCAATTGCCAGCAACCACATGGTGGCTCACAACCATCTGTAATGGGATTTGATGCCTTTTTCTGGTGTGTCTGAAGACAGCTACCCTGTACTCATATAAATAAAATAAACCTTAAAAATTTTTTCTAAAAAAAAAAAAGAGAGAGAAAAATTTCAGATCTTGTTTCTACATAATCGAAACACCAAGATACATTTATTGATCTAATAAAAACTGTATTCAGATTGGCTGGAGAAATGTCTCACTGGTTAAAAGCCCTTGCAGAGGGCCTGGGTTCAATTCCCAGCATCCTCATGGTCACTTAAAACAACTGTAACTCCAGTTTCAGGGAATCTGACAATGCCCTCTTTTGACCTCCTAGGGCACCAGGCATGCTCATGGTAGACATAAATACATGTATGCAAAATATTTGCACATAAAATTAATAAATGTAGTCAGATGTGACAGTGTACACCTTTAATCTCAGTAGTCAGGAAACAAGGGCAAGAGGACCTTTGTGAGTTCAAGAGGCTAGCCAGGGTTACAGTGATCCTGTTTCTTTCTTTCTCTCTTTTCTTTCTTTCTTTTTTTTTTTATCCTCCCCCTTTTTTTTTTTTTTTTTTTTGATTTATTTATTTATGTATGTGAGTAAACTGTCGATGTCTCAGACACCCCAGAAGAAAGAGGGCATCTGATCCCATTACAGATGGTTGTGAGCCACCATGTAGTTGCTGGGAGTTGAACTCAGGACCTCTGAAAGAGCTGTCAGTGCTCTTAACCACTGAGCCAGCTCTCCAGCCCCGAGACCCTGTTTCAAAACACATAAATCAACAACAAAAAACCCATGTAAATAAATAAATAAATAAATCTAAAAACAATGTATATAGAGATGGGCATGGTAGTTCATCCCTGTAATCATAGTACCTGAGAAGCTGAGGCAGGAGGATTTTGAGTACTAGGCCAACCTAGACTACATATTGAGACCCTATCTAAAAGACAAACAGAAGAAAAGCTATACATAATTTAGTAGGGTCTTGGGATGTATCCAGGTATAACTAAGAGATCTCTAGCTACAAAATCCGTTATGAGGCTGATACACAGTACAGTACCTGAGTAGCATGGGTGAAACATTGGTTTGATTCCCACTAACACTGCAAGTAGGTGTGGTGGCTTAATCCTAGAATTTAGGAGGCAGACACACAAGAATCAGAAGTTCAAAGTCCACCTCGTCAACACAATGAGTTCTAGGCCAGCCTAGATTCCAAGAGACCTTGCCTTAAAAAAGGAGAAAGAGAGGGAGAGAGAGGGAAGGAGGAGGACAGAGGGGGAGGGAGAGAAAGACAGAGTTCCAAGGGACATGCACCTCTGGGAAAAAGACGAGGCAGGAGATTTCCTGTTAGGCTTGGACGTTCATGCCTGTATCCTAAATACTCAGTGCCACGATAAATCTTTGTCTCAAGAAAAACAAGGGAGTTGGTTCACTCAGTCTGCAAAGTAACTTCTAGATAATAATGAAGGGACCTGCACTTAGATTCCCAACACCCATGGAAAAAGCTGTGGGGAGGGGGTACCCAGTAAGCCCCTTTGCTAATACCAGTGCTGAGGAATCAGAGGCAGGAAGACTTGTGGCTTACTGGCTGGCTAATCTAGCCAAATTTGTGACCTCTAGGTTCAGTGAGAGAACATGTCTCAATAAAAAAAAAAGGGGGGCAGAGAGAGAGTGAATGAGGGACAACTGTTACCAATCTCTGGCTTCTACACACCCACACACACACACACACACACACACACACACACACACACACACACCACACACACACACACACACACACACACACACACACACACACACACACACACACACACACACACACATACACACACACACATACACACACACACACACACACCACACACACACACACACACACACACCACACACACACACACACACACACACACACACACACACACACACACACACACACACACACACATACACACACACACACACACACACACACACACACACACACACACACACACACACACACACACACACACACACACACACACACACACCACACACACACACACACACACACACACACACACACACACACACACACCACACACCACACACACACACACACACACACACACACACACACACACACACACCACACACACACACACACACACACGTTTATGTCATTAGCTTGAGGCTTGAGTAGTTACTGGCTCAGGAAAGCAAACAAGCCTCAGATGGCAGCAAACTGAGGCCTGGGAAGAGGAGCTGCCAGCCCTATTTGGAGGACCACAGTAGATAGATAGTAGGTAGGCCGTGTTCAAATGTAAAAGGAAGGAAAGTAACAGTGACCCAAACAAATGCTAGTGACTCAAATTTAACCAGTTTAAAAGAAACATAGCAACAATGCAGCCTCCCTGCCCCTCTCTTCACGGTCTGTCACCACACCCCATCAACAGTGATTCTGAGGTCACTTGAATCACCCACTGTTTTTCCTGTCCTGAATATTAACATAACCCCATCCCCTAGGTAAGCCCCACATTTCTTGTCAACACAGCTACTCAGTGGGGCAGGACACTTTCCATCTCGCTACCTTCCCACTTTGCCTTATACATACATGCCCCCAGGCTGGCCACTGTCAGGCTCCTTCAGTTCCTCTGTGAGAGGCTGGAAGGTTCTAACTCCTCCTGGCTAACTCCTCAGAACTGTCAGGTCTTCACTTAAGCACCACCTCCTCTGAGAGCCTGTGTCCTTGGCTAAGTGATTCTGCTCAGTGTTCCCACAGCAACCTGGGCTTTGGCAATCTCAGTGCCCACATGCCAACTCTCTAATGTATGTTAGGAGGGCAAGATAGGGCTTCTCTCACACACTGCTGCATTTCCACACAGCACAGCTTCTGAAGGAGTCCAGGCTGCAGAATGTTCAGTCACGGAATGAACACAGGAACGAATGGATGCGAGAATGAATTAAGTCAGGCCCAAGCCTGTAAGGAAGCTCCTAATTTCGTCTGTGTCTTTCTGGTTTTAGACAAATGATTATTTTTACATCTTAAGAGTGTATGCTGGGCTGGCAAGATTGGCTAAAAGTGCTTGTTGTCAAGCCTGACAACCTGAGTCCAATCCCTGGGGCCCGGCCCACGTGGCCAAAGAAGAGAACTGACTCTGACAGTCTTCTGAGCACCACACAAAAATGTGGTATGTGTGCATACACACACATTAAAAAATGTACTTAATGAAAAGAAAGAAGCTGAATTTTTTAGAGTGTAAACTACCTAAAGTATCATCTCACTTAAATAATACTGTAATAATTCTTACCCTAAGGAATGCCACGGTTTAACATCCAGTCCAAAGAAAATCTTCAATATAGCATTCTTGAGGACAGTAAGAGATTTAAAGAGGGAGAGAGAGAGAGAGAGAGAGAGAGAGAGAGAGAGAGAGAGAGAGAGAGATAGCAGTGCCAAGCCTGCCTCGCACGTGTCTCTGAGGCTGCTAACTCCTTCGCCGTTGTGCTGAGCTCACTGAAGAGTCGCCATGAGCAAAGCCCACCCTCCCGAACTGAAAAAGTTTACGGACAGGAAGTTGTCATTGATGTTAAACGGCGGCAGGCGTGTACGAGGAAGACTGCGGGGCTGTGATCTCTTTATGAACCTTGTGATTGATGGGTGTGTGGAGATGGTAAACAGAGGGCAACAGAACAACATCGGGACGGTGCTCATCCGAGGAAACCGCATCATCGTGTTAGAAGTCTTGGAAAGAGTCAAGTGTATAGCTCATGTGATGACACTGAGTTCCATCCTCAGTATCGACACAAATGGGAGAATAAAAAACACAAAACATAAAAAGTCTAGTTTTTCATTTTTTAAAAAACCAGAAATCTGTTGGGTACCATCTGACTTTTAGCAACAGTCACATGGCAAAATTTAATTAGGAATGTACCTCTGATGCTCCCCTAGCCTTTCTTATAAACCCTTTCATGTCCAGAATTGAGCCAGTATGATAGACAGGCCAAAAAAAAGAAAAAAAACAAAACAAAACAAAACTTAGGGCTGAACCCCCAAAACAGAGACAACCGCACCTCATCATAAGTGCTTGGGCCAGGGAAAAACACAGCTTCTGATCTCTGACTGAGTTCAAAGCCAGGGCTGGCAGACAACTGGTAGTTAGTCTGAAATGCTAGCATGAATGCCTTCAGAGAGAGGGAGAATGCTTTTCACCAACAATTATGTTCTGACTGAAAACCAAGAGATGAAGCTAGGCATGGCGACGTACAACTATAATACCAGCCCTTAGGAGGCTGAGGCAAGAGTTTTAGGCCAGCCTTCGCCACACAGCAAAACTAGACTCATTAAAAAATGAAATCGGGGGGTTGGGGATTTAGCTCAATGGTAGAGCGCTTGCCTAGCAAGCGCAAGGCCCTGGGTTCGGTCCCCAGCTCTGAAAAAAAAATAAAATAAAATAAAAAATTTAAAGCAAAAGGGAAGGAAGTGGAAAGGAAGAAACTGAGTCTTACCAATCTGTTACCACAAATATTGTTTACCTGAACAGTGCCTTCACTGACTCTGTGCATGGTCACATATTTCCGTCTTCCCACTAGGAGCAAACCCAAAAGCAGGACAAAGAGATGTTATCCCTAGCTCCACTAGTTGACAGGGCAGTCAACTTGCTGGGTGGCCAACATGGGATCAGAGCAGAGGCACCAGCTTCCCACTCTATCCATCTGTATACAGGCCCACTGCCTAGACTGGTGACCTATTCTGTGAAACACAGCTAACTAGCTACCCTATGTACACAGCCAGCTACCCTATGCACAAAAGGTCAGCCAACTGGGTCATAAAGGAGAAGTAAGTGTTAACATGCATGTGTAACCATGGATACATTGGTTACTATTAGGTTGCAGAGCATCTGCTGGTAAGAAAAGCATTCCTCTGGGGTTGGGGATTTAGCTCAGTGGTAGAGCGCTTGCCTAGGAAGCGCAAGGCCCTGAGTTCGGTCCCCAGCTCCGGAAAAAAGAACCAAAAAAAAAAAAAAAAAAAAAAGCATTACTCTGCCAGCTCTATCAGATCATCACTGGGCTTTGTTTCTTTCATGTTACATTTATTTAGTGTGCACATTTGTAGAGGGCAGAGGACAATTGGTAGGATTTAGTATGTAGATACTATGTAGATACTAGAACTTAACCTCAGGCTGTCAGGACTTTACCCAGTGAGCCTTCTAACTGGCTTTTTAAAATATCTCCATAATAAACTGGGCACCTGATTGTAATCCCAGCACTCAGGAGACAAAGGCAGGAGAAGTACTAGGAGCTTGAGGCCAGGTGGGACTACATACCAACCATCGATCAGACCAGCCTGGGCAAAAGTAAGATCCTGTCTTAAAGCAAGTAGATGATAGATAGATAGATAGATAGATAGATAGATAGATAGATAGATAGATAGATAGATAGATAGATACCCCACATACACCACAGACACACGTTACACACACACTCCACACACATTACCCACACATACCCCACACACACATAAACACACACACACCCCACACATTGCACACATGAACACACACACTCTACACACACATACACAGACCTTTTTCTGATATTGCTTCAATAGTAGGTACCAGACTGACACCAGCCTTGCAACACTCTCAGCCCTCTCTGGCCAAGCAATTTAATTTACTCCCTCAATTGTATCATGACTCTGATGACAACCTAACTTCCAACCTCGCCCTGATGAAGCAGCTCCACTCAGGCTCCCTTCTAAGGGTCTGCTGGAAATCCCCGCTGGCTGGCTGGAACCAGCTTTCTCCGACCAAACCGACCGGAATTCCTCCTTCCTTCAAGCCCGAAGGTCCTCCTGTGCCCCGCCCCACCCCCATCCACAGACAGTCACCAGAGTTCTTTCCTCACTCGTTTCCTACCATTTCTAATCACAAGGACTCAGGCACTGTGCCAGCCAGGGCCTGGGCACACAGGAGTGATTCAGACAGGCCTTGGCCCTGGAGCTCAGTTTCCACCTCTTGCTTGTCCCTAGCTGAACAGAGACTGGTATGAGACCTGGGAACCCGGCTGTGGCAAGCCATGAGGTAACAAACATGGTTTGTCCTTTAGGCATGGAGGGCAAACCCTCCAACAATGCACTTATCTTAGCAACCCCTAGACTCAGTATGTTACACAGTTTGGCTTTACTTGTGGTGTCAAAATCAAGGTGAGTTTTTATTTAAGAAGCTTTTCAGTGGACAAACTGATTGACTTAGCCTTAAGGCTTTCTCCTTCTTATTTGCTTTTGGCTTTGAAACAAAATCTCAATAAGTCTTGGCTGGCCTGGAGCTCACCATATAGATGAGGCTGGCCTTGAACTCCTGCCTCAGAGATCCTCCTGCCTCAGTCTCCCAACTGCTGAAATCACAGGCACAAGCCACCATGCCCACTTGTGTTGCATAAATCTGCTCACTAGGGCTGGCAGAGTGGCTCTGTGAGTAGAGACACTCACCCCTAGGCTTACAGATCAGAGCTGCATCCCCAGAACCAGCATGACAGGAGAGAAGTGTCAAGTTCTAAAGGCTAGCTGTGGTGCCTACTCTTCTCATCCTCCCCCACCCCTAAACATCAGCTCCTAGGCTTCCCCTCCCTAGCTTCTCATCCACTCATAATCCTACTATCCAGCCATGCCTGTTCTCTGCCTTCCTCTCTTGACCTCCTCTCTCTTGGGCTCCTTTGCCTGAACTCCCTTTTCTCCTCTCTTACACTCACCTGCCTCTTCTCTCTTGGTCAAATCCAGTCAGCGGGCCATGTTCAAGCTGCTACTTTCCCTCCCTGATCTGGACTCTTCCAGATGCCTCTGGCTAGACGCTCCCTCATTTCTTCCCCTCAACCATACCTCAATTTACACAATAAGCAAATTCCCACACATTGTCCTCTGCCCTCCATGCTTGCAATGTGACAAGCATACGCCTGGAGACATGTATCTGCACACACAAATGAAGTAAATAAACAAGAAAAATCTACTTACTGGCTGGACCATAACTATGCTTAGATGTGTCCTCCTCTAGCTTAACTGTAGGATGGAGAAAAATGTTGTCTCATTTATATAGCCACACTACCCCCTTTTCTCTTTTGTTGCTGTGTAATGAAGGGGCCAGATGTAAAATAAAGGTTATATACATGATGCGCCTAACTGAAAATACTCATTCATTTAAGTATTTAGAATTTTCTGACCCTGTTTAAATGATGTCTTTCCCACTACTGAGACTATACATTCATTCCTTCAGGACACAAATTGTGTTCTCAGGATCAAGCAGATTCTAAGTCCCTGAAAATTCCTGATAACACTCCTTTATAATTTGGTACCTGTTAAATATTCTCTGGATAGCAGTCGATATATTAGGGAGAAAGATAAACTAATTTTAAAACAAACAGCAAGTGTGCTGACTTGTTTTACGGCAACTTGACACAGGCTTGAGAGACGTGACCCTCAACTGAGAAAGCCCTCCATAGGGTCAGGCTGTAGGCCTGTAGGGCCTTTTCTTAATCAGTGACTGATGTGGGAGGAACCAGTCCACTGTGGTGGTCCTGGGAGCTATAGAAAGCAGGCTGAGCAAGCCAGTAAGCAGCAACCCTCCATGCATCAGCTTCTCCTCCAGGTTCCTGTCCTCTGTGAGTTCCTGTTCTGACTGCCCTCGATGATGAACAGTGATGTGGAGGCATAAACCAAATAAACCCTGTTTTTGGTTACAGTGTTTCATCACAGCAGTCTAAGACAGTAGGATCAAGATCAAGCCCAGCAAGATGGCTCAGTGAGTAAACCAGAGCTCAAGTCATAGAGCCCACATAAAGGTAGAAGGAAAGAGCCGGCTCCAAAAAGTTGTCTCTGATTTCCACATGTGTGCCCATACAGGAACATCACTCATTCATTCATTCATTCATTCATTCATACACACACACACACACACACACACACACACACGCACACACGCACACAGGCACACACGCACACACGCACACACACACACACACAGGCACACAGGCACACACAGGCACACACACACACACACAGGCACACACACACACCACCTCTAAATGTTTAAAGACAACAAATTATTTTGAAAGTAACATCACGGGGGTGGGGATTTAGCCCAGGGGTAGAGCGCTTGCCTAGGAAGCGAAAGGCCCTGGGTTCGGTCCCCAGCTCTGAAAAAAAAAAAAAAAAAAAAAAGAAAGTAACATCACCTAAGAAGAGAATAAATTATTTACTCTACTGCCCCATACACAAGCTGGGCCTCCTGAACACTCCACATAGGAATACAAATGCAAAAGGCTGAAAAGAAACAGGAAGTATGTTTAAGCCATTCTCTCTGGCACTCACAGGATACCTAGCAGGTCAGTTGTATGACACATAGGCTCCTAGAGCCACGCCCAAACTGGCTCCCCTCAGAGACAGGCACTTCCTAGCCAAGGGCCACCATGGGCCTGCAAACCACCGAGCACATGCACTTTCTTCTGCTTTGCAATGAGGTCTACCAAGAAGAGTCAATGAGGTGGTGGGATGGTACAGTTCAGGAGGAAAGCACCTGCCTGGTGTGTTCAGTATTCAAAAACAAAACAACCAAAAGACAAAACCCCAAACATGAGATCTGAGCTGGGTGATGGTGGCTCACAGCTTTAATCCGAGCTTGGGAGGCAAAGGCAGGCAGATATCTGTGAGTTTGAGCCAGAATGACCTACAAAGTAGTGGGATGATGTCACAGGTGAGGCAGGTACAGGATAGAAGGAGGCCTGTCATTGGACAAGGAAGGATGGGTGGGAGAACAGTTGAAAAGTTTGAAGGAAGAGGAGACTGGAACAGAAAGGAGGACGAGACAGGAGGGAGAGGGAGAGAAGCCGTGGCAGGACAATATGGCGGGTGACGTTAAGATTCCACGCTGTACTTTTACAGGTTGTTACGAATGTTCTTAAGGGATGAATGTGTATGGGGCTTTGTATGTTTAGGTGGGCAATTATATCTTATCAATTGGGCTAAAGGTTCTTGTGTTGTGTGTTCTTTCATGTAGCGATTTAAGTGTAAGAAAGCGTGTGGCGGCTGGTCTGGGCCACCAGAGTTGGGATGTGTGTTCCTGGCATGGAAACCTGCCTTGGGAACTAGACAGGTAGAGAGAGTGCTGCCAGGCTCAGAGAGAGGCCTTTGGCAGAGTGATATGGGATGGAGCAGAGTGGGTGAGATGCTTTGCTGACTGAGACTTAAGATATCCAGCAGATATCACGGGGCACTGTGGAGCCAGACCTAGAGTGGGGATAAAAGGCAGCCTTTTTATTCTTACAACAACACAAAGTGAGTTCCAGAACAGCCAAGGTTACTATAAAAATCAAAAGAAAAAAAATCTTTGGGGTTGGGGATTTAGCTCAGTGGTAGAGCGCTTGCCTAGCAAGTGCAAGGCCCTGGGTTCGGTCCCCAGCTCTGAAAAAAAGAAAAGGAAAAAAAAAATCTTTTAAAAGTAGTATGTAGGGGCTGGAGAGATGGATCAGTGGTTAAGAGCACTAACTGCTCCTCCAGAGGTCCTGAGTTCAATTCCCAGCAACCACATGGTGGCTCACAACCATCTGTAATCCAATCCGATGCCTTCTTCTGGTGTATCTGAAGACAGCTACAATGTACTCACATACATTAAATAAATAAATAAATAAACAAACAAACAAATCTTTAAAAGTAGTATGTATGGGGAAGACTTTGACTTTTTTTCCTTCAATATCCTTTTTTTTTATATTGTGGTTTTTTTTTGTTTGTTTTGTTCTTTTTTTTCTGAGCTGGGGACCGAACCCAGGGCCTTGTGCTTCCTAGGCAAGCGCTCTACCACTGAGCTAAATCCCCAACCCCATCCTTTTTTTTTTTTAAAGATTTATTTATTTAATGTATGTTAGTACACTGTAGTTGTCTTCAGACACACCAGAAGAAGGGCATCAGATCTTGTTACAGATGGTTGTGAGCCACCATGTGGTTGCTGGGATTGAATTCGGGCCTCTGAAAGAGCAATCAGTGCTCTTAACCACTGAGCCATCTCCCCAGCCCCCTTCAATATCTTTTAATGTTCATGATTTCAATAGTTTCTTTTTCTTTTTCAATGGTCCTGGGGATTGAACCAAGGACATACGCATACTAGGCAGGAGCTCTGTCTCTGAACTACTACGTTCCAGACCTCTTCCACTTTTTATTTTTTTTTTTTTTTTTTTTTTTTTTTCGGGCTGGGGACCGAACCCAGGGCCTTGCGCTTCCCTAGGCAAGCGCCACCACTGAGCCTCCCCCAACCCCCCACTTTTATTTTTGATACAGGGTCTTGCCAAAGTCCAAGCTGACTCTGAATTCACTCTGTGGCCCCTACAGGCCTTGACTTTGTAATTCTTTTGCCTCAGCCTTCCATTTGGGATTATAAACACATATACCTGCTCTGTTCTTTTATTCACATTTAAAAAAATACATAAGAAATCAAGGGGTTTGGGAAAATACTTTAGTGGTAGTGCATTTGCCCTGCATGCATGAAGCCCTGGTAACAATGCCCAGCACAAGAAAAATAAGTAAATGAAATAAGACATAATACACGGGGCTGGGGATTTAGCTCAGTGGTAGAGCACTTGCCTAGCAAACGCAAGGCCCTGGGTTCGGTCCCCAGCTCCGAAAAAAAAAAAAGGAAAAAAAAAAAAAAAGAAAAAAAAGACATAATACACAAATCTTTAAAAATTAGGATTTTTCACTTCCCTCCAAATATAAACTGCTTTGCTTTAGTACAGGGCTTTACACATATGCAGAAGACTCTACTACTGCCTCCTAGGCTGACTTTTCAAGTCAGTTAATAAAAAACTGACTTTTGTGTAAGACAAGTGACATCCTTTTATTATACTACATATAAACGCTCAATACAGAAAGCTCTGGTCCCATTTTCTCCTAGGTGCTTTCTCCATCCATTTGTGGCTCCACCTAGGAATCGTCCCATTAGGAATTTGCACGAGTGAATTTCCAAGCACTAGAAATGAAAAAAGGCAGCTTCCCATGTTCAATTAGTCACGCCTGATTCCCGTTTTCTTTTTCCTCTTTCTTTCCTCTCTCGCTCCCTTTCTCTCTCTTTCCACTAGGTAGCTCAAGCCATACTAGAACTCAGAAAGATTCGCCTGCCTCTGCTTCTGAAACACTGGGATCAAAGGTGTGAGTGAGATTAAAGGCTGGGCCTGGCTGACTCCTACTTTCTAAACAACTCACCTCTGTATCTCAGATTCATTTTATCAGATGGCACCGAATGCCTTTTTCATTTCTTATATAGGAAAGTCAGTTCAGTGAAAGTACATCTGTTAGCATTACTGGTTTATCTGGTAAGAGTTCCTTGCAGTTGACCTCTCAAACACTAGCGATTACTTTATTGCAGGTCAGGCCCGATAGCTGCCCTCACTTACCCTGAGAATAGAGTGGATGCTAAGCAGTTATTTGTCAAAGGTTTCATTGTCACAGAAACACCTGGAAAGCTTCCTGTAAATGTACACTGCTCTGAAGAAAGTGTCTAGTTGTAGAACTCAGAAAAAGAAATGCACACAAACCCTTGAAGCATAATGCAACCACATAATGTCCTGGTAGTTAAGAATACTTATTGCTGTGGCAAATGACCTGGGTTCAGTTCCCAGCACCTACATGGCAGCTCACAGCTATCTATAACCCCAGTACCAGGAGATCTGGTACTCATCTGGCCTCCACAGGCACCAGGCACACATGCGGTGCAAAAATACATACATGTAGGCAAACACACACACACACACACACACACACACACACACACACACACACAATTCTTTTTTTTTTTTTTTTTTTTTTTCGAGCTGGGGACCAACAGGGCCTTGCTTGCCCAGGGCAAGCGCTCTACCACTGACTAAATCCCCAACCCTGTTTTTTTTTTTTTTTTTTTTTTACATGTTTTAAATTCATAGCCCTAAAGCATTAATTTTCTCAATTTCTGTAAAATGGGTGTCCTGCAGCTCTTGTGTTCTTTGGTGTAGTTTTTCAGAAGGAAGTGAGTTTCCTTATCACAAATGGATCTAGCTTCCCCTACTCAAACACAATCATCTTCTCCTTACCACTTCATATCATAATAACGTTGTGCCACCTTCTTGTGTAAGGGCTGTTTCTTTCAACTGAATGGTCTTCCATGAAGAAGTCTTCGTGCCCACAGATCATAAAGTTAGTGCTGCGGCTGGGTTTTCATTTCTTTCTCATGTGCTCTGTCCTTGGCATGATACTGGGAACAATGAAGCCTAAGATAACTTACTTGCTGTCTACCCAATGCAATTTTATACCTTTACTTTTCTGTCCTGTTCTTTGGATCCCAGGGCAGTCTGGATAGTAAACTGTTCACATGCCCACTCACCAATGCCCATGCCTTTCCTCACCAGGGGTGTAATAAAGCCTTGACAAGCACACCTCGTCTCATCTTTTGTTTCCACAAGTCCATCCGTTTTTGTTTTTGTTTTTTTTTCCCTGAGCTATAAAAGTAGGCCATGGCCAACCAGGACTCGGCATTCGGGGCTGGCAGAGTAAACCAAATGCTTCTAGGATGTTGCTTTTTCAAGCTTTTACCTGAACACCAGTTTCTTATATATTTGCTGTCTCAAGTGCAATCTCATTTTGCAAGAGCATGAACCAGCTAGTAAGGCGACGAATCCTTTGTCTGAAGTTTCCACACCTCACAAATCATCATCCATAAAGCGCCCATCCTCACACAGGTAATGGGGTGGTCTGCTCCGCAATGGGCGGGGTACCTAGGGTTTTACATCTATATGGGGATGGGTTACGTTCAAGATCCTATAGGATCCAATTTCTGCGTCCAAATGTGCAGGTCCTATCTTTGAGATGGAGAAAATGAACCTCGGAGCGACCTCGTACTCAATGCAGTGCACACACTGGCATTTAGCAAAGGCCCCCTCCAGCCAGGGCCCCGCGTATACTCGCTTCCAACCTCAAGAGCCGGGCGGCGGCAGAGGCCGGGCCAGCGCCCGCTCCCGGCCGCGCCATGCCCGCCTTCACCCTCACCCGCCGCCGGGTGCCTCTCACCTGGCATGCTGGCACTGCCCGCCCAGAGTCGCACGCGAAACCATGGATCCGGACGGGTTTCCGAGGCCGTCCGTCTGCCCTGAGGAAGGATAGTGCGGATGCGCGCGCGCGCACCGGAATCCAGAGCACCGATACCGGGAACACGCCGCCTGGTTTCTAAGGAACAGGGGTCTCCGGTACGGAGGGGCGGGGTGGCAGGAGGACAGCGCATGCTCTGTGACGGAGTGGGGGGGCTGGAACTCCGGGTGGAGGGGCCAGGATAGAGAGCTGCGCATGCTCGCGCCTTGGGGGTGGTGCTTGGGAAACCCGCAGGGAGTATGTTGCTGCTATGGTGCTTCCAGCTTCAGACGCTCTCGGATTTTTCCAACCGGCGTCAAGAATGTAGATGCTTTAGAGGTTTTTCCGGGAACGAAGGAAGGTCTTGACAACGACCTATGTTTGTAGAAGCACAGGTATCTCCAACTGGTCGGATTTCATGACTCGGAAAGATTGGCTTCCCTGTTTGCTCAGGTGTCTGGTCTTTTTCTCTGGGTGTTCTTTTGTTGTTCCCAGAATGCCATTTCTCTTTTAGACTGTGATCTCAAGTTCCTTTGACCTCCTTATGGAGCCCGCGTTCTCCCAAGGAAATAAATTTTGTAATGAGGTTAGCCTTGGTTTTACAGTGAGGCCGGTTGACTTTAGTGTGAAGTTGGCTCTGTAGAATGCGACTGGGGTTTTTTGGTTTGTTTGGTTTTTTTCTTTCTGTGTGGGAAGACTCTCCGTTACTTCTTAGTTGCAAAAAGGGAGTCTCCCAGTCCTCATCCCACAGCAGGCTGGAGTGATAGAATAGGCCTGCTGACTTGAGGCGAGTCCTGTGACCCTTTATCAGTTGTAGTACTTGCCACTATTACTACTGTGTTATGAAGTTACCCCTGGCAACTTCCAGAGTGAAACAAAATCTTAACTTTGAATCCTCTTCTTCAAGTGGGCCTTTGTCTCCCTCCTGTTCACTGGAGACAAAGGATCAGAGTTAAAAATAAAAAGTGGAAAAAAAAAGTGAATGTACTTTTTATTTCTTGATAATGGTAATTCTTAGATCAAGGTTTTTCAGCAGTGATACTACTGTCATCTGAAGCATGATAGTTTTTTGTTAGGCAGAACTGTTTGCTCTAAGATGGTTAACAGTATCCTTAGCCTCTACCCAGTAGATGCTATTAGCACACAATCCCAGTTGTAACTACCAAAAGTTACTTATGTGCTAATCTGATTTTCCATTTCTTCCTCTACATTATCTCTTCCTTAAGAATTGTAGGTGCTTCACAGGCAGTGGTGACACACACTCTAAGTCCTAGGACTCAGGAGGCAGAGGCAGGCAGATTTTTTGAGTTCGGGGCTAGCCTGCTCTACAGAGCAACTTCCAGGACAGCCAGGTCTGCACAGAGAAACCCCATCTCAAGAAAGGAAAAGAAAAGAAAAGAATTAATTGTAGGTGCTGGAGGTGAAGCTTAGAGACTTAGAGACAGAGCACGTGCCTAGTGTATGTTAGTATATGTAAGAGCCTGGGTTTAAGCTACAGCACTGCTGAACAAAACTAAAAACATCTATGAGATGCTATGGAATGAACTATTCTCTAGTAATGCTAATTTGGGAGAATGAAGTGTTAAGCTCCATAGTTTAATATTTTTAGAGTTTTTAAATAGCTGGTGATTGATGTTCATTATCAACATCCAAGTGTTTTCCAGATCTATAAACCAGTAAAAAAAAAAGGGGGGGGGGATTTAGCTCAGTGGTAGAGCCCTTACCTAGGAAGCGCAAGGCCCTGGGTTCGGTCCCCAGCTCCAAAAAAAAAAACCAAAAAAAAAAAAAAAAACTTTTCCAAGAACCTATTTCCTTGAGATATGATTCTGGTTCCTTCAATAAACTTAACTCCAATAACTTAGCCACCACCTGCTTCTTTTTGTAACAATAGTTCTAATCAAAGCTTCCTTTTGACTACCCATATCTCCTAAGTATTTCTAAACCTCTTTTTGTGTGTGTGTGTGTTGGGGGGGCTACTAGTCACACCCTAGTTGGTACCTTTATCTTTGTAGTCTTACCTCATGGTTGACATCAGCATAATTTACTATATCCATTTTCTGCACAAAGCCCTGGTTTTGTGGGATCAGGAGACCCAGTCATACAAGACTCATGGCAATTGTGGGCCTATTTGCTTAGCACTGTTTATACATGCTCTCATCCCCTGGTTCCAATGAGTAGAAACATTAACCTTACCTTTTAAGGCTTGGAAATAAAACCCAGAAAATCAACTTTCCTTTTCTTTTCTTTCTTTTTTCTTTCTTTCTTTCTTTCTTTCTTTCTTTCTTTTTTTTTTTTTTTTTTTTGTTAGAGATTGAACCAAGGGGTTTATGTGTGTGAGGGGTCTTGGTTTCTTTTCCTGGTGGTATTATAAAATACAACAAAAACAACTTAAGAGAGGAAGTTTATTTGGCTCAGGATCCTGAGTTACAGTTCATTATTATGGTAAAGTTAAGGTAGGAGAGAAGCTTGAAGTCTCTAGTCACATTACATCAAAAACAGGGAGAGAAGGGCTGGAGAAGTAGTTCAGCAGTTAAGAGCACTTGCTATTTTTGCAAAAGACCTGGGGTTCAGTTCCCAACACCCATATGATACCTCATAACTATCCATAACTTGAGTACCAGGAGACCTGTGACCTCCTAGCACAGGACATACAGGTGGCACACAGGCATATGTGCAAGCAAAGCATACATATAAAAACAAACCAAAAGAGAAAACCAAGAAGGAATGAATGCATGCCACTGCTCATTCAGTCTTAGCCCAGTATCCTTTGCCTAAGGAATGGTCCATACATTGTGACAGGTCTTGAGACTTTAGTCAAACCAAAGCCATGTAAGAGATATCATTTTGGGCTGGAGAGATGGCTCAGTGGTTAAGAGCACCGACTGCTCTTCCAGAGGTCCTGAGTTCAAATCCCAGCAACCACATGGTGGCTCACAACCATCTGTAAAGAGATCCGATGCCCTCTTCTGGTGTGTCTGAAGACAGCTACAGTGTACTTATAATAAATGAATAAATCTTTTAAAAAAAAGAGAGATATCATTTTAACCTTAGGATCAGAGCATATACCCCAATACCTGCCAAAATGGAAACAAAGACCTAATAATCCATCTAAGACCTAGTCCACAGTTTCAGGATCTGGGAAAGTCCTTAAATATACTGATCTTGTTTTTTGGCTTACTAAGCTTGTTTTTTGACTTCTGTAGGCTTGCTTCTTACTGTTCTTGCTAACCAAAGTGTTTCAACTAGAATGTGGGTTTTGTACATAAAAGGCAAAAAAAAAAAAAGTGAATCTTGGAGCTGCATAATTTGGGCAAGTTTTCCATGCAGTTGCAGGCCAGCAATGCAGACTTTCTATTCAGTTCTCATAGTTTCTGTGTGTTGGGCTGGGGAGATGGCTTAGTGGTTAAGAGCACTGACTGCTCTTCTAGAGGACATTGGGTTCTATTCAGAATACCCACATGGCAGGCTTTAATTCTAGTTCCAGGGGATCTGACACTCTTCTGGTCTTCAAGGATATCAGGCATACATGTTACCTAGATATACACCCATGCAAGCACACACCAATACCCATAACGTAAAATTTAAAAAAAAAGAAGTCAGTGTGTTCTCTTGTGAAGAACATTCACAACATTCTGGAGGCCCCAGCAAGATGGATGTCCAAAATCCAAATAAGTTATTATCAAGCACCTTTCCTAGACCAGCTCTGTATCCAATTCTGTAAAACTTCAATCATTAACCCAGCAATCCTCCTGCCAGACAATAACCCAACAGAGCCTCTTCATAATTGTTAGAACTGACTGATATGGTCCAATCCATCTGACCTGACCTACTAACAGAAGTGGAAGAGGTTCTGGCCACTAATGGGGTCAGTTTTGTTTAAGATGGAATCAGGTATCTTGGGGCCACAGTTGTTACCTGGACAGAGCAGTGTGGGCTCAGCCTATTAATTGAGGGGGACAAAAAGAGCTGAGCTTCTGGCATTAACCCAAACACTTTGCCAGTGGAAAGGTAAATCTGTCACTGTGTTGGTATGGATTTGCCACAGCTCATGTCTATGACACGCTTTAAGGGGGAGGGGTAACTCACTTCAGCCAGAAATCCTGGCTTTATTAGAGGCCATACAGCTGCCAAAAGAGATACCCATTGTCCACTGCAAAGGCATCAAAAAGGGTATCCTTAGAGGGTCAAGGAAACAGAGCAGCAGACATAGCCACCCAGAAGGCAATCCTAGAACCAATGTGGCATCTTCAGATCTTGATCACCCTGCACAAACCAAATTGCCCCAATGCCTAAACTACACACAAAAAGAAACCAATGGACAGAAAAGGAAGAGGCCAAAAAGGTCAAAAATAGGCAGCTACTGAGAACAATGGCAGATTGTCACCAGGTCCTCCAACCACCATGGTGGCATGCAAGACATGGATGACATGGCCTGAAGATTGTGGTTGTCCTATTGTGTCTTGTCTGACTATGGAAAAGGCCCCAATTTCCATAAGCTAAGACCCTAAGTATGGGAATTAAGAAAGACTAAAACTGGAGAGTATATAGCTTAATCTTTTTTTTTTTTTTTTCTTTTCTATTTTTCGGAGCTGGGGACCGAACCCAGGGCCTTGCACTTGCTAGGCAAGTGCTCTACCACTGAGCTAAATCCCCAACCCCTAGCTTAATCTTTCTACTTAGACCCAACCTACTTTCCAGGTGGACTTCTGTTAGAAGAAAAAAAAAATGTCTAGAGGCTATTGGGGTTGTAGATCCACTATTGAAAAAAATTGAACTCTGATTGGCCCAATACTGTATCTCCCTTGCTGATGGCTCCTGCTGCTGCCAAGAGTTGGTTAAGTATCTCTGAACTCAGTGGGGGTGCAAAACAGATTCCTCCAGAGTCACAATTGACCCCTTAATAGTCCTAGAAAGAAAACTGTAAGTTTGCTAGTCTGAGGCAGTGCAATCCCACATCTATAAAGGTTTGGGTTTGGCATGAAACTGAAGGTTATTACTGGAAAACCAATAAAACCTGGGTAATCAGCTGATATGTGAATGGTCAGGACCCAGGCAACTTATTTACTATTCAACAGAAATGTTCATTTAGAGTCATCTGACCGGGGGTTGGGGATTTAGCTCAGTGGTAGAGTGCTTGCCTAGCAAGCGCAAGATCCTGGGTTCGGTCCCCAGCTCCGAGAAAAAAAAAAAAAGGAAGTCAGAGAGCCCCCATCTCTGTAACCCTCTCTGATGTATCTTTAGAGTCATCTGACCAAACCAGCCCATCTTGGCACCCCTGGAACACAGCCTCCTAAGGTCTTAAGTTCTAAAATTCCAATTTTCCCAGAAATTCCTTTGGTAATTAAGAGGGTAGAAGTCAAGGAGACAACAAAAGCCAGCCTCTTGATGTTTGGGATGCTAAAAGGAGTGTGTCAGTTCCTCAACCATTCTCAACCCAACACAGGTCACTGTTCTATTGCTGTGAAGAGACTCCATGATCATGGCAACTTTTTTTTTTTCTTTCTTTTCTTTTTTTCAGAGCTGGGGACCGAACGGCAACTCTTATAAAAGAAAACTCTTAATTGGGCTTGCTTATGTTTTCAGAGGTTTAGTCCATTATCATCGTGGTGTAGAGCATGGTGGCATGCAAGACATGGTACTGGAGAGTAGCTGAGAGTTCTTTATCTGGATCCATAGGCAACAGACAGAGACAGACACTGGGCCTGGCTTAAACAATTGAAACCCCAAAGTCCCACCCTGAGTGACATAGTTCCTCAAGGATATACCTACTACAACAAAGCCACACCTCCTAATCCTTATCAAGTAGCACTACTCTCTGATGGCCAAGCAAGCATTCACATATATGAATCTATGGAGACCATTCCTATTCAAACCAATGCTAGCTTTGCCTAGACCCCAAAGCCCATATATTGGGATTGGTATTCATCAATCAAAAAGCTCCATGTCCAATCCTGACAACTATAAATGAAATCAACTTAAGCTCACCCTGTAGGACTTCTAAGAAAGAGTCACTGCTATTAATGTTTCCAAGATACTCCCTAGATCGTTCCCCTTATGCAGATTCCTGTAGCCATGTACAGCAAGTTAACACTGGGAATACCAACTGGATGTATTTTTAGGCCCCAGAGACTACCTGGCTTGCTTACACTAACAGCTTAACCAAGTGTGCAACTTGTAAATTGTTTACACTGATGGAGACCCCACTCCTTCATGTCCTTGCTCATGTCATACTACAAGTGTTTGTCAATGGGGAGAAGGAGGGAGGAGGAGGAGGAGGAGGAGGAGGAGGAGGAGGAGGAGGAGGGAGGCAGGGAGGGAAGGAGAGAGGGAGGGAGGACGCATGTCAGGCTGTCTCCATTCACTCCTCTATGGAGGGGCCAGGCATCTCAGGCTCTGCTGCAGTTAAAACTTCAGCCCTAATTATGAAGATAAGAATTTCAAGAGAACTTATTGCTCATGTATATATAGACTTAGGCCATCTGAGGAAAGTCTATTTCCTGTCTGGAAGCCCAGGTAGACTTCCTAGTAGAGGTAGTTCTCTAGAATCAAAAAGGTCTGGATCTCCTCTTCACGGAACAAGGTGGTCTCTCTTAATGAAACTGGGAGAAACTTTGGTTCTATGCCAACTAGAAGGCAAGAAACTAACAACTGGTACCAATCCTTGGTCTCTCAGTCCCCTTGGTTAACTATACTTAGCATCCATTACTGAGCCATTAATCCTTTAACTCAAAAGTCCTCAAAAGGAGCACCTTTAACCCTAATTGCAAGATTTGGGTAAATGTTTTCAGAATACAGTCAGTTTTTGTGTTATCAAACTGTTTCTACCTCTCAAGTTCTGGGATTATAATTGCACACCACTGTACCCAGCAAATAAAATAAAATTTCCTTTTTGGTTGCATATAGGGCCTGGAGGTGGTTTAGTGAGTAAAGTGCTTGCTGTGCCACCATGAAGACCTGGGTTTGAATCCTCAGTACCTATATATAAAGCTAGGTAGAAAACTATATAAACCACAGTCCTACCACTGGGAGGAAGGAGAGGATCTCATGGCCTTACTGGCCAGTCTGGCAAGCTCCATGTTTAGTGAAAGAGCCTGACCCAACAAATAAGGTGAAGGAGCTCCAGATGTGACTCAGAGGTTAAGAGTGGGCACTGCTGGGTTGGGGATTCAGCTCAGTGGTAGAGCGTTTGCCTAGCAAGCACAAGCAAGGCCCTGGGTTCGGTCCCCAGCTCCGAAAAAAAGGAAAAAAAAAAAAAAAAAAAAGAGTGGGCACTACTCCTGCAGAGGACTAGAGTTCAATTCCTAGCATAGACATCAGGTGGTTCAAACTGCCTTTAACACAAGCTCTGGGAGATCCAGTGCCCTCTTTGGATCCTACAGGCACAAGTTACCTGCACATACCCCACCTCGTACACACAGTTAAAAATAGTAAAGTCTTTAAAAATGGGCAGAAAAATTGAGAAAGATATCCAACTGTCCCTGGCACTTTATACATGCATACATGGGAAAGTGAACCTACACACACACACACCCCACACAAAGTTTTAAAATGTGCATCTCAAGGATTATATGACGTTATGTCTAGAAGAGAAAACAATCTCCCAGAATCCATTCCTTGTGAATACCAAGAATACACTGCTTTTCTTTTTTCCTTAATGTTTTTATTATTTATGTGTAAGTCTGTGTGTCTGAATGTGGGTGTGTATACTGAGTGTAGGTGCGTGAGAGGCCAGAGGTGGTGTTAGCCACTGAATGTGTTCTGGGAACTGAGGAGCAGCAAGTGTTCTTTCTCAACCACTGAACAATCTCTTCAGCCCCATACTCTGACACAGGATCTCAACTCTATAGTTCTAGTCTGCGTGGAACTCACTTTGTAGACTGGCCTTGAATTCCAGAGCTCTGCTTGCCTCTGCCTCTTGGTGCTAGGACTAACGATGTACAACCATCACACCCAGCCCCAATACTGTTTTTTAAATTTAAAATTTAAATATTTAATGACAATTTCCCCTTTTCTTTTCTCCCTCCAATTTTTTTCCATGCACCCATTCTCTATATTGAGAGTCAATACTTTGACTTGGCGCATGCGTGCGTGCGTGCGTGTGTAAATATTCAGCCTGCTCAGTCCATATGTTACTTTTATGTGTATGACTCAGGGATGGCCACTTGGATAACAAAGGGGGGGCTCTTTCCTGAGGAAAGTGACTCCTCCTTTTCTGTTCTCAGCATTCCTTGGTTGCCTACAGTTCTTTGTCAAAGGTTGAGGCTTCATGAGAGCTCCCTCTTCAATTGGTGGTCCAGGTCCTGTTTACACAGCCATGTTAATGAGGCTTCACAGGAATAACTTCTGACATTTCTAGATGAAATCTCACAGCAAACCTCCAGTCCCTCTGGCTCTTACAATCTTCCTGTCCCCTCTTCCGCTATGATCCTTGAGCCTTTGGTGCCAGATTTGTGTAGATCCATCAGTTGGAGCTGAGCCCTAGTTCATTAAAATATCACTTTTTAGAGGGAAAAAAAAAAAAAAAAAGACACCGTAGTCCACATTTCTGAAGTTGAATTTGTTGTTTTCCATGTCTGAGAACTATTTCAAAAGACAACTAGCTGAAGTCCCTGTCCCTAAAGGAGTCTTGCGTAGTTGAAAGTTGAAGTTTCTGGGGTTGGGGATTTAGCTCAGTGGTAGAGTGGTTGCCTAGCAAGCGCAAGGCCCTGGGTTCGGTCCCCAGCTCCGGAAAAAAAAAAAAAAAAAGTTGAAGTTTCAAAAGTCCATGAGGTACTAAGAGGTAGCTCCCCGCCCCCAACTCCAGTAAGATTCAGAACAACAGACACAATTGCTCATGGATGTGTATTTTAATAAAAATAATTCTGTCAAAATACAACAGGAATTTTTTCATCTCAAGTACAATTTAATAGGATGTTTGTGTTAGAATTCTGTCAACCCTCTCACACCACAAGTTTCATGCTAATGCTGAATATCAACTTGCAAGGACAAAGGCAGAACCAGTGTACACAACGTGGAGGATGCCTGTTTCAGCTGTAGTTGATGATGGAGGGACCTATGCAGAGGTGGGCACTGGGACAGCCAGAAGCCACCATCTGGCCACAGGTCCAAGTGCCAGTGATTGGTGGTGAAGTCGGGCTCTGCTGTCCAGCTGCCTAATGACATGCATACCTGAGTTGTGAGCAACCAAAGGAACGTTCAGCCCAACAGTCCTCTGCCTCATCTTTGTGCTTAAGGACTGGGAAGGTGCTGGGTAGCCAGGCAACCCTTACTTCTTTAGCTTGTGAAGCCCTGCTCCCAGTCTGCACCGAGCCCCAGACCCTAGGAGGAAGGGATGGAGGAGTGACTCTGAGTCATCTGCCAACTTGGCCCTTGATCTGCAAGGAGCTACCATCTGTGCCTCAAAGGGAAGGTGAGTTAGGAAATGTGCTACCTCAGGACTGGACCCAGCCAGGTCCTCCTTTTGCACACCAGGGTCAGGTCCAGCCCTTTACTAAGCTGCTTCCAACCTGGAAACGGGCTAATAGGATTGGGGATGCATATGGGTCTCCTCTGGCAGCAGGACTGGACTAAGAACTGGCTCCAGCAGCTTGATTTTGGCCCTCCCCACAGCTTGTGGGACAAAGACTTATGTCCCCAAAGTGAGCGGTCCAACTAGGACAGAAAGCCTCTCTGGAGAGGAACAGAGTAAACAACTTGGACTTGGCTGAAACAGTGAGATAAGGCACAGAAAATGGGGAGGTGGCCATGGGTACCAAGTGTGAGCCAGGTGGACACACAACCCAGTGCAGCACACAGCAGTCCCAAGCCATCCACGGCCCTCTCAGCCACTCCACAACCCATGTCCCAGCACCCATCCCTCCCCTTGTCACACCCCTAAAGGTGTCAGCTGCTCAGGCACTGCTGAACCCTTACAAAGCTCATTTGCCATTTTGCTTTAGGTCTAGACAGGACTGTGTAACCCACAGGACTAGTTAGTCCTGGCTCTGCCACTATTTGCTGTGCGGCTTTGGTCAAGTCACTTAATTTCCTGGACCTGATTCTTTCACTGTAAAAGGAGAGGACTGCTGGAGATGTTTTCTAAGTTCCACTGTTCTGCAAATGCCTCTGGTTTTCATTTCCAAATGTGAGGCCTGTAAATTGTTAACAGCCTGATATTTCCAACCTGAGTTTAGAGCTCGGGTCCAGCCTTGGACAAGATGAAATTTTACACGGGACATGACCTCCTGATGAGCTGCTAACCAAGGCCCTGACAGGAACCGAGAAAACATAGTAGCCTGTAGGATTAGCTCCTAAAGCAAAATTTTGAGAGATCTCAGTCAAGGCCCTAGTCCCTTACTAACAGATGGTCTAACTCAATTTTGTCCAGCTGTGGGCCTTGTGAGGCCTGGTGAACACAGAACATCTCAAGTTCTACCACTGATTTCTGTGTCCACCAACAGAACAAAAGCTTACCCTGCTCAGATACAGACTGGAAACGCACTTGTGGCTTTGCCACAGTTGACCCTAATATTTGCAGAGGGTGCCTGGGCTTTTCACTCACCCTGTGAAGCAGGTAAAATCCTGGCCCATCTAGGTGTCCTCTGCATAGACCCTCCTCTTCCTTGGCAGACAGTCCCCTCCACAGATGGTCTACCCATGTCCTGGCAGCATCTCAGCCCTGTGATAGTGGGTTTTGTTGTTGCTGTTGTTCCACCAGCTGTGAGGATCCATGTGAAACAGCTGGTGGGACATTTGTAAGGCCCATAGAATCTCCCCTTCCTAAGAGTCGCTGGGGCCAAGCTGTAGGGAGCAGCTTTCCTTAGCTGTAGGGAGATCAGGACCAGGAAGTCAAAGGTTCCATCCGCTCTGGGACCAGTGGTCCTAGAATCAGCCTCCTTGAGGTACCAACTTCTCCAAAGAAAGCATCAATCCCATCAGAGTTGGGCAGTGATGGTGAAGACTCCGAAAGGAAGAAAACAGCCCTGTCCTTAAGGGCCTCTGTCTTGGGAATGGCTTCCTCTTGGCAGCCTGGCACACAGCAGCTCTTGGGTTGAAGGCAGGTAGTTTCCAGGCAATAAACTGAGTAATGAATTATTTGGCCATCTTAACAAGGGAAGGCAAGCATTGAGATGGGAGAGAGGGGCAAGGCAGGCAGTGAGAGGCAGGGTAGAGTGGTAGACAGCATGCTGGCTACAGACCCTGTGTTCCCTTGCTTTGCTGTGTGCCCCTGGGCCACCTCACTTCCCTGAATCCCTGAACCTGCAGCTGTTTTGTTTATCTGTAAGGGGCCTAGAGACCCACACCTCTTGGGATGCTGCAAACAGCTTAGTCTGACCTTGCCCACCAAGCAGCCTTCCCCAAAACCCAAATTTCCAGGGCAGCAGCTGAACCTAAGGCTCAACAAAAGGGGAACCTAAACTGAAATAAACAAATCACTTGATTGAAGTGACAGAGATGATTCTTTTTTAATGAGTTGGACTCAAATAAAAACACATGGTGTCTGGACAGCCTCACCCAAGAGGTGCTGGACCACTAGTGCTACGATAAATACTGTGTCTTTTTTTAATATATATTTATATATATATATAATCTCATTTGTTTGTTTTTTTACTTATGAAAATAATAAGCTATCATCAACCTGGATAGGCTTCATTACTAAATTAGCAGAAACCAGCTCAGCACAAACTCTCCCGAGATAAACACTGGTGGCTCAGTCAGGAGGAAAGTTAAAAAAACAAAAACAAAAACAAAAACAAAAACAAAAAACCCAACCTCTCCTCAAAACGAAATCTCCTTTACAGGAGAAGCTACTACATGAGTAACCAGCCAATACTGAGTCACAGGCCGCTGCACGTGGAAGGGGACAAGGAGGAGAGGACAAGGGAGGAAGGGAAGGAAGGAAGGAGGATGGACCGGCCAGGTAGGAAGAGTAGACTCTGCCCATGGCTTCCAGGTCTCTGTACCAGATGCCTATGGAGGACAGGGTTGCACCAGCCCTAGGGCTGAAGGAGGGCCAGACAGAGCCAGCCAAGAAGGTCTGCTAGTGCAAATAGTCGTCGACTCTGGCAAAGGAGCAAGATCCCAGGCCTGCTCGGGCCATGAGCCGTAGACACTCAGATGCCTGGCCCAGGGCGAGCATCAGAGGAGGCTGCTTTGGCAGGTTCTGAGACTCTGTGGAAGAGATCAGAGGGTACAGTCAATAACTAGCCAAGGATCAGAACAGGTCAGAATTCCTAAAGATGGAGGTGGAATTAAAGCTATGGCAGAACTCTTGGAAGAATGTTCAATGTTTGAGTGTCCTAGCTACCAGGCCATCGGCCTGCATTCATGGCAGGGACCTGAGGACCTTGGCCTTCTCTAGAGCAAGTAAGCTGACCTGGCACATGTCAATGAACTAGCAGCCAATGACCTCAGCTGGGCAAAGGGAGGTTAGGGTTAGAATGAGTCCTAAAAGCCCAGGAGGCCTGTGAGGGTCTATGCCAACCTCCCCATTTATGGGTTAGCTTTTACCTTTATCAGATGCACTCACCTAAAATGGCGCTGTTGAGAGCAGCACACACAGGCTCCCTCTGGATGGGATCAAGCTGATGACCAACTGGGCAGCTCCAGGGGTCTGAGTATGCTAGTAGGCTAAAGGCATCCTAAGGGACAGAACACCCGTGAGAGGAATATAGAACACTATACATAGCCCTGTAACTTCAGAGGACAGAACACAGCACAGGGCCCAGTGAGAGCTTAATATACCTGAGCTATAGAATTAGATAAGGCCATCCCCTCTTTAGATCCTACAGTGGGTAGGGTACACCCTCAATACCCCACATTCCACTGCAGACACGACTAGAGCCCATTCTAGCCTATTACTACTACCCTTAGATGTTCCCAGAATCCCGGCATCAAATGGGGAACAGCTCTGTGTGAGAGCCTGGTTTATCCTATACCTGCAACATCTCTGTGTGGACCAAATTCTTGCCATATTCTCGGCCCAGCTGCTCACTCAATGCCTGCAACTCTCGGCCAAACAGGATGATCCTTTCTGTGGCAGCCTGGTTGCCCCCGCAGAGCTGCCGCCGTGGATGCCCGTCGTCTACACGCCGAGGCCAGCAGAAAACACATTAGACGGTGAAGAGGGACAGACAGGAAGAACCCTATTATTAAGCTACTGCTTCTGAAAGGCAGGCAAGAGAGGGGAGCAAGTGGGGAAGCCTAAGTCTACCTGGCATATAGACCAGGGACAAGACTTGGAAATTTCTCTCTTCCCACCCTACACAAATGCATGGTGCTAATGAGAGTCACATTCTTGAACTCCCTTTAGCCTTCAAGGGGTTCTAGTCTTAGCAGCAGGACTGGATCTTCCTACACATTGGAATCACCTTAAGGATGCATCCAGGAATGACCAAGGAATGACTCAGTCCAGCCCAAGTTTCTCAAGTTGCCAGAGCCCGCCATCTTAGCCCCTCCTCAGAGGAAGTGGGCATTAGGACTGTGCATTGGCCTCTCAAGGAACGTAGAAGCTGGCTCATTCTGAGGGTCAGTACTTACCCATGCTAGACTCATCTGTCTGCAGATCGTCGTGCTTATAGGCCCCATTGACGATGCGTGTGGAGACGCTTTCCAGCACACCATTGGGATAGTGCTCTGCCTCCATCTCCATCTCGCTGTCACTGTGGAGCAGAGTTGAGACAGGAGTTGGGTCTCCTTGAGGTTGTCCACTAGGTAAACCGAAGGAGTTTACCTGAGAGACCATAATGGGTCCTACAGCGACATCAAACTGAAGGACTGCCAGGAACATGAAAGAACAGCTCAAGCTTTCTAGGCTTCAACACTTAGCCCTACTATGGTTACCTCAGGTGCCTGTTACATGATTCCCATTCTTGTCTCAAAACTGCACCCCGTGACTCTTCACACTGGCACTCCTCTGAGGTGATACACACACACACACACACACACACACACACATCTTCAATATATCCCTCTCATCCTCTCATCCCTACCAACTGAACTGACTGGGTATCTCTGTGGACTTGGCTAGGACCCAAACCAATGTCAGTTCCTAGGCGTGCCTAGGACCTGCTGAATGCTATCTGCAGCTGCAGTCTACAGGTCAGTTCACATGGCTATCCATGAGTCTGATTCCTCAAAACTCCTCATTTGTAGACCCTAGAGGTTCTAACAGGCCCAGCCTCCTGGGAGGAGTCCCTGTGTAGGCAGGCCATCATGCTCAAGTCTGGCAGGGCCAGCAGATAAAACCAGAGCCAAGAAAACTGACTGCTACATCTAATAGTGAAAAAAGCCAGAACCAAGTGTTTGGCCTGACCTGTCAGCAGGTTGCACTGCAGCCACAGACCTACAACAGAGGGGAAGGTAAAGGGCAGAAGGCAGCATTTAAAAGAACAGTGGAGGGTCCAGCAGGTACAGAACAGAAACAGAGTGGAGAGAGGGGAGCAAGACAGGCACCTGGTCTCCTGGTTACTGGTACTGCTGTGGGGCTGGGACTTGGTAGAGTCTGTTGAGTTGGACTCGGAGTAATTGACGGAGGACGGGGAAGAGGAGGACGAGGAGGATGAGGACGAGGAGGAGGAGCTGGGTGCGGGGTATTTACTGTGGTTCTGTTTGTTCTTGGTAGATGCGACGCCATTGCTGCAGCTGGGACTGTCTGCTCCTAAGAGAAGGGAGGTTAGAGAAGGGAGGTCAGAGATGGAGCCTCAGGGGTTGCCTGAGTGGTCCCTTTCCCTTCCACCCAATCTAGCTGCCAGTTCTAAGCCCACCAGGAAAGGTATGTGGGATGGCCACCCTTCCCCACACCAGTTCTTTCCAGAGAACTCTGGAGAATGGCTGACCTGTGTTGTGTATATGGGAACTACTGGGGCCATGTCGGGGGCTGAGGCTGGGGGAGCCAGGGTAGCTGTCCTGGGACTTGGGGCTTCGGGAGCTCAAGCTGCGGACTTCACTGTCGGTGCCATTCACCATCTCCACAAATTGTCGACACCTGTGAAGGGAGCAGAGCATTGGTGCTCTGGCCTGCCCGCGCTGTGGGCTCCGGGTACAAGCTGAGGACCAGGCTTGGAACTGTAAACCTGACTTACTTGAGCATGAAAAGCAGGTTGGGGCTGTGCTCCAGCAGCCCAGGGTAGAAGCGCTGGGTTGTCTCAATGGCTTCACCCACCCGGCCTTCCAGCACCAGCTTCTGGATTTCTGTAGAGAAGCACATGGCTCTGAATGAGGACTGAGATTGCCCTCATATCCCTGGCCCCAAGCTTGCCTTGTAGCCACACTGAAGGCAGGAACCAGACAGAAGTCAGGTGGGCTGGCTCTTGGCACCCTGCTAGTTGGAGAAGCTCACAGAAAAGGCTGAGAAAATATGACTGGTCTAGGACAATGGTAGAGGCTGGTTTAGAATATGAAGGGAAAACAAGAAGAGCTCATAGCCCAGAGGTTGGAGGTGAGTCTGGAAGTCCATTCCTACAGGACATAGGCAGTCAGGGAGCTAATGAGGAGAGCACTGGTTGGGAGACCATCATCTTGGGACAGCCTGAGGATGCCTCTTTAGATAGATTGCTCTCTCTTTAGGCCTCAGAGGAGTGTGCACTGGCTTGGGCTAGGGCCCACATCTTGACGGTCTATAAATGCTGTAGTGCGCTGTATACTGGAAGAAGAGGTAGACACCTCACACTGGCATCTCTAATGATGGCACCCTCTGGCCATTAGCATCTTGCTACTGCCTTCTCACTCTTGTCCTAGGACCTGGTGCAGCTTGTTGTGACTTCTGGGCCTGCTGCGCTCTCATCTGTAGATCCCAAGACAAGGACAGAACACCTTCCCATCTATCTGGCTGAGCACAGCTTGTCAGGAAGACACAGACACATGCACATGCGCAGACACTGAGATGGTGGGCTCAGAGAGACAAAGGCAGGCACTCACAGACAGATGTGTGTGCACACATCCACTCACCCACATTGTCCTCTTCTTACCGTAAACTTAAACGTATTTGAATTACATAATTTATTATTTAATTAAATTATTTAAATTAAACTTATCTTAAATGTGGGTTCTGTTCTCTATCTCATCTCTCATTCCAAACACACAGAATACTAGGAGAGCTGCCTTTGGTCAAGAAAGAATTCGTTATCTGCAAAGGGTCTACCAGATAAGAGGTAGGGGGCAAGGAGCTAGCATGGTTAACACTCACAGAGCATCACTTCACCCTGTCTGAACACTACATCCTCTCTCTGGCTACAAACAGGCAGAACAGTTAAACCTGAGTACACAACGGCCAAGGCAGAGTAGTGTGTAGTACAGACAAAAACTCTGAGTGATCGTGACTAGGAGGCCAAGTGGAATCTAGGACTCAGGGGACAGGGAGAAGAAACAAACATGGAGGAACAGGATTCTGCCATGAGAGAACCAGGCCTACACTTGATTCCCAAGGTGTGTTAGGGAAGCTGCTCTGAGACCTTCCGAGGCCAGTCTATGTCCTTGTGTCAATTTTACCTTGAATGAAGGACAGGAGCAGGGACTGGAGCCGGCAAGCTGGTCTCCAGGGTGGTGTGGATAAGGTTAGGCTGTACTCTTGACAGACTAACCAGGAATGAGCTACAGACTCAGGGGCAGGTAAGAAGGCATGAGGAGAGAAAAATTAACCTTACTTTGTCTGTTCTTTATGGATGCCTGCTCTTCCTGAATCGGGGTTTCAGTCATTCGGGCAAAAGCTGTAGCTGTGGCACAATACCCATGATGCACCAGGTAAGACGAGACCATGCTAGAAAAAAAGAAGAGCTCAAGGTAACACTCAAGACCCACATTTCTCATGGAGCACTGGAGGGGACAGACTACACATATCCCTAAGAGGTCTCCCCTACACATACCTTAGTGTGGCCTGGAAGAAGGCAAAGAAAATAGAAACTTCCCTCTATGCGCTCACAGATCATAGGAGGAGCTACGTTCTCTGGGATATTATGTTGCCCTCGACCTCCTAGAAATGGCTGTCTTCTAGTAAACAATAGCTAGTCCAGATTTGGGCAATGAGCTTACCCAGGACTACCTAAAATGGCTACTAGCCAGGTGATGTGGCAGTTTCTAGGATACAGAGGATGCCTGACACAGCTATACTTGACGAAACTACTAAACTTAAGCAAATGATCAGGAAAACGGGGTGGTACTCTGGGGCTATCTGTACTAGATAGAAGTATCTGTGTCCCCAGTGACCCTGCCATTTGGTAGCACTGGCTCTAGAGGTGTGGTTTTCTACCCATGGGTCACAACCCCTCTAGGGGTCGCTTATCAGATAACCTTCATATCAGATATTTACATTATGATTCCTAATAGTAGCAAAAATATAGTTTGAAGTAGCAAGAAAATAATCTTATGGTTGAGGGTCAGTACAACATGAGGAACATATTAAAGGATCGCAGCATCAGGAAGATTGACAACCACTGCTCTAGAGGAATGGCAGGCAAATGAGCCAAATTAATCTCATAATATACTATGTATTAAAGGTGCAAGAATTCAAGATAACAGGCTGATTTTGCTGGGAAGAGACAGGCACCTCATGGCTAATAGGAGCACAGTCTTTGTGGAAGGCATAATGTACAACAGTTAACCCCGCTAAAGCTGGTTGAGCAATGCCATATGTATGTATGCACATATGTACATGTATATGCACGAACTCTCATGACTTGCGTGGGCAGGTATGGGGAGAATGTTCTAAGGCTGCACACCTGTGGCTGGGTGGCTCCTGATGTTTGAAGGGGTAAATGAGATAGAATGAACAAGATGCTTGGCATGAACTGAAAACAAATTTAGCCTTGTGTTATAGGATACACTGCTATTTTGGTGTCAGTTTTTCAATAAAGTTTTAATTTTGGACAAAAATATACTCTTGGACAATAATTGTAATTATTATTATCATAAACAGAAGAGCAATGATTTTGAAAAAAAACATGGTTCAGATGAGCCCATATGAACATTGATAATTCTAAAATGTATTTTTTTAGGGCTGGAGAGATGGCTCAGTGGTTTAATAGCACTTGGTGACCTCGCAGAGGACTTGGATTTGGTTCCCAGCACTCATATGGCGGCTCATAGCCTGTTCATAACTCCAGTTCCAGGGGACCTGATGCCTTCCTCTGGCCTCCACACGTACCAGGCACACATATTACACATACATACCTAGCTACAGGCAAAACTCTAATACACAGAAAAGAAAAATAAATAAAATTCTAACAAAATAGGCATAGTTTAAATTATTTTGGAGGACACCAAAGTAAATTTTAAGCCCTTCTTATCTCCTCATTGTTTTATACATCTGAGTGTTTGCATGCAAGCTTAAGCACTCTGAGTGTGGCTGGTGCCACAGAGTACAGAAGAGAGCGCCCGATCCTCTGGACTGGAGTTACCAGTGGTCATAAGCTGTCATGTCATCCGGGAACCAAACAGGAGCAGAAAGTGCTCTTAAACACTGAGCCTTATCGCTAGATCCAGAAAGTGATGTAATATATATAAATTTCTTTATTATGAAAGTATTACCTATGCCAGCAAAAGAAACGGGGCCTGGGGACTCAGGTCAGCAGTACTGTGGTTGCCTAGCATGGATGACCATCTGTGTTCTATTGTTATCACAGAGAGGGAAGGAGAGAGAAGTAGGAGGAAGGGGAGCGAATGGGGGAGGGAAGTTGATAGTACCGGTGTTTCACCAGGGGAAGCCAGCCAGACATGAAGCTTGTGATCAATCTATCTCCAAGATAACCCAGCCATTTCCAATATTTATAAAATTAGGTAAAATAACAGGACACAAATTATATGCAGGTTTTAGCAAATGCTGCATAGGACACATACAGGCACATGGATACATACATATAAACAAAAACTTTCCATGTGTTGAGCCCAGACCCTGAAAGTAACTCCACCTCTTCTCCTGCCCACCCAGAAAGCATACTGTGGGGAATGGCACTGCTGTGGCCCTCAAGGGAGCAATTCTCACCTGCTAGGCTGGGAGCCAGAGGTGGTCCTGCTGTTCTTCCCAACAAGGGTCTCACTATCTGTACCTCAACCCTTCCTCAAGGCTGCTTTAGTATCAATTCCTCAGGAAAGGAAGGCTGAACACTGGGGATAAGACTCAGTGATAGTCCTTTCCTAGCATATGTAAATTCCTGAGTTCAAAAGAAAGATAAAGTCAGTGGAGGAGAAAGGGTGGAGCTGGGGTGGGGACTGAGACTGACTGAGACTGGATGAGAACCCAGTATATTGCTACTCCTGGTCCCTCATGCCTTTGCACAACAATGATCAGGGTTAGTAGAAGCCAGGACCTTCTCCACTCTTGGGAGCCAAGCTAACACTCACCTTCTAACAGGTGGGTGAGTAACAGTCATTGCTTCACCTAGGTATGAAGTTAGCTAGTGAAATAAGACCAAACTTGTCCTCCTGTTGGAATCCCAGCAACACTGGCTTCCAAGACAATTTAGAGATTAATTAACCAAGGAGCATGCTAGGTTGATCCACTCTTTCCCTGATACCACTCCATGGACACAGGGATAATTAGCTGGATGCTGACCCTGTTAAGTGACCTCAAGCCAAAGCCTTGCAATGCAGATTTTTTTTTTTTTAAAGATTTATTTATTTATTATATATAAGTACACTGTAGCTGTCTTCAGATACACCAGAAGAGGGCATCAGATGGTTGTGAGCCACCATGTGGTTGCTGGGAATTGAACTCATGACCTCTGGAAGAGCAGTCGGGTGCTCTTAACCGCTGAGCCATCTCTCCAGCCCCAGATTTTTTTTTTAATAGCTTTTTTGAGACAGGGTTTTTCCATGTAGCCGTGGCTGTCCTAGAACTTGCTCTGTAGACCAGACTGGTGTCGAATTCAGAGACTTACTGCTGGGAACAGAGGCATGCACCACCACATTTGGCAATATGCATTTTTATAGCAGAAAAAGTGTCCGCAGAATAATAAACCATAGTGGTCCTAGAACTTCTACAAAATAGCCCTGGGAAGGAACACAGCTATGCTGGTGATTTTTTAAACTAGTTATTTCCTTTGGTTGTTGGTGGTGGTATCTTTTTTTTTTTCTTTTTTCTTTTTTTCGGAGCTGGGGACCGAACCCAGGGCCTTAAGCGCTCTACCACTGAGCTAAATCCCCAACCCCGGTGGTGGTATTTTTAAAGTCAGGTTCTTTCTACATAGCCCTGACTGTCCTGGAACTTACTATTGTAGATGAGGCTGGCCTTAAACTCACAGAGATCTGCTTACCTTTGCTTCCCAAGTGCTAGGATTAAAGGTGTGCACTTACAAATAGAAGACTTGTGAGCTGGCTGATGGGAAGGTTTTTTTTTTTTTTTTAAATTGTGGTTATTTTGAATTAAATGTATGTATGTATGTATGTATGTATGTATGTATGTATGTATGTATGCATGCATGCATGCATGGGTATCAGACCCATATGTGGGTTTATACACTTGAGAGCAGGTGCCTCAAGAGGCTAGTGATGTCAGAGGGGTTGTGAGCCACTTGACATGGGTGCTGGGAACTGAACTCAGGTCTTCTGCAAGAACACTCTGTGCTCTTAACTGCTGAGTCATTTCTCTAGCCCCATGCAAGGTTTAACTAGGAGCAGCTCCAAAGTATGAGTGAGATGTGCACTGGTGAGAGGGAAGCATGAGCAGCTGAGTCCTCTGCCAGTGCTTCCCAGGAGCATGCCCACCACTACAACTGTCAGCAGTGTCTGCAGTACTGCACAGGTCTACAGTACCATGAGGCCTGGGGGAGGGGGAACACTCACTTCTGCAGCACTGCCTGCCACTCGCCAAGCCGGGCACTGATGGGAAAGCCGTGCACAGTGCCCTGGACTTTGGCACGCCACTCCCGCATATAGTCCTCAATGTCGAACAGGAAGGGCTGCTGCCCAAAGTTGGCATCCACAATCTCCCCAGGTGTCTGTAGGCCTACGGTGGGGTAGAGGTTGGCCTGAGGAGAAGAATGAATATCAGTCAGGCCCCTGAGGGCAGCAGGGCTGTGGAGCTTCTCTTCACTTCCATGGCTCTGGCCAGCCAACACTAGGGCTGGAAGAGACTTGCATGGCAGGAGCAGTAGGGACCAATCACATTTAGTCTACCTCACTAGCAGAAAATTATACCCAAAAGCCGGAGGGGAGAAGAACAAGTAAGGCCTCACATGGAAAGTCTTCCTCTGTCCTGCATCAAAGGCCACTGTGTCCCCAAGGCCTGGGAACCCCTTACAGAACTCAGCAAGGTACATAGTGGCAGACAGGGCTGGACACCCTACATATGTACTAATAAAAATGTGCTATGTGGTGGCTTATGACTTCTAGAAAGAGATGCAGGGCCAAGGATCCCTCAACTAACAAAAAAGAGGTGCGTGAGGGAATGGGGATAAGGAACACCAATGAGCACAGGCAAAGCTTTGACGAGTTGCTTCTGGAGCTAGTAATGGAGAAGCTGCCCTCTTCCTGTGAGAGGCTAACTCAGCAGTGACTTATGGAGCGCTCGGCTTTACTGTCCATTTCCCAGGACCAGCTCTAGTGAGGCCACCCCTCATTCAGTACGCCCACTGCCACCACCCAAGGTTTCATCCACCCCCTCCCAAGCCATTAAACATCATTTTTCCAAGAGCCCCTATCCATTCTTTTTTTTTTCAAAGATTTATTTATTTTATGTATATGAGTACACTGTAGCTGTCTTCAGACACACCAGAAGAGGGCATCAGATCCCATTAGAGATGGTTGTGAACCACCATGTGGTTGCTGGGAATTGAACTCAGGACCTCTGGAAGAGCAGTCAGTGCTCTTAACCTCTGAGCCATTGCTCCAGCCCCCATTCTTTTTTTAAAAAGAAAAAAAGATGCGTGTGTGTGTGTTTGTGTGTGTGTGTGTGCACGTGCACGCGCACGTCTGTGTAGCCCCGTTGTATATATGTAGTTGAAGGTTACCTTGAAGTAACCTTGCTGTCTCCACCTCCCAAGAGCTAGGGTTATAGGTGTGCACTGCCATCCTTGGCTCCCTTGGACTCTCTTCACCTTCCATTCTTCAGGCAAGGGTCACTCATAACCATCACATACATTTTTTTTTTTTTTTATTCTTGTTTTTCTTTTTTTTCCTTTTTTTCGGAGCTGGGGACCGAACCCAGGGCCTTGCGCTTGCTAGGCAAGTGCTCTACCATTGAGCTAAATCCCCAACCCCCATCACATACATTTTTGAGCACATGGTTTTCAGCTCACCACAAAATCAGAACCTATACTCTCTCTGCTTCCTTTCTTTTTCTCCCATCTTCCACACCACAGGCAAAGTCCAGGGACATTTCCCAATCTTCCCAAAACTTGAAGCACACTGCCCACATCACGTTCGTTCATTTCATGTCATGTCTCCATACCTAGACGCTTCCCCAGCCAGAGTCAGAATTCTTCTGAGTCTGCTCCCTTTGCCTAGGACAACATCCCCTTTCTGGGGCTTCCAGGTAGGAAGGAAGGAAGGATTCTGATACGTAGACAGGAAGTTCAAACATGACTGTGGGTACTACAGTTAAGATTCAGAGGCCCCTCAGATCCCAAATATACTTCCTGGGGCATAGTGGAATATCCAAGATCCTAAAACAGCCACCAAAGTCAGCAAACTTCTCTTCAGAACCAGGGCAAATAGACCCATGCCAGGCTCCTGGCATTTTGGGTGAAGGCTCTGCGTGTGACAACGACTCAGCAAAGTCACGGGACAGAGAAGGTGGGGGTAAGTCCCAGACTACGCTGACAGGAAACCCTATCCTTTTCTAGGAAGAGAAAGCCCACAAAACTCATATCCCAGGCTCAGAAGCCTGAATGGTACATTCTAGGTTTCTAGAGGTGATAACTTTCCTCAGAGTTCTCTGAGGCATGTGTAAAGACCAGATTCCTATGAGTTCAGGAGCAATCCCTACATGCCACACCCAGTCAACTGGCTGGACTCACAGACATCTCATTCGGATCAGCCTGTCCCATGGAGTTACCCTCTTTACCACCCACCCCCTTACTCCCACCCACAACTGCCTTAGAAAATGTCACAAATTTCTGTCACCTGCTAAGAGACGTGGAGGAAGACCAGGCCTTGCTGCTGAAGAGAGGACGGCCAGCAGGGAACCCTTACTGGCACCCTCAAGCTGGCAACACATCACACATCCCTGCTTGGGGAAAGGGCCAGACTCCACACCCTGCACTTGCAGGTACCACCACCCACCCGGCAGCCCTCAACAGCCCAGGAGGAGGAAGACCCATTACTTGTAGTACTCACCGGGAGATCTGTGAAGGCGATACCTGTGGGAGGAAAAGAGAGTCATCAGTGATTAAATAGGGATGGTCCCTTGGTCTCCAGAGCTCTGTGAACTCAAAGTGCAGATGGTAGTCAAGCATGTACAAGAGGTACCAGGGTCCGGTAGTTTTAGGCCTGGACCTTCTTCTTCTTTTTTTTTTTTTTTTTTTTTTTTTTTTGGAGCTGGGGACCGAACCCAGGGCCTTGCGCTTGCTAGGCAAGTGCTCTACCGCTGAGCTAAATCCCCAACCCCCTGGGCCTTCTTCTTGTTGTATAATCTAAGCAGAAGGAAAACCAGGACCTTAGGTTATTAACTAATTGCCTATAGTTTTTCCCACTTTTTCCAAGAACATCTGCTAAAAAGACCTAAACCAAGCGATTTATCTCCTCGGCTAGCTGTTCAAACCTCTTGATATCTAACGTGTCTGTATACAAGCCTACCATGTGCTTACCTTATCATCTATTACCTGATCCACTCCTCATGTTCATTCCTTAGAACAGCATTGTGTTCATTCTCCCAGTTTACAGACAAAGAAAATATCCTCAGAGGTTAAAGGAGTTGCCTTTGGTCACTGAGATGTTGGTAGGGTAGTTCTATACAGCCTTAGTCTGAGTCCAAGTTGACAGATTAGTGTGCCAACACTCAGACTCCATTTATTTCAAGTTCTCAGAAGTTCCTTATTATCCAAGGTCTGGCTGACAAAGGCCTGTGCATCCCCTAAACACTCCTGTTGGAGTGGGGAATGCATCTATGGACTTCAGATTTGAGCTGCAGTAAGGGTGGAGGTTATGCAACTCCCAACATACAAGTAGACCTGAGCACGATCCACAGGATGGGGCATCCGATTGCGAGGAGCCAAGGGAGCCTCTTCCAAGGCCTCACAGACCTCTTTTTTTAAAGACTTCTATCATGTGGGAACTCCTCAGCTTCTGGCATTAGGGGTATACAAAGTACAGATTCCTTGAAGGTCCCAAAGGACTTCCTGCACCCTAATCCAGCAGGAAACAGAACTCAGCAATACAGCACAGTTAAGTCTGAGCAGTTTTACAAAGTGTATGCTCTTCCTCACACTGGTTCACAGACTAGGTGAGGACAGATGACACATTCTTTGCTAGGTCTAGGTACAAGTTGGCTACTTCACTCTTCAATGAGTGAAAGACAACAACCTTATGCTTCAACGGCCTGGGGACAATTGTAAGCCTCATAAATAGGGTCAGAGTCACAGCATCAGAAACTTCTCATTATAGTGTAGTCTGCTGGAGAGCTACCCTTGTAGATCACGGAGGATCTAAGGTGCAACTCTCACCTAGGGTTGAGGAGAAGCTCACAGGACCTTAAAAGAAGGGGGACTCGAGCTTCATCAATCACTGCCATGTGACCTTTTCGCAAGTTACCCAAAGTAGTCTAGCCCATCTGAAGAACCCTTTACCTCATGAAGGAAGCGGGAAATAAGGACAGGAAAATAAGACACTCTATGAAAGCTGTATGATATACCATGCAGTATGCAGTCTAGGTACAAGGTGGCTGCTGTTGGGCTGGCTACACAGTGAAAAAACTGCCACACTCTGGGAAAGGTTGACCCACTTAGACCTGCCCAACTCTGCCTTACAATGGTACCAGGAATGACAAGTCCTTGAAGGGCTTCCAGAACAATGAAGAAAGAAATCACTCTCATCTATGCTGCACTGTAGAAAGCAACACCGTTCCATGAGGAGGCCCTGAGCTTCCACAAGGCTACTATGACAATAAGATTTGGGTAGGCACACAGGATGAAAGGCCAGGCAAACGAAATAGCCAGGATTGCTGATGAGGACCAAACGGTCAAGGCCCTGAAGCTGAGGACAGAAGACCATGTACGTCAGTACAGAACCACAGAAGAGGAATCTACAAGCACACAGACCACTTGTGGACCAGACAGCAGTTCTCCATCCCCGTTTACTCATTTAATCATCAAGTATCTGCTGAGGCCATGCAGGAGCCAGGTCAGGTAACAGGACTGGTAGAACAGCAGTAGGCTAGCTGATCTTCAAAGTGTCCCTGAATTCACCAAGAGAGATGGTGTATGATGGATAATTAGAAATACTGAATGATGGTATATAAGGGTCGAGGGCTGACCAAGAAAAGGACCAGGGAAGCCAGAGACAGGAAATGTCACTCTACTTCCCTAAAGCGGACAGAACTAGAGTCTGAAGCATATTAGTAGTGACAAGTTGGCACATGATGTGGGAAGATTCACCCAGCATCTATCAATCCAACATCATGAAACTTCATGATCTAGAACATACAAAGGACAGGACCTATTTATCTTTCAGTAAGGGTTCAACAATACATTTATGAACCAGGTGGTAAAACATGGGCTTCAAGCTAATATACTTGACTCACTCCCGTCCACTTCCCCACCCCCCCAGTATTAGGAATGCAATCAGTGCTCTATCAATGGCTCCTATCTCCAGCCTGCTCTCACTTATTATTATTACTATTTCTTATCATTTATTCTTCTTATTCCTTCTTCTTAAGATGCTCTAGCTGGCTGGCTCTGAGCTTTTAAAGCCCCTGCTTTAACAAATTGGGATTATGGCCTGTGCTACCAGATGGAGCTTAGAGATGGAGGTGATGCAGGATAAACTGATTCTTTGGCCTTTTCTGTGTTTACTTTGCCTTGTTTTACGGTACTAGGATTGAATGTAGGATCCTGAAGAAGCTAGGCAAGTGCTCTACCACTGGACTCCATCTCCAGATTCACCAAAGGTTCTTACTGATTGGCATCTAGCTAAGCAAGTTCAACTACACACAGGACTCAAATCTTGACCTTTCCCTCCCCTAGCATGTTGAGTATCCTTTTTTTTTTTTTCTTTTTGGTTCTTTTTTTTGGAGCTGGGGACTGAACCCAGGGCCTTGCGCTTCCTAGGCAAGCGCTCTACCACTGAGCTAAATCCCCAACCCCTGAGTATCCTTATTAATCAACTTGTTTCTCATACTTTGGGTTAACCGAAGTTAGAAATAAACATCGAATATCAAGAAATAAACAAGACGGCTCTGGGTTCGGTCCCCAGCTCCGACAAAAAGAAAAAAGGAAAAAAAGAAAAGAAATAAACAAGACTACAGAAAATTTTTTAAAAGATTAGGAAAAAATAGGCATTGTACTACTTACTACATGAAGTGTAAGCATGTGTAGGTCTTTGTACAGGGTCCATGAAAAGCATTTGATAGGCAGATGACTAAAAAACTGCCTGAGGGACCCAGCTAACAGAGTTTGTAATCCTTTGGTGGTCCCAGCACCCATCTAGAGGGTTCGAAAGAGACATGAAATGCACAGCGACTACATGTGCAGGACAGTATCTCCCCAATGTTACATTCCATAGCAGACATCGTGCTGTAAGCAAAATGTGGACAAGCTAGAGGAACGTGAAACTGGCTGCAGATGGGAGGTAAAAGAACGTGCACTGAGTGAATACAGTAGCCCTAGGGGTCCTGGCAGCAGAGATGTCCAAAGTGAGGAAACAGCCAGAGTCAGGAAGCAGAAGGCGGAGCAAAGAACCTTCTTGAGAACTTGCCAGCAACTGCAACTAGTGACATTCAGTCTCAGGAGTTTCTCCAGATGCGCATCAGAGGAAACTCTACCCATGACCTGTTCTCAATCACCATGCTTCTGTCCTTCCCTGCTGGCCCTGGGCTACAGAGTGCAAACTACCCTACTGACACACTGGCTCTTAGTCGCTCATCCCCAGTCAAGAGCAAACCTAATTCCCTCCCAACTCTTGATTCTGTGCTGGCTCACCTCCTAGAAAAGCCACACAAGGTGTGGGAACAGTAGCCAGATATTTAAGCCCACAGAGCCAGCTAGAAGCAGGGCACCAGGTTTCCATTCCTGCAAAGCTTAGTGGCCTGGTTAGTGAGGTACTTCTGGCCCTCTCCTTGGAAGAAGAGGGCTGTGTGGCTAGAGTAGAGACCCTTGCAAGGCAGCCAAGCCCAGCAGCTAGGAACTGAATTAGGAAAGTTTGACCATATCCCAGTCAGTACCTTAGGACAAGGCACCAGAGCAGTCAAAGTCCTTTTGCTGAAGTTTTTTATCATATGTTTTAAATTTTAATGAGTTGACTTTATCTTGTATTTTTATGCACTTATGTGAATAGGGACACACACATACCACGGCATGTATGGAAGTCATAGAGCAATATTGGGGTAGTTGCACAGGTCAGTTGCTGGCCTTTAACATACAAACCATCTTGCCTCCACTCCTGAATGATGGGATTTGTGCCCAATCTGGCATGCTTTCTGTTTTGTTTTTATAGTGCTCTGATAGTCTAGGCTGGCCTCAAACTCACAGAGCTAAAGACGGCCTTCAACTTCTGTTCTACCTTCCTCCACCTCTGCAGTCCAGGCATTTACCACCACATCCAGCTAAAGTTCTAATGTTAAGTTCATGTATAGAACAGCTCCATTCAAGGAGCCCATCACATCTTCAACTTTCCCACTGCTAGACTCCTTCCTTCACTCTGTTTAACACTGCACCAGTCCAGGTCTGCCTCACCTTTCTCTTCTCACAAGTGCACCCATTCCTCTATACCTCTGCACCTCTGTTCTCAATCCTCATATCTATCACAACTGGGTTAACCTCAGGATACTCACCTGCCTTTTCTCCTGGCCCTTTCTCCATTGCATCCTCCCATTTCTCTCTGGAGTTTTACTTGTAACTCTGTCAACATTGCTGCAGAGATCTGTCCATATCTGACTCCTTCCTGTTTACTTTCTGTCTGACAGCCCTCACTATTACCTTTAGTATCCCAACTATCAGAAGAACTGGCCAATCTGGGTCAGGTTCTAGGCATTCAAACCCTAATCACTGATTACTACAGTCAAGGCCCTCAAACTTCTCCATCAAATACAAGAGACAAGACAAGCCAGGATTGTGACCAGAATATTCCTGCACCCTCAGTAACCACCCTGGACTTATCCAACAAATGCTGCTGAAGGAACAGGTTAATAACAAGCATTCCCTGTTGCCTTCCATTCACCTGAGAGGGTCCCAGTGACTAGAAATGCCTGCAGTTTCTTAGAGAGAGCTGTGCAGAGGCTCCATGATTCTACTTTGACTTCAAGACCTGCCCTTGAGCTTCTCAGCAACCAAAGTGGCTTTGCAGGCCAGACCCTTCAAGGTCTCCCATGCACCTACCAAGGCTGTGGCCATTCTTGGTGTAGAAGCAGGTGCCATTGATGAGGTTGACACAACAGCCGATCACATCACCTGTGGTGAATGTGGGACCATAAGGCTGGCCCGTCCCCGAGGAGCAGAAGGAATGCCCATCATCGCCATGGTAACCATAGGAATGTTTGTCCCAACCTGTGGGGAAGAGAGCAGCAATAGCTGAAAATAAGCACTTGATAGAAGGCTCTGAAGGTCTCAGTTACACTTCCCAGACTCTCTGCCCACCTTAGCCAGCACTCAGGAGTGTGGTCTTTCATAGAACTGCCTACAGAGGCATGGTCTTGGTGAGTTACACACATATTTTGATTTTTTTTTTTTCTTTTTTCTTTTTTTCAGAGCTGGGGACTGAACCCAGGGCCTTGCGCTTGCTAGGCAAGCGCTCTACCACTGAGCTAAATCCCCAACCCCATATTTTGATTTTGAGTCCACCAAATCATCACCTCTGAGGAGCTGAGGCAGGGCTGAAAGGGACTCACTGGAAGACAGGCAAAACAGAAAGCCTCACAAGTCAGCTAGAATTTAGATCTATACTGGTGGGTTGTTACGATTTTGTTTTTCAGACAGGATCTCTAGAAGTCCACAATAGCCTCTAACTCACTATGGTACTGAGGCTGGTCTTGAACTTTTCTGATCCTCCTGCCTGCATCTCCCAAGTACAGCTTGCCCAATGGTTAAAAATATGTGTTTGTGTTTTAACTGGAGAATAATGTACCCTTTTCTTTTTAATGGTACTAGAAATCAAAACAAGGGTCTTGGGAATGCTAGGCAGGCATTCCACCATTCAGCTATACTAATTCTTTTTTTTTTTTTTTTTTTGGTTCTTTTTTTTTTTAGCTGGGGACCAAACCCAGGGCCTTGCGCTTCCTAGGCAAGTGCTCTACCACTGAGCTAAATCCCCAACCCTTTACATTTTATTTTAAGACAAAGTCTAAACTGCCTAGGTTGGCTTCAATCGCTTGAATAAGAAGAGATTCAATGCAGTATCACTTATACTAAGCATACTATACTACTGACTATACTCCTAGCTCCTCTTCCATTTTAGCAGTACAATTCAAATTAACTTTAACAAATGTACACACAGAGAGAGAGAGAGAGAGAGAGAGAGAGAGAGAGAGAGAGAGAGAGAGAACTGTGCTACCACTAAGACTGTTGCCAAGTGTGGCAGTACATGCTTTTTTCCCAGAAGACAGGTAGGTGAAGCTCTGAAATCTAGGCCAGCCTGGCTGGTGTACTTAAGAGCTCTAAGCAAGCCACAGCTGGCTACATAGTGAAACAATGTCTCAAACAATAACAAAACCAGGACACTAAAGAGATGACTCAGTGGTTGAGAGCACTTACTGCTCTTCACAGAGGACCCAGGTTTGGTTGCCAGCACTCACAAAGCAGCTCACGACTGCTAACTCAAGTTCGAAAACATTGATTTCCTCTTCTGGCCTATTTGGGCGCTGCACACACAGGATACACATAAACATGTAGGCAAACATTCATATACATAAAATAAAAATAAAAATATTTCAAAAACCCAGAATGTTATGTTTTTCCTTAGGAATAGCAGCTATAATAGCAGAATGGTTCATAGCTAGCATGAGAACTTCCTTTTGGAAAGGACAAGGTGCTGTCCACTTTGCCACTGAATAATAAAAGCCTGCTCCAAGGAGTTTGCAAAGGGGGATATGGAATAGAAAAGACATAACATGTAAGTAAACAAGTAAGCAAGATATACCTAGGAGAGATTAGAGACATAGCTCAGCAGTTAAGAGGGCCTGGGTTCAATTCCCAGCACTCACATGGCAGCTCCCAACCATTGGTGTAACTCCAGTTCCAGGAGATCCAATGCCCTTTTCTGGCCTCCATGGGTACTGCATGCATGTGGTATACATATTTAGACAAACACCAATACACTTTTGAGCAGAGTTCTACTTGTCAAGAGGATCAGAGGGACAGACAGAGATTTGGGTGAAGAGAATACAATTGGCCCATCTGAGAAACAACTCGCCACAGGTAACTATAAGGATAGCAGCTCTCAAAGCTCCTCTCAGCCACTGTTAGAAAAAGCCAGTTTAGGAGCCTAAGGCTAATAAGTAGAGAGCAGAGGCAAGAGATACAAAGAGCCCTGAGGAACATATGGGTACTTGAGATCTGGCCCATTTGCCTTTCCAGAGGTCAGGAGACCAAGGTGGTTAGAGATAGGGTCTCTTCCTTAAGTAATCAACATTTTCTGAGTACAGGAACCATAGTCAAACATCCTTCTGTCCATAGTGCTGAAAGTGTGGTTCATGTAGGACTGGAGACAGCTCAGTGATAAGAGTGTCTGTGTGGTACGCACGAGGCTCCATAGAGAGACTGATAGTGAAGTTATTTTTGCACTTTGAAGAGAGACCTACAGCCAGGTGGTGGATATGACTCTGCTCTAGCAAACAGCTTCATTCCTGTGGTTCTCTACTCCTCACCAATAAACAAGGCAGAGGATGTTGATATCCCTAGAAGCTTGAGTCATTTATGGTGCTAAGTACCTTTCCTATTTAGAAGACCAATACCCATGCCTGAGTAAGTCCTTCCTACCCAGCACCCTCTCCTTAAGAATGATGCACCTTCCCCACTTGTGCCCTAATGCTAACAGCATGCACACTCCTCTTTCTCTGGGGGAGCCTGGTATAAAGTTCAGTACGTGTCTGCTAATGAGATTTGCCATTTCCACTACCAGACTACCAGACTACAGACATGAAGGTCAGCAGTAGACTGCTTGCCTAACATGCTTGAAACCCTTCTGAGTCTGATGCCCAGCCCTGCAAAAAGAATAAAGCCATGACTAGAGCCATGCTGCTTCAAAGGACAGCAGGACACAAGGGTCACAAGAGGACAGGTAGACCCTATTGTCTAGGTCAGGCTCTGTAGGGAATCATATCCAGGTAGCTCTGGCTCAGAAAGATGGCTGGGCTGACAGGATGTTGTTACCATTCCTCCTTCTCCAAAGAAATTAGGTATTGCTACTCTCAAAGAGAACTGGTCACACTGGCACCCTATCAGAAAAGCTAAATGGCAGGGTGCCCTGCCAGAATCAAGTACCTACCAGATGCCAGTAACAAAAAGGAAAGGCAAGCTACATTCAGCCCAGGAGGCTCCATGTGTCCAGTTTAGGAACCCCAGTACCACCTACTTCCCCTGACTCATCATCAAAATAGGAAGACCCAACACATATACAGGGTGGGCTGAGGAAATGAAATGGTTCATTGTCTTGGCATTCCCACATACCATGCAGAGTGAGAGACTCTCTGTGGGGAGTTCCAGGACTCCAGCATGATGGCTCTGGGAGCCCACCCATGCCACTTCTATCCACCAGAACACATCAAGGGCTTCAGTCCCAAAGTAACAAGGAGCAGAAAAGACTACCACCAAACCACATCATCAGTATACTAGGTCAAAACCCTGGATGGGGGCCTAAGCTGTGGCTGCCCACTAGGTTCTGGCACAATGCTACCCATAGAAAGGGGCCAGACCATGCCTTACCCACAAAGCTAGGCTGAGCCTGGGCCTTCAAACCAGTATTTTCCCAATTACCACTTAACAGTGGACTTTGGGTCAGAGGACTTGATTTTGTTTTATTTCAGTTGGGGTCTCACTATATTGCACTGGCTGATCTCAAAGTCAGGTTCAAATGATCTTACTGACTCAGTGTTTGAGTCTGAATCCCAACTCTTCAGTTCCTGAGTTCTGACTTTCAAGGATGGCAGGATTTGATAAGACTGTGTATCACAAGCCAAAGGAAGTATTTATAGTAAGGTTCTTTTTTCTCACAACCTTAGACACCAGCCCAGTAATCACACTTGGGTACACTGTACGTTTAGCTCCCTTTTGCCCTGCAATGGCAAGCAGGGTCACCACCCACCTCTCTCAACAAACAGCTTGAATGGCCCAGTAGCAGAAGATCCAGGCCTCTCTGTTTTCAGTTGTCTGAAGCACTCAGAACACACGCAGCACTCAAGGACCATTCTAGAGGTTCAGGGCCGGCTACGGAGAGGAAATGTGCTGGGCTGGGGGTTTCCTAAGCCTCTGAGGTCCTGGGGCTACTATGAAGAGAACAAGCGCTGTGTGAGCCGTCAATAGTTGGGCTGGCCCACAGGGTAGTTGTCAGTTCAAGGGATTCCATTCAGAAATTGGGCGAACATGCTTCCCCTCTAACCCCAGTTATCTTTAAAAGACTGGCAGAACGACAGTGTACAACAGATCAACAATGGCTAACAGGGAAGCAGAAGGTTTTTTTGTGCATGTGTTTCCATTCGGTAGATACTATGAGGTAACAGAGCACACTCCCATCACAGCACTGTGCAGCCACACCGCACCCATGGCCATTAACCTCGGTTTGGGGAATCTTGGGCCATGGCAATCCTAAAACCTCTGGCAGCTGTAGGCAGAAAACAGTAAGGAGCAGAGTCTTCCTGGTGGCTTTACATGGAAACTATGTTAAAGAAGGAAAGGAAAAAGCCAAAACAAACAAAAAACTTTGTAAGTAGCTAATGACACTGGGTAAAGCATGCCTTCCCACGAGCTCCTGGATCTTCCACTGATACAGGACATAGGGATCAATTTGAAGCCATGAGTAGGGCAAGGGAGGATATAGTCAGCACCTGTGTAGTGAGGGATGGAGAGAGAGCTCAGCAGAAAAGAGCACTGCTGCTCTTACAAAGGACCCAGTTCAACTCCCAGCAAACACATGGTGGCTCACAACCATCTGTAACTCCAGTTCTGATACATTCTTCTGGCCTCCACAGACACTACATGTGCAAAACACCTACCCACATATAAATAAATATAAGAATGAAAGAGACAGAGAGATAAACAATCTTGTGCCATCATCCCTGGTGGCCAGGAGACACCTAGGAATGACCAAGAGAGTCTAACTGGGTCTGGCTAGGTCTAGGCTCAAATGGCATCTGTCTCATCCGGCCGAGTTGTTCTCCTTCACCTCCCAGATCCCCTAGGAAAATCTGCGTTTGTCAGACACTGAGCCAGGTTAAGGAAAGGGATGGCACTGTTCTGCACAATGGGGGTGTGCAGCCCCCACTCCCCAGACTCTCTCTCTAGGGTAGAGTTTCGCTTCTGCTCATTTCCCATAGGGCTCCTTTCAGATATCTGGGGAGGGCTATATGGGTGAGTGATGTGTGGGTAAAGTAGAGAGAAGACTGACCTTGCACACATCACCAAGTCCTAAGTTATAGGTAAATATGAAGAAAACGCTCCCCAAAGGTGGCCTGGATGCAGTGCTACTGAGTTCCCACTGGTTTTGACACAGACGTCTACACACAGTACTGGTTGTGAGAGGTGGAGCAACAAGGGCTCCCTACTCTGTTCTAGGCTGATCTGGCCACAGTCTCCTCAGAACATACTGGAGAATCCCTCACCAAGGGTAACAGACACAAGTTTTCTACGTCAGTAAGACCATTTCCCTCAAAGGACTCAACTTGCCCTGAAAAAACACAGATTTGGGGGTTTTATTTTGTTTTGTTTTTTGAGTCTGGCTGTGTTATGAAGCCTGGTGTTGAACTCCTGACCCCAAGTGATTCTCTACCTTGGTCTAAGTAGCTGAACCTACAAGTGTACACTGTGATCAGCTTGAAAAATACGCTTGTTTAGACAGTTTCTCACTCTGTAGCACAAGTCGAAAACTCTAAGCAATCCTCTTGCTTTAGTTTCCCAAGTGATGGAGTTACAGGTATGAAACAACATACAGAGAAGCAGCCAAAGTCCAGTAATGTTTACAGAGGACAGGAGCTGATGTTTCAAAGAACAGAATACTGCCAACAATGAACCCCAATGTCAAGTGATAAGAGTGTTCAAATCTAGCCAGATGGTGGTGGCACACCCCTTTAATCCCAGAACTTGGGAGGCAGGGGCAGGTGGATCTTTGTGAGCTCAAAGCCAGCCTGGTCTACAAAGTTCTAGGATAGCCAGGGCAACAGAGAAACCCTGTTTAAAACACACGCACACGCACACGCACACGCACACGCACACGCACACGCACATACAAACCAAAAACCCAGAAAGCAAAAAACCCACACAGACAGACAGACAAAAAAGAATTTTCATGTCTAACTTAGCAGCCTTCAAAAAGGCTGCCAAGTCGTAGTGATGACATGCTAAGGCGTGTCTCCTGTGGGTGAGGGCAGTAGCCCTTGGAAAAGTTCAGCTGGATAGCCACAGGGCTAAGGGCAGTGCTAGACTTGAACCTAGGTAAATGAGAGGTGGAGGCTCTCACTCTAACCAAGCCCCTCCCATCACACCGTCACCTGAACCATCAGGATTTCTGACTAATTCTCCACCCCTGGTTTCCCAAGGTTCCTAGGCCCATCACTCCTATTCAGATATCTTCTAAGGACATCTCCAAAAGAGAAAGGAGAGAAAGAAAGAAAGGCAACAATGGGTCGGGCAGCACCAGGCTCTTTGGCGCCAACCTCACTTCTCACAACCCTAGCCCTGGGCAGCTGCTCAGTGGCTTCAGACAATTTCCTGACTGATCCCTTTTATAGTCACGGCTTACCTGAAGTACCCTACAGGACTGAACTACTGGGTAACAACCAATTAGCTTCTTCTCTCCAGCAGTCTCTAGGCACTGGCTTAGGAGGTATGTACAGGACAACAATACTAACAGGGGACATATGACTCCCAGTTTTATGCCAAGGATTCTGCTGGAGTGAGAAAGGGCACCCCAAATCTTAGTGCAGCCCTAATGTTCAACCCTCCCAGCTGGAGAAAAGCACCACTTCCCTCACAGAGGGCTTGAGCACTACAGGGCACACCCTCATGAAGCACCATGGAAAGGAAAGATGTTCCACAAGATGATGTCTGAACAAAGAGCCTGGTATGGGTGCTTAGCAGGCAACAAGGACCCCGCTTACATGACGTGGGGAGAATAATTCCTGTTTGGCAGCTATACACAAGCATCATTTCCAGACTATCGGAAACCTGCCTCCATGCCAGCAATATCTAAAACATCTGCCGTATCACCACCTGCTACTACTGTTTACTTCAGAAACTTCCCAGTGTTCCAGCTGCACCCTTAGGAGGGTAGAGGAAGGATACTGAACATCCTGTTATTTATTCACCCTCTCACATGAACCTGGCACTGACCCCTGAACTCTCTGTTCTATGGTTCCCCTCCTATGCCTGTGCAGATGTGAGAGATGAGCTATGTGCAGAATGTGGCCCAGCTGGCAGAAGCAGCTCTCCTGCTGGGGTTATCCTGTGGATATCCAAGCAGTGAGGCTTGGTAAGGTGCACTCCAGGAGGAAAGGTGCTCAGTTACTTTCCATATTCTGTGGAGACAAAGCAGACTACTCCATCCTGTGTCCTTCCCCATCTCAGTCCCTAGATCAGGCTTGGGCAATAGCTGTTCCAGGAAATGTACTCCCAATCCTAACTAGATCCTTCCAGAAATGCCTTCTAACAATTAGGGAAAATAGGTCTGAGTGGGCCTGAATTCTTCTCTGTCACAATCAAGGTGATCTATGCAACACCATGAGCACAGCAGCCTTACTACAGGAAAGGTGAATGGGACACTGCCAGAAACCTAGCTCTGTTGCAGATGGTCCTCCTTTAAGAGACACAGCATGAGTTTCCCTGGCTCCATCTGAGGCACAGAAGCAAGATCTAGACCCCCAACCTCTCGAAACACCCAAGCATCAAAGAAGCCCAAACCCCTGGTCTCTATCCACAATCCTGCCTTCTTTAGTCAGCTTCCTTGATCAAGAAGTCCCAGACCCCACTCTTTCCTGCTAGTTCTCCAAGGCAGTGGGTGAGGCAGCAGGCAGCTACGCTCACCTACCAGTAGATCATCTAGTCTTGCCTGTGAGTCATTTCGCCCAGGGTTCCAACATTCTTATTTCGGAGCCACACCTGCTTCTTGGTTTCACACTTAAGGAGGCCAAAGAACACCTTGCAAAAGATAAACAAAACTTCCACATCTTCCAACAGAAACTTCTGACAGTGCAAACTAAGATGCTCCCATATGATCTTAAGAATCTGAACATCACAGCCTCATGGGGAAGGTGTGCCTGTCATCATCTGCACTAGTAAGTACCCACAGTGCCATCCCTCTGCCCCAACAGCCTGGAAGGCAAAGGTGCTTCACTGAGCCAATAACCTACAAGAACACATTAGAAGCATCAACATTCTGACCATGTGCTCAGCCACCTTCCAGAATGCTACTACTGCTAGCACACTCTATATCCAGATAGAGAAAACAAACACCTGAGAGGTAAGTGCAGTCTGTCTCTCTGTCTCTCTGTCTCTGTCTCTCTCTGAGACAGAATCTCTTTATTATACAGTCCTGGCTGTCCTGAAACTTACTGTGCAGAACAGGGTGGCCTTGGGCTCACAAAGACCCACCTGCCTCTGCCTCCTGAACGCTGAGATTAAATATGTCCCCCATCATGCCCAGCTTCAAACAGTACAGTTTCAATAAAAACTAACTCCAATCTATATGTAGACAATTCATAGAACTTTAAATGCACAGGTGCTCCCTTTTTCAGATAGAAAAAAATGTACCTTTTCTGTACCTTTTCCAACAACAATAACTATACTTATGCACCCCTTCCCTTTGTGTGTCAAGTAGAACTATAGCATTGTCTACAAATAAACTCATCATCAGCATGTGGCAGCACACACCTGCAATCCCAGCATTTGGGATGCTAAGGCAGGAAGATTCGGAGCCTCAGAACCCTGAGGTATATTGTGAGGTTCTGTCTTAAACCCTCCCCACAAAAGAATCTTTAGTTCTCATAACCACCACCCACTCCAGATACTTATATGCTAATGTATTTCTTCCACTTTACAGATGGAGAAACTAAAGAACCAAGCAATTAAGTAATCATTCTAGGTAGCAAAGCTGCAAGAATGCAAATGCAGGCAATGTGACTCCCCAGTCACGACCTCAGCCACTGAGCCATACAGTTTCACAAGCCAATCACACAGCCCTCAAGATCTTCCAGGTTAGCAATAAAATCTTCATGTCTCAGCAGGTAAAGGTGCTTGCGGCCACACCTTGTATCTTGAGTTGGATCCCCAGACTCAAAGGGTAGAAGAGAACTGAGCATCGCAAGGTATCCTATGACCTCCACACATACACAAACTGGTATGGGCAGCCACACACACATACAAACACAATCAACTAACTGCCTTCCACACGACCGAATGTGAGCTTCTGATTCAATGACACTGAACCCGGTAAGTATGAGGTGGGAGACCCAGCAGCCATCAGTGCCACAGAGCTTAAGGACCTGGGGTAGGCTGAGCTCCAAATCAAGGCTCATCAAGATGAAGGCCGGCCTCAGGCCAAGAGGATCTGATGCAAAACTGGTTCAAAACTGACAGGTGACTTACTGAAGTTCATTATGTTGAGGCAAAGGACAGCAAAATACAAGAACAATTTCAACCCAAAGCCATTAATATGCAAGGTCTGTAAACACTCTTGGTGAGTCATGACTTAAGATGTATTCCACAGCCAGGCATTACCATATCTAGTAGCACACACCTTTGATCCCAGTCTCTGGGTGGAAGACGCAGGTGACCTCTGTGAGCCCAAGGTCAGACAGGTCTACAGAGTGAGTTCCACAACAGCCAGGGCTACACAGTAAGACCCTGTCAGTAAAATGTAGTCCAAGTCCTAAGGAGCTCCCAACTCAAGCACGAATATGATAAATGTGAGTCATACAAGGAATGATTACAAATGTCAGAGCTAAAGGGACCAAGCGAGATTACACTAGGGATCAAAAGGAAGGACATTTTCAGGGCAAAATCAGCCAATGCCTGCCAGTGGCAGTGTGGAATGTCAGCAGTATGTCTGAGGTGCCCCACAGCCATGACGATGTGTAGCACGTGCAGGAGACAGAGGTATTTGAGGAAGAGGCAGAGCAAAGACTGTCCTCTCAGCAGAGGCATCAGAGGTCCAAAGCAGACAGGGGCACAATGTACACAGTAGAAAGCAGAGGTCTGAGGTGAGGAAACCAGTATGGAGGTCATGGATGCAGAAAGGACAGACTAGAGACAGCAGCAGGAGCATGGGACAAGATGAGTAGAGAGCCTACAGGTTATTCTAGGAGCATACAGGAGGGCTAGGAGTCTATCAGTAGAGGACACTGGTCTTTGCAAGAAAACTTCCATTTAGAGCAAGCAGGTTCAGTCTGGCAGCCTTAAGAACCGAGGTTTCTCAAGGGATGATTTGCTGAAAAGCTTAGTACAGTCAAGGCAGTGGGCAGGATTCTCCTGCTGGAAGGTCCCCTGGCTGTCCTCTTACTGCCCTCTCGGAACCTGGCCAAGCCCAAACGACCCCTCATAAGCCACGAAAAGTTCTCTTAAAGAAGACCAATACTGCTGCCACCACTCCTACAGGCCCTTTACTCAGTTACTGCTCATTAGAATAAGACAGTAGACCCAAAGGGACCAGAGACATGAGGAGTCTAGGGTAGAGAAGGAAAGAGGAGAAAGATCTATCAGTCTCATACCAGTTCTGCCTGGTTTCCAACACTCAAAAGTGAATCAGGGCCATAAGAAAATGTGTCTAAAAAAAAAAAAAAAAGAAAAGAAAATGTGTCTATCCATGCTTGCAACACTCCTTTAAGGCTCAGAAGAGGCAGTATTAAGAGCCAAGGGCCAATTACTTCTCAACTGCAAGCAGCAGGATAGATCAGGCCTGGGCTTCCCAGGTTAACATCTTCTCTCTGACTGGTTTTGACCAGAGCTACTTGACTCAGGCTCCCAGTCTGTTTTCAATGTTGCCAAGATTTAGAATCAAAACAGCCACTGTTTTATTAATTAACGCATTTTTTATAATTTTGCAGGGAGGTGGTGGTGCATGCCTTTCAGTGGGAAGAGGCAGAAGATCTGTGAGTTCAAAGTCAGCCTGGTCTATAGCATGAGTTCTAGGACAACCAGAACTACACTGAGAAACCCTGTCTTCAAAGACAAACCAAAAAATTAAAATAAAATTTGAGACAGTGTCTCATATACCTCAGGCTGCCTCAAAACTCTCTAGAGAGCAGAGAAACCCTGGAATTTCTGATTAACCTGCTGTACCTCCAAGAGAGCTGGGATTAGAGGCGTGCATAACTACATTCCATGCATGAGTCACATTATGCGGGGGGACTGGGGATCAGACCTTTACATGCTGGGCAAACAAACACTCACCAACTAAGTTTCAGCCCCAAACTTAATGATTTTTAAAAGTGATGGTGTGCAGCTTTCTGGAGATGCACTAGTAGCTTGCAGACCAACTGTCCACTGTTCTAAAATACTAAGGCTTGCTCAGTCACCTCCCGAAGAGCTAGCCATTCCCATCTTCTCCTCATGAATCTTGTCCACATCAATTCATGAAGTTCTAGGCCACTGAGACAGGTTCTAACTGGTCTCCTTGAACTTATTGCTGCCCTTCCAACCCGTACTATGGTTTCCTCAAAACACCCAAGACAGTCCGTATTCTCTCCTGGACCCTGTCAACAATACAGCCCAGTCCCACTGACCTGAAGTTATCCTCTTACAGCTCAGCAATTCTGCACCTCTTCCATCAGGATCTTTATCCTTTCCCCATCTGACCTTTCTTTACCACGTGTTATCTCATACTCCTGGCCTGACTCCTCCTCATCATTTAACTTCCAGCCTGAATGGCCCTGCCTCAGGAAGGCCTAACTAGAGTGATCAGTCCTTCAAGACACTTACCAAATGCAAACTGCCCAACACACGGTTCCTAACTACATGTTTCTCCCCTACTGGGCAAGTTTCACAGGAGGGGATACTATTTTTTTTTTTTATTATTAACTTGAATATTTCTTCTATACATTTCGAGTGTTATTCCCTTTCCCGGTTTCCGGGCAAACATCCCCTTCCCCCCTCCCCTTCCTTATGGGTGTTCCCCTCCCCACCCTCCCCCCATTGCCACCCTCCCCCCAACAGTCTAGTTCACTGGGGGTTCAGTCTTAGCAGGACCCAGGGCTTCCCCTTCAACTGGTGCTCTTACTAGGATATTCATTGCTACCTATGAGGTCAGAGTCCAGGGTCAGTCCATGTATAGTCTTTAGGTAGTGGCTTAGTGGAGGGGATACTATTAACCTCAGGGTTCCACTCAGTGCCTATCATAGAGTATGTGCACAATGCATTATTAGGGCCTCACAGTTATGATGAATGAGACCTTCCCTGTAAAGCACCCAGCACAGACAGAGCCTAGAACACAAAGGCGCTTGGTTATCTATAGCTCCAAGAGCAAAGTACCTGTGGGTCAATCAGAATTCTGTTCACACAATGCTATAATGGAACCAGAGAAGGCATTCCAGGCTTCCTATGGAAACAGAACTGGTGATACTTCCCCAGAAGCTCTGCAGCGTAAGGAGCCATGATGGAGTTGTCAATGCGACTTCACACCCAAAGCCTGGGCTAGAGAAGACAGACCTCCAAGAAGATGATGGAACCTGCCCTGACAAGTTTCCCTGCAACCAGGGAAAAGCTAGCCCACAGGGGCTAACCTCCAGGGCCTTCTTGGCCCAGGATCAAGGGTGATCCTTTTCATTCTAGTGGCCTCTTTCAGGATGAAAGAGTATTGCCTGCGCCACTTACAAATGCTGAAGCAGCAGCTCGGCACTGGACCCCACCCAGCAATTCCAGGCAAGTAGCCAGGAAATGAGGAGGGAGGGCATTTAACTCCTCTAACCAGCCAGAGCGCTCAGTGTATCCCTCATATCACAGTGCTTATCCCTGCTGAAAGTTTGTTTGTCTAAAACATGGTTTCACTTACATAGACCAAGCTGGCTTAGAACTCAGAGTGATCTACCTATATCTGCTGAGATAAAAGCAAGAGCCATCACGCTTGACAATTTGTTTTTAACTTGAAGAATGGTTTACTAAAGAGCCTAAGCTGGCTGAGAACTCACGAGCCTCCAGCCTCAGGCTCCTGACAGATGTGTGCCAGCACACCCAACCCTGGGTGAGTTCCTGTACTTTCCTGTGACTCCCAACTGGTACCTGGATATCCAAGGCTCCCAGAAAGAAGTAACTAAAGTCCCATTTCCTAGTCCTCCCTCCGTATTGGGCAGAATCCATACACCCATCTCCAGGTGACTGCAAACAAAAGCACAAAGGCCCTTACCACATGGTAGGGGCAAACTGCACAATTACAAACCCAACACGCCCGATTTCTCACCCAAACAACCCTCAAAACAAAACAAAACTTTGGCTAAAACTTGCTGACTCATACATGGTTTGTTTTGTTTTGCTTTGTTATTTCACTTTGTTTTGTTTCTATGTGTATGGTGTACTGGAAGGGATGTGTTGTAGCTGGATTTCCCTACCTTGTGGGTTCTTCTTTCCTCCACTCTTCTCCCTTTCAACCCCCTAACCCTAGAGAAGAGAGATAAAAGGATACAGAGAAAAGAAAAAGATCCCTGAATAAAGTCAGGGTGAGAAGGGGAGCGAAGTTATTGTTAAACTACTTCCTCCTGAGTTCCTCAGGGCAAGTTTGGTCTTTGCTGTCAGGGTAGCTCATTTCTTCTTATTTCTTCTTTGTGTTCTACTTAACAAATCACAACTGACAGCAACCAACAACCCATCAGCAACTGATTCTGCTTCTCAGGGCCCAAGCATTTATATACGCTTTGAAAAGGTCCCAGCATTCCAAACCTCACAGTCACAGAACTATCTCCAGTTGGCAAAATCCTAGTCACTTGCTGTGAATAATCTGAAGCAGTCCATATCCCATACCTGGGATTAAAACAAAAACATTCATATGACATTTCTGTGGTTTTTTATTTTTTTAAGAAACCAAACTCCAAAATTGTCACTCCAGTATGTGCTTGTCAGTGCAGGGGTACATGCACATGGGGCAGTATGCAGGGTTAGCACTGGATATCTCCTCAATTACTCCACCTTTTATATTCTGAAACATGGTCTCTGGCTGAACCTGAAGTTCACTACTCAGCGAGGTTGGCTGGTCTGTGAGCTTCAGGAATCTGTCTATTTATACACACACAGCCCAGCACTGGGGTTACATGTGCATGCACCACACCTAGCTTTTATGTGGGTTCTGAAGATCCAAACTCAGTTCTTCAAATTGGCCATTTACCAATTGAGCCATCTCCCTTGCCACCTAAGTTTTCTAAACTTGCAAATATAAAGTAATCTATATAGGCTGAGTGGAATAGGTCAGTAGTAGAGAGTTCGCAAGTGTAAGATCCTGGGTTCAATTCCCATCACCACCCTCATAAAGAAAAACATAACCTGCATACACAGCATCAAGATAAGGAACCTCTCCCAATGACATAGCAAGAGTCTTCTCAGCTATCTCAATATACACACATCTAAAACCCGCCTAGGGGCTGGAGAGATGGCTCAGTGGTTAAGAGCCCCGACTGCTCTTCCAGAGGTCCTGAGTTCAGTTCCCAGCAACCACATGGTGGCTCACAACCATCTGTGATGGGATCTGATGCCCTCTTCTGGTGTATATGAAGACAGATACAGTGTATTTATATATAATAAATGAATAAATCTTTAAAAAAAAAAACCCGCCTAATTTAGGGAACTGGCAGTGTGCTGGGGACCAAACCCACAATCTCATTACTGAGCTGCATCCTTGAGCCCCAGCCCACTTGTGACTAAATGCTTCCATTTAGTGTCCTAGTGTGAAAAAAGAGTCTTTTTGTACACCACAAGTTACCATCCCCTACAGCTCCACAAGCTGAGGATGTCAAGTTCTTACTGTCCCAGAGCCCCAGCTTCAAGTCCTCTGGTAGGTCCTTCCTCCACACAGAGTTAGGGTGGACTGATTTGACAACATCTTGCCTCTACAAAGCAATCCTTTAGCTCCCAGCTACTTACTGGAGGAAGAAGAGGAGGAAGAGGAGGAGGAGGAGGAAGAAGAGGAGAAAGAGGAGGAGGCTACCATCACCACGCCTTGGAAGAAATACAAGCTCTTCTTCCACGGCCAGTTCTGACCTCCTCCAGGGAACCATGTATTCCCCAGAAAACTTACGTATATACTCACAGGCATAGGCCTTCCTATGCCATTGCTATGTCTACCTGGTAAAGTCAGCAGTATCAGACCAAACATGACTGAGAAGCAGTATTCACTACCTCTACCACTCTCTCTCCCCTCTATTAAACATGCCTCCTCCAATCATGGGTATTACACACCTAGCATACAATGTTCATAGAATGAATAATTCAAACACCTATATTATTCCAAACAACAATACTACCCAAAATGGAGACATAAAAAGGTACTTACTCCTCAAAACAAGTGTCCTTCCCCAGTTAAATATGAAACAGGATAATCATTAAGATTAACATAAAGGGTTGGGGGTAAAAAAAAAACAAAAAACAAAAAACAAAAAACAAAAAAAAAAAAAACATAAAGGGTTGGAAAGACGGCACAGAACATATGGCATGTCTCCAAGCCCAAACACCTTTGTCCAATTCCAGGAACAAACATGGAAGGAGAGAACTGCTTCCTGAAAGTTCTCCCCGACCTCCTATGTGGGCCCTGACATGAGTATACCCATACACATATTTGTGTATGCAAAGTAAACTTTAAAAAATGTAACTTTTGGGGTTGGGGATTTAGCTCAGTGGTAGAGCCCTTGCCTAGCAAGCACAAGGCCCTGAAGCGCAAGGCCCTGGGTTTGGTCCCCAGCTCCGAAAAAAAGAAAATAAAAATATGTAACTTTTGTTTTACAAAAAGACAAACTGGGGTTGGGGATTTAGCTCAGTGGTAGAGCGCTTGCCTAGGAAGTGGCCCTGGTTCGGTCCCCAGCTCCGAAAAAAGAACCAAAAAAGAACCAAAAAAAAAAAAAAGACAAACTGGACGGTGGTGGGGCATGCCTTTTAGTCTCAGCACTTGGAAGGCAGAGGCAGGTGGATCTCTGTGAGTATGGGGCCAGCCTGGTCTACAGACCAAATTCTAGGACAGCCAGGGAAACATAGTGAGACCCTGTCTTGAAAAACCATGGAAAAAACCAACAAAAGAGACTGGAGGTAGTGACTTGTGTCTGTAATCCAGCACTTAGAAAACGGAGGCAGGAGGACCAGGAAGTCAGTCAGCCTCAGCCACATAGCAATTGTGAGTCAGCTTGAGCTACATAAAACCCTCTCAAAAAATAAAACAAGCATAAACATAAATAAAATAATTTAGAGCAATAACAAGTTTTAAACTCCAGTAACAAATGAGACAAAATATAACCAATGTGAGGCAGACATCCTGGCTGAGACACCACTAGTTCTGCTGAGCATAGAAACACACCTACAATCCCAGCACTCAGAAAACTCAATAGGAAAAAGGAAAGGTTAGGGATGTAGCTCAGTGGTACAGCGCTTGCCTAGGAAGCGCAAGGCCCTGGGTTCGGTCCCCAGCTCCAAAAAAAAAAAAGAAAAAAGAAAAAAAAAAAAAAAAAAAAAAAAAAAAAAAGGAAAAAAAACCTCAATAAGCTAAGGTAGGCAGATGACTAGTCTGAAACCAGCTTGAGATACATTGTAAGACACTAGTTCAAAACAAAAAAAGAACAGCAGTAACAACAATTATAAATAAATAAGTAAATAAAACTTAAGAAAAAACAGAAAGAGATGTATGCCATTTCTGGTTTGGAAGACTTAATTTTCAGTGAAGTTAAGGTTTCTGATGCTAACATGAATTTTTTGCATACCTTATGAATGTAAAATGTCAGTACAGCATCTTATGAGTAAGGCTTGCTAGTAATGTATCAAACTGGCCTAGCTCAAAACCAGGTGTGGCGGTAAACGCTTATAATGGCATAGGCCTGTAATCCCAGGTCTCAGAGAAACAGGAAGATCAGAGTTCAAAGTCACTCTTAGCTATATACAGAGTTTGAGGACCCTGTCTTGATATACATGAGATCCTTCTTTCCTGTCACCAGCACCTCCCAAAAAGGTCTGACAGCCAAATTAAAAAGCCTTGACATTGGGCTGGAGAGATGGCTCAGCAGTTAAGAGCACTGACTGCTCTTTCAGAGGTTCTGAGTTCAATTCCCAGCAAACACATGGTGGCTCACAACCATCTATAATAGGATCTGATGTCCTCTTCTGGTATGTCTGAAGACAGCTATAGGGTACTTATACATAAAATAAATAAATCTTTAAAAAAACAAAAAACTCTGACATCTTCACTATACAGTAATACCCCTCCCTAAAAAACATTAGAAGAAAAACAAGCAGTTTGCATGAAGACCTTTCTAAGGCGGATCAAACAGCAAACCCTGCTGATTAGGTAGCTCAGTAGGAGAGTATTTGCCTAGAACATGCAAAGTCCTAGGTTTAATACCCAGCAGAATAAATATTTTAATTTTAATTTAAAGCAAAACAGTCAGGCATTGTGTGGCAAGCCTGCAATCCCAGCACTAAGAGCAAGGTAGAAAGACTATGAGTTCAAGGACAGCCTCGGCTACATAGAAAAACCAAAACAAACTCCTTGACATAAATACAAATATCCAATAAAAAAAGAAAGGTTTGTAGGTATGATGCATCCAAACTAAATGGCTTGACTGAGTCCATTGATGGTGAACAAACACAGAAAGCAATAATCTGTCCACCGAGTATATATGCACACACTGATCTCAAAAGGGATATGTGAGTGGGGTGTAGTTGCCTTGAATCCCAGCACCTGGGAGGCAGAGGCTGGTAGAACCCTGTATGTTTGAGGCCACTATGGTCTATATTGCAAGTTCCAAGACAGCCAGAAAAAGATAACAGAAAGATCCTGTCTCAAAAAAAAAAAAATAAATAAATAAATAAATAAATAAAAATAAAAACAACAAAAAAAAAAACCAACCCCCTCAGAGCCTATGTGGACAGAAGCATTGGCCTACAGACAATAGACGCCCTAACAAGTGGCCAGCAGGCTCGAAGATACATTGTCTCTCAAACATCTCATCTAAAGGTAATAACAAAAGTCTCAAAATTTGGACCCAGCCAAGCCAATTTACTCTCCATTTACTCCATCAATCACACATCCAATCAACCAAATTAGTCTTCAAGGGCCTCTTGGAAACCAAAAGTATTTGGCATGAAGGCTTTAGTTGCTAGCATACTTCATCTTGCCTCCCTGCCAAAGTACCTGCAAGGAGTTTCAGGTCTAAGTGTTAAAAAGTGATGATGCTTTCAGTTTTAGAATACATATGTTCGGGTTGGGGATTTAGCTCAGTGGTAGAGCGCTTGCCTAGCAAGAGCAAGGCCCTAGCAAGGCCCTGGGTTCGGTCCCCAGCTCCGAAAAAATAAAAAAAATTTGTAGAATACATATGTTCAAGGCAGACAGACAGACAGACACACACACACACACACAGAGAGAGAGAGAGAGAGAGAGAGAGAGAGAGAGAGAGAGAGATCTCAGAAAAGCATACTCTTATATCCAAACCTTCCAAATTGAGCAGTAGACTGAGCAATGACAGGCTCTCCATCATTCCTGAAAATTCCTCCACTCTATCCGTTTCTCTGTCCTATACTAGATCTGCCCACACATTTGGCTAGCCTTGCATCCTAGGAAAGTCAGGGATGTCCATCCTTCTCAAAGAGCCCAGTCCAAAGTCAACGTGGCTTTTCTTCCTACATACGGAGTTGTCAGGCAGAGTTCAGATATGGCAGGAAGAAGCACTCAGGAAGAGCCAGCAGTCAGTGAAAATGAGGTCAAAGCAAGCAGAGCCTGTGGAGCCCAGCTATGACCACACTTGGGAAGGGAAGCAGAGGCAAGAGAAAGCTCAAATTTAAAGCCAGCTTGAAATACACAACAAGACTGTCTCCAAAAACAAATTTTTTTCAATACCAAAACAATACAAAAGTTCAAAGGTCACACTGAAAGCAAGAAACAGATCTATATAAGAGAATTTAAAAATATAAAGAGACTACATCTAACTTACATTTATACAATTGCTTTCAATCGTATCAAAGCAAAAGGGCAAAAAGAAAAAAAAAAACAACAAATTCCTCACAAGTAGTTGAATCCAGAGCAAGTGTAGAATGCATTTGAAATGAGTCCATTATAGACAAATTTGTGGTGAAGATTAAATTATTTGGAAAAGGCATTGAAGTGTTACTCCCTCTTTACAAAGCCAGCTGTCTTCTGCATCACAGACCCAAGGAATACAATTAAAACCAGGAGGACATTCATTGCCTGCCTGGTGATGGTATCAGGGTAGCTCACCACGGGTGAGGACACCTCTGCCACTGAAGACAAATATGGACCCAGCAGCAGCACTTGGAATCTATCACTTCTTAGGATAGGTTTCTGCCTCCTCAGCTGTGCCCAGCTAGGACTGAGAATGAACAACTGGAAGTACGCTGGACTGGCAGAGACTGACCAGACGCAGAACCGAGAACATTCCATTAATCTGGATCTGCTGTGTCCCCACACTGCAGATTCAGATATCTTAACCATATCTTTTATTTATTCAGAATTCACCTCAACCAGGTTCCACGTGGGAAACCACTTGAAGACTTTGATCTTTAACACGGTGAAGTAACAAGCAAAAAGGAGCCAGGCTTGGCAGTACATGCCTCCCGGCACATGCCTGAGTCCCAGGCTGGCAATGGCCAATAGGATTGAGGGTTACTGAGGCGTAGCCCCAATAGGAGTAAGTTCAGGTCACTTCATTTTAACAGTAAACAGTTCAAATTCCATAAGTAACAACCACTTGCCAATTCATTTTTTAAAGATTTTATTTTATTTTTAATTGTGTGTAATTGTGCTGGTCTAAGAGTGAGTTTGTGCACTTGAGTGCAGGGGTCCAAGGAGGCAGTTGTGAGTGGCATGACATGAGTGCTGGGAAGTGAACTCAAGTCCTCTAGAAAAACAGGAAGCACTCTTAACTGGGGCCTTAACTTCTACATTTAACTGCCAGGCCTTCTCTGTAGCTTCTCTCAATTAATTTTTGAAAGATAAGATGTCCTAATGTGGTGACCATCATTTGGAATTCTCCACCCAAAGCCGTGACATCCTACAAACAAGACCCTCCCAAGTCTCTGAGCTGCCACTTCTGCTCTAACAGATCAGGACAGATGAGAGCAGAACAATGTTTTCTTTTTTCTTTTTTTTTCTTTTTTTTCGGAGCTGGGGATCAAACCCAGGGCCTTGCGCTTCCTAGGCAAGCGCTCTACCACTGAGCTAAATCCCCAACCCCAGAACAATGTTTTCTTGAACAGTGACTCACCAGGCAGTCTGTTCATATTAACGCCTTGCGCTGAGAGTCCAATTCCCATGTACCTTAAAAAAAAGCAAACAGGGAAGGAATGAGAACAAAGCAGAACACTCTAAGAGGCCATGATGAGACCCCTTGCTTTGTATGCTAGCTGAATCTTCTTCTCAAACAGTTCTTGGTAGAAGACAGAAAAAGGAGAAAGCAATGAGTACAGACTTCTTCAATACACTAATGGCTCTCAGAGAATCCTCAGCTTTTCATTTGATTTCTCTAGAAAACCTAGACAATCTTTTTCCTCTTTCTTTCTTTTCTTTTTTCCTGAGACAGGGTCTTTCTATGTAGTTCTGGCTGTCCCAGAACTCACTATGTAGACCACATTAGCCTCAAGATCTCCATATCTCTGCCTCCCCAGTGTTGGAATTAAAGGTGGGTATCATTATGCCTAGCTGTCCTTTTGATTTCTAATCAAAGCAACTAAATATCTTTGCAAAGAAACAAGAGGTCTCATAAGATGACTCAGCAGGTAAAGGAACTTGCCACCGAAACTGAAACCTGAATTCTACCTCTGAGACCCTTGAAAATCTTTGTCTGACTTTCAGATCTATCTGTGATATATGTGTGCACACATAAGCACACAAAATAAACAAATACATGCAATTTAAAAATGTTTCTTTAAAAGAAAAGGAAATGAGATAGTATATGTGACCGTGACTAACTGGTAATGTGTACTGACATCACGACCTCCAGTCCTCCAGCTAATTCCAACCAGAGCAGAAGAATTTATGCCTTAAAACCTAAGAACCAAGGAATGAGTGGCACAGGGCAATGCAAGGTCACACTTGCTTGTTAGCAAGAAGCAGTACACTGAAAGAGTATAGCCAGGCTGTGTCTTTTCTGCTTTGTCATGAACCCTGACACAGCTTCCCCCCAGGATTCTCAACACACACATTGTCCCTACACACAATTATGGCTAACTTCCTAGATCACACAAAGCAGGGAGGTGGTAAAATTTGAGCTTCTAAAACCATCCTCCACACACACACATACACCCTAGATACCTAAGTAAGGTATGCAAGGAAAGGTGGGGTCCTTTCTTGGTAACTTCCAAGTCTTAGTAGCACTTGTAAGAGGTAAACCAAAACAGGAAATCTCTTTTTCAGTCTAATTATGTGGTATACAAGAAAATGGGTAACATACACATAGCACTAATTAATTTAGCCCACAGTGCTTAAAGGAGAGGTGGTCAGGAAAAAGAAAAGGTCCAGCATTTTACAGAGGGGCATCCATAGCTTACAGAAAACTTGGCTTCCTTATTTTAATATTTGGGACACAGATCCTTTGAGGTAAAAGACATGGCCAATGCACAGCTGGAGGCTAAACAGAATGCTCAGCCCTTCCAAGAAACACATATACTGACTGCCAGCTTAGGACCATCAGGAGCTGCTGTGTGAGCTGACAGAATTCCTGTTAGATTAGAACCTGCACATTTCCCCAGAAAAACATCAGCCTAAATAATCAGCTTCCTGGCTCTATGTGGTAGAGGATGCCAAGACCTGGTCTCCATTCCCTGGATGTCTTTGCTGACCAAGCAGTAAACAACTCCATTAGCCTGCCCAAACTGCACAAGTGCAACACAGCTAGGGGTTGCCCAGCTTGGATAGCAGCCACTCATCCTGTGCTACTGTGATGCATCTGAGCCTGAATCTCATAACACATGCAGTCCCACAACAGGCATAAGAGTTTCCTGGAACTAAGGTAAGAGCTTGTGTTTGGAGCCTATCTGCTCTCTGGATGACCCTTGATGTTTTAAGCTAGTGCTTAAATCATTAGTGGTAAATCAAGGATCCCCCAGGAAAAGTTGTTTGGTCAGTAGCCAAAGTTCTGGATCTGATTCTGCAATGTCCCATGGGGATGAGTGACCACTAAGACATCTATGCTCAAAACACAAGTTGCTTTTGGGGGGTTAGGGGTATAGCTCAATAGTACAGCACTTGTCTAACATATACAAAGTCTAGGGCTTCATCTCTAGCACTATAACACACACACACACACACACACACACACACATACACACACACACACACACACACACAAGTTATTTGTTTCCTTCTACAAGAGAAGTCTCTTCTATCTCATCGGCACTCATCATAAGGGTCCTATTGGTTCTGTGTTCCTCAGGAGGAATTCCATTTCCTTCAGAATGGCCTGAGAGCCTCTGCACAAACTACAAGCTCAACTTCAAAATCTGATGGGATAGGTTAAGTGTAGAGCAGCTGGGGAAGCTGACACCCATTCACATTGGGCACCATGCCGCCTCTAAGTGTCAATGACACTGAGAGCAGCTCCACAGGAACTCACCAACAGACCCAGCTGAGTCAGGGTCCAGGGAACCCAGGCCCCAACTCTTCAAACACTAGACAACACTAAGTCTTTTCCAAAGTGAGGTCATTCTGAAGCTACAAGAAGCCATAGGTTCCTGGGCTACATGTGGCAAAATGTAGTGACCAGGACTAGGTACCTTGTCTCAAGCGCCAGGCACTGAATAAAAGAAGAGGAAGAAGCTATTGTTTCACAGACGAGTGTGAGGGCACATAGCTGCTAACTCCCCAGCAGTACTTGGTAGGGAGAGGCAGATAGGACAGCAAGTGTTAAGGGCCAGCCTGGACTACATAAAGAGATCTTGTCTCAATTTTTTGTTCAAAATGTATGTGGGCTCACATCTTCTAGTGAGTTTCTAGGTACCTAAAGACTATCATCCAGGCAGCCTAAGATAAGCAAAGTAAGGAAGAGCCATCAGGACCCTTCAAATACGCTAAAAGTGCTGAGCTACAGACGTTTTGGTTTTGTTTTTTGCAATACTGGGACTCTAACTCAGGAAAGGGCTGTACTGCTGGTCTGCAGAGCAAGTTCTAGGATAGCCAAGGCTACACAGAGAAACCATACCTCAAAAAACAATCAACAACAAAAATAGTAACAATAAGCCAAGCGATAATGGCACACACCTTTAACCTCAGCACTGAGCGCTCACAGACAGTGGACCAGCCTAGTAGTTGTTCAGCTGGAACACTGAATCTTAAAATGTCAATGCCAGGACTGGAGAGATTGCTTAGTGGTTTAAGAGCACCCGTTGCTCTTTCAGAGGACCTGGGTTCAGCACCCACATGGCAGCTCCAACCATCTGTAACTCCATTTTCTAGGTGACCTGATGCTTCTTCTGACCTTCTAAGGCACAAATGAAACATATATATACTTGGGCACCGCCCCCCAAAAGACAATGTCAAGACTTCCCAAAGCTCATTAACTTTTTTTTTAGAAAAAAAAAAAAAAATCTATGGACAGTTTTAAGTGGCAGTAGTTAGCCAAAATAATCTTCAAAAAGTAAAAAAAAAAAAAAGGGTTGGGGATTTAGCTCAGTGGTAGAGTGCTTGCCTAGCAAGTGCAAGGCCCTGGGTTCAGTCCCCAGCTCTGAAAAAAAAAAAAAAAGAAAGAAAAAAAAAAGTTGGAGGACTCATATTTCCTGGTTTCAAACTTACTTCAGTAAAGCTAGATTAATCAAAATAATATAGGACTAAAATACAATAATAAAAATAAAAAACGGGGTTGGGGATTTAGCTCAGTGGTAGAGCGCTTGCCTAGCAAGCGCAAGGCCCTGGGTTCGGTCCCCAGCTCCAAATAAATAAATAAATAAATAAATAAATAAATAAATAACGACCCAATATAGAAGTAGCAAACAGACACAGAGACCAACAAAATAAAATGGAAATAGGGAGCCTAGAAAAAACCCTCTTCTATGCAGTTAGTTGATTACAAGGGTGCCGTTAAGAGCACTGACTGCTCTTCCAGAGGTCCTGAGTTCGATTCCCAGCAACCACATGGTGGCTCACAAGGGTGCCACAGCCACTTAATACAAGTAATACCTTCTTCTAGAGAGCCTAAGGCCTCAGTCATGCCTTCCACAGAGATGAGCACAGTGCTAGGCACACAGGGCAGGCTTCTACACTCAATCCCACAGCCAGAGAGCCAGAGTGCACTGGAGGATTCCCTGAGGAAGTGAAAGCTGAGCTAAGTAAGGCCTGGTAAAGGAGATGAGAGACGATAAAGGAGTATGTGCTGTGCAGAAGCCACAGAACGTGCACAGGCAAAAAGACAAGAAAGCAGACACAGAGTAGAGGAACTGAAAGGTGTTCAGTGAGGCTGAGTTGTAGGCTGGGCAGACACACAAAGAGCCATAGCAGGACAGGAAGTGGGGGAGGGGACGTACACGACCTACATGTTAACTTGAGTTTGAACTTCACCAGAGGTCAATAGGAAGCCACAGAAGAGGTGAAGAAAAGCTACAACTGGGGTTGGGGATTTGGCTCAGTGATAGAGCGCTTGCCTAGCAAGCTCAAGGCCCTGGGTTCAGTCCCCAGCTCCGAAAAAAAAAAAAAAGGAAAAAAAAAAAAAAGAAAAGCTACAACTGATCAAATAACAGACACAGACTGAAGAAGAAAACCCAGACACTACCAAAGTTACCAAAGTAAGGCCAACTGAGACTTGGAAATTCTGAAGCCAAAGCAGTCAGAGGTTTAGCTACCAACCCCCAACTGTTCTTACCCTGACAACGACCCCGGGGGCATAATCCCTGAACAAGAAATGTACAGGACATTCTCAGATTCAAATCTCATCTCTGCTCTCAAGTTCACCATGGGTGTGTGGGCATGTCCCTTGGTCTCTTGAGGCCTGCAGCATCAGCCAGTATCTTGAACCCAGAGAGGTCTCAATGCAGCAGCTCACTGGAACTAGATGAAGGAGCATCTGGGCTGCTGCTCAAGGAAAGCAAACGGTAGATGACTGTGTACATGACCCACCTGCTCTAGTAAATCACATAGGTTCTTCATGTAGGAGAATCCGATAAAGCAGGCATTCTCAAAGGCCTGAACTTGGGACATCTAAAAACAAACGCCTGCTTATTTTAGGATTACCAAGGAGAAAGGACATAGCATTTGCTTCCTTGTTGGTAATAGGCCAGGCTATGCCAAGAACACTGCCAGAAACAGGCTGATTTAAAGCCTGGGAGGGGAGGGAGACAGCAAAAAGCTCCCACTCCCTTAACGAGTGACAGAATGGATCCAAAGGTTTGTCTGTCTAATACCTCATTTGTTCATGGGATTCTCTCTTCAGGCATCAGAGATGAGAGAGAGAATTAATTTACCTCACAAGCAACTACAAGATGAACCTATTTGATTGGCTCTTTTCTTCTATACGACAGAAGAACAGAGTGGAGACCACATTTAACAAAGACAGCCAGGAAGTACAGACAAGTGCCTGGAGTAGCTGGGTCATGAGCTGGTTTCTAACTTCTCAGGTTCTGCCACTGACTGCCAAAATCACAATGCAAGCTGCAGCTACAAGTCTCTTTGCCCCCACTGTGGCTTTGCAATATAAGTTCAAACCAGGCAGAGACCCACCTGAGACTTGGTGAAGGGGTAGCCACACTGGAGGTGGGTAGGAAAAGCCCTTGGCTAACCACACCCTTACTATGTCCAACCAGAAGCTCCCACCATTGACTCATAGACAAAAGGGGTCAAACTGAGGCCTAGGAAAATGACTGCCTTCAGAAGAGGATGATAGCTACTGGGGCCCAGGCTGCCCACCACTCATCTCTGCCACAGAAGTGGCAGTATGGTCATTGGAGAGATACAAGCACATTTGTCAACTTGGACTCTTCCCCTCTCTGTTTTCCATATTTCCTATAACATGAATTATTTGTTGATGATGGGTTTGATTTTCTTTTTTTGTCTTGTTTTGGTTTGTGTGTGTGTGTGTGTGTGTGTGTGTGTGTGTGTGTGTGTGTGTGTGTGAAAGAGAGAGAAAGAGAGAGAATATATATATATATATATATATATATATATAGAGAGAGAGAGAGAGAGAGAGAGAGAGAGAGAAAATATATACGTCTCACATAGTGAGGCTGGCCTCGAACAAACTGTTCAGTCACAATATGGCCTTGAACTTTCAATTCTTCTGCTTTTGTGTCTCAAGTACTAGTTCATCAGTATACCTACCTCCCTGAATCCTGACAGAGGCTGAGACTACACTGGAAGAAATAGGATAAAGTGTCAAAATCCCCGACAGGCAGTGGGGCTCAAGCCCAGGCTCAAATGGCATCTTGTGACCCCACCTCAAGTACAACCCAGAGCACACTCCTAGAGGAGACACAGGCTCAGCACAGCTCCAAGGACTGGAGATTGGTTTTTCTGCCTGACCCTGCCATGCTTGGTCACATCAGAGGATGGGACCTTAGGAGACCACCAGACTCCCTCACTCTCTCCAGTTCTTATGAGGCTAGAGGGAGGACACCACACCTCTCTAGTGTTTTTCTGATAACGTTGGGAACCCTTTGGAAACAAATCTAGTGTTCCCTTCTTATTTGTGGAAGGGAAACATCTGAAGAATTTGTTTTGGTTTTTGAGACAGGATTCTCTATATAACAGCTCTGGCTGTCCTGGAACTCTGTAGATCAGGGTGTCCAGGAACTCACAGAGATCCCCCTGCCTCTGCCTCTAGTGTTGGGATTAAAGGCATGTGCCACCACTGCCAGACACTATATAGCTTACGCTGGCCTTGAAATCTTGCCTCTGTCTCCTCAGAAAATCCTACTGGCATGTGCTACCACAACTGCCTTATTTTGGTTTTTATTTGGTTTTTGGTTTTGTTTGTTTTTTTTTTTTAATTATTAAATATATTTACCGATCTTGGGTATACACTTGTGTCATGATGCACATGTAGATGTCAGAGAACAACTTACTCAAGCCAGTTCTCTCCTTCCATCATGTGAGTCCCAGGCATCAAACTTAGGTCACCGAGCTTGGTGGCAAGCACCTTTACCTACTCAATGATCTTGCCAGGCCATGAGCAATTTTAAATAGACAGGACGCCAGGCATGGTGCATACCTCTAATTCAGGCACTTTGGAAGCTGATGTAGGAGAGTTAGGAGTTCAAGCCCAGCCTTCTTAGCGATCTCAAGCTTTCAAATTCACAGCCAATCTGGGTTTATGAAAAATAAAAGCAAAGCGACAGGACTACTTCTAGGTTGGCCTTTAGATGGCATACGCAACTCTGAAAGCACTTCTCAGTTGGCCTTTAGACATGATACCCCCGACTCTGTAAGGCTGTTCTCAGGGACACCACCCTAATTCTGACTCACAGATCTTGGATTTCAACCCACAGCTCAGGTTCACTATTAGAGAAGAAGTTTAACTAAGGGCTTCTCAGCTCCTTCCCAGCTCTGACCTAGGAAGTTTAATTTGTAGCAGAATAATGTCGGTAATGGCTACGTGTTGTTACAGATGCAAATTCAAGATGAGATATATCTTGGAAGAGCAATTAAAAAGCCAACCAAGAAGCTGGGAAGCTAGGTGTGGTGGCACATGCCTTTAATCCCAGCACTGGCAGATGCTGGCAGATCTCTTGAGTTGGATCTACCATGGGTTTCTGGGGTCAAATTTAGATTTTCAGGCTTTATCCAGCAAGCGCTTTTACCCACTGAGCCATCTCACCAGCCCTATAGACATTTGTTGAAAGGTTTCTAAAATAGTTAGGACTGGGGAAGTAGTTGAATTAGTAGACTGCTTGTCTAGCATATATGAAGCACTGGGTTTGATCTCCAGCACAGCAAAAACTGAGCATAGAGGCAAAGCCTAAGTAATGAGAAGGGTAGACTGACTCCAGGACAGGCTTCAGATTGGCAATCTAGGGGACTAGGCCTAAGAACTGGGTAAGTCCAGCACAGGCAAGGGAGCTACTATAAAGAAACAAAACGGGGTTGGGGATTTAGCTCAGTGGTAGAGCGCTTGCCTAGGAAGCGCAAGGCCCTGGGTTCGATTCCCAGCTCCGAAAAAAAAGAACCAAAAAAAAAAAAAGAACCAAAACAAAACACACACACACACACACACACACACACACACACACACACACACACACACACAAAAAGAAGCAAAGCCTAAAATCCTAGCACCCAGCAGGTGGAGGCAGGAAGATAAGAAGCATCCTTGGATACACAGTGAGCTTGAAAATAGCATAAGATACAAAAAACAAAACAAAAACCAGAAACAAAAACAAACAAACAGGGGCTGGAGAGGTGGCTCAGCGGTTAAGAGCACTGACTGCCGGGTTGGGGATTTAGCTCAGTGGTACAGCGCTTGCCTAGGGAAGCGCAAGGCCCTGGGTTCGGTCCCCAACTCCAAAAAAAAAGATCCAAAAAAAAAAAAAAAAAAAAAAGAGCACTGACTGCTCTTCCCAAGGTCCTGAGTTCAAATCCCAGCAACCACATGGTGGCTCACAACCATCTGTAATGGGATCTCTTCTGGTGTTTCTGAGGACAGCTACAGTGTACTCCTATACATAAACTAAATAAATAATTCTTTAAAAACAAACAAACAAACAAACAAAAAACCTCTGTGTGTGTGTGTGTGTGTGTGTGTGTGTGTGTGCATTTTTTTAAGTAGCTATATAGAATAAGTGCATGAAAATATGCCCAACATCACTGGTCACTAACAATGCAAACAAGAAGGCATGTCCACCGGCAGATGAGTGGACAGACAAAATGTGTCTTTTTGTATGCCGAGCTAGCTAGCTACACTGTGAGAAATAGCTCAGTCATAAAAAAGAAATGATGCTCAGGTTCAAACTACAACATATACCTTCAAACCACTGTGAGTCCTATTGTAGGATTCAACTGATATAAAACTATCTAAAATAGGGCTGGAGAGATGGCTCAGTGGTTAAGAGCACTGACTGCTCTTCTAGAGGCCATGAATTCAATTCCCAGCAACCACATGGTGGCCCTGTAATGGGATCTGATGCTGTCTTCTGGTGCGTCTGAAGACAGTGTCAGTGTACCCACATACATGAAATAAATCTTTTTAAAAAATATCTAAGGGGTTGGGGATTTAGCTCAGTGGCAGAGCGCTTGCCTAGCAAGCACAAGACTCTGGGTTCAGTCCCCAGCTCCGAAAAAAAAAAAAGAAAAAAAAAGAAAAAATATCTAAAAATAGGTATATTTTATAAATACAGAATGTAATTAGGGGCTGGGAGGAAGAGAGAATTGTTGAGTTTCAGATTTTGGGGGTTTGTTTGAAATAGGGTCTCAGTGTGTAGTCCTGGCTGACCTAGAACCTACCTGCTTCTGCCTCCTAAGTGCTGAGATTAAAGGTGTATGCTAGCACACTCAGATTGGAAATAATTATTATTTAATAGGATAAAATTGTGACCCTAAGTAAGACTACTGAATTACACACTTAAATAGGATAAACAGGCCAGGCATAATGACACATGATTTTAATCCCAGCACACAGGAGGCAGAGACAAGTAGATCTCTGTAAGTTCAAAGTCAGCCTAATCTACACAGTGAGTTCTAGGACAACCAGAACTACATAGTGAGACTCTGTCTTGAAAGAAGCAAAAAAATTAGCAAGGCATGATGGTGCACACCTTTTGTCCCAGCACTCAGAAGGCAAAAGCAAGCAGAACTGAGTCTGAGGCCCTCCTGGTCTAAAGAGAGCAAGTTCTAGGACAGCCAGGACTATGCAGAGAAATTCTTGTCTCAAAAAAAAGAAAGAGGGGTTGGGGATTTAGCTCAGTGGTAGAGCGCTTGCGTAGCAAGCACAAGGCCCCGAGTTCAGTCCCCAGCTCCAAAAAAAAAAAAAGAAAGAAAGAAAGAAGGGGGTTGGGGGAGGAAAGAAGAAAATAATAAAGTGGCAAACAGCACATTTTATGTTGAAGGTTTTTAGCACACGCAGTCCTTATAGCTGAGCTAGATAGCATGAGGGTCAGCTGGCTTTTCCTGATAAGACAAGTAAGGCCCTGGCACAGAGCTCAATGGAAAGCATCAGAGCAGTCTGTACTGTGACATTGTATCAGGGCCAGAAATAAGAAGCCCCTCTCTGCCTGCACAGAGAAATGAGAACAATAAGAACACAAACCCAGTTCTTCTCACTGGCTCTCAATTTTCTTTCAGAGGGAAGGTGGATCTTTTGGGCCACCAAATCCTTGGGCACCTTAAACAATGACCGCATAAGGTGCAGGATGTTATTTGTCTACAGGACTTCAAGACTTTAGACTTAAAAGTTCTATCAATGCAATAGCTCTGGTAAGGAGTGATACAAAAGAGGAAAAAAAGGAGAAGAAACAAAAACCTTGAGGCTCTATGGGAAGCTGAAAGCCCACCTTCTCTGATTTAAAATCAAAAAGACCATGTTTGGTGGTAGCAAACACCTTTAAACCCATCTGAGATAAAGGCAAGGGGAATCTCTGAATATAAGGCCAGCCTGGACTACAGCGTGAGTTCCAGGACAGCCAGGGCTACACAGAGAAACCCTGTCTTGAAAAACCAAAAGAAGAAAAAGTCCCTGATCTCCAAGGACCTCCAGGGATTCGCCTAACAGTTTCATCTTGACAGCTAACACTTGAGCCATAGCTCATCAGCCAGTAATCTTGTTCCTCTCAGAACTTGCCCCAGATAAAAGAAACCAGTAGACTCAATAACAGAGAAGGCTTTAGTACAGTAGCTACAAAATGGTTCCTGGAAGACCATTCAGGCCAACCACCAACTGACACTTAGGTCTGAAATGAGAGCTAATACTTGGCACTGGAGATTGTATTTCATAGTCTGATGAGCCCACTTAAAACCAGACTATTATGAAACCAGTTACTGTGTGGACCTTGTTCCTCCAGCAACCATAGCCCATTGCCAGGAAGCCATGCAGCTCACTTAGAGAGACATGACAGATCCCAGCACTATTCAGGGAGAAATAATCCAAAAGGCAAAAAGGCTTTGAGTGAAGATGTGCTCCCATAGAGAGGTGGCTTAGAGTGTGGATCAGGAAACCCTGGTACACTCACCGACACCTGACACTCGGAACATGCCAAACACAGACAATCCTAGTTTACTCAGCTCTGGGGTTCTTCTCTAAAGGGCCAATAGTCTTAGAATCAAGTCTTGACTTTCCAGATCCTGCCCATTAAAAAAAAAAAAAACAAACACACTGTCCTTAACCAGAGAGTGCAGACATTCAGTATCTCAGCTTAATGTGAGAAGGGTTCCCTCATCAAACCCTACGTGTGGTAGACCCTGGACTCCAACCTCTGCCTCTTCAGCTTTAAGTAATTACAGAACTAGGGCACAGCTAGGTGTAAACATGATAAATGTGCTTAAGTTCTCAAGCATAAACCATTTAACTCTAGAGCAATTGTTTCTCAGAGTCAGGCCAGAATCACCAGGCCGAGAATCCCAGCTACTAAGGAGACTGTGGTAAGAAAATCCCAAATTCAAGGCTGGCCTGGATTATGGAATAAATTCAAAGGCATGCTAGGCAATTTACTTAGACTCTATCTTCAAATAAAATTTTGCTGGACAACAGTGGTGCACACCTTTAATTCCAGTGCTTGGGAGGAGGAAACAGAGGATCTCTGAGTTTGAGGCCAGCCTAATCTACAAAGTGAGTTCCAGGACAGCCAGAGTTACACAGAGAAACTCTGTCTAAAAAAACAAAGACAGACAAACAAATGGACAGACAGAATGATTGACTGACTATAGGCAAAGGCTGTAACTCGGTTGGCATAGTACTTGTCTAGCAAGCAGCAAGACCTGGGTTCAATCTCCTGCACCACATAATCCAGATGTGGGAACATGGATGGACACAGATGAACACACATACATACACATGCACGCACGCACGCACGCACGCACGCACGCACGCACATCCCTCTACCTAGCACTTTAGAAGCAGATCCAAGGTTATCATAAGCTATATAGTGACTTTCAGGGAACTAGAATACATGAAACTTTGTCTCAAAAACAAAAGCTAGATGGCTCAGTGGTTAAGAGCACTGACTGCTTTTCCAGAGGTCCTGAGTTCAATTCCCAGCACATGGTGGCTCACAACCATCTGTAATGAGATCTGATTGCCTCTTCTGGTATATCTGAAGACAGCTACAGTGTACTCATATATAATAAATAAATCTTTAAAAAAAAACAACACAAAAGCTAGAAAGCTAGCTCGACAGTTAAAAGTACAAGCTTCTCCTCCAGAAGACTTACACTCCCAGCACCCTGCCTATAATTCAAGCTCCAGAGTATCTGACACTTTCCTCTGTCCTCCACAGATACATGCACACACATGTACACATATACACAGACTCACACACATACCCATAATATATAATAAATAATGAGGCCCAGGGTTAGATCCCTAGTACTATAAAAGTGTTTGCTTGTTTCAGACAGGGTTTCACCCTGTAGCCTAATACACAGCAGTCTTCAAATTGTGGAGTAACATGAATACCATGCCCAGTTAAAACTATACCCATTTTAGGGGTTGGGGATTTAGCTCAGTGGTAGAGCACTTGCCTAGCAAGCGCAAGGCCCTGGGTTCAGTCCCCAGCTCCGAAAAAAAGAAAAAAGAAAAAAGGAAAAGAAAAAAAAAAAACTATACCCATTTTAGAGGCTGGAGAGATGGCTCATCAGTTAAGCGCTCCGCTGCTCTTCCAACAGATCTGAGTTCAGTGCCCAGTACCTCCATCAGACAGCTCACAACCGACTGTGTAATTCTAGTTCCAGGAGATCCAACCCTCTCTTCTGGCCTCTGAAGGCACCCCATATACATACACAGATGCACACACACACACACACACACACACAAATAATAATTTTTTTTTAAAGTATTTTTAGTCAGATGTGGTAGCACATGCCTTTAATCCCAGCACTAAGAAGGCAGAGGCAAGAGAATCTCTGAGTTTGAAGCCAGCCTGGTCTATGAAACAAGGTCAAGGCTAGCCAGGAATAAATAAAACCCTGCCTGGTGGTGGTAGTTTATGCCTTTAATCCCAGCAGTCAGAAAGCAGAGGCAGGTAGATCTTCAAGTTGAGGCCAGCCTGGTCTATAGAGTAAGTTCCAGGACAGTCAGCACAGTTACACAGAGAAACTCAGTCTGGAAAAACAAAACAAATTCACATTTCTTAGCCAGGTACAGTGATACAAACCTTGAATCACAGCACTTAAGAGGCAGAAAAAGAGGATTTCTGTGAGTTCAAGACCAGCCTAGTCTACACAGAAAGTTCCGGGGGCTGGAGAGATGGCTCAGGGGTTAAGAGCACTGACTGCTCTTCCAGAGGTCCTGAGTTCAATCCCCAGCAACCACATGGGTGGCTCAGAACCATTTGTAATGAGATCTGATGCCTTCTTCTGGTGTGTCTGAAGACAGCTACAGTATACTCATATACATAAAAATTAATAAAAAAAAAAGTTTAAAAAGAAAGTTCCAGGCTCTGCTGCCTACTTCTCATATTCCAATTACCTCTGTCCTGATGGCTGTTAGAGTCATCTTAGGCTGAAACTGTGATTAAAAATGGCAATTGCCTGGTATACTGTGAATTGAGAAAAAACCTGGACTAGAATGAATGCTATTATTAATGTTTTCCCTGGAAGCTCAGGGTGTAATGGCATATTTGAGCCCTGACATTTGTCATTCCTGATTATTTAGGGTTACCACTGCCCTGTTGAAGTACCATGACCAAAGCAACTTAAGAAGAAAAGTTTTAATTTGGTTTTTGCTTCTCTAAATCACTGTTCATCATTGAAGAAAGTCAGGACAGGAACTCAAGCAGGACAGGAACCTGGAGGCAAGACCAACACAGAGGCCATGGAGGAGTACTGCTTACTGGCTTACACCCCATGGCCTTCTCAGCCTGCTTCCTAATATACCTCAGGAACAGCACCCCAGGGGTGACACAGCCCACAGTTGGCTGGACTCTCCCCCATCAATCACTATTAAGAAAATGACTAAAGGCTTTCGTACAGCCTGATTTGCTAGAGTCACGTTCTCAATTAAGGTTCCCTACTCTCTGATGACTATGTGTTAAGTTGATATAGAACTAGCTAGCACACTGACTTAAACTAAAGTGTCCTGAAATCCTAAGATACCTTCTAAGACAAGAGGAGGGGCAGGAGAGGGGTGGAAAGAGCTTTCTTGGCCCCTTCCAAGGACCTACACAGCCCAGAGCATCTTGTTCTGACAACCTGGTGACAGGGGGCTCTCTGCTCTGTCACCAAGTCCTCCAGCCTTGCAAGTCAGCTGTGACTCCACATTTGAGCCAACAAACACAGTTAATCTATGAAGCCATGAAGACATTTTATATGGACTCTGAGAGGCAGAGAAGCATCCTTGCACTGAGATCAGCTACCTCTTCTCTCAGTCTTCTTTCCAACTTGATCTTTGACCGCACGCAGACCTCCCTCTAGGACTCTACTCTTTTCAGTGGTCTGCTAAATTCATGCTGTCTCTCAGCCTGACAAACCCTGGCTTGCCTTCTAACTGGAACTCTCCCCTTTATACTGACCCACCTACAGAAATAAATCAAGCATTCCGGAGACTGAAGAAGCAAAAGGAGGACCGTCTAGGAATTTCCCTAGAGGCTGACCTTTGACCAAGGAGCCAGGTATGGAGCTGTGTGCCTTTAATCCACACTCTGGAGGCAGAAGTCAGTGGATCTCAATGAGGTTGAGCTCAGCCTAGTCTACAGTTTGGTCCAGGCCAGCCAAAGCTACATAGTAAAAAACAAAACAAAATAAAACTCTACCATCACTACTCATGGGTCAGTGCGATGGCTCAGTGTGTAAAGGAGCCTGCTGCCAAGCCTGCTAACCCAAGTTAGCAGCTAGGGTTCACGTGGCAGAAGAGAATCTATTTTTACAAGCTGCCTTCTGACCTCCATGTATGAGGTGTAATGCAAACAAACAGGCGCACACACACACACACACACACACACACACACACACACACACACACACACACAGGGGGGGAATAAAATAAATACTAACTTAAAAATTTCAAGAGCCAGCGCTTGCCTAAGAAGCGCAAGGCCCTGGGTTCGGTCCCCAGCTCCGAAAAAAAAAACCAAAAAAAAAAAAAAAAAAAATTTCAAGAGCCAATGGTGCACGCCTTTAATCCCAATACTTGAGAGGCAAAGGCAGGCAGATGTCTGGGTCCAAGACCAGCCTAGTCTATACAGCAAGTTTCAGGACAGTCAGGCAACACAAAGAAACCCTGTCTCTTAAAACAAAAGACAATAAAATAAAATAAAATCCAAGAGCCATAGAGATAGCTCAGTGGGTAAAGGTACTCACTGCCAAGACTTAAGACCTGAGTTCAATCCCAGGGCCCACTCAGTAGAAGGAAAAGAAAAGAGAGGACCAAGTCTTGTAGGTTGTCTTCTGACATTCACATGTGTATTTGGGCACATGGATAATAACCCCCAAAGAAAATAACAATTTTTTTTTTTTTAATTCTTTTTTTCGGAGCTGGAGACTGAACCCAGGGCCTTGCGCCTAGCAAGCGCTCTACCACTGAGCTAAATCCCCAACCGCATAACAATTTTTTAAATTTAAAAGTGTTCTTACGGGGTTGGGGATTTAGCTCAGTGGTAGAGCGCTGCCTAGGGAAGCGCAAGGCCCTGGGTTCGGGTCCCCAGCTCAAAAAAAGAACCAAAAAAAAAAAAAAAAAAAGTTTCTTACTCCCCACTCTAAGTTATAATGAGGAGTCACCACTAGAAAAATGAACTCCAGCTTCCTCAACCCATTCCAGAGCTACATCCCAAGATGTCCAAACCAGTTTACACCTTCAATACAGGCAAGACATGTATCACCCCAAGAGCCTCCAGCCACTTATAAGTCTGCTTTGGGGCAGTTAGGGAGAACAGGACCCCACTGCTGGCACCGAGTGCTTTGAGCAAGGATAGCACCTACTCCTTAGGGCAGAGATTGGTAAGGCATTAGCCAGTCCACAGATAAGCAGAGATTCAAGAGCACTGAACCATGCACAGAGACCAGAATTGGGGGAGGGGTTCCTGAATGAGAGGACCAAGAAGGTGACAAATAAGATCTTAATAAACTGGGGTTGGGGATTTAGCTCAATGGTAGAGCGCTTGCCTAGCAAGCACAAGGCCCTGGGTTCGGTCCCCAGCTCCGAAAAAAAGAAAAAAGAAAAAAAAAATCTTAATAAAGTGACTCTCGGTCTCCATTAAAAATCATGTGATCTTAACACACGAGAGGGAAATGCTTGGGCATAAAACATAGGATGGTGCTTTCTTTATTTTTTTCTCTTTTTCTTTTTTCTTTTTTTCGGAGCTGGGGACCGAACCCAGGGCCTTTGCGCTCTACCACTGAGCTAAATCCCCAAACCCAGTACTGTCTTTCAAAGAGGAGCTGGCAAACCAAACCATCAGACAACGACAACATAAGCAGAGAGTCATTCTACCTCTGAGAAAGAAAAAGGTCCATGCTTTGAGAAAACTGTGCTCCTGTTGAAGGAACTAAAGCCACTGGCCCACACAGACAAGACTCTCAGCAGAGGTCTGCTAGACCAGACTGGCAGTCTTCTGCCCTAGCCAGAGTCTGTACATGCAACTGCCCTCAAAACAAAGTCTGAGATCCTTGGGCAAAATACACTAGGGGTTTTCCATTTGGCCCCTACTTACTCTGCCCTGGGCCCCAATTTTTCCAAACAAACATGGTCTCCCTATGTAGCCCCAAGCTTGCCTTGAAGCTAAGCTGGGTTCAAGCTTTTGATCTTCCTGCCTCTGCTACAGGAGTGCAATAATTACAAGCATAAGCCACCATGCCCAGGACAGCCTACATCTGCCCAAAGCATCTGGTTCTTGATTTGTTTATCTTGAGCATTCCAGCTGCTCTTTGCAGTTTTTATCACCATCTCTTCTGCAAGCATCCCATCAACTCAGAGGTGCAGGAGGAGATCTAAGCTCTGGGCCAACCCAGATAGGGTCCTTAACATGGGCTAACAATTCCTATGCTCCTGTAAGGTCACTTGCAGGGGTGTGTCTTTCTCATCTCTAAATAGGCCTCCTGTCTGTGCACCTGGAGCCCAGCCCTAGGACAATCAATGTTTATCCTGGCCTGTAGTTTGAATGGGTGGGTATACTGCTTTGGGACCAAGCAATCAAGAAGTGATTGGCTATAACCAAAAATCCTTACTCAGGGCCCTAACCGAAGACAACCCCACCAGCACTCCCTACACCACCTAGTGTTTTAGCCTAAGTCCAATGTTCTTGGGTAGAGCTGACCATCACATGTCAGGAGGCCTCAGCCGCTAGGATGATGTTACAGTCTATTTTGAGGGTCACGCTGAAGCATCTGTCAGCCAGGACAGCCACACCCTCCATGTGTCATCACAAAAAGCTGGGGACATCCACAGGTCCATAAAGTCTGCCTGAGGAACCCAGATGCCCCTTATCTCAGAGGGGCACCCCTGGCAGGGCTTGGA